>NC_083104.1:35442984-36076926 GCF_949774975.1 Lagenorhynchus albirostris | reverse complement strand
TGGGGAGGGGCTGGGGAAAATGCTGGGTCAAAACTCTGCTGCCGCACCCACCATTTTCCACGGGTGTCTCAGCAACCTGAGACTGCTCTTGACCTTCGGGTTTGGTGATCACCATGGACGTGAGCGGGGTGACAAAACTGTAGCTGAGCGACAAGTTCAGAGCTCGGGCCTCAAGAGCCTGCTTCTCAGCATCTGGCGTGGAGACTCTGCAGGCGGAGGAAACCAGTGGCTCAGCAGGCCCCGGGGTGCCCAGTCAGACTCTCCCTCCCTTCCACACCCCTCTAGGGAGCTCCCACTGGGGGTCTGGAACTCAGACACGATACCGCCACCCCGTCTCCATGCCTAGCGCCAGCTGTGCCTGCCCCACCGGCGAAGAGCCTGGGGAAGTGCTGAGACCGTGTGTGGCCACCCCAGTGGGCCCTGGAGGGTGTGTCCACCCACGTTTGCTCCAGCAGTTGCTGGATGGTCAGGTACGCCCACAGTCTCTCCATGAAGCTGTGGAAGATGTATCTGGGGCTCCAGAACGCCTCCTCCTGCTCTGCCACGCGGGACTCCGTTACAAAGGTGATGTTCTCCATGTGCTGGAAAGAGGGGCCCAGCCAGGGCAGGAGCAGTGAGGGTGTGACGTCTGCACCTGGCCTGGCGCTGCCCAGCAATGCCACGAGAAACCTGGCAGGGGCAGCGTTGGCTGCAAGGCCACATTTCCTTTGAGTAGAGTGGAGGGTAGGGAGTGTGTTTAGGGGTGTGAGGGGCTCAGCCACAGAGCCTCCAAGGATGACAAGGAGGTGGAGATAAAAGGGAGCAAACTATCCCAGGTGCTACACAGCAGGCGCAGAACCAGGAGCTGCATGAATTTTGCCTTCTCCACACATACAGCTATTTGTTTGATGGTTTTTCTCCAATGAACTTTAAGTAGACTAACACTCTTGGTCTTGACCCGAGCAGTAATACCTGTGAAATCTTAGGTCTGTGGTTCGAGTTATTTTTCAGAATACATTAAAATAAATGCATAACTAAACTACTAAAACAAAGACATGTTTGTTTG
This sequence comes from Lagenorhynchus albirostris, assembly GCF_949774975.1. Lineage (NCBI taxonomy): Eukaryota > Metazoa > Chordata > Mammalia > Artiodactyla > Delphinidae > Lagenorhynchus > Lagenorhynchus albirostris. Next base: position 36,075,881 of record NC_083104.1, on the reverse strand, counting down.
TAAACTACTCCAAGTCACCTTGGGTTCTGCACTTTGGGAACCCCTGGCCTCTAGGATATCAGCAGCTAACATACACGGAGTGTTTATACCAGGCGAGACCTTAATCCCCACTGCAGCTTTACCAGGTGTGGGAGAGGTGACCTACTTTCATTTGTATACAGCAGGAAACTGAGGCACAGGGAGCTTAAGTGCCTTGCCCCAGGTCTCACCTCTGGGAGATGGCAGAGCTGGAAGTGAAGCCGGGCAGGCTGGCCACAGGGCATGCCCTGCCCATCATGACACTTGGCTACTTCTCCTGAGACGAGGCCCTGGGCCCCCCATGCCCGCTTGCCTAGCCCACCTGCTATTCTCCCCACACGTGCTGCCTGCCTGCCACGCAAGCCTGGAACATTCCTCCGTCCCTCCACCATCTGGCCTCTGCCACCCTCTACTCACCTCTCAGTCTTAGCTGAGCCTCCTCTGGGAAGCCCTCCCTGATCCCCGAATTTATCCAGCCTGTAGCTCCTTGTTTGTGTGACAATTTACCCATGCTGTCTCTCCCGTGAGGGCAGTATCCCCAGGGCCTAGAGAAGTGCTGTGTTTCTCTTTGTGGAATGAGAGGGCCTCCCATGGCACAGAGGCAGGGAAGGCTGGGCGAGGACAGGACGCCACACGGTGAGCTGGGTTCTTGACCTGGCTGCAGTGGGGCCCAGGGCAAACCGCCTGCTCTGCCTGGATGTCAGGCTGCTCATCTGTGAAATGGGAGCAGCCCTCCCTGCCTGACTGTAACCTCAGAGGGCTGGTGTGAGGACAGGAGGGGATGCCAAGCACCTGGTGCCCTTGGGAACAGCAGCAGCAGCACTGACTGACCATGGAGTGACTGCCGCATGCCGGCCCCACACAGGTGCTCTCAGAAAATCACATCATCTCACTGAACCTCTACCAGGAGCCAACACAGTGGGGATGCGTCATCCGCAAGTGGCAGAGGGCACTCTGCAACTTGCTCAAGGTCAACCGGCTGGAGCCTGGCAGGGCTGGGGTCTGAACCCAGCCGCTGACTGCCTGCCCCGGCGGCCCTTCCCCTCCAGGATGGCTGGCCATACCTACCAGCTGCCCCCTGACTTTGGCTGAGAACACATCAGGGCTCTGGTCCCGGAGCTTCCCGGCCACCACCAACTCGGAGCCCTTGAAGAACAGCCGGAAGGCGTCCTGTGTGACCGCCTCCACGGTGTTGCTTGGGTACTCGAAGGCCACCGATGTCATCAGTGGGTTGGCCACCTCTTGGTAGAAGTCCTGCAGGGTGGGGGTGTCATGAGGGCCGTGCTGGGGTCTGCCCGCCTGTCAGTGCCATCCCTCGCTCACGTGGCCCAGCAGGGGCGCGTGGGCACCTGGAGCTGCAGTGCGGAGTCCGAGTCCTCATAGATGCGCCGGGCCAGGCCACCGTTGTCCAGTGCCAGCTTCTCCAGGAAGGCGTAGCTGACGTCGAAGCCGAAGCCCAGGCAGAAGAGGCTGTGCTGGCCATCTATGGCTTCCTGAACGTTCTTCTGGATCTCTGAGGGGTTGGTTTCCCCTGGACCCAGTGGTTTGGGAAAGGGGTGAGAAAACAGTGATTTGCTCAACAGATATTTCTGGAATCTCAGAGCCAGAGGGGCCTCAGAGATCCCCCCTCCCTGCCCCAGGTCCCACAGCAAGCCGGGCCAGAGCCCAGCTACTCCCTCTGGGCAGCACGTCCTGGGGCTGCTGCCAGGGCCTCACCCACAGTGGGGTCGCCGTCGGTGAGGAGGATGATGAGGGTGACGCTTCCTGGGGGCAGCAGCTCCTCCCGGTTGGCTCTCTCTAGCAGCTGCACGGCCATCAGTATCGCATCGTTTATATTGGTCCCTGTGGGGCACACACTCTTAGGGTGGCTCCCAGCAGGGTGCCCCAGGCTGGGCTCAGTGCCCTGGAAGTTGCGTGCAAGGCTGCAGAGGCGCTCACCTCCCTGGGCCTGGATGGCAGTGGCGTAGCTCTTGGCCTCATTCACGTTCTCAGCCGAGGCTGCCACTAGCTGTGGCTTCCACGGGGTTGCTTCCCCACTGAAGCTGATGAGGTTGAACTGGTCACGGGGACCGAGGTCACCCAGGATCTTGATGAGGGCTTCCCGGGTCTGGTCAGGGGAAGGGGACACAAGGTGGGTGTCTCAGTGGGGCCTCCCTGGGGGCTCATGTGCCCTTGGGCTGGACCCCCAGGCTCACATCTGCAGTGAGGACATGGTGAATGCTCTAGCGGCAGGACCTGCCCCAAACTCTGACCAACCTCGATCCATGGGAGCCCCTTACCTAGGAAGATGGAGGAGGGCAGGTCTGCCTGTTCGACCAGAGCTGAGGGTGTGGGATATCTGTGAGTTTTCAGGACCCCGCCTGGCCCATGGGACCCACCTGCTGGATTTTCCTGCCGCTCATGGAGCCGCTCTTGTCAATGACAAAGATCACGTTCTTGGGTATCGTGGCCAGGTGCTCAGGGGCAAAGTAGTGCACAAAGTAGCCATTCTCGATCTGTGACCAGAGTGAGACACACACAGGTGTAAGAGCTGCAGCCCTGCCCTGCCCCAACCAGCCTCCTCATCCCCAGTCCTGGGGGTCCTCTGCTCTCTTCATTCCATCCCCCTCCATCCCTGTCCCACCATTAACCTCCCCAAATCCTTGCCATACTTTAGGGTTTAGTCCAGCCCGTCCCTTGCAGGCTTCCCTGCTCATGCATAGCCCACCAGAACTCTACCCCTACTTTACCTCTTACTTGTTTTAGTATCTGAGGCAGCTTATACTAAAAGGTTCAGACATAATAAACCTGAGATCCATCAAAAAAGTGAAGAATCCAAAAACAAGGTCCATCTATGGCTTCCTGCATGTTCTTCTGGATCCTCGAGGGGTTGGTCTCCCCTGGACCCAGTGGTTTGGGAAAGGGGCGAGAAAACAGTGATTTGTTCAAAAATAAAGGGGAAGCACAACGATGCCAGAAACTTGTGTGAAAGAAGGTACTGTAATTGAACATAAACGTGAACTGTGAGTCTCCTGGCAGCCAAGGCTACAAGGGAAACCCTGCAGGGCAGTTCTTCATCAGAGACAAACTTTCTTCACTCCAAAAGAGAACTGTTTCAGGGACAACACAACTAAACTGCCTGTTTGCCGTCTGTGCTGCCCCTGGTGCACACTGGTAACTAGGGGTGGTTATTTTGTCTTTTCTTTTAGAACCCCCAGGCTCAGGTCCTTGAGGGTAGATGGACTTTTTGGTGGCTCAGCTCTTCTCTGAAGCCCACACACCTGAATGGAACCCCCGGAGACAGTCCGGTCCACATCATAGCGGACGATGAAGTTGCCATCCAGGACTGTGTCCTGCTGCTGCTCTGGAGACTTTTGCTGCTGGGACAGCGTCGGCCTGAATCGGACATGAGCCTGGAAAAATGACCAGACTGAAGTTGGGAGGAGCAGCAAGGCCATGTCAACAACACCCCTCACCCCCATCTGAAGAGAGAATTCCAGGAGGCAGCCTTGGGTCAAATTCCAGAGAACTTTCTCTCCAGCTGAGCTATCAGATAGACTGCCTCCATGTAGGGGAGTGGGTACAAGTGAATCCCCTGCTCCTAGATCTGTGCAAGCAGAGGCTGGGCTCAGGATGTGTGCGTCCAGTCAGCTCCTCCTCCCTACCTGGTCCTGGGACCCTGACATCAGTCGTCTCTCCCGATTTCAGGGTTCAAACCAGCACCCACCATCCTTCCCTAGGTCTTGCCCTCTCCATCTGCCAAATGACAGCATGGACACAGGAACCTCACACGTCCCTTTAGCGCAGAGATTCTGCCCAATGGTCCCACTCTCTGGAAACCCAGGCCCATAGAGCCAGCCTGAAGACAGGCCCCTGGGAGCTCTCACCCGCAGACCATAGCAGGCCCACCTTGGTCTTGTTCTGTGTGGTGGTGAGGGCCTCTGCCAGTTCATTGGTCATGAAGGTGCTCTCTGTCTCCAGAAAGCTGATGCCCTGAGGCTCAAAGATGTAAATGTCCATCTAGAGGCAAGAAGTGGGTTACTGGGTCTGCTGGGGGACAGGGCTGGCCTCCACAGGAGGCAGAAGGGGAAGCGGGGGCCGCCCTCAGGAGAGTGAGGAGGGCTTCTAAGAGGAGGCAGCACCAGGTACCTGCAGGTGCTTGACCAGCTGCTGGGGCTGGACTTTCAGCAGCAGCTCGTACGCTCCCAGATGCCGCACCAGGAGCTCCTCATACACCAGCTCGAAGGTGATCTTGGCAGCGGGCGCCACACTGACTGACACCTGGAACTGCTCTGTCTTTCTCCCAGTGGCCCTGGGGGAAGAGGGCATCAGGTCTGCCCCTCAGACCAGGGGCGGCTGAAGGCAGGGGCAGCCCCCACCCCCACAGGGTCCTCCCCACCCCGTCGGGCTCACTTGACGAGGCCGGCGCTCTCTCCCCTCTCCACGGCCGCGCTGTACTGCTCCTGGGCTGCAGCCTTCTCCTTGATGTTACCGGGGTAGGTCACACCATCAATGATCCTGGGGCAGGAGGGAGGGAGTTGTTGAGAGCCCGGTGGGGGAGGCTCCCTGCAATCCTGCCTCCTCCGGGACTTCACGTGCCTCTTGACAGACTGACTCCCATCTTTACCTGAGCCCACCCGTTTATTATGCACCTACTGTGGACACGACTCTGTGCGGGGCCCGGTGTCAACGGGGGCTCTGCAGGCCTCCATCTACCCTGAAACGTGCACTGTGTCGGCAAACATGCCTTTTACTAAACAACTGGGATGAAGGCTGCAGGGGAGGCAGGTCCCGGCCTCTCTTCTCCCTTCCTGTTGGGCTCCATGTCCCAGTTGCCCCTTCCATCCCACAGACTGTTCTCAGAGGAACTGGTCAGCCACCAGCGAGATCTCTGAGCCACAGTTCACTCAGCCCCGTGGGGCAGACTCAGCAGGAGGGAGATGCCGGCTCCCAGGCCAGTGGAGACACAGGACTGAAGGCTCTGACCCCTCTCCCCCATGGCTGCCCCCTCTTCCAACACTGGACAGGCCACTCTGCAGAGAGGCTGGCCTCTGGGGAAGGAAGTTTTGGACAACTGGTGGACAGGGCTCCTTGGGGCGTGCAGACAATCCTAGTGGCTGTTTCTGGGGACTGAGAGTGAACTGGCAGGCAAACATAAGCCTGCTCTGTCTGGGGGTGGTGTGAGAGGGTGAGAGTGTACAGGGGGGGAGGGGGGGCAGCCAGGACCTCAGGACCAAGTGTCCTTCCTCCACACCCTCCTGACCTCCCTGGTCAAATTTAACTCTGGGCTAGGCATTGGGCTGCTGCTGGGCTGCAGGGCTTCTCCTCCCAGATGTCCAATTTGGGATCCCAGAGCAGGGCACCCTGCCCCCTGCTTCCCTATCTCGTGCAGCAACAAGAGCTGGGCCCAGAGAGGGGTGCAAGTCCAGGGCCCTCAGAAGATGCGATGGGCCTGAAACCTCGTAACTTGCTGGCCGTGGCACCCACATGGGGGGCGGGGTGCAGCCTGTGAAGTTGGGCAGCACAGGCCTGGCTCCAGGGTGAGGAAATCAAGGGCTGCTGGAGGGGGTGCGGGCAGAGAGATGAGGAGCCAACCATAGGGACCAGACCCCCACTGCAGGTTTTCAGGGGTCCCAGGGTGCACTGGGGACTCCATCTGAGATGCTCGCTCTCTGCCTCACCCATCGCCCTCCCTGAGTTTCTGGGATCAGCCTCTCTCTGGCCTGTCCTCAATCACTGCCTCTCCTGCGGGGCCAGGGACAGAGAGTTCTCTTGCATTTAGTAAACATTGCAAAACCCGGTCGGGAAGGGTGGGGGAGGACAGTAGAGACAACGTAAGGATCATCACCTGCTTACAGAGTCCACAGAAACCCCAGGGGCCTCCCAATGCAGCTTCTGACCCAGAGCAGAACCACCCTCTGCAGTATCCCAGTTGGAGGTGTGGGGGGATGAGCCTGGCTTAGAACTTCTGTGACAAGGAGGTGGTCCCCCTCCTTGAGGCACTGCTTCATTGTGGGGCAGCCCAGGGGTTAGGAAGTTTTCTGTATTCTGAGCTGGAATCTGCCTTTTGGTGACTCCCTTCTGCCTGGGCTTGGCCTCAGGATGCCTTAAGTCTGTACTTCTCAAAGGCAAAGACACAAAGATACCGTGGTTCTCCATGTGCCACCTGGGCAGCACTCAGGGAAAATGGATGAACAGATGGAGAGATGGATGGTGGGAGGGACCAACGGAGGGAGGGATGAAGGCACAGCAGGATGGGTGGAGGAAGGGAGGGAGGAAGGGATACAGGGAGGGAAGGAGAGAGGGAGGGAGGGACGGAGGGAGGGAAACGTCTCTGAGAATGAATGAAGTTCCTGGCTAAAGCCTCTGCTCCCTGCATTGCCTGCAGGTGGAGCACACACACCTCAGGCGCATATCCTGGTACATCTCACATCAGGAAGATGCCCCCTCTTCCTGGTCTGGCACAGGCACCACGGTGTCACAGTGCTGGATTGGGGAGGGGGGACGGGGAGGAGAGCAGGAGGGCACCTACATGGAGAAGTTGGTGATAAAGGCCTTCTTGGGCAGCTCCATCTGGAAGGTGACCTCCTGCAAAGTACTGGCCTTGTTGACCACCCGGCTGGTGACGACTGTGTGGGCAAATCGGGATGAGACCCTGGAGTCTACAGTGAGGCTGTAGATGTCGATGTCGTTCTGGACCAGTGGAGGAGGAAAGGAAAGGGTAGGACTGTTCAATGTTCTTCAAGAGTGGGCCTTGACCTTGGTCCCAGACCAAGCCCTGGCCCCCAACCCCAAGCGAGACACTGATCAAGCCTCAGGCAGAATTCCATGAAGCATTTCATTTGTGAACTTTCATCTCAGATCAGAGGCAGCTGTGTGCTTCATTCCCCATCCTACAGTGCCACGGGGCCGGGATCTTGTTCAGTGGGGGCCACAGTGCCCCTCGGAGAACAAGCAGGCAAGGGGTGGGGGGTGGAGCCTCAGCCCCACTGTGTCTGGGAGGAACTTACTTATCCTTGGGGCAGAGGTGAGTGGCAGAGGGTCCTGTTAGGTCAGGAAGCTTCCATGCCATCTTAGCTCTGCCCAGTGAAAGGGCAGTGAGCAAGTCCTGTGACTGGAGAAAACGGCCCCTGCCAGCCTCCCCCCAGGGGCCTGCAGGAGCTGGGAGAACTGGAGGGTCCATCTCTGAGGCTAGGTATCTTCTGCTTTGCCCCCTTTTCCCTGCGGCATTGGGCCTCTCCTGTTGCCCTGTCCACAGGGCACTCCCCCAGGCATGTGTTTCGCTCGAGGTCTGCGGTCTCCAAGGAAGGGCATGTGCAAACAGGCAGAGCCTACACACCTCTCGCCCGCCTGCCATGTGGCGCACGTGTGCTTAGCACAGAGGTGCGCGGCGGGCCGTGTGGCTTGTCTACACGTGAGTGTCTGCTCCATGCCAGACGCTGTACTCAGCATTTTACAACACTACAGGTTTCCTCTTCACCACAAACTTCTAAATAGTTCTATTACTACCTTGTTCTACAGATGAGGAAAAAGAGACACGGAAAGCATCCCTGACTTCCGAGAGGTCACGCAGCCAGGAGGCGTGAGCTGGGCTCCTGAGGCCCATTCTTACCCGCCCCACCCACTGCCGCCCTCCAGGGCAACTTGTTAGGCTGCACTTCCTCCCCGTGAACTGGGGATACCGGGATCACCCCTTCTTGTAAATGGGGGACTCTCCATAGAGCCCTCAGGGTGGTGCCTGGTGGATGGGCAGCACGACTTCTCTGCACACACACTGACCCGTGCTCACTTGCACACACTGAGGCTCTCCTCCCCTTCACCCACTTGTCCCACTCACGCTCAGGTGCACACACACAGGAACCCGTGGACACCCGCTACCTTTTGGGCCCTGAGGGTCTGGAGGGTGGCCAGCGAGAGCAGGACCAGCACGACGCCGCAGGCGCGGCCAGGGGCTGGGGTCTTCATTTTGGCTCTGGTGCCTGGCAGGCCGCTTCTGAACTTGAGAGGAAGAGCGGAATGAATTTGTAACTTGCTCGCTGCCCCGCCCCTGTGGGGGCAGGTTCTGGGAAATTGGGATCTGCAAGCCAAACACCGCAGTGGCCTCAGATAAGCAGGCGAACTGCGAATGTCCTGTGGACCTTGGCTGGGGATGGGAACGTGTACTGAGCAGGAGCAGGCTCAGGTGGGAGTTAGGTGCTGGCGCCCCTTCTGAATCCGACCAGAATCCGACCAAACCACCACCACCCCTTGCACGGCTCATCTCGCCGACAAAACCACCACCAGAATCCGACCAAACCACCACCACCCCTTGCACGGCTCATCTCGCCGACAGGCTCCCTAGGACTGGAGGACATAGCAGTGAACCGGCCTGCTCTCCATAAGCCCAGCCTGGGAGAAGCACAGGCGTGGTTGGAAAGAGGAGGGCCAGAGGGTGGTTTGCAGGAGGCAGGGGCCTGGAAGTCAGGTCAGTGTGACTGGGCAGTGGGACCCCAAATGCACCAAGCAGCCCTTGGGGTGCCTGAGTGGGGCAAGATCTGCTGGGGTCAAGGCAGGATGGATACACCTTATTTCTGGGATGAGAGAGGCTAGGTCAAGGAGCCCCCCTTCTCTCTGCTGGGGCCTCAGGATGCTGTTTGGGCCCCATTATTCTAGCCAGGACTCTTGGTGCAGCTCCAGCAAGGCCTCTGAAACAAGATCTGCACTTGGCAATACAAACCGAGGGCCATAAAGACGCCCACACGTGGTGGCCCAGAAGTCCCGCTCTGGGGAACCTCCTGAGGGAAGCATGGAACAGAGAGAGCACAGAGCTCCTGAAGGGGACGATGTTCAGGTGGCCTACACGGAGGTCAGCCGTGTCAAGGGAGCCCGTGAGTCACGCCTGGAGTGAGAAACGGCAGAACGCTGATCTGTCAGCACGCCAAGGCAGTGCCGGTGTCGTGGGCTCAGACCACAGGAGGTGGCTGGAGGGCCTGGGGTAGGATTGCAGATGATGTTGTTTCAATTTTCAGTTTTCCTTTAATAAAGTTGAAAGACTGCTTTCATAACAAGTAGCAATAAAGCGAATAAATACTAGGGGATCCGGATGCAGCTGGTGCTTATGTCCCTGTGGCTCTGGGAAAGCTTGGCTCCTGAGTCTGGGGCCACAGACGGGATAAAGAGGCTTCAGGAAAGTGGCCAGGTGCCAGATCCTTGGTCGGGGAAGGAGGACTCAGTGACACTATCCCAGGGGTGGGAACTGGGGAAGGGTACCATCTTCAGGGCCTACTTGGGACCCTGGGGCAGTGACAGGCTTGCAAGGGCCGGGAAGGGGGCTCCTCCATTAGCCCTGCCTCGGTCAACGCCAGTAGCATCTGCTCCAAGGGAAGGAGGCTGGGTCTGTGGCTACAAGTAAATATTCCCCTTCCTTAGCATGACTTAGCCAGAAGCCTCACCTCTGGCGCATCTATACAGCTCTCCCTTTGACTATGGATGTGATTGGGATTACTCGGGAAGACATACCCGTTCAGCAATCTGGGGAAGAGCCTCCCCAGGAACCCAGCGAGCAGGCCCAGGCCTGGTCGCCACAGAAGGTCTGCTCCCTTGGGGCACAGAGCATGGACCCAGCCTGGAAACAGCTATATAAGGAGGCCGGGCTGGCCAGGAATGTGGGAAAGGCTCTGTGCAGCCCGCTCCACCTGCCCAGGGGACAGGCGGGACTTCCCTGTAGGCACTGGCCCCGAGCCAGGCACTGTAAGCCCAGACCCTGCCAGTCCATCTCCGGACTGTCTGTGGTCTTGCTGTCACAGCTGGACAGGCCTCTGCAGTCCCCTGAGTCTGACAGGTCCATGCGCACAGAGACACGGAGGCCTGAAGCGGGAAGAATCGCACATGAGCTGAGAACCTGGTGCTCCATGCCTCAGGCAGAGCTGTGGGAGTGGCAATGGGGAGGCTTACCCTGTTTGGGAGAGGGGACAGTAGCTCAGGAAGCAGACTGCCACTGGCCAGAGAGAAGCATCCACCTGGCTTTGTCTTTGAGGGGATGCGAGCTGGCAGGGAGGCAATATGAACAAGGCGGGGCGGGGGGGGGGCGCACTTTGAGGATCCTGAGTCCCTCAGAGCCTTGGGGTCCTTGGAGGCATCTCGATGGCTTCTGTGAAAACCAAGGGAAGGGTGAGCCCCAGGCCCCCACCTGCTTCACTCTGAGCAGTGTGACTATGGCCTGTTTTGCGCAATAGGCTCCCTTGCCTCATACAAGGGGAAACAGGCTCAGAAAAGGAGGAGAGACAGTCTGCAGTCACACAGATCAGCTCCAGGTCTCCACACCCAAGGTTCTTTCTAGTACGTGGCAGTGGCCATAATGGCACCTGCATTATCCTCTGGGGCCATCCCAAAGGCTGAGAAGCGTACAGAACATGCCCCACACCTACGTTGCCCACCCCTCCCCTGCATTTAGTGGCCATGGCCAGTGACCAACCAACACCCTCCAAATGCTGGGGCCACTTGGGCATCCTCTTTATTGGTGTTGCCCAGGTGCTGGTGCAGAGTCCCTGGGCTCAGGGGCCAGGGCTCTTGGGGAGGGTGCCAATCCCAGAGGCCGCGGGTGAGAAGCTATGCTCTGGCATAAAAAAAGAGTTCTTGGGAAAGGCTCCTGTGTCTAGGTGTTGCTGACGGTGAGGGGCGTGGTGCGCACTTCTCAGCCAAAGACACTCTTGGCGGGTCCGGCTTTGGGCTTCTCAAAAACAGTCTCGGTGCCAGTCCGGGCGAGGCTGAACACCGATGGGGCGGCAGAACCAGCTTGCTCTGTGGGGAGGATGGGGAGGAGGTGTAGTCAGGGGCAAGGCCTGGCTTCCTAGGGAGGAAAGGCCCCTTTTGCGGGGAGCACCCTGCTGAGCTCACAAGCTCTGAACTCTTAGAAAAAGGACTCATGGGACCTCCCCCCCAACCCCATCCTCCCTCCTATTGACACACATCTGCGCCCTTGGAGCCCATTGTCCCAAGAACACTCACCACACTCCTGCATGACCTGGTAGGTCTTGGACTTGATCTCCTGGTTCTTGGTCAGCTTCCCTCGGGCCCCCTTCAGGTCCTCCTCCTTCACAGGGGGGCGCTTCTTCTTGATGGGGGCTTCCTGAGTGTCAGCCTTGGAAAGCCCAGAGCCTCATCTTACAACCCGAGGCCTCGAGGCTGAGAGCCCTTTCCCAGCACTGTGCCTTGGCCGAGACCCCTCTTCCCTGCTTACTTAACTCAAGCCAATTCAAGGCCTCACTCCTCTTCCAGGAAGCCTTTCTGACTATACTTCACAGCCCCATACCCTGAGTCTCTGCCCTCTTCCCACAAACTGGGAGCTCTGGGGCTATGGCTGTTGTAGCCTCACACCATCTGTGTGCCTGTCTTCCCTGAGCCCCGGTCTTCCAGGGGAGGCAGAGCCTCCTGTGTTTATGCCCAGAGCTCAGCTCAAGACACAGCTGCTAAAGATGACAGCGTCCACCCTCCACCCCCACCCCCTGGCACGAGCAGGGCCTGTGCTGGGCCCTCCTACCTGGGACATGGTGGGTATGGGGAACTGCTCCCTGGAAGGCAGTGGCTGTGAAAGAGATCTGAGCGGCGCCCAGCCCTCTGGGGCTTATATAGTTGGCTTGCCTGTCCCGGGAAGTCACTCCCCCGCCTCTGACAGCTCCCTGATGATTCAGATCCACACAGCCGCTGGCTTCAGAGTTTATTCTTGGAGATGATGGGGGCTCGCTGAGCACTGCTGCCTGGGGGGCTGCAGTCCTGGTGAAAGCAGACAGCTGGGGAGACCCCGTACCCTTGAGGACAGCTGCCCTCTGGCAGGTGGGAGGTGCTGGGCCTGGCAGAGACTCGCGTTTATGAACGTAGGTCCTGTAACGTGTGTGTGGCACTCCGAGCTGTCCATCTGCGATAGTCCATCCCAGCGTGGGGGGTGTCCCGGAGGAAAGAGAGGGCCCTGAGCCAGGGTGGACAGCTCTGAGCTTGTTTTTCTCTCTCTCCTACCCCTTCTCTGGATTCCAGAGGAAAGAGACTTCCCAAACCCACATGGCAGCAGGGCGGACGGCTTCCTGCATGTGCCGCTGGGGAGCATGTGCTCACACCCAGCTCACTGGGCTCTCACAGTGGACTCAGATCATGGGGGCTACCCCTGGCTCACAGGTACAGAAGCTGCTGCCAAGGGAAGCCTGGGAGCTGCTCCATCTGCATTTTTGCTGACGCCCCTGCCCTCTGTCCAGCTCCCAGTGCAAGTTTAGCAATAGGATGAAGGAGGGAGCAAAGCACCCAGGAAGGGCCGGGAGGAAACCATGCTTTGTGGTAAGGGAACCGGTGAGCAGAAGGCAGGAAACAGCACAGAGCCTCTGACTGAGACGAGATCACCGAAGGGCACCTGGCCCAAGGACATTTAGGTTGTGAGAGGGTGGGCAAGAGTGAAGCCCACTCAAGGCATGGACAGAGGCACAGGCTCCCTGAAGGTCACTTAGCTCTCCTCTGCTAGTTCCTAACACCCCATCCTTGAAGGGAAGACCCCCGGGGCACAGGGAAGGACTCCAGGCCTGAGGTGAGGGTAGGAGTGGATGTGGGTAGGAGGTCAGGGTCTGCCCCATTGGATGAGACATGCCCAAGCTCCTTGTCAGTTTGTGATGGAGAGTATTTTTATCCTTGAAGGCTCCGGGCAGACAAAACCCAGCCAGGCACTGATGTCTGGCTGTCTGGAACACCGCTCTGCTGCTGTCAGACCTCAACCCACCCCGATACCCCCTGCCTGGTCCTGGCCCCAGGAGGCCAATGCGAGCCCTGCCAGGCTCCATCTGAGACAAGTGCTGACATGAGGAATGCCTCTGGACGGGCACAGACCCAGGGCTCCAAACAGGGGCCAAGAGGCACTGAGGGCAGGCCTGGCCTGTGAGGGCACTGCTGCTGGCTCCCAGCGCTTCAGCTTGGCCCCCACAGCCAGCTCTGCCCAGAGGGGGCACCTGCCTTCCAGCCCCGCGGCCTCAGGAACAAGGATGTGGGATGTTCACTCCTCACACTCCATCTCTCCGGCACCCTTCGCTCCTCGGGGGGCGGGGGGCAGGCAGAGTAGCTTTTACTCGCATTAACAGGGAAGTGGAAATGGCAAGAGTATGTTTGGTTTTTTTCCCCTTGGCAGGTTTTGGCTTCCACATCTGCCATAAGGAGATGTCAGATTCATTCTCACTCTATTTTCTGGGGAGAACCTTCTAACTCACTGGGGACATTTTCTTGACCCCTACTAAGCTGTTTCAACTTCACAGAACACACAACCAACAACCACAAAAGTGATGGTTTCTTTTTTTAAAAAACTGTAATAAGATGTCAAACTTTATTGTAAACCACTTTACAATGTTAAGTACATCGTCTTCCCTTTCATTTCAAAAATGTGTTTCTGTGAATCGTAACACCACAGATTTAACCACCCGCGCTGGGAGGGCAGTGGAAGTCGGTCATGGTTTGCTTATGTAGGTCTGACTTCTAATAAACTTCATGAAAAGAGAAATCAAATTAAACCAACCCACCCACCCACTCAGGAGCTCAAGGTCCCTCCCCAAGAGCAAAGCCCTTCAGAGCTGCCAGTGTTTCACAGGGTAAAACACAGAGCTCTCCACTCCTAGTTGGAAACGTGTGAAACTTCTAAAGGCCAGCCCTGCCCCCTACAAGGTGGCTGCTCTGACTGACGGCAAGTTCCCAGAGCCGTCTGCATTTGCTTGGCTGCAAAAAGGCCAGTGAATTGCAGTCTGGAGGGCAGAGAGAGCTGCTGACAGCTGCTGCTCCTTCCAGGCTCCTGGGGCAGCCTTCAGATGGGGACTCTGGGCTACAGCCTCCAGGCCCACACTGAAGAGGGGAAGAAATAACCTGAATTTGAGCCTTTATATATTTCCCCTTTAAAGGCATGACAGGTCAACCTAACCCATGACTCCTTGTTGTCAGGAAGAGGCACAGGTTAAAGCTTGAGGCAGGAGGCCACCAGTGTGCCCGAAGGCTAATTGACAGGCCTTCACGTGGCAGGTCTTTGGGCTGAGCAGACCAAGAAGCCACTGCCTGGGATCTCACCAACATCCCTCCTTGCCATTGTCAACAACCCACTGTCAGTGAAAGGAAAAATGGGCAAGAACGATCTCTTCCATTCGGATATGACAGTTCTACCTCATCGGGTTATTTCTCTCAGTTACAAGAAACTTGTTCATGGCCTTGACTTACAAGTTTCCATTATGGGTGGCTTGGCTGAGGTCCAGATTTGGACAAATCAGACGGATGGCGCACAATACACAGTTGGTGTTCCGTGGTTTCTCAAGCACAATGATGCTTGCCATGTGGCAGGTGAAGAGCTGCACCTCATAAGGCACCTTGGAGCAGGTGGTGAGGAAGCTTATCCTAGGGATAAGGCCAAACACATCAGGCCACGCCGTTTAGGCCCGCACGCTGACAAGGCCCTGTACGATCAGACTCCCTGTTAGACGTCCATGTCCTAGTTAGCCAGCTATACAACTGACGCTCAGAGACTAACGCCCTTTCAAAACCAGGATACAGGGAGAAACCACTGCTCGCTCGCTACCTCTTTGTCCCCCAAACCCACTGCCCAGCAGGCGCTGGGACGAGCCTTGAGATGAGCAGATCATCTGGGGTCTGTATAACCCAGTTTCCATCCTTCACACCTGTGGCTTCCCCACCCTCGTCCCTGGTTTGGAAACATGAGGCGCTCAAGACTGAAAGTGAAGCTCAGATTCTGGGCTCAGGGAGGTGCAGAAAACAGCTGTGGCCAAAGGTTATTCAAACCAAGACAAAACAGGAGGACAGAGTAAGGCAAGTCAGCGATGCCTGCCACCTACCAGGACCGATGTCAGTCCTGGTCTTCCCAGTGGGGAGCCCCCCACTAACACAGCGGAGGGTGGGAGGGGGGAGGAGCATAAAATGAGAGCAAAGCTAAGGGAGAGTGGAGATGGGCTCCGATCTCACCCTGCTCTCCTCTCCAGCTGCAGGTGCCCAACGTAACAGAGTCGCCGCCCACTGCAATTCAGGTCCCAGCTCCTCTGGCCCTCTGGACTCCTACAGGACGACAGGCTGAGAAGGCCTCCGCAAGGCTTGTCCCTCCATGACCCACACAGGTGAGACCGTGGGAGGCAGAGGACAGGCCCAGGATGCCTGGTTTAACAGCGTGGCTCACATGCCACAATTCAGACACAATCTGTTTGAGTGACACGTTTTTATGTAGGTTTTTAGGTAGGAACCTAAAAAGAAGGTTCTGGGTGGTGTGGCCTCCCTGCACTGATCTCACTTCCAGCTCGCACCTTAGCCACGCGGTTCTCTATTCCTAAACTTCCATGACTGCCTCTGGGCTGGGACAAAACACTGGGCTGCTGCTCCCACAGCAGGGCAAGTGCCTGGGTCTGCCCATTCCACTGCTGCGCAGCAGACTCCCAAAGACACGGGGCCTAGGCCCATGCTGGGGAGTGGGGGCTACAAGCTTTGAAACACCTCGTCCTGCCTGTGGACGCAGAGAGCAAGCTCGCTCACCTCCACCCGCTGCTCTGGAGGATGTGAAAAACAGGATCACTTGGTCAGACAGGCGTTCTCTAGAAGATGAGTCGACAACACTAAGCTGACAGGCAAGGCGTAGCCTGAGAGGAAGTTCCCAGAGCTGGGTCCAGAGCCTGGTTCTGAAGGCTGCACCATGGGAGGCGGGGAGGCCAAGACTGTGTTTTAAACTTCAGATCTGGAGGCTCTGAAGAGAGGCAGGGAACAAACAGGAGTGGCCTCAGAGTCTCAATTTCTCTGGACACAAAATCCTCTTCCTTACGCTTCTTTTTCCAGCATGTTTCAGTAAGACCTCTAACCTGCCGGCAGAAGTGCCAAGGAGCTGGTGGGCCCTGGGCAGAGCCCTTCCTATTCCACCCTCACAGGGCCCTGGATCCACATTTGGACTGGCCACCTCCTGCTCAGGCCTGACCTTTGCAGAACCACCGGGTTTGTTGATTTCAGATGAGGGCCCACCTCCCTTCCTACCGGAATCATTTACCTCATCTGATCGTAGATTACCTAACAATATTCCAAATAAAAAATTCCCGACTTTTTCCACCCACCAGTTCACAACCCACGAAAGGCAAACAAACCCATTTCTTTGGGGATTAAAAAGAGTTTTTAAATACAATAGTATGAAAATATAACTTAAAAATATAAAAGTTAACAGTATACGGAAGACTTAAAAATCTATGTTTTGCCCATGAGTCCCATAGGAAATAAACATATACTCAAAAAACATTAACACTGTGACAGCTCATAAAACCAGCTATAGAAATCAATAGTTACAAAAGCCATTTCGAGTAAGAAAGCGTTGCGGTTCCAACCTGGTCAATGTGTAACTTTTAGCCCCCAAACGTGTTACGTCTTCACATTCCCCCGAGCCTTGGCGAAAGGCTCCACCCACGGTCTGTGTGCACGTGAGTTCTCATCCTCGAGGCCACCCGGCCAGACGCAGGACAGGGCTTCCGGGTCCCTCACAACACCGCTTGGGACGACAACACACAAACAAAATGCCTCGCTTGCATATTTGGTCAGTGTTTGTAGTGCAACTGAGTGGGGACCTCCAGCTGCCACGCCGGGCCAGCGGCCTCCCTCCCTCGGGTCACAGTAGTCTAGGAGTGGGCAGAGACCGTGGGAGGAGTGGAGGTAGAAGAGGGGCAGAGAGAGGAGGGGAGGGAAGACGCAGCGGAGTGACCCTTGGCCAACTGGCGGCTGGCCGGGCCCCGACCCGACCCCAGCTTGAGGATGCGTCATACAGGCAGCCCGAAGCGGTGCTTCTTTTTCTTCGCGGACTTCAGGGGGGTCAGTCTCCGGAGGTCCTCCTCCACATCGGACTCCTCCATCTCGTCATCGGCCGAGATCAGGATCTGAGTGGTGGAAAGGCGTGGCCCTGAGTCACTGCCTGCAGTGCCCTCTTCACCTACCCACCCTGGACCCCAGCACAGAATGCCAGCCTGTCTAGGAGGCCTCAAGTGTCGGGTTTCTTTAGGAGACGGTGACGGGGAGGCCCTCTTTACAGAGTGAGACAAGCTGGCGCACCCCAGACTTTTTTTTTTACACCACGTACATCCACGGGCTACTGATACCAGTGCTGAGTCGATACGCCTCCCCTCTGCTCCCGCTTCTCCATCCAGCCTCCGGCTGTGACCGAACCCACGTCAGAGCAAACTTAGCCTACGGTCATCCTGGCAAAAAAGCCCAGTCTTCACACATGGAGTCCTAGGTCCTTGAAATTGGTTCAAATACAGCAAAAGCAGACTGAAAAGCCCCGTTCTGAAAGGAAAACACCTGTGGGGCACAACATAAAGCAGGGAGATTTCAGAGTGTCTGCTCTGAGCCAACCTGGTAAACTGCTAAAGACAAACAGAAGCCCTCCGCTCTTCTGAGCCCCCAGAACGATGCAGCCACGCAGCTAGGGCATCCAGGGCAGACACTCGTTCACTGCCCACCTGCCTGGCTCCACAGACCTCAGAGCACCAGGGAAGGACTGGCACAGCCCAGGTCAGGATGGAGAGGCCCGAAGCGCACCTATGCAAGGGGAGCTCATTCTGCTCCCCGGCAGGGCGGTCTCACCACCCCTCCCTGCAGGGCTTCCTGCCTCCAGTCTTGGTCCCCTGATCAAACGCTCTGGCTCCCTATCTGCTGCACAAGCACATTCCCATTCCTCACCCTGGATCACAAAGCACCTTGTCCAGCTAGCTCAATCCTCTGCCTGTACCTACTTCTTGTCATTCCGTCCTACCCTCCGGAATATATGCTACTCTGGCCACAGTGAATTTCACATTAGTGCCCAAATGCCAAACCACATGACCCCAACCGCTCAGGAGCAGCTGCTTCTGCCTGAAACACTGTTTGTCATTCACCTAATGTTCACTGCGCTGTTACAACCCGACAGGCCTTGTGCCAAATTCTAGGGACACCTAGAGAAGAGACGGGCTTCCCCTCTGTCCTCCATCTAGTCAGCTTTCAAAGCTCCCTCCAGGACGCCCCCAAGAGCTAAACCAACTGTTCCAAGTCCTCACAGGGCTTTGTCAGCGCCTCAATCTCAGAACTTATCGCAGAGTGCTACGATGGGCTGTGCAGGCGGTCATCTTCCTTGTCCAAAAGTCTGAAGGCCTCAGCCATTTCTGTAGCCCCCATCCCACAGCGCAGTGCAGGTGCAAAGTGAGTGCTGTGGGCTGCCTAGGACACACAACCTCGCCTCCACGCTCCTATTTATGACCACCAATCTCCCTGAAGTCCAAATATTTGAACTCAGGAAACTTGAAAATTCGGGGAGGTAAGGTTCTCCCTGGGAGGTCTGGCTACTCCTACAGAAGTTTCCTGGTGGCTTAGCCAACACTTCCCTTGCTCTTTGGACAGGCAGGGATTCAAACGCCTTGATGCTTAAAGGTCGACGACCAGGCCCACACATCCGTGACGGCTTCCCTGGAACAAGGCAGCTCCTCCCTTTCCTGTCTTTCTCCACTGACAGAGGGGCTACTGGAGGCGAGCCACCCCCAACAGATGCTCCAGCTCCCAGCCCTAGGAAGGCCCACGGGACAGCAGGAGTGGGTCCAGGCTGGATGGGAGCTGTCAGCCTCCTCTCCCTCCCGCTGGCTGGCGCTGTGACTCAGCACTCAAGAGAAGGACAGATGCAAACACGAGACCAGACCCCTCCTGGGTCAGCGGCACGAGGGCTCGGCCCTACCTCGGACTCCGACTCCTCGTGGGACGCGGCCCTTCGGTAGCGGACCTTGCTGCCGTTCCTCGAGTCCTGGTTGGCTCCCCTTTCTTCTAGTTTAGCTTTCGTCCTTCCCTTTCTCATGAGGAAATTGTCCACTACCCAAAACATCAGAGCCTGGGGGAAGGAAAGTGCAGGTTACTCCGGGATAAGCCATTTGTGAAACCAAGCTGAGCAGCCCCACACCCATCCTTCTCACCCCTGCTCCAGATCACAGCATCGAGAACCAGGGAAAAGAAAACGTCCAGGCCCCCTGCTCTCTCTCTCAGCAGTCTATGAAGAGATTCCCAATCTCTATGTCCCTTCTTCTGTTTCACCCCAAGGGGTTCTGTGGTGGTGACTGATGGGGACAGCCTGCTCCAGGTGCTGCAGCAGTTGGCAGAGCGGGGCCTGAACCAAGGTCTCCGGACTCCTAGTGGGGGCTCCTCCCCTGGGCCGAGCAGTTGGCCGGCACACCTGCCACATCTGTCATCCCCAGGTTCCTTTACCGTTTTCTTTTCTTATTTCTTAATTTCTAGCCAGAGTGCTCATGAGTTCCTCTTGGAGCCCTGCGGTCAGGAATAAACGACGGGGGTGAATTCCTGACGATCTTAATCTTAATCTAGAAGCTGCTGTTACACACAGAGCAGGGAGGGCAAGACAAAGATCCCAGAACCCTTCATTTTGCACAGAGGCCCCGGAGCAGGGATGTGCATGTTGAGGAAGCAATCCTGCTATTTCCAGGTCCGGGGTGGGGATAGGAGGTGGCAAATGCTTGCATGGAGGGACCCGAGGGCTATAAGGTGTTTTCTCCATCAGACTCAGAATTGTGACAGACGCGGGAATGCAGGGGGCAAACAGGGTAAAAAATGCAACAAGGCACTGACATTGACAAAGAAGGGGACGATCAGCATGACGATGGCCAGCTTCAGGTCTGGGTTTTCAATGGGATTCAACAGGGCCACCTGTAAAGAGAAGCAGACTCAGTGAGGGTGGAGGAGACCCCAGAGAAAGTTTGGGGCAGGGGTGGGGGAGTGGGGGGTTGATGCGGCACTGGAAATCACCCACGAGGCCTTGCGAGGGGGTTTAGCTTAGACACTCCCCCCAGAGCCCTGATGAGACCAGCACCTCACACCCAGGGCCGCACAGCCCCCAGACCTGACAGCTAACAAGGGACTGACGCCCTTGGAGACCACTGGGAGCGGTTAGTGCTTGAGAAGCGAAGCGACGCGGGGATGGGGGACAGGGGTGGGGCGGGAAGCACTTTACGAAGCAGGCACGGGGTGGGGTTGGAGAGTGTGAGGAGAGGAGGAGGTTGGTGGGCGCTCATCACAGCTACTAGCAATGAGGTGCCGACCACTTTCTAGCAGGAACCCTGCACCCCAACCGCCTCCTCAAGGGCAACAGCTCCCAAAAGCCTTGGTTTATTTTCTTAAAAAAATAAATCTCAGCCACAAATAAAACCAAAGCAGGCCAAGATCTGAGTTACTTGTCCCCAGAGTCTCTTTGGCTGGTTTCCTGTGGGCAGTAGAAGCTTAACTGCACAGCCCTGGGGCCAGAGGGCAGGGTTAGGAACCATGGGAACCTGCGACCAGCCACACTGCCTGTGGCACCAAAAGGCTCGGTTAAACCACTGGCCAAGAGAGGTGTATGAGGAAGCACCTGCAAACGGAGAGAACACCCACTGACAACACTTACAGTTAACCGACCACCGTAAGCAAGCCCAGGGTGGGGACTGTATTTTCGTGGGCTTTATATATTCCAAGGCTTAATCTAGAGCAGACGTGTATGGCCGAAGTGCAAGGATGCTACTAAAAAACTGACAAGTTACTGCTCTTGATAGGTAGCCAGGAGCTGCCCCATCAGAACCAATCCAGGTGTATTCATGGAGTTAAAAAAAACAACCACCACCACCCATTTGGTTTCCCAATAGGGCTGGGGTCGGGGAGTACTGTCCTGCTTAGCGTCTCGAGGAGCTGGTAAAGAAGGGAACAGGAGGCAAACCTTCTTCCACTGAAGTATGAGGAGGACAATGAAGACGACAGATTTTTCAAAAATCATGATCACGATGTAAAGGGCACACTGTCCAACCCAGGCTCCGCACTGCAGAGGGTCTCCTGCAGGGAGAGCGGGCTTGGTCACGCGGGGCGCAGACACCAATGCCCCGCCCCCCCACTGCCCACAGCTCCTGTGAGCCCTCACACCCCACCCCACCCCAGAGCTCCTGAATGAGCCCTCCAGAGCACCAAGAATCAGCTCGGCCGAACAAACAAGTGTGGGTGTTTTAAACAAAATCAGAGAATTCCTAATTTGGAGACACCAAAGTGGCCTTTCTTCCAAGACAGCCCAAGATATAATTACAAAGCACTAAAGTTAGTAAGTGCCCATTGCTGGAGCTCAGAAAAGCTGGCTCTTTTTGTCCACTGGCAGCAGAGGCTGTGTTAAGCAAGACTGCTATTATTATCCGTTGTTGATTTTTCCAGTGGCTGTAGTGCTACCCATCCTTTCCCCCGTCCATGAGCGGGCTGAGGGTTTGAATCATGAAGGCAGCAAATGACCTCTCTGTTTGCCTCCTACCCCTGGCCCACTCTCCCGGCCATTCCTGCTGCCCTCAGCCCCGAAAGCAGAAACCTGACTCTGGGGAAATTCAGATTCTGTCTAGGGGGGCACCCCAAAACACCTTGGGCTGGGGACATGGAAGAAAAGAGAGGAGCCAAGGTGAGGAGGTGCTGTGACAAAGGTCCCTCTGTGACCCCATTGGTCACTGTGCTTGAGAAACAGCACAGGAATCCCAGGAATCCAACAGTCCGTACTGGGGGACACTCAGTGCCTCCAGAAAGTTTCAAAAGGGACTTGATGAAGGGTGGAGGACCCCTCCAGGGAACATCCTACATCCTCAGTGACAGGCAGAACCCAAGGGATGGGTGAGTCCCTGGGAGCCACAAACGCCTCCAGAGCGAGAGACCCAGGGGAGAGTGGGGGGGTGGGGGGATGCCGCCAGGGGCCACTCTGGAAGCCCTGCCGGAGCTGTGTGACCACATTGGCCCGGAGAGGGCTAGAGAGTAACGCTGCAGGGGAGACAAAGGCCCCAATCCAGGCTGTGAGGAGAATCTGGCCTCCAGAGGAACATCCGGCTTCTCATTTGATTCTGCAGTTTCTGCAGCAATCCCTGTCCAGCATGGGTGCCGGAGGCCCGCAGCCTTGCCAGCTGTATGTGGTGGAAACCCAGTGGACACCTTCCAGCAGCCGTAATGGACACAACCCCAGGCCATTCCCTTTTCTGGAAAACCTCTGGAGAAGTGCACAGAAAACATGCAGAAAAACGTCACTGCCTCTTCTGCGGTGTCCTATTTACTTTCACATTTGAGCCAAAAAGCCATTTCAGAAGTGCAATCTCTCCTAACTAGATTTTTAATGGAGTTTTGTAATCCTTTCGGTAAACTACCTGATGTTATTGAGGAAAGTCCTCAAGAACAGCAGCTGAAAATACTTGTTAAAAACTGTTAAGTGAAACGGGGGACAGTCAGACAGAAGCACTTGGTAGGATTGGGACTGAATCCCAATCTAGTCTGAATTGGGACTAGTGTGTTTAAAAGTCAACACAACGAGTTAACATTTAATATCAAAAGAAAATATACTTGCTCAGAGCATGCTCACTTCATTTGCTCCAAGTTTTAAGTGGCCGACAGAAAAAGAAGATGCTTTTCCTTCTCAGGGGGCCTTACACTGCGCCCTGAATTCCACTGCTCTGAGTTTCAGAGCCAGAACTTAAGAGGCAAGCTGCCTCTGTTTTTCATGTAGATGCTTGAGTAAGAAAGTCTAAAAACACGGTGAGGACTTCCCTGGTGGCACAGTGGTTAAGAATCTGCCTGCCAACGCAGGGGACACGGATTCGAGCCCTGGTCCAGGAAGATCCCACAAGCCACGGAGCAACTAAGCCCGTGTACCACAACTACTGAGCCTGTGCGCCACAACTACTGAAGCCCACGTGCCTAGAACCCATGCTCCGCAACAAGAGAAGCCTCCACAATGAGAAGCCCGCGCACCACAACGAAGAGTAGCCCCCACTCGCCGCAACTAGAGAAAGCCCATGCACAGCAACGAAGACCCAAGGCAGCCAAAAATAAATAAATAAATAAACAAACATAAATAAATACATGGTGGAAAAAAAAGTAAAAAGTCACATGTGACCCCACTCTCACACACTGTTTCCTCCAAGCATCCAGCCCTTGTAGCCACAGCTGGAGTGAGCGCACATGAGCTGGTTTTTCTGGTTTGTTTCATTTGAGAGTCTGTCCACAGCCTCGTCTTTTAAGGACAGACAAGCCAGGCATTCTCGCGTGCTCTGCTTTTTACCACACTGGACACACTGAGGTACGTGGGCGTTTGTTTTTGTTGGATTATTTCCTTAGGATAAATCACAGGGATGGATGGGACCAAAAGGACGGAACACGTCTGTAGAGAGGCCTCTGGAGGGAGCACAGGGACAGCGGCGGGCAGCAAAGCCCACACACCACTGGTGCCCAAAGGACAGAGACCTCGTTTTCAGGGCTTCTGCCTAAGGAAGAGCAGCCTGGTCTTCAGACTGCAGACACCACGTACTCCCTGGACCCTGTCTCACCCCTCAGGGCTGTGTGGTCTATTCCCCACGGCCCATGTTCTTGTTAGCAAGTTCACCTTCTCTTCTAGGGACCATGGAAACACCTAGAAAACAAGCCCCTTTTCTTCTCTCACCTGAGAAGAGAGCTCTGTGGCCTACCTGGAACTACTGCCTCAAGTGGATGGGCCGGTTAACAGGTGCAATAGGTAGAATAATGTCCACAACCTAATCCCCAGAACCCGTGACTATGGAGCTACTGTGGCAGAGACTCAAGGCTGCAAGTGGATTAAGGCTGCTGATCAGCTGACTAAGAGAGAGCAGCCTGGCCTATCCAGGTGGGCCCAATGTAATCACAAGGGCACTTTAGAGTGGAAGGAGGTGGGGGAAGGTCAGAGCCATATGATATGAGAGGAAGTCAACCTGCATCTGCTGGCCCTGAAAATGGAGGAAGGGGCCACCAGCCAAGGAATGTAGGTAGCCTCCAGAATGTGGAAAAGGCAAGGAAACCGATTCTCCCCTTAGAGACGCCAGAAGGAACCAGTCCTGCTGACACCCTGGTTTTAGTCCATGAGACCCATGTCGGACTTCTG
Source organism: Lagenorhynchus albirostris (assembly GCF_949774975.1). Taxonomy (NCBI): domain Eukaryota; kingdom Metazoa; phylum Chordata; class Mammalia; order Artiodactyla; family Delphinidae; genus Lagenorhynchus; species Lagenorhynchus albirostris. The sequence goes on along the minus strand of NC_083104.1, from coordinate 36,051,967 downwards.
AACTACAGACAGTAAGATAATAAATTTGTGTTGTTTTAAGCCACTAGTTTTGTGGTAATTTGTTTTAGCCGCAAGAAAAAATAATAGAAATTGACAGAAATAGAAACCAGGTAACTGACATCCACCATCCTTCCTCAGCCTGGGGAGGGAGGACCCGGACGGTCCTCGATAAAGGGCAGCTTCACGTGGAAACACCCTGGCTTCCCAAAGGCAGGGGTGGGATGACGCAAGGGCAGGGGCTGAGGCAGGCTAAGTGGGTGGAGGAGGGTGGCATGGAAACAAGAGGTTTGAACAACCACTGCCTTCTTCCTTTCAATCTCTCTTAAGGATGCAAACAAAACACACTGGGAATAGGTGGTACCATAATGTCCAGCGTATCAAGACCAGACTTGGCCTCCACTCCCAGGTCACTGAGCGGCATGACTGGCTATGAGTGGCTCTCTCGTAGCACTGCTCAGCTACAGTTGAGTCGAGAGCCCTGCCTTCCGGAAGGGATCTTAACAGCAAAGAAGAAGCTATGAGCACTGCTCTTGGAGATGGTGGAAGGATTGCATATCTCAGTGTAGCAGCCAAGAGGCCCTCCAAGCTGTGCACTGTCTGGGTGAGCTTCCTGTGTCACTCAACCCCTGTGGATGCCTATCCTATAAATGAGGATGATGTTGCTTTGGTCCATGTGCGCTGTGGTCCATCTCCATCCTCCAAGTTGAGGAGTCAGTGACTTGGAGCTTCTCTGCAGCCCTCCCTGGAGACACAGGGGCGCACGCTGTGTGTCGGACACTATCTTAAGTCAGTGACTCATCAGGCATCAAGTAACAAGGCTAAGAAAAGCCCTTCCCTGAGCTCATCTCCCGTCAATGGAGACAAACAATTACTTAAGATTTCTAGAAATACCCAAGGCACTCACAGCCAGCTCCACGAACCGGCTCCCCTTTTAAATGTCAGTCCCTTGTGAGTCTTCAGCCATGTAGGAGTGAGCGGCCATTGGGCCCAGAGCCATGAGCTCTTCGGGAGGTGTGACCAGGAAAGGAGAGTGGGATCCAGAATCCCACGGTCGTTCCATCACAGAATCCCTCCTTCTTGTCCCACGTGCCCCTCTCATGGCAAAGGCTCCACTGATGTTGTTCCCATGAACGGGAGCTCCTGGCTCCAGACAGCAAGGCCTGTTGTGAAGGTGGGAGACAGCTAAATCCCCAGAGCGGGGCAAGGCCAAAAGAAGCCCCTCTCACCAGCAGCCCCGCTGAGGGCACATCGAGCTGTTTCTCTGGGGGTACCAAGTAAAAGGCACTGCATTTGTGCCCGGAGCCAGCATGAAGGCAGCTTCCTACCCAGGCTATATCCCATGGGGTATGGCAAGATGGAGTGGGTCAAAGCTGGGCCAGCATCCCCAGGTCACCTGTTTCAAGCTGTGTCTCTGTGAGTTGAGGATTCACCTGGTGTCCCTGGTGACCGTACATGCCGGATGCTGGGGTGGGGGCAGCCCACGGTCAGCAAGGTGACTTGGCCCCAGGGTGGGGGGATGGACACTCCAGTCCTGACCTTGTGAACCCCAGTAGTGGAATGGCCCAGTGACAGGACAAGCACAGACATGCAGCAAAAAGAGGGGCAACTCCCAAACTGAGAGCCGCCTCCCATCTCTCTAGTGAGGTGGGCAGGTGGTATGAGCCTGGTGGGAACTGTGGCAGAGTGAGGTGGCCTTACAGCCCTGCAGGTGAGGGCTGTGCCCCTCCCTGCCTCTAGGGTGTCTCCTGTCTCCTAGGAGCCTAGGCAGCGAAGCAGGCACCCACCTGCCTTGGGCATGTGGCAGGAGGTTGGAGCTCAGGCTCCAGAACAAGCCTCCCCACCACACAGAGGACACAGCCACCAGCTCTTGGACCTTCTCCGAACCCAATGGCCTGGAGGGCTGTACGGGGCAAGGAGCAGAGCCCCCTCCAGGAAGCCCCCTCCACAGCCCTGTCTAGCGTCCGTGGTACGTTACCATATTCGCCAAAACGCAGGGACTCCCACTGCTGCCACTCCACCAAGACGCTGACGGCGCGCACGCCCATGTAGATGAGCAGCATGCCCACGGTGGCGTCCAGGAGGAAGTTGATGAGGTACCTGTGAGGAGAGGGCACAGTGGCACCATCAGGAAACACCACCCAGGGAGCTGGGCCCACGTGCTTCCAGGGCCAAGGTCAAGGCTGGGGACCCAGCACTGTTTGGTCCTGTTCTGGGAGGTGGGAGCCTCCAGTGTGCCTGTGCAAGAGGCTGCAGGGCTCACCTCCGGGAGCCCAGGAAGGCCTCACGCCCCGGGACAGTGCACTGCTCAAAGTGGATGGAGGAGCGACCAAGAAACTCAAAAGCCCTCAAGTGTTCCTGCCAAACGAAGACTGGGACAGAGTGCCTGGAAGCAGCCAAGGAGGCCGGTAGCAAAACAGAACTCAATCGATAAAAATAATTTGTGCCATAACTGTTCACTCCCTGGAGGCCCAGCCCTCCCAAGGCCCCGAGACCGTGCTGCTGCAGCAGAGCAGTTCAGGAAATGGCCCCCGGGGTTTCCTAGACCAAAGAGGGCAGGGCCCTGTGGCCCCTGCTCATCCCTGTGCTTCAGAGCCTGCCATGGAAGCAAGCACAAGTAAATATTTCTAAAGAGAGAGCTTAACCCCCCATGGAAAAGACAAGATGATAGAGGAAGGAGAGGAGGGTCAGAAGAGCATGCCCACCCTGACCTCTCGTTCTCGTGGGGTCTGTTTTCATCTGTCCGACAACACTCCTTCCCTCACCAAGGAAAGGCCCCTGGCTCACTGGCCTTCCCTCGAGGGCCCTGAACACAGGCTGCAGCTCTCCAGACAAAGCAGGAGACAAGCAGTCACGGGGTCAGGTGCTAGCCCTCTAGATGCCACATGGCTAGGAAACCCCCCTAGGGAAGCTCTGGATACCACAGACCAATTGCGGCACTGCTGAGCTGCTCAGGCTTGAGACATTTTATGCAGGCCCATGGCCCCAGCCCCAAGGCCCAGCCTCAGCGGCCTCAGTGACATGCACAACACTCTGAAACCTGAGGGAGCATGTGCTGAGGGGGGAAGGGGGCGGCTGCCAGTGCCCTGGAGTGGCGAGAAGACCAGAGGGAGGGGACGGCCTTTTCTTCCTGCCTGCCCTTCCTCTTTAAAATCACAAGGGGTCACTCTCAGACCACAGACCAGAGAAGGCATAGCGACTGCTTCCCAGGCAGTTTCTCCAAGTTCACAGCTGAGCTCTGGCCCTAGGCTAAAGCTGCTCTCAGATGCTTAAACTGCATTGGTTTCAAGTGGTTCTGACATCTGGGACCCATCCTGAAAATATCAAGAGAACCTGATACACATGCATGCATTAGTTCATTCATCCCTCACCAAACAGTGATTCGAGTCTACTGTGTGCCAGGCCTTAGGAATAAAGACAGAAAGCTCTAGACTCTATGCTCAACACAGGTGACACTGGCAGCCAACAGGGTATCCTGTGGGTCCCGGAGCCAGACTGGCTGGGATCAAATCCCCGCTCCGTCACTCTTGAGCTGTGTGAACTCAATTGTTGTTATATAAATCTCTCTGTGCCTCAGTTCTCTAACTGTAAATGAGGATAATCCAAGTATCTATATTGCAGGGCTGTTATGAGGATCAAACGAGTCAACATACGTGAACAGTGCCTGCCACGTATTAAGTGCTACACAAATGTGCTGTTAGAATCATAGCCCCTCGGATGTCACAAAAGCCAAACTGCCACCCAGAGCAGCATCCCCAGCACGGGGCACCCCTGCAGCCACAGGAAGTTGTTCACCCTCCTCTGTTTGTACACTTCTCCTCTCCCTGAATTGACTGGCTTCCCTTCTAGGTCTGTAGAGTACCAAGATGCCCCAGGTCCAGCCCAACCCTTCCCCCACTTGTAAAAAGTCACAGGGCTATTCACGGATGATGGGGCTGCAATGAATTCTGCTGCAGCACTTGCTCTTCCACAGGCCAGGACCTCTCCACTCTGTGGGGCAAGGCCTGCTCTGCCTGCCTAGTCTCCCTCCAACAGCTCTTCAACTGACTGCTGGAGCTCACCTGTCTTTCCTATGTTTTAACGACAATATCCTCTGACTGAGCTATTAACATCTTCATTGGCAAGTGCCTCTATGACTTCCAACGTTGCATGTACTCATAATCTCATGAAACCTTCATGGTGATCCTGGGGATCTGGATGAGGAAACAGAGGCTCAGGGAAGCTGAGCTGCCTTTCCGCTGATTGGCCTCCCATTCAAGGGCTCTTTTCACCACACCTAACTTCATTTTGGGCCTTTTCTCCTTTGGCTAAGCACTCCAGATCTGTCAGCAGTCCCCTCTCCATCCCAGCTGTGATTCAGTTTGTCAAAGTCCACCAGTGACCAAGGCGGCACCAGGAGACAGGGTTCCTCACCCCAGTGCCTCCAGGGTGAGCAGCTGGCTCTCAGCATATCCTGGCCAACCAAGAAAATCCACCAGAGGATGACACAAGCTTGCCGCTGGGCTCAAGGGTTAGAAGAACAAGGCCCTTTCCTAACCAACTGCCCTATGGGAGGATCGCCCTTCCGGCCCCATGCTGTGGGACTACACCCTAACAGATTACAACCTATCCAGGTCTTAAGGTAAAAAACCCCGGGGAGGGAAGACTTTACAACCTCCTTCTGAATCGGGACCTGAACTAAATCTCAAAATTACACACTGTCACCAAACAAGAGAAGCTTAAAGGAATCTTCCAGTTTGAATGGTCTTAAATATACACTGAACCTCTTGGCAAGGGACTCACCAGCCCTCCACCCCACTCTTCCTCAGAGGCACAGCAGGGCTGGGGGGCATTCCAGGCAGAGAGCAGTGCGAGCAAAGGCAGAGAAGCAGGAGACAGCTGGTGGGGTTGAGGGCCACCAGGAGCAGCCCAGCATGGCTGGGGCACTAAGTTTGAGCGAGGAAGGCAGCAGACGGAGCCAGGATAGGGAAGGGGAGCATCCTCTTCTACTCCATCTGCTAAGAGTGGCACTGTTCGGGTGCTGTCCGCAAGGAGGACAGGTATCATGGCCCAACTGGGGTTTTAGGCAGACAGCTTTGGGGGCTGTGTGGAAGGCACACTGACTGCACTGACAAGGCAGAACCACCCGTGGTCTTCAGGTCAAAGAGGTCAACGTTGGTCAATAAATGGTCAACAATGGCTTTGACCCTGAATGGCTGACACCACAGAGAAGTCCCTGTGTGTACTGCTCCAGCACAGACACTCCTTTGGGGCATTATGCTGCTTTGCCAGGGGCTGCTTGGAAACTGGGAGACATAAAGGCACTAGAAGGCCAAGGGACAGAACTTAGGTTGATTAGCAGAAAGCCAGAGCACAGGGCAACTGTCACTGGGCAAAACCTTAACACCCAGCACGCACACAACAATCTCTCAGATGAGCACAGAGACGAAGGGGAGTTGCCCCCTCCCCAAGCTAGAGGGAACATGACTGCAGCAGAAAGCAAGGCATGGAGGGGCAGGTGATGTTTGCACTCAACTATGGGCCACTTACAGTGAACAAGGGTCCTCTTCAGTGAGATCTGCTAGGTATACATTTGCAAAGTGGATGAACAGCATTCCTATGGCTTGTTTGGAAGTGTCTAAAAACCTGTACAAAATAGAATCAGCACTTATTATCACTCTGACAGGAGGGTAATAACCAATTTGGGGAAAATGATAAGTCTGAAACATGAAAAAAAAAAAAAGAAAAAAGCCACTGGGGAGACCCCAAACTTCCAGTTACGAGTCACCTCTTCCTGGGACGTTGGGACTAACTCAGGCTTGGCGTTTCAGCCCCCTTTCAAAACCGTAACACTGCATCCCTGAAAGGCCACTGATTAATAACACAGATTTAAACAAACGAAACACGTTTAAAATGTGTGTTTTCACTTTTTCTTTTTTTTTCTTTTTTTTGCGGTACGTGGGCCTCTCACTATTGTGGCCTCTCCCGTTGTGGAGCACAGCCTCCGGACGCGAAGGCCCAGCGGCCATGGCTCACAGGCCCAGCCGCTCCGCGGCATGTGGGATCTTCCCGGACCGGGGCATGAACCCATGTCCCCTGCATCGGCAGGCGGACTCTCAACCACTGTGCCACCAGGGAAGCCCTCACTTTTTCATTTTTGTTACTTCAAAACAAAATGCTTGAACACAGCTTTGGATGGGGTCTGAGGTGCCTCTACTTTAAAGAGCTCCCAACCGACTTCACACACAAGCTGAATGATGTGCAAGCTTAACGAGACTTGCACTCATCCAGCACTGCCTCTGGAACCCTAAACAACCTTCAGCTGCTGCCGCTTAACAACGGGCTCATTTGGGGCAGACAAACTTTTCAGTAAAGGGTCTGAGAGTAGATATTTTAGGCTGCGGGCCATCGTCCTCTGCAGCAACTACGCACTCTGCTGCTGCACTGTAAGAGCGGCCAGTAACTAGCAGCCCACTAACTATTTATGGAGACAGACAGCAGTCAGATTGGGCCTGCGGGTTACAGCTTGCCAGCCCTTGGACTAGAGGACAGGAGTTTCAGAAAAGAAAAAACAAAGTTGGTAGTCTCTGGGACAGGTGGCAGGAGCACTATGGAGATAACGTGGGCCCTCAGTTTCTCCTCGGCCATGAACACCTGGGGACCACTCACAGTCTGCGGTCGAGGAACCTTTGGATTGTGGTCACCTCTCCTGGCCTCCCAGGCTGGGCATTCAGAATTGGGCCAGGCCACTGACAGGGGTGATAAAGGGGGCACACAGGCATGGGTCTCAGGGCTGGAACAGACCTTAGAGATTATCCAGACCAACCCTGCAACTGAGGCCTGAAAATCATTTCCTAAAATCACGGCAAAGTAGGAGCTGCCAAAGGGGATTGTGTGTAAAACCCAACTCCACATTCCCCCAGGCCCCCACCTAAGCTAGATACCCAGACTTGAGAGAAACCGACCGGTGGAAAATAAAAACCAATTATCAACACTGAGAAATAATGCACTGAAGATCAATCAAGAATATGCTTATAATTTTATTAAGGGGCCTTTATCACAGAGATTTATCGGAAGTTTCCTCTGGGGGGAAAGTAGCTATTGTTAGGACAGGTGCAAGAAAGATGGCTTCTTGAGGGCATTATGTTGTCCCGAGGAGCTGGCTGTCTCCTTCTAAGTGATTTATTTTTTTGGAGTTTTGTCTTTGGAAGCTATGTCTGAAGCTTTAACCACCATTTCTATGAAGGAAAAACGGTTGCCACAAGGTCATCCTGGGACTAAGAAAGACTAGTTTTGGGGAGAGGGGCACCTACATGGTACATTTGACTTATCTCCAAATTTAGATGATTTTTTTGCTTATGCATAGAGAGTCCAAAGATTTAACATAGTCCAACAACAGGCAGACATAACTAACAAAGTCTGCAGCATGGACTGATACATCTGTATCATCTTCCACCTCCTAAAACTAGACAGCAGAGTTATGACAGAATCGCCACCATATGGCTGTCACTAGCCCTATAGTGGGCTCAACAGTTATCTGGAGAAACAGAAGTGCTTTCATATTATACACAGTTCCTGATGATTAACTGGACTAATGGATTTCAACAGTTTATGTTATGTATAATTGCTCACATTCCATGCCCCCCCCAAAACCCCCCCCCCAAATAGTCAAAAGCATTCTAGGAATGAGTTAATATTTAAATACGCACCATATCCTCCAAGGACGTCTTTCATGCTTTGGTTCTCTGAAGCGTTTGACTGAAAAAAAAGATAGATATTCAGTACCTTTCTACAGTGATAAGGAAGCAAAGTGCATTTAACAAGCTGGGGGTTCTCGGCACACTCGGTGTTTAAAACCACTGAGTCAGGGTACTTGCTCTTTAACATGGGACGATGTGCAAGAAGCCATGAAGGTCTCAGAGGCCCTGTTGCTACCGACCAGTGGACTCTTCCGAACGGGCTACTTAGGAAGAGTGGCTCCTCACAGCATGTGGAAAATTGTATTTTCTTCTTTGTGACAAGGGTCGCTCAGACAGGGGCTGGAAACCGCAAAGGGGAATGTAGCTACTTCTAAGTTCAGGGTCCAACGACAACCCATCCATCCGCCCACCCACCCAAACGTTCACAGAGTGCCGGCTCCAAGCCAGGCGCTGTGGAGACAAAGGCAGAGGCAGCTGTAGGGGAGGGCAGACACGTACCCGCAAGGGTGGCGAGCGCTTGAGAACAGATAAGTCTAAGGCAGAGTGAAGGCAGGAGCCCGCCTGCCTGCCTGGAGGAAAGGCACCAGTCAGGAAGGTGGCCAAGCCCAGTCCTGGGGACCGGGGACGAGGCTAGCAAACGGACCAGGGAGGGGAGAGAACAGCCGTTCTGGACAGAGCACACACCATGAGCTGACAGGCACAGGGACATGACGTGACAGAGTGTGTGTGGCATAATTTGATTTGGCTTTAATATAGCAGGTAACAAGGGAGACAGGTTGAGCAGCGTCCTGAGTGCCAGGCCAAGGAGCCTGGAATGAATCCTGCTGGGAAGGAAAAGCCAGGGAAGAGACCTAAGCAGAGGCAAAGACACGGTGGAAATGGCGGAAAAGCGGCTCTGAATTGTGTAGATGGTGGGTTTCTGGAGGTGGAGAGGACTGAGCAAGGATGCTGATTGTGTCCCAGCACCGGGCAGTGGCACTCCCAGCACAGGACAGTGGAGGCGGGACGCTCATTCAGCAACAGCCTGACCACGTCGAATGGCAAAGGGCTCCCCAGACTGACATCTTCACCTCAGGTGGGTCTGAGACATAACCGTTTACACTGAAGGAAACAAAAACGTTCTAAGTGTCTTGTCCTCCACTGAAGCCCTAGGCAGACTTATTTCTACAACGACTCTATCTACTAAAACAAACAATGCAAGTGCCGCATGTGTGATGTTCTCCCACACAGAAGTACGGAGGAAGAAACAGACACGATGGTAGCAGGCAAGAACAGACTTCTGGCAGAGCCCCAAGCTGCAATGAGGATGCAGGAAGAGGAAGGCAGGGAGAGAGAAACGGGTGGCCAATCAATAAGCCCTACTTCTCTAAATAAATACAGGCTGCCCCTGGGTTGCAAAGCAAGGACAGTCTATGCACAGAAATGAAATGTCTGGTGTTTAGAGACATCTTGATAGAGAGACCAAAAAGCAGGTGAAATTGTGAGGAGGGCTCTCATCCCGTTGACACATGACAGATCCAAAACATCAACAAGGCCGAAGAGTCTTGAGGGAGGAGCTGAAGGGAGGCCCAGAGGTTCTGCAAGCATCCTCTGGGCTGAGGGGCTGGGGGCTCAGGAAGGAGATGCGGAGGGAGCTGGGCCAGGACAAGCCATCTGGAGGGAAAGCCCACAGGCAGGGCCAGAGCGCCTCCTGCTCATGTGTTCTTCTCCTCAGGGGAGTCTGTCCCCATCAGCATAAAATAAAGGACATCAAAACATAACCCAGGAAGAATGTCCTCATTCTTAGGAGATACATGCTAAAGTACCAGAATGGGTACAATTTACTTTCAAGTGGTTTAGGGGGAAAATTATACATTATTTATGATAATTATATATAATAAATATATTATAAATGGTATAACTTGTAATTATAAATAATTACACTATAATTATAAATAAATACGAAGTAATTATATAATATTTATAATTATATTAATATAATATACAATAAGTAAAGAGAAGCAAATATGGTGTTATGCGCCAAATTGTATTCCTCCTCCCACCCCCCTAATTCACATGAAGAAGTCCTACCCCCAGGACCGCAGAATGTGATTACTTGCAGACAGGGTCTTAAAAGAGGTAATAAAAGTAAAACACGGTCCATGGGTGGGCCCTAATCCACCATGGCTGGTGTCCTTATAAGGAGATTAGGACACACACACAGACTGAGGGGTGACCATGTGAGGACACAGTGAGAAGACAGCCACCTGCAAGCCAAGGAGAGAGGCCTCAGGAGAAACCAAACCTGCTGACGCCTTGACCTGGGACTTGCAGACTCCAGAACCGTGAGGAAATAAATTTCTGTTGTTTAATACACCCATTCTATACTTTGTTATGGCAGCCTTAGCACACCAATACATGTGGCAACACAGTAACTGATAAACCTAGATGAAGGACATTTGTGTATTCATTAAATTTATTTAGACTTTTTTTTTAGGTCTAACATTTTTTGAAATAAAAAGCTGGGAAGAAAACACACTCTAGAAGAATGAACCAGTCCAAGCATTCATCTGGCAATATCGATCAAAACTGTTAATACCCACACCCCTTAACCTGCAGTGCACTGACAGGTACGTGTTGCACAGGTCTTACTGCAGCACACGCCAAGATGTATATAGGTCTTCACTGTCATAACAAAAACCCAGGAAGAAGCCATCAGTGTGGGGTCGGGTATATACATCACGGTACGAGGCAACACCATGCAGTTACTAGAAACAAGGTAGATCTGCATGGATTAATATGGAAAGACTTCCAAATTGTATTAACAAACTGCAGAATAATATGCCTACCATGATTCTGTTCAGACCCATTTTTAAAGAATATATATTTCTGCTGGTGTTACGCAGGGGTTTTTTCCCTAGGATATGTAAGTGACTGTTAACAAAGGCTTCCTTTGATGAAAGGAATTATGGGTCAGGGGACCCATAGACTTTTTATATCATTCTGAATGGTTTAAACATTCTTCCATGTTCATATTGTTTTTATTTCAAAAAAAAAAAGACAAGCCTGTGTCAGAGACTTGTATTAATGCAGCAAAGTGGGACATGGGAGAAGTGATGTGACTCACAGCTGGGCTCTGGTTCAAGAAAGGGAGAGGAAGGGTGTGTGCAGGCTGTCCGTGTGCGGGAGCGCCCTACACGGGACTCAAGAGTGGATTCAGATTCTTCTGAAGAGCAGACGTGTGGCTCCTGCCTTCTCCCTCTCCATGTCCTACCCCCTTTCCCTAGAATATATGAGTCTAAAATCTTTTTTTTTTTAAATTAAAGGAAGAAGCAGCATTAAGAGAGCTACTCTAGATCTAATTTGGAAAAGAACAGAAGATCCCGTTCACCCAGCCATGTGTTATGGAGGGGCCTGCTGTGCTATGGGGCCAGTTCAGCAGGCGACGAAATAGACAAAACCCCCCACCTTCCTTACTTTCAAGGGGGGAGAGAGGAGTAAACACAGAGCATGTCAGGCAGCAACAAGGGATAGGAAAGCAGGAAAGGAGTGAAGGGGCCTGGGAAGTGGGTTTGCAGGGACAGAAGAGGAGGCCCGGAAGGTGAGCATCCGTCAGTGAGAATCACCCGTGTCTGCGGAATAGCCGTCAGGCAGAGGCCAGGGATAGGCGGGAGTATGGGACATGAAGTCAGGCCTCCCAGGCCTGTGGCCCAGGGAGCAAAGGCTCCCCTTTGCCTGCAGTGACGGGGGGGCAGCTGCAGGGCAGGACGCTGTGACCTATAGTCGAATAGGCTCACCCCTGCTGCTGTGCTGAGCGGCCTTCAGGGAGGCCAGTATGAGAACCCACGGCGAGGCCGCGGTGGCTTAGCCAGCTAGCAGCAGGAGAGGACGACAGGAGGTGGGATCCTGGCTGTATCTTCAACACTAAGCCGACAGGACTTGCCGACAGGGTGGATGGGGGGGTGTGAGAGGAAGAGAACAGTCCAGGACAACTCCAGAGCTGGGAACTTACACTGTTCCACTGCACTTCTGGTTCTGGTTTGGTGGTGGTGAAAGGTGGGAAACTGAGGGGACACAAGACTTCTCTGCAGCCAAGAGATGAGGAGCTGCGTCCGGGTCCCTGATGGACGACGAGCCAGGTAACCGTTCCCAAACAGGCCTGTTCCCCACGGCGCTGTCGCAGCTGCTCCCTCAGAAGCTCCAGAGAGTGATTCAGACTCAGCCCTCGGACAACCGATCTTTTCTCAATTCCTGGTGCTTCCACAGGATGGAGAGAACTCAGACGGTGCAAGAGGGCAAAGCAAAGGGCAATCCATCCTTGCTAACGTATCCACCAACGTCCCCTGAGGCCGGAGGGCTAGTGGAGGGGAAGCAGGCACACCTCAAAGGTAGGTCAGGCCCCTGACACTCCGCGACACTGGAGCTGGAACCCAAGGTTGACGGAGCAGCGCCCAAGAGAGGCCCTCACGAGACAAAGAAGGGGGGGTGGGGGGGTGTTGAGAGTGGGGGACAGACAAGGGGGCCGTTGGGGCGCGCAGCCCTCGGGGGGCTCCCAGAAGGCTGTCTGCCTTCACGCACACACGTCCCAGAGACAGGTGTGGGGCCCCATCGCCAGAAAAGCAGTAGCGGCCAATAGCCAGAGAGACGCGCTGTGAGTCCTCTGCTACTATGTGACTTTATGTAAAAAGAAAAAAAGGAGGGGGGCCTCTATGATCTAGCAGGTTGACCTCAAAATTAAGCAAGAGAAAACAGGTGGAAGCAGCTGGCACAGAACATGTGCTCAGGAAAGCAAACCACACCCTGCAGGCCCTGTCGTGGACCGTCTTCCCTCTCCTCCCCTCTGTGTCCACTCTTCCCAGACCTGGGGCCCCGCCACCCCATCCTGGTCCTGGTCTCTGAGAAGCGTGTGACCTAGGGTCTGCCAGCCACAACCGGACCTCTCCACACCAGCCTCCTTCTTGCGCCTGCAGGCAGCTCAGGGTTCTAGAAGGGTTCTAGGAATCCCCCCAGTGTTCTGAGTGTTCCTCTGTGGCTCCTTTCTACCTCCCAATGGCTCTCTCCTCCCTCCACAGGCTCTCCTTCCTCTGCTTGACCCTTGGGGAGAAGCCCCCCCTCTCAGGGTTTCTATGCCAAGGGTTCATCAGCCTCCTCCCCCAGCCCTGGCCCCCAGTGACCCTCCAAGTACAGCCTGGTCCCGCAGAGTCGTGTCTCCTGCCCACCCTGCCAGTCCTGCCTGGCTTCCCCGTTTCTGCATAGAATGGAAGTCTCCTCACCTCTGGGGCCTCCACAGTCTCCTCCCCTGACTCTGTCAATCTCTCCCACCAACTCTGCAATTGAGGAGTCATTTGGATGTGTCCCTTTCCCCGTTTCTACCACTGAACTAGTCCAGGTCCTCATGACTGCTTTCCCATGCCAGTGAGACTGCCTCTTCCCAGGCTTCCCAGTCACCTTACCCACCCACCTGCCCACCCATTCCCCTCCCCATCCCACCCACAGCCAGCAGGTACTCTGTGCTGGGGATACTAAAACGCATAACACAAACACAGTCCCTGCCCTCAAGGAACTTTCAGTGTAATTACACTGCACATCATTTAACTTGCCTGAAACACAGCTCCCTTCTTTTCCAATCTTACTCATTTTTGAATTAAAATACATCCTTTGGAAGAGGTAAAGTGTATAAAATCCAGAGAGTACATTCTTTTGGTCAGAACTTGTAGGGTACATCTTTTTCAATCTCCTTTCTTTCAACTTTATATTTAACGTGGGTCTACTGTGAGCAACATATAGCTGAGTTCCCCCCACTCCAAATGTGGCTGGCAACTGAAGAGTGGTCCTCAAAAAGGTATGTCCAAATCTTCACCCTCAATACCTGTGAATGTGACCTTACTTGGAAAAAGGGTCTTTGCAGATGTAATTGAGTTAAAGGTCTTGAGAAGAGATAATCCTCAATTAACGGGAGGTGTGGGGGGTCCCTAAATCGAATTACAAGTACCCTTATGAGAGAGAAGAGCGGAGAAGAAGAAGGCCTTGTGAAGACAGGAGCCTAGGAACCTCTGAAGCCACCAGAAGTAGAAGAGGCAAGGATTCTCCCCCTAGAGCCAGTGGAGGGGGTATGGCCCCGCTGACACCTGGATTCTGGACTTCGCGCTTCCAGGACTGTAAGAGAATAAATTTGTTTTGTTAAGCCAAGAAGTTTGCGATTATTTGTTATGGCATCCCTAAAAAACTAATCAGGCAATTTTTTTTACTTTTACTTTTTCTTTTTGTTTTCTTGGCCGCAACCGGATTGCTTACGGAATCTCCCTGACCAGGGATTGAACCCCGGGCCCTCGGCAGTGAAAGCACAGAGCCCTAACCACTAGACCACCAGGGAATTCCCTTTCCTTTTCTTTTTCTTTTTAAATTAAATTAAATTAATTTATTTATTTTTGGCTGTGTTGGGTCTTGGTTGCTGTGCAAGTGCTTTCTGCAGTTGCAGTGAGCAGGGGCTACTCTTCATTGCGGTGCACAGGCTTCTCATTGTGGTGGCTTCTCTTGTTGCAGAGCACGGGCTCTAGGCACCTGGGCTTCAGTAGTTGCAGCACGTAGGCTCAGTAGCTGTGGCACGCGGGCTGTAGAGTGCAGGCTCAGTAGTTGTGGCTCACGGGCCTAGCCTCTCCGCGGCATGTGGGATCTTCCCGGACTGGGGCACGAACCTGTGTCCCCTGCATCGGCAGGTGGACTCTCAGCCACTGCGCCACCAGGGAAGCCCTTAATGAAACTTTTTGCTTTGACAATGTGATCACTGAAAGGCAGCCTCAGCATGGCTGTAGAGTGCACTCATCAAGGCACGTGGGCGCCCAGGAAGCAGCTCAAGTGAGGTTGGCAAGACTCCCACCTGCCCTCCTCTCTGCCCACCTGTTCTGGGCCTCGGCTCACACCCTCCCCTGAGGGTACCAGGGCATAGTGCTCACTCTTCCAGAAGTTTTGTGTTTTTGGTGCCACACAACAGGAAGGCAGTATGGGTGATCAGATTCTACCTGTTTCACACCGGCAACCTCGTCACTTGGTTTTGCACACACCTCTCTGAGTCAGCACCTAGAGGGCAGGTACCTGGCAATCCACTTCCCTGTCCTCCTCGGAGCCTCGCCAGTTGATCCCCCAGGGACTTGCTGAGTGGAGGAAGAGAGATGGGATTTTATACAGGTGTGTTTCCTTTTATATCACAAGGAAGAAGACCTAAGAGGTGGCACTGCAAGTCAAATCACAGGAACTGGAAGGGAAATAATTTCCTCAAAGCAGCTGCAGTCCTACTTAGAAACCGAGTCATAAAAAGCACAACTGTTTAGAAATTAAACCACACAATTTAAGAGAGCCATGTCCGTGCCGGGCGCACCCTGAGAGAATTAGAGTTAGACGCGTGTAAGGGGCAGTAAGAGGCTCCTGACTGTCTGGTGAAGAGAAAGCAGGGCTCAACTGAATGACAACGGGGTACACTGGGCTTCAGAAGATGTGATTACCAGGAGGTAGCAGTCCCTTGAGCCCCTCTTGATCTGACGGCACTTCCCAAGCCAGCATGAGGAGGGTGTAAAATCACCCCTGCTGCGGATACAGTGCAGGGAGGGGCCTGTGAACCCGGCAGGCTTCTTGGCAGAGAGCTGCTCTTTGCCGTGAAAATCCACCAAGGCCATTCAATTACAATATAAAATGTGTGGGACATTCACATTCTTACTACTACAGTGTAATCTTGAAGCTAGAAGGTGATCACAGACCACACAGCAGCCACTTTAGCATCTGGCATTTCACAAAGTGATACAACAGAAGACACCCTGGATGGTGCCACGTCACAGGCTACGGAAATGAGTTACAGGCTCTTCACCAGTCCCTGTGTGAGATC
The DNA here is from genome assembly GCF_949774975.1 of Lagenorhynchus albirostris. Taxonomy (NCBI): domain Eukaryota; kingdom Metazoa; phylum Chordata; class Mammalia; order Artiodactyla; family Delphinidae; genus Lagenorhynchus; species Lagenorhynchus albirostris. The sequence goes on along the minus strand of NC_083104.1, from coordinate 36,036,436 downwards.
TCGGGCCTCGGGATGCGAGCAGGTTTCCACCCCCTGGGGTGGGGGAGGCTCCAGAGACTATGAGCTCATGCTTTCTTGTTCATCCCTGGGGGCAAACCCTCTCCTTCCAATGACCTGCAGCCAGAAAAAACCCCAGAGTTTTAGAGCCTTCTGCCCAGTGACAGGCTGCTGACCAGGACGACACTCTGATGGCCTCATTTCTCAAGCTGTACCACGGTTCAGTGGCTCACGCAACAGAGGCTTCCTGTCGAGGGTAACAGACTGTTTACCAGGGCAAATGGCAAGCAGCCCCCACCCGTGCCAGCTGGGGATCAGTTCATAAACTAGGCAGTTTGGAATCGGAGTCAGAGCCAGGAGGGTCCTTGAGGGGCCAACCTCCTCGGTGTAAAGGGTGAGGAAAGTGGGAGGGAAGAGCTGATTCGTCCAGGAGCACCAGGTACTTAGTAGTGGAGCTGGGGTGAAATCCGAGCCACCTGAGACAGGCCTCCTTCTGTAACTGGTACTGGCTGGGCCAGTGACCTCCAACCACAGCTTGCTGGCTCTGTGTTCCCAGGACCCCAATCCCAAAGGACAGAAACTCCTGGGGGTGAGTAAATCCACCCTCCCCGATGGAAGCAGCAATCTAGGAAGAACCCAGAAGTGTTTCTGCACTTTCCCTAAATTATAAATGATCATCCCAATATCCAAGCCTCCTTAATGCTCCCTAGTGGTGTGAAAACCCCAGCGGTACTCAGTGTCTTCAGAGCAGGGAGAAAGTTCCAGGAAGACACTGAGGTAGCCTGCTGGTTGCCCCCCAAACCCAGCGACCCCTCTCTTTCTCACTAAGGAAGTCCCTTCGGTAGCTTGCAGACTGTGTCCTCAGCCTCCCCTGCAGCTGGGTGCGGCTGTGTGACCAAGTTCTAGCCTAGGACAGCTGTACACCCAGACTGGGCTGCTTTTCAAGAAGTGAAGAGCCACGTGATTCTTACGACAAGGGACTAAAGGCAGTCCAGCTGGGGGTAGTTTGAAATCTAGTCCCTGCTTTATCAAAAGTTTTATTATTTTAAGCCAGTCACTTAACTCTTCCGGGTCTAAGTGTCCTCAGCTGTCTACGTCATAGGGTCAATGTTGGGACAAAAGCAGCTGTAGCAGGTGAGTGGTGTGACTGCCTCACCACCACCCTTCGTCAGGCATTCAATCCAGGATTTTACATCATTACTTCTCATCTTCACAGCAACCGTGAAAGGTATCATCCTTGTTTTACACATAAGGTCAGAGGATCTGCCAAAGGCCAAAAGTGGGACAACCAACATGTGCATCTACATCTACCTGATTCCAGCACCCACATCCTCCCCCCACCCCACCCCCACCAGCCAACCCGAGGAAGCCTAATCCAAGACAACGCTGGTTCTTGTAGGGCTGGACCGCAAGGGCAGAGAGAGCCCAGGAGGCTCCCCGAGGTCAGGGCCCACCTCCTCCCCGCAACATGTCCTCACGACTCTGGTTCTCTTCCCTTAAACACCTCCACACAGCAGCTGGAGTGAGCTGAGATGCCACGCCTTGCTTAGAAGCTTCCAGAGTCTACCCCACCTCCCATCCCTCAGGGAACACAAGTTTGACTTTTCAAGTTGGCAAACAAGGTACCCGTGGCCTGGCATCTCCCAACTTAGTTGTCACTCACATTGTCCCTTTGGCTTGGGAGGGCCTCCACATTTCTTCTCCTGGAAAACTGTTAGATTAAGTTCAGACAACTCTAAGACATGCCCCCTTTGCAACGGGGCTAAGCCTCCTGCCTCCCTCTGGCTCCTCAAGGTCTCCTATGCACACCCCTGGATTAACACTTCACGTGCAATACTAAGGATCTGTCTCTCCCACCAGACAATTAGCTAAGGAGGCACACGCCTCCTCAACTTATTCGTGTTTACACCCTCCGCACCCAGCTCAGCACCTTTTAGAAGGAAGCAGGCACTGACCGAACAAATGGAGCAGAGCACACTGGGCTTCGCCACAGGCCAGAGGTGACACCTTAGCACTCAGTGTGCAAAGCTCTGGGCTCAAAACCTCACGTCAGCAACTTACGTGGGGCCAGGGAATGTTGTTAACCTTTCTGGGCCTCTATCTGCCTCTCTATAAAGTGCAAGAAATTACAGCGCCCGTCTCACCGCAGCATTAGCAAGACAATATATTCATAGAGTATTTAAAACTGTGCTTTATACTTAGCAAGTACTGTGCACATCACAGCAAGAAGGAGTAGAGGTGCTACTGTTAGAGGAACAGTGCATCCTCAGGTGCAAAGCCCAGCTGCAGACAGCAGGAAAGCACTCATCTTATTATAATTTGTGGATCCAGAGCCTCCCTAAAATCTTTTTTCTTATAGATTATAAATCATTGTGGTAAGTTTGGAAACCAGAGAAAGTGAAATTTTCTAAAATGTCACCATCTGAATACAACCAAGATCATTAGTTGTTATATCACTGTACTTCTGGTTCCAAATCTCCTTCTGGCCTGCACTTGCCATGTGGGACCAGAACGAAGCTATAGCAGGCTGTGCTCTCTGTTCCCTGGTCCGTCAGCCTCCATCAGCCCCAAGGGTTGGCCACTGGAAGAACTCTCCAGATGCTGGTGCTCTGAAAGGTGAGCACTGAAGAGTGGTGACAGGGACACCCTGGGCAGAGCGGCAGGGCACAGCTCAGGCTGGCACGGCTGGGCCTCCCGCCTCACCACAGCAGGCAGCGAACACGGGACATGCTCAGGCAACACCGAGGGACTGACAGGACAGAGGGCTCAAGACCAGCTCGGAAGGCTCAGAAGGTCACTGGGGAAAAGGGCTGGTTCTTGTCAAGACACCTCACGCTGCTCTTAGTTGAAGATGGGAGATGTACCATGGAATCAACTCGGGGCCGCTGCAGAATTTCTTCTACAATCAGAGTGAGGAAAAAATTTGAACCGACACGTCACCGATTCAAGAAACCATGGAATGAGACCCTGTCATCACACTCCGATCCAGGGGGAAGAGCAGGTTGGTGCTGCTGTCCCACAAGCTGGCTGAGCGGCTGCCTGCAGTGGGGGTTGCAAGGGGGGACTGGGGTCAGAGTTCAGCTGAGGGTGTCCCTCCACTCCACTTAAAACTCCCATGGCCACAAATCTGTCAAAAGGCAAACTTTATACTTCAGAGCTGTGCACTTTATGTAAATGACACCCCCATAAAAATTTTAAAAACAAACACAAAGCCCTCCCATGCCTTTCTACAGCAGTTAGAATAAAACGCAGGCTCCTTCTCATGGCCAAGGTATCGCATCACTTTGGGTTCTCTCTGCTTCTCTGACTTCATCCCCTCACCCCCTCCAGCCTTCTCTCTATGCACCACACTCACCTCGCTCCATCCTGCCGCAGCTGCACTTTCTGTCTGGGACACTCTTCTCCCAGTTTGCCAAGTGGCGGGCCCCTCTTCTCACTCTTGTCCCAGTTTCCGGGACACCTCCTTGGAAGCCTCTCCCAACCACCTCAGCTCCAGGTGTGCGCGTCCTGCCTTGCCCCCATCCCTCAATCTCACTGCCCTATCTCGTTTTCTTCACAGCACTAATGCCTCTCACCTCAGAAATTCTTTTGTGTTTTCCTGACCACTGTCTTTTTTCTCCCCACTAGAAAGGAAGCTCTGTAAGACCAGGAACTTCTGCTCTGCTTACCCCACATTCCTAGCAGCTAGAGGGTGCCTGGCTCTTAAGAGGGTGCTACATAATATTTGTTGAACAAAGGAATTCCTTCAGTCTGTCACTTAAGACATAGTTATTGAGTACCGTCCAGGTATCTATTTTTAATTCAATAAGTTCCATGAATTTGCACAGTGAGTTCTCCCAGAAGTTTGGTTTGCAAACCATTAGTCCTGCAACAGGACTAAAATTGCTTAGCTTTCTCTTTGGTGCCAAAGTAATCTGCCAGCAAGACTGCCAGAGGACACTACCCCAGACCTTTCCTCCTCCTAACTAACCACAAGGCAGGGTCAACCGTCCTGTCAAGGCCTCCCTCCTCATATCTGGCCTTAGATGCAAGAACCGGACACTCTGTAATCAGTTTAAGTGCTCATGAATATTTTCTGTAAGGACTCTTTCTGGACAGATGAAGCCGAGGTTCTAAGTCAGCCAGCTTTAATCCTCCCATGCGTGGGTGGGCCAAAGGCTGAGAGAGAAGCGAGAGAAAAAGCTAAACTGTCTGGCAAATAAATATACTTAGCCTTCTAAACACGGGGCCTCCTTAGAAGCACAGCTTCCCTGGGAGCAGGGTGGCGGTGCCATTTGCTACAGCTGATGACCTCAGCAAGGGTGGGAGTGTTCCATGGGGAACTCTTGGATAGAAAGAAATGATGGCTGATAAGCACACAAGAAGATACGCAACCTCAATAAGGTCAATTTTTAAAATGCAAATTAATAATTATTCTTGCCCAGATCAGCAAAGATTAAAACATTTGGTGAAGATATTAGGAAACAGGCACTCTTTAACTGCAGGTAGAAAAGTAAATGGTACAACCACTAGGGAAATGTGTGGAAGTGGATCTGTGATCCTGGTCCCCAGGATCATTAAATTGACATCAGGATGGTCACAGTGAATGGAGCCTCCTGGGACCAGGGATGCTGTAGGCAGAGATGTTAGAGATGCTGCTGGAGGTGGATGAAGAGGCCTCCAGGATGCAGTGTGACTTTCAGAAGCAGGAGGAGCTACAGACCTATAAATATTCCTAATGAAGGCTTCATGGGTAGTGTAAATTCTCCTTGAACACTGACGGCAGCCGCAAGCGTTCAGGAATGGGCTGTCCTAGAAGGACTCTGCCCTGAGAGCCAGTGTCCCTGGGCAACTGGGGACCCTCTAGGCCTAGGGAACTCACAGAGATTTGCTGCATCTGCTCTTGCTGCGTCACCACCACACTGCTAACTGGATTCCTTGGCCAAATACATTTACGAACTTCATTTGATCTCCTAGTGGACGGAGACATGCATGGTTTTCTCCCTATCAATCCACAGATCACTTAAAAAGTTGCAGCAGATATTTTGGTAATGTCTGTTTTGATTTTAAATATTTACACACTGTGGCCCAGAAAATCCACTTCTAGCATTTTCTTTTATAGTTACACTCACACAAATACCCAAAAGTCTGTGTAAGAGTGTATTGCAGCTTTGTCTGTAAGAGTGGAAGACTTAAAAACCACCTAAGTGTCTATCAATAAGGGAGGGGTTAAATGTAAGTTATCATACAGTGGAATTCAACTGTTAAAAAGTGAGGTAGAAATGGTACACTTGCAGTGGCTGAATTTTATGCTATATAAATTACACCTCAGTAAAGTTTTCTAAAAAGTGAGGTAAATCTATCCGCATTGACATGGAAAAATGCCATGTCACCGAAAAAAAAAAAGCACTCACTACCTGGCTCGCTCATGGAAAAAAGCAAGTCACCAAAACAGTAATGTGTCATTTTAGCCTATTTTTATTTTAAAATGATATATACATGCAGAAATTTGAAGGCACACACAATAAACTGTTAACCATGGGTAGCTCTCTAGAGCATGGAATTATAAGGAACTTCTGCTTTTTATGCTATGTATTTCCATAATGTTTTCTTTAGTTGTTTACAAAGAGCATGTTTGTGGTAGGAAAAGAAAAGGGGGGCTAAAAACAATTAACTGAGAAAAAAGCTTCTGTTGCCAAAAACAATAATTTAAAAATGACAATAATACAATTTTGCACGTTAGGTTAATTTAGAGCCTTCCTCAAATCTAACTCCTTCATAAAATTTTTTTCTGCCAGAAAAGCTTCCAGCAGGCAGGACTCACTAGAGATAGGAAATATGTCACTTCAGCCCATTCAGTCCACGTCAAGCAGGGGCAAGGATCATTACTGCGCCATTTGTCATCCCTGATGGACAAGATGTCCCACCATGCTCCTGTCAGTCAGGTCAGGGGCTCCCCTCACACCTGATGCTCACACCTGATGCTCCCCTCACACCTGAAACATAAACACCTGATGTTTATATTTTACAGGATTCCCCAGATTCCCTGCCTTTTCAAAATTAACCAACCAATAATCAATCCTGATTGTGCTGGGTAAGAGGCCTCTGACTACAAAATTTCTTTACACAGCCCTTCACTGCAACCTCAAGGCTAATCAAACAGAAAAAGGAGTGGCCCCAGAGTCTGTTTCTCAGAGCTCACACCTGCAGCCTGGGCCCAGTGCCACCATGGAAGATGATCGTCGGCTCAGGCAGTGCAGAAGCTTGTCAAGCTTGTCTCACTGCTGCTTCCGACAGGCAGAGGAAACACCCACTCGCCCCACTGCTCAGTGATGAGCTGCAGACTACAGGGTGGGTTTCCATCCTTGTAACCCAAGGCTCTGAAATGATTCCAGCTGCTCAGGGTGGTCCAGACTCAGCAGAGAACAGAACATATACAATGGGTATAGGGACGTCGTGTTCACACCTTGAGCCTGGAAGGAGAGGGTGGAGGTCCAGCTGTACCTTCACCCACCAAGAGTTAAACAGAAGCTGAGGACTGGACACAACGCTGCCACTCACTACCTGGCTCACTCAACTCCAAGAATCTTACTAGGAGGAAAACCCCAGTGTACTGTTTCATTCATAAAGATGACTCCACTTGCCCTCTGACCTTCTGCAGGTCATATACTCTCAATGCCACTCCCTGGCAGTGGTGAAGGGGTCCCCCGGCCCCTCATCTCCCTCATCCAGTAGCCGCTGTGAACACTTTGGAAGCTGTGTGAGGGCAACTGGCCGAGGACAGGTTCACACCCAACAGGGTCTCCAACCAAACCCAGCCTCACCTTCGAAGAAAAACAACCTTGTCTCCTACCTAAACCCAACATGCATGGCTAATTCACCTGAGTTTCTAGGAGAGTTTCTGAGAAAGCCTCATCACGTACGGTATCATCGTCATCATCAGAATACTGAAGTCTCGAGCTATGCCAACTCAATCACTCCTCACATCCACCCTGGGAGGATAGTATCATCCCAAGTTCTAGATGAAGAAACGGAATCTCAGTGCAGTTAAGGAACTTGCTGAAGTCTCACAGGTGGCAAGTGGTCGTCAGGACCAGAACCCAGGCCACTGCTGACCCTCACTCCCCACAAAACAAGTCTCAGCATCAGGACCGCCTGGGCTTGGCCCCTCGGTATAAACTGCAAAGTTTCTGAAATGCAAACCTCTATGTACAATCCAGACAGCATTAACAAAAGTCAAGAACAGCCTCCCGAAGAGAATTCACTCAGAAAATTTAAGTATAGATAGAAAAATAGTTCAAAAACTTTGTTCTGTACTGACGGTAGCTACAGCATATATATCCACAATACATGCATCATCCAAAATTTCAAGGCTTGCAGTTAAAGTCAATTCAAGTCTTAATGCAGGTGGAAACTGAAACTGTTTGCTGTTGAAGTTCGTTGGTACAGGCAGAGGCCACACCGGCTGAGGCTACAACAGGTCTCTGACAGGCGCTGCCCAAGGTTGGTTGCTCCTGCCACCACTCGGCCTCCCACACACAGCCCAGGCTCTTGGGCAGCCCAAGCAGCTGGAGCGGGGAGGGGGAAAGCCCCAGGTCTCCCAGCGTCTGCAATATCCCTCCACCATCCCCACAGCCCTATGCCCCCTCCCACTGGCTGCTGCTCCAGGCTCTGTGCTCCTGGGCTGTCAGGACCAAGTGCCACAGTTAGGAAGGTCTGCTCACAGACCAGAGAGGCTCCCACCGCCCATGCACGTGAGGGGCACCGCTTTGTGAGAATACCACACATTTACCCAGCAGAAGACTCTTCCTCTGGGAATGTACTGGGGCTTCACCTTCTAACTGAAATGAGCTGATAAGCACCCTTAGCAGAGGAATTAATAGAAGAGCAGCTCTTCTCTTGATACCACAGTTATAAAACTACATTTAAGACCTTTTCCCTAGCTTCTCAACTCAGGGCAGCTGGCACCCAGAGTCTTCTCTTTTTCAACAATATACGTTGTGTAACCAACCAGAATCTGAGCAGAAGACAAGCAACAGAGTTCATTTCCTCAGTCCCAAAGCCTGGGAATCAGGTGTCAGGGCAGCAGAGAGCAGCTGAGGAAACCTTAACTTTACAATAATATCCTGACTCCAGGGAGCCTTGGGACCTTAAGTGAAGAAATCATCAGTCCCCTATGAACTAAAATATCTGTAAGTCCTCCTTGGCTGGCAGTGGGAATCCCATCTAGAGTAGTCTGTCAGATGCTTCAGGCACCTTGCGTTCCTCTCACAGCTATTTTCACCTCTTCTCCACTTAGGAAGAACAAGTGGCCTGGGTGAGAGGAAGGAGTGATAAATGAGAAGTGTGTACGTCAGTACAGGGGGAGAGACAACATAATAAACCACAACCCCCAGGACTGGGCCCCAGGCTGTCCTAGGAAAGGCGGGTCTGGGTCAAATTAGGATTCCTGTACTCCCAGTGCTCTCTCTGTTCGTCTGTCTACTGGGATCCCTCCAATTTACCTTCCATGAGAGCTCTGGAAAAACTCCCACCACATGGCGTGGTGGTCATGAGAGGCACCATCAAGTTGTTCTGCATCCCTTGTCCTATCATGCAGGATGTGCATGAGCGGCCTCAGGGATGCCGCTAGGCTAGGCTGACAGCTTGGCTGAAGAGCCGGTGGAAAGGAAGTCAGCCTCCATCTCTTTCCTTGAGGGCTATGAACCACACCTACAGGCGGTGAGGAGAAGCCACCTGAGTGTGCTGGGTTTTGGAGAAGCACTTGCTGGGTGATCCGGGATTGTTTCACAATAGTGTCCGCCTTTGTTCCAGCCTTCCTAGAAGTCTAGAATGAACATAAATGAACCCCAGAGAACCAGCATGCCTTGGTCCTGCTATTTCTCACTTGAAACAGGCCTGCCAATGCCAGCTCCTGATCAGAAAGTCCTGGCACAATTCACGAGACCTCAGGAAAAAAGGAGGCATAGGGCCCAGGTCAGGCCTGCCTACCTGTCCTCAGACTCTCCAACTCAGCAACAGTGCTGGGAGTATGCTTCCTTTGGGCTTGCTCCTCAACCAAGCTACCCGCGGGAGACTTAGCTAATAAGCCTCTTACCACACCTGACACTGTGCAAGCAGAGCCAGAGGCCGAACCCCTGATGTGGGTGGGCAAGGACAGAGCTCACTCATTTACTCAGGAAATGACCAAACAATCTGACACAAGAATCAGGATAGTGCTGACTGTGCCTGAGTACATTCTAGGGGCAAGGGAAGAGCAGGTGGCTCTGGAGAGACTTACTGAGTGCTCAGGGCACTGAACAAAAATTCTATACAACTCTGTAGAACAAAGCTCTATACTGTATACAAGCTAGAACTTGAGCACTTCCTCTCCCTTAGCATTGAGATATGAGCCCCCCTTTGAAAGAGGGAGGAGAAGGAAGATCAATTGCCTCCTTACAAAAAAGCAACTTGAGAAGACTGAAAATGTGTAAAAAATCACCTGCACAGAATGAGCAGGCTCCACTTCAAAGATTAGCCCCTATTTGACTCCCACACACAACTCAAAGCTCATTATACAGCAAATTAGTCTGAAATTTATCTTGTATCAACAATCCAGTGTGGAATGTAGAAACTCTGATTTCCTACCGGTTATAATACAAGCAGTGAGCCAACAGGCTGGCTTGCTAAAGACGAGGTAAATAAGAACACAGGCGGACCTCATTCTACCGTGCTTCGCAGATAACTATGTTCTTTACAAATTGAAGGTTTGTGGCAACCCTGCGTCGAACAAATCTATCGGTGCCATTTTTCCAACAACATTTACTTTGTGTTTCGGTCACATTTTGGTAATTCTCTCAATATTTTAGACTTTAAAATTACTATATTTGTTATGGTGACCTGTGATCAGTGACCTTTGATTTTACTATTGTAACTGTTTTGGGTTGCCACAAGCAGCGTGCATATAAGATCGAACTTAAGCCATAAATACCGTATGTTCTGACTGCTCCACCAGTTGTTCCCCTATCACTCTCCCTCTCTTCAGGCCTCCCTGTTCCCTGAAACACAACAATATTGAAGTTGGGCCAATTAATAACCCTGCAGTGGCCTCTAAGTGTTCAAGTGAAAGGAAGAGTCAGTCAATGCAGCAAACGTCACTGCTGTCTTGTTTTAGGAAACTGCCACGGCCACCCCAGCCTTCAGCAACCACTACCCCGATCAGTCAGCAGCATCAACATCAAGGCAAGACCCTCCACCAGCACAAGGACTACTCCTCGCTAAAGGCTCAGATGATGACTAGCATTTTTCAGCAATAAAGTATTTTTTTTTTTTTTTTGCGGTACGTGGGCCTCTCACTGCTGTGGCCTCTCCCGTTGCTGAGCACAGGCTCCAGACGCACAGGCTCAGCGGCCATGGCTCACAGGCCCAGCCGCTCCGCGGCATGTGGGATCCTCCCGGACCGGGGCATGAACTCACGCCCCCTGCATCGGCAGGCGGACTCCCAACCACTGCGCCACCAGGGAAGCCCTAAAGTATGTTTTAATTAAGGTGTGTACATTGTTTCTTATATTAAAAAAAAAATTATTTATTTTTGAACGTGGAATGGGTGAACCTTTCAAGGGGAAACTTGAAGCTGTTGCTTTACTTTTCAACTCAATCTTAGCTGACACGCTCACGCTCTCTGCTGACTTAGGTGGCCAACAGCCCTCCAAGGCAAGAAAAAAGAACAAGGCACTAGATGCTGTCACCAGTGTTTCTGTCCATCCCTACAAGAGCTTTCCCTTCCCCTATTCTACTGCAACAACCAAAAAGGTATTGTAAGCTCAATTCAGGTTCTCACTCACCCAGACAAGGGGACATCCTATCAGTGCCATGAAGTCTACTGACAAGGGCAGCATGGACCCAAATGATGCCCTGGAGGGGCATCAAGAAGGACTTAGGGCCTGGTATTTATAGCACGCCTCGGCAGAGCAGGGAAGGGTGGAGGAGCTGACAATAAAGAGGAGGCACTGGGATCACGATTCCCAGCATGCCCTCTAAGAGCTCAAAGCCACACTGCTGCACTGCTATTTGTTAATGTGGTGAAAGTTATTCTTAAAGTTAGGAAAACAACTCAATTTCTCCCCAATTTTGTAATTTGCTACCATCAGACTTAACTCTTGAGATTATAACTAAAGATGACAAAACTTGTAAAAGCTTCCAGGAGCTGAGCTGATATGGCAGCATGTAAGGACTGGAGGCACTTGCTTTGGGTAAAAAAGGATCATCCTTGTTTTTTCTTTTTCCTGCCTTCATTTATGAAAGATACTTCTCACCGGATATAGAATCCTAGGTTTACAGGTTTTTACTTTCAGCATTTAAATATGTTGTTCCAGGACTTCCCTGGTGGCGCACTAGTTAAGAATCTGCCTGCCAATGAAGGGGACACGGGTTCGAGCCCTGGTCTGGGAAGATCCTGCATGTCGCAGAGCAACTAAGCCCGTGTACCACAACTACTGAGCCTGAGCTCTAGAGCCCACGAGCCACAACTACTGAAGCCTGGAGCCTGTGCTCCGCAACAAAGACAAGCCACCGCAACGAGAAGCCCATGCACCGCGACAAAGAGTAGCCCCCGCTTGCCGCAGCTAGAGAAAGTCTGCGCGCAGCAACGAAGACCCAACGCAGCCAAAAATAAATAAATTTACAAAAAAGATGTTCCATTGTCTTCTGGCTTGAATAATTGTATGAAAAGTCTGTATTAGTTCTTATGTTTATTTCCCTCTACATAATGTCTTTTTTCCTCTCATTGCTTTTTACAATTTTCTTTTTATTATTGTTTTTCAACAATTTGATTATGATGTGGCTTAGTGTGATTTACTTTGTGTCTATCCTACTTGGGGTTTGTTAAGCTTCCTGGATCTGAGTTTACATTTTGGTTTTTTTTTTGGCAGTGCCTTGTGGCTTGTGGGATCTTAGTTCCCTGACCAGGGATCGAAACTGGGCCCAGAGCAGTGAAAGCACCCAGTCTTAACCAATGCACTGCCACGGAATTCCTATGTGAGTTTAGTTTTCATCAGCTTTGGAAAATATTCGGCCATTACTCTTTTTTTAAATTAAATTAAATTTTATTTATTATTTTTGCCTGTGTTGGGTCTTGGTTGCTGCGCACGGGCTTTTCTCTAGTTGCAGTGAGTGGGGGCTATTCTTCGTTGAGGTACACGGGCTTCTTATTGCGGTGGCTGCTCTTGCTGTGGAGCTCGGGCTCTAGGTGTGCAGGCTTCAGTAGTTGTGGCACGTGGGCTCAGTAGTTGTGGCTCGCGGGCTCTAGAGCGCAGGCTCAGTAGTTGTGGTGCACAGGCTTAAGTTGCTCCACGGCATGTGGGATCTTCCCGGACCAGGACTCGAACCTGTGTCCCTTGCATTGGCAGGTGGATTCTTAACCACTGTGTCACCAGGGAAGTCCTCTTAAGAGGACTTCTTAAGAAGTCCCTTTAAGAAGTACTCTTAAAATATTTTTTCTGCCGTTTTTCTCCCACCTCTTCTAGAAATCCAATTACATGTTGGACCTTTGATATTGTCCCATGAGGCTCTGTTAATTTTTTTTTTTTTTTGCGGTACACGGGCCTCTCACTGCCGCAGCCTCTACTGTTGCGGAGCACAGGCTCCGGACGCGCAGGCTCAGCGGCCACGGCTCACGGGCCCAGCCACTCCATGGCATGTGGGATCCTCCTGGACTGGGGCACGAACCCATGTCCCCTGCACTGGCAAGCGGACTTGCGACCACCGCGCCACCAGGGAAGCCCTCTGTTCATTTTTTTTGGTCTTTTTTCTCCCTGTGCTTCAACTTGTAAAGCTTCTGTGGTTGTATTTTCAATTCACTAATCTATTATTCCTCAGAGTCTAATTTTCTGTTAAGTCCATCCAGTAAAATTTCCAGAAATTATATTTTCAGTTCCAGACATTCCACTTGGTTCACTGTTCTATCTTCCACTGGGCTCATTATTATTTTTTAGATTTAATTAATTAATTTATTTTTGGCTGCATTGGGTCTTCATTGCTGCATGCAGGCTTTTCTCTAGTTGTGGCGAGTGGGGGCTACTCTTAGTTGTGGTGCGCGGGCTTCCTATTGCAGTGGCTTCTCTTGTTGTGGAACACGGGCTCTAGGAGCGTGGGCTTCAGTAGTTGTGGCTTGTGGGCTCTAGAGCGCAGGCTCAGTAGTTGTGGTGCATGGGCTTAGTTGTTCCGCAGCATGTGGGATCTTCCTGGACCAGGGCTTGAACCCATGTGCCCTGCACTGGCAAGGAGATTCTTAACCACTGCGCCACCAGGGAAGTCTGTATATATTCTTTTTATCTGCGTACTTTTGCTCAGCGTACTCAACCATGTTGTTTTATCAGTGGCTCATTCCTTTTAGCTGCTGACATGGATTCCACTGTAGGAATATACCACAATTTGTTTATCTGCTCATGTGCTGATGGACATTTGGATTGTTTCCAATTTGGGGCAATTATGAATAAAGTTGCTATGAAAGTGCTTTCGTGGACATAATGTTTTCTTTTCTCTTAGGTAAATAAATATCTAGGGGTAAAATTGCTAGGTGGTATGGCAGGTGTAATTTTCTTTATAAGAAACTTTCCAACAGTTTTTCAAAGTAGTTGTACCATTTTATATTTCTGCCAGCAGTACTATAAGAGTTCCAAAGCTCACAGTCTCTTCAACTCTTGGTATCGTCAATCTTTTTAATTTTAGCCATTCTTGTCGGTGTACTGTGGTATCTCATCACTGTTTAATTTGTATTTCCCTGGTGATTAATGATATTGAACATCTTTTCATGTGCTTACTGGCCATTTGTATATCTTAATGTCTATCCTTTGCCTATTTTAAAACTGCATTGTCTTTTTACTGAATTGTAAGAATTGTTTACATATTCTGAATGCACATGCTTTGTCAGATATTCATATTGCAAATATTTTTCCCCAGTCTGTGGCTTACCTTTTCATTTTCATTACAGTATGTTTTGAAGGCTAGAGATACTTAATTTAGATGAAATCCAATTTATTATTTTTTTTAATGGTTCAAGCTTTTTGTATCCTAAGAAACCTTTGCCTTTCCCAGGGTCACAAAGATTTTCTCTTACGTTTTCTTCTAGAAGTGTTACAGTTTTCACGTTTACATCTAGAGCTGTGATGTATTTTCACTCAATTTTTTAAAAAATTTATTTATTTTTGGCTGTGTTGGGTCTTCGTTTCTGTATGAGGGCTTTCTCTAGTTGTGGCAAGTGGGGGCCGCTCTTCGTCGCGGTGCGCAGGCCTCTCACTATCACGGCCTCTCGTTGCGGAGCACAGGCTCCAGACGCGCAGGCTCAGTAGTTGTGGCTCACGGGCCTAGTTGCTCTGCGGCATGTGGGATCTTCCCAGACCAGGGCTTGAACCCGTGTCCCCTGCATTAGCAGGCAGATTCTCAACCACTGCGCCACCAGGGAAACCCTTTACTCAATTTTTGTGTATGGTATCAAGGCTTGTTTTTAAGCCATGTACTCTTTTTTTCTAGGGCTAGATAAGGCATGGCTCTTTTGAGGTGTCTAGTGAATGCCCCCAGTGTTCAACAACGTCTCTCACGTTAACTGGAAAGAAAAACCTCTTCCCGTCCTAAATAGTCCAGCTCATAGTGAAACTGAGCAGGGCCCTGTGGGGCCCCCAGGCACGGAGGTCTTTTTTGTCCCCCGTTTCTTGTAGGCAAGAATCCAGCCTCCATGACCTTATTCTAAGTTCCAAAGGGCAGATTCAAACAGTTGCTAATCAAGGGAGGAGCAGTCAAGAAACCACTTGAGGCAAGATTAAAGGGACCAGAGAAGCTCATCAAGATCGGGAGACCACCTGAGACGAGACTAAAGGAGTGCAGACCCTATACACACCCAGATCTTGTCAGAGACCCCATCCTTGAACCACGGTTGTAAAACCCTCATCAAATCATCTGGGGTTGGGACACACAGTTTTTTGAGGCAGGAGCCTGCTGTGGCCCCCTGTGCCGGGCAAAGTAATAAAGCTATTCTCTTCTACTTCACCTAAAACTCTGTCTCCAAGATTCAGTTTGGCACTGGTGCACAGAGAGGCAGAGCTTTTGGTAACAACAGCTTCCCCCTTGCTCTGTCTTTTGAGTTTCACCTATGCACACACAGATTAATATCCAGAAAAGGAGTTGAGACCTCTGAACAAATGTCTTGAGCTTTTCCTCTATGTAGTCCTTTTTTCTCCATATTGTCCCTGAAATTTCCAATTGTTCTGGCTTCCTCAACTTTGTCTTCTCAACTCAGCAAGGCTGCTGGACTCCGGGTTGCGCCTCACTACTCTGAGATCTGGAAACTACCTCCAGCAGAAAGCTGAGGGGAAGACCAGAGGGCTCAGTTCATTATTTTCTTTTCCCTCAGGGATCCTGACCTGCCTGTTGTCCAATTTCTGCAAACGGTTGTTTCATAATATTTTGGCCCCTTTTCTAACTGCTTATAGAAGGAGGGTGAGTCGTATACCAGTGGCCCCTTCTCTGGCAAAAGCCTCTTCATCTACGTTTGCATGGGCTCAAGTGTTAAATTTACCCACATAGGAAAGATGCCTCCAGCTTCAGCGACATGCCCTACTGGATTCCAATCTCAAAATGAAAAGCCTTTGGCTTTTCCTAGTCCACCTATCATGCCTAGAAGAATAACTGCACTGATGCTCTCAGCGAAAAACCAAGCCGATGAGGGACAATGAGAACCAAATGGTGTTGAAGAACTCCACACACAGAGGACATGGAAACCCAGAGGTTAGAGAAGCAGCGTCCCTGCACCACGAATTGCATGTGAACACTGCACACACAGCAGTGAAAAGCCCCAGCACTGGAGTGAGACCCACCGGGTTTGAATTCCAGTATCCCACTTATTGGCTGCCACAACCTTAGACAATTCAATTAACCTCTCTGTGCCTCCGTTTCTCCAGGTATAAAATAGGGTAATACGAGTACCCACCTCACGTGGCTAATGTTAGAAGTAAATGGTAAGGCATGTACAGGGCTTGGCACATAATGAACACTCTACAAATGTGAGTGCTAGTATTGTCACCAGACCCAAAACTGGCCAAAGCACCTTCAGAGCCTGTGGTTCTGCCCTCCCACCCAGAAGAGGCTTTACAAGGAAGACTGAAAATAGATCCTACATTTAAATGGTCTCAAAATGCCTCCCCACAATTTACTTATTAAGTACTAGGGGGAAATGTTACCTTCACATTGGAGACACTCAGAGGAACCACCTTACCCAAGATGTCAGAGAATGTCACCAATACTGGGATAAACCAACATCAGGTGCCTGAGGGTCTGACACACTGAAGAGGGCACAGCATCACTTATGCAGCATCCCCACCAAAAACACACAGCCTGGGTGTAATCATGAGAAAACATCAGACAAACCCAATCTAGGACATTCTACAAAGTCACTGGCCTGTACTCTTCAAAAGCATCAAAGCTAAGACGACAATGAAAGGCTGAGGAACTGTTATAGACTAAAGAGATGTGACAACTGAATCCAAAGTATGACCCTGGACCGGGAGAAAATAGCTATGAAGACAGTACTCAGGCAATTGATGAAATCTGAATATGGACTGCGGATTGACAATAACATGTTAATGTTAAACTTCCTGAGCATTAATAATTGTACCATGGTTCTAAAAGAGAACACCTGTGTTCTTAGAAAATGAATTCTGAACTATGTAGTGATTAGAGTGTAGTGATTAGAGAAGAGAAAGATCTCAGTTCCCCCACCTCCTAAGCCCCGTTGCTCTCCCTCTGAGCAGCTTCCCAGTAGGGAGCAAGCTTCTGCCTTGGCCTTGAGCACCAAGCCAGGGCGCCAGCACCAGCGTGGCAGCCAAGCCAGCCCAGCCCAGCCCAGCCCAGCGAGAGGCAGAGCCATGCAGAGGCCTAACCTGTACAGTACAGACTGTATGTCCTTCAACTTCAAAGGAGAGTAGTAATGGCTAAGGTCGTTAGGGAGCGTGCTTCTTGGAAGATGCGGAGGATATGGCGAGGTGGGGTGGGAGGAGAAAAGCACTTAGGGGAAAGAGGACTGTGGGTAAGGGGAGGAGGAACGGGTCTGGCAGGTGCTGGGGCTGAAAGAAGAGCAGCAGGTGGCATCTTGCTGCAACCCACTGTCTGGTATCATGGCTGTTCTCCTTGGCCTGGGCTACAGTGCAGACTGTGGTGGCTGGAATGTCTGTAGCAAAGAAAGAGCTCAGAAACGAAGATGGGGGCACCAGGTCCAGGAGCCCGGCTGTCCTTCAAGATGCCAGGATGCCATCTTAGTCCCAGGCAAAGAAGGACCCGCTGCATAACACCACTGGCAGCCATGGCCAGTGGGAGCAAGGACCCAGGAGCTCCTGGTATGGTTCAGCGGTCCACCTGCTCTGAACAGCGTCAGACAACGCCCCCCGGCCCGAGCTCTCCTTGCCCTCACGCCTCACATCACTGCTGAGCAAAATTCAGCCTGAGCCTTGTCCACGCTGGCCCGGCCCGAGAACCTCCACTGCTGGGAGAACAAGATCACTGTATAACGGCTGCACCCAGGATGCTGTCCCATCCGCAGCAGTGGTCCTTGAACTCAGGCAGGTCCTTAGCAAGACTACAGTGCTTGTTGGATGTGTCCCCGGAGATTTTTACCTATTTGGTGTATTAGTAAATTATTTAGTTTAACACATGTTGAGAAAAACAAATCAATATGTAATCTGCTAAGCAGACTGAGACGCAGTTTAACATTCCTGTTTACTCTAATTTCATGTAACAGAACTGGATGATTTTTTTTTTTTTGCCAGTAACTGATGAGATTTCTCACAGAGAATTTGGGGACAGAATTATACAAGCAGGGCTCTTGCCAGAATAAACACATTCATTTAAGTCTCCCTACACTGTGTCTGTGGGACCCCAACACCCGGCCCTCGTCACCAGCCTGAGGGTGGGGCAGCGGTGGAAACAGCAGACCTGCAGTCCTCAAGCCTGCTGTCTGGAAACCCCAAGAGCAAAATCCCAGCCGGAAGGTCAGCGCATGTGTGCAGCGTGCCGTTCAAGGGAGTGCTGAGTGAGTCTCCGCTCCATGCACGGCCTAGATGGAACCACCTGCAAATATTTTAGCTCCAAACTCACTACCCAGATAGAAAAACCTGCTCTCATGCTCTGATGCCGCCGGGGCCAAGACACAGCGTACGCGGGGCTGGCAAGAGGCTCGTGTGCGCTCCCACTGTTCTCTCTTTCCTCAGGACCGCGGCCCGGCTTGTGTCATTTAACCCAGGAGTCGTCACTGCGTCATCTTTCTGCATCATTTTTCACGTTATTAAGCGAAAATGTCTTCAAAGAAAACGGAAAAGCCCATGAAGAACACTGATGAGCTTAAGAGGCTGGAAAAGCCCACGGACTAGAACACAAGCTGGGGGGAAATAAAGCCTTTTGAGAAAGGTAAATGTGTAAAAAACGCATGTGTCCCAAACTACTGTGCACACAACTTGGTCCATGAGAGAGAACAGAGAAAAAACATGAAGCTCTTGACACCTATCACTCATTGGTGATAGGAAAAGCCACAAATCCTCGAAACCAAGTCTTTAGAAGAAATTTTAGAGCCAAGGAAAACACTGGTTGAGCGCCCCAGCCTAACCCTTCCTCCCCGCTCTCCCTGGGGGAGGCTGAGCCTCGCCAGCTCCTGCTTCCTCCTCTAGCAAAGTGGCTCAAGTGGAACCTGACCACAGCGCAAGATGCCCTTTAGAATGCAAAGGATGCTCTAAATCAAAGGGAACACGGTGGGGGGGTGGGGTGGGTCATGTCGGATAAGCTGGGGCTGCAGTAACTCAAATGAGAAGTCCTTTTCTCACAGGCAAACATGCGATTTCAGGGGCTGGCAACCCTGCGGTACTAGTGCAGGAGTTCTAGAACTTGCTGAGGACTGGAGTTCTCACGGGAGAGGTTCTTTAGCAAAGCCCAACCCCACCACAGCCTGGGGCCCCAAAGGGGCTAGAGGTTTCCAGGCTTATTCTCTGTGACCACACCCAACAGCTGTCCACAACCAAGGCTGAACCAAAAATCCAGGGATGGAAGCATCTCCACTTTGTCTACACCTGTGTGGAGTGTGGTGGACAGCCAACAGAAGCCGGTTACAAATAAGGAGCTGCTTCCCTTATTAGCTAAAAGCAAAAAGCAATGTCTCCAGAGCCACACGGCCTGGCTCTACCACTTCCTGGCTGTGTGACTTTGGGCAGGTTACTTAACCTCCCTGTGACTCAGTTTCCTTATGTATGAGAGGGAGACAATATTAGCACCCACCTCTCAGGGTGGCTGTGAGGACTAACTGGGCTAATACACGATGCCTGGCACTGAGCAGGCCCAGCAGGTCTGCCCACATCATCACACCACCTATCTCAGGAGGCACACTGCCAATAGGCTAGGGGGCTGGGAGAAGGTCACTGGGTTCCCCTTTCTTTTCCTGCAGCCCCAAAGATACAAACAGTAGACCTTCCCTGGGAGACCCCATGAGGTCTAAAAGGAATGTGATGAAACTGCTTTAAAACAAAGGTTCTCAAAGAAACAATGCAAAAGGAGCCTGAGGTAGGGACTTCCCTGGCGGTCCAGTGGTTAAGACTCCGCACTTTCACTGCAGGGGGCGAGTGTTCAATCCCTGGTCAGGGAACTAAGATCCCACATGCTGCGTGGCCCGGCCAAAAAACAAAACAAACAAACAAAAGGAGCCTGAGGTAAACACAGAACCTGACTTAATTCACCATCCTTTTTAAGTTGTAGAAAATAGGCCTGAAATTGAAAAAAGGCGGCTCTCTGGAATCCCTCCAAGCACACTGTCTCTTTTTCTGGGAGCCTCTGTCCCCACTATCTCCAGCCCCCAGAACGGATGGCCACGCTTATGATCTCCTACCTGGACCTTTGCCCTCACTACTCCCTCTGTTTCGAGAGCCCCTCACATCTCCTTCACCTCCAGTATTGTGACCAAGCAGGGCTTCCTCAGAGATGGTTCCCAAGGTCTCCTGGCAGAATCCCTCATCACTCCTCTCAAGTCTGTTCAAACATCTACAGCCCTCTTCACACTGCAATGGAATGATCTGCCAGCACGCACGCAGCCCACTCCAGCTGTGAGTCCCTCAGGGACAGGGGACTGGGTCTCAGCTCTTCTTTGTCAAGGCCACACTTGGCACCCAGGTCCTTAACAGATCCATTCTGCTAGAGCTCACATCAGAGTCTGCATGTGACTGAGTCTACAAACTGAACAAATGTAGGTCTTAACAGGGGTGATTTTCCCCCCAAGGGACACTGGGCAATGTCTGGAGATACTTTGGGTTGTCACAACAGGGGTGGGGGAGCTACTGGCATCCAGTGGGTAGAGGCCAGGGATGCTGCTAAACATCCTACAATGCGCAGGACAGCCCCCCAAAACAAAGAATTATCTGGCCCAAGATGTCAATGGTGCCAAGTTGAAAAACCCTGGGTTAGATGGATAACTTCCTAGCAGTGGAGTGATCTAAAAGAGATGCAC
Organism: Lagenorhynchus albirostris; assembly: GCF_949774975.1. Classification (NCBI taxonomy): domain Eukaryota; kingdom Metazoa; phylum Chordata; class Mammalia; order Artiodactyla; family Delphinidae; genus Lagenorhynchus; species Lagenorhynchus albirostris. The sequence goes on along the minus strand of NC_083104.1, from coordinate 36,015,954 downwards.
GGACCACTTCTATGTACACAAGAAGAAAAGGATAACTCTTAGGGGCCATCCCTGACTCTTAAGATTATTAACTGCGCTCCTTATAATCATATAGCACCAGGGAAACAAATTCTGTGAAAACTTGCCGGTAACTTGAAATACCGAGGGCCCTGGAAACCCCTCCTCACGAGTTACAGAATGGACTCATGTACGCCTCCCTGCAGCTCCGGGAGGCTCCGCCTCAGAGGCTGGACCTCACTCCAGGGTGGGCTCGCCATCCTCATACAGCCAGGGCAAACCTTCACAAAGGCCAAGGCCAGAAAAGTGAACCTAAGATGGAATTCAAACATGCATGGAAGGACTGGTAGGTCTTTTCAAATTGATACGTTTAACGTTACCAATAGCCACAAAATAATCTGAAGTTCCAGATAATTCTCTGGACATAAAGAAGAATCGTTAAGAAAGAAACTCGGAATTATACAAATAGGAAAAAAAAAGCGGGGGGGGGGGTGAAGTAGCCAGGGATAGAGAGTAATAAGTGCACCCGTGGAAAGGGGTGAAAAAAGGCATCGGGGGAAGTGGCTGAGAGAGACTGGGGCCTGAGGGACCCGGCTTACATCTCAGCTCTGCACCTACCAACCGGGACCTTGTGCTACACACTTCACCTGCCCACTGTCCTTGTTTGCAGAATGAAAACAACGCCTCCCTTCCAGGTTCCTGTGAAGCACTGTCAAGTGCTGAGCACAAGAGCCGGCATACTAGGGACTGAGTAAAGAGCCAGTTGCAGGAAAGTGGGCTCCAGCAGCCAGTGTTACCACCTGCTACCACAGGACCTGGGTATGTTGAAGCCAGGGACTTGGATGCAGGTTCGTCACCTGTAAATGGGTTGCCCCAGTCCACCCACTGCCCGCTCAGGGCCCACATGAGACTCCGTAGGCGAAAACACAAGAAAGGGTCAGGTGAAGGAAAGAGATTATTACTTACACCAAAGCCACCTGGTTTGAGTGTCTGCTAACTTGGAATTGGCAATCGCTATACTGTCTGGGTTACAGTTTTTTTTACTATTATGCAGTCTAAGAGAAGAGGGCTAAAGGTAAACATGTTGAGTAAACAAGACAGAAAGGGAAATGTTTAACCTAATTCAGAAAACAAGTTACTCAAGCACCTGTGAGATGTTCTTCAACTGAGTTCTGAATGTGAATACTGTAATGACAATGAGGATGACATCCCCCTTCCTACTATGGAGGGCCCAACATGTGCCTGACACTAACCCAGCTTCCTTACACACACCCTTCTAATCCTCAGTTCCAGAAAAATCATCACTCCCATCTTGCTGGGGAGGAAACCAAAGCTTCAAGAAATACGTGGGTTGCTCAAGGGCAGTATGCGGCAGAAGCAGAAATGAAACCCAGGTCAGATGGGTTCCAGAGCCAGGGATTCTGCTATTTTTAACCATTTGTAAAACTCCTTCAACAGGAGGAGACTTCATCTTCATGCAAACACTATACTAACTGCAGAGGATTTTAAACAGCTCATTAAAGCAGTAAAGGGGTTGATAGGTTCCAATAGAGCAACACTTGAAAAACAAAGGTATTTAAAAGGCAAAAAATGCATTACAACTCAGATTGTCCCCTAATTCAGATAACTCCCTCCTGCCCTGATTTTATTCCAAATTAGTGAAGTTTTATTATAAATAAAGGCCATCACCATTATGGATAAATGCTACCAGATGAATCAGCATTTAGAAAACCGAAAACTTTCCGAAAATAAAGACCCCCTAACGGGCCTCTATGCTAATGTTGGCTGCACTCCTTTCCCCTGTGGGCACAACAGCAGCCTGGGACAGAATGCTCTTCCTGGGCCTTGGCTGGCACTCCGGGGTGGGGTAGGAAAGGAAGGCGACATTATTGACCGTGTGATGGGTGCCAGGCCCAGAGATGGCACCTTCACATATGAGCTCCAGCTCCATTTCAGCCATCACTGAGTTTCGTTATTTTACCAGAAGTGAAAAGTTACCGGGAAACAGGATATTCACAAGATCTCAAAGTATTACCACCAGAGAGAGAATGTATTAACTGCAAAGGGGAAAATGTACCCTATAAGGGAGAGAGCTGGAGACGTGCCCTCTCTGCCCAGTAACTGACCTTATCACTAACAGTGGGACTGATGTCACGTGCCACCTGGTGCTGTGTAACATGAAGCACGCAACACTGCTCACGCAGTGTTCTCGCTGTAAAAAAGGTTATCGCAATCTAATGGCTCCTCCAGACCAACTCAGGAAACATAGGGGTCCATGAAACGCCCAAAAACCGCAACAAGGTAACACCCAGACAACTCCTGAAGGTGGGGCACCGTCCACAACAACTGGCCAGGACTCTTCCAAAGGCAATGTCAGTAAACAACAACAAAAACCAAAAAAAACTCGTGTGTGTGTGTGTGTGTGTGTGTGTGTGTGTGTGTGTGTGCAGGGGAGATTCTTTTAGGGTGAAAGTGACTTAAAAACATAACCAGGTGCAAAGTGTGGACCTTTATTAGATCATAGTTTTTAAAAAACTCCAGCTATAAGAGACCTGTGATGTTAGGGGAAGTGTGAATATTAGATATTAAGTGATATTGCAGGGTTATACATTTTCTTAGGTGTGATCATGAAACTGTGGTTATGGGGACTTCCCTGGTTGTGCAATGGTTAACAGTCCACCTGCCAATGCAGGGGACACGGGTTCCAGCCCTAGTCCGGGAAGATCCCACATGCCGCAGAACAACTAAGCCCACGTGCCAAAACTACTGAACCTGCGCGTCTAGACCCCGCAAGCCACAACTACTGAAGCCCGCATGTCTAGAGCCCGTGCTCCACAACAAGAGAAGTCACTGCAACAAGAAGCCTGAGCACCGCAAGGAGAAGTAGCCCCCGCTCGCTACAACTAGAGAAAGCCCGCGCGCAGCAACGAAGAGCCAACATAACCAAAAAATAACAAATAAAAAATAAATTCATTAAAAAAAAGAAAAGAAACTGTGGTTATGTAGACAACTATTCTTATCCTTAGGAGACTCAACTGAAGTTTTCAGGGATAAAGTGTCATGCTGGTTGCAACTTACCTTCAAATGGGTCAGCCAAAATAAAAAAGTATAAAGAGATAAAGTAAATGTGGCAAAAGGTGAACAATTTCTGAATCGAGGTGGAGGGCAGATAGGCATTCATTGTATTATTTTCATCTTTTCTGTACACCTGACATTTTTTAAGATAAAAATTAGGATGGCGTGGGGACAGGTGATCCCAGGAAAGGTTGTCCCAACATGCCTATGTCTGTACAGAACACAAAGGGAGGCCAGTTCACCACGCGCCAGAACAGCAGGGACTCATTTGAGATTAAGGTTTCAAAGCTGGGGGGCTTCCCTGGTGGCGCAGTGGTTGAGAGTCCGCCTGCCGATGCAGGGGACACAGGTTCGTGCCCCGGTCTGGGAAGATCCCACATGCCGCGGAGCGGCTGGGCCCGTGAGCCATGGCCGCTGAGCCTGCGTGTCTGGAGCCTGTGCTCTGCAACGGGAGAGGTTACAACAGTGAGAGGCCTGCATACCGCAAAAAAAAAAAAGATTTCAAAGCTGGGTAGACTAGTCTGTGATGTTACTTTGGGCCTCAGGAAAAATGCTATCATTTCTCAGCACCATCAGTGTCCTCATAAAACAATGACACCTTCTCTCAGTTGGATAGTCCCCAAATCTGTAACATGAAAATAGGCAGGTAGATTTATCCAAGCTCTCAAAATGCTTGTTTTGTTAAAAAGCCAATTCTGTCTACACTTCAGCCCAGGACTCTGATGGTGCATGGTGAAGGAGGCTTGAGTCTGCTTTGCATTTACAAGTCCTGAGAGTAAATATACCCCTAATGCCAACACACACACTGGCCAATACTGACCTTTCGCTGATGGCTGGGCCACTGCCCTGTACTGGAACACACAGGGCAGCTCCAGGACTGCTCAGCTCTGCTGTGCTGTGACTTCACTGAGTCACAGACTACAGATAAAGCCACCAAAACAAGCTGCTCGGCAGGAAGAGCATGACAAAGGTCCCTCGTTTAAAGCATTTCCTTCTACTCAGACCCCCGACGACTTTCAGTGACACTCCAGAAAACCTAGAGCGGGAAGGCCCTTTAAAAGCTTGCCTCTGAGTTTGTATGGCTTTCCTTGGACACACAGGGTACCTTAGCAGAAGCCTCCGGAAAGTTCACCCCCTGAACAAGGCGATGCTGACACTGGGACATGCCAGCAGATGGCGGCTTATATGTTTATGCAGCTTAAAGAATCAGCTATATAGATCAACAGGCACACCAACTCTCAACTGCCTGGCCAGAGACGTCTGGAAATCCCCACACAGTGAGCCGAGCACCAGGATGAGAAATCCCCGTGAGAATCAAAATCCTCTCCTGAGATATAAGAGGGTCTTCCTCCAGGTAACCCTTACTTCTAGGTAAAAAACACAGCAACCTGTAAATGGAGAAAAAGTAATTTTCTGGGTAGAAAAAGAAACATAAAAACAGTGGTCTGAGGATTCACTGAAATCAGGATGTGAAGTGATGAAAAATACCACACAGCCTGTCTGGCAGAGAAATGGGTCCATCCTATACAACAGAGCTGGTCCAACAGGAAAACGGAATAGTGCCTGCCCCGAGAACTGGGGAGTTGTCAGAAGTGTCCGAGCCCATTGCCCTGGAGGAGGAAAGCACCGGAACGGGAAAGACTGTGACTCCAAAGAGGAGAGGGACTGTTAGTTTCAACTGCTCAGGAGAGATGACTGGTATTTAAAATGTGCTTGGGAACTTCCCTGGTGGTCCAGTGGATGAGACTCCGTGCTTCCACTGCAGGGGGGCACGGGTTCGACCCCTGGTCAGGGAACTAAGATCCCGCATGCTACGCAGCACAGTCAATTAAAAAAAAAAAAAGAGAGGGAGAGAGAAAAAATATGCTTGAAGAAACCAATGATGGAATTGATAAAGGATGGAGTGGCCTCATCTTAACGAACCCAGACCTCCCTCAAGGGCTGCAAGGTGAGCAGTCTTTTCATGGGAGCCTGGCACTCCTGACAGCAGCTCTGCCAGACTGAGGAACAGGCACTGTGACCAGGAAGACAGCCAAGCAGATTGCAGGAGCAATTCCTTGAGACCACCTCCACCCCCTTTCGTTTTCCCCAATAAAGTCCGTTTCAAAATGTAAAGCAGTTCCTAAGAGATTTCCTCCTCTTCCCAGCCCTGCAAAATGGAAAAGCCCCACAGTTCTATTTTAATAGAACCAACAAGTTAAAGAGAAGAAAGGTACTTCCCTGACTGGGTCTCGATCAGTGGGACTCCCCTTGGGCTGCTGTCTGCTTCTAGGTGGGAGAATAGGGCTCTCGATCCATGTCCATGCCTGTATTCAGGGCAGACACGGCTCTAGCCTTTCCAACTCTTCCCCCCATCACCCCTACTCATCACTGTCCCAGGACCTACTACCCAATGCCACAAGCTCCCTCCACATCTAGCCTTACACTGAGCAAGAAACCACTTCCTAGTTCCACCTTTGCATACGGAATATACCAACCACGGCGGGATTTGCACTTGTGCTCACAGTGAAGATTAAGAAGTGACTGTGTCCCTGAAGACTCGCAGAGCCAGCACCATCACTCTGAACACATTCAACCCAGCACACTTCTCAGCTGTGAGCAACTCCGCCTGTCATAATCACATCTCCCTCTCTGAATCACAAGTATCAAACCCCAGGGAATTAGTGGGGCCATCAGCACCAATCAAACCCATGAAAATAGCCAGGGCTATGCTAAGAAATCTTAGGTCAGGGAACAACATAAAACCTAAGCCTGGAGTTCCTTTAGGGAGAAAGGAAGGCCAGCTGGAGGAGAGAAACGTGGGGAGGGGAGTGCAGACCCATGCACAATGTCTCGAACATACAGACATACAGTTCATGCACCCAAGTCAGAAGCTGATTTTCGCTAAGTCATCACAAATTATTACTGTGGGAACAAGTGGGTATTTGTTCAGCAGGGAAAACAGCAAGGCAAGTAGAGACTAAAAAAGAGAGAAAAAGTAGCAAACATATACAGTCTGGGACTTGTTGCAAGACTTACGAAGGCCAGGCAACCAGAAAAAAAGTGGTGTCCAAGAATAGCCTCTTCAAGGTTCCCTAAAGCTTGGGAGAATTCACCCAAATAAGCCACACATCATAAACAAGCAAAGCTGCAACTCCAGCAACTGGACCCTACAAGAAGCACACACACAGCTGCAGGATCCTTCCCAGATGCCAAGGAGCATACCTTCTGCAGCAACTTCCCATTCTGCCCACGTGAGCACAGTGGGGAAATTTTGAGAACAAGTCATTTTGGAAGTAACACCTCTGTCAAAGTAGTTATAACTCTTCCTTTCCCCGAAATGCAATCACAGAGCTACTAGGTCTCTTGTCACTTTAATAAAAGGAAGGATGTACACTAAGAAAACATAACCCCTCAACACGTAGCACACATGACAACACGTTGGAACTTCTGGTTTTCCAGAAGGGCTATCTGGGGCTTTCTTCCCCATTATGAAGCTCTCAAGGAAGGGCCCCTGATGACTTAGCACAGGAATTCTAAGACCTCCTCAGACCCTCTGAGTCTGCTTCTCCACTAAGCTCCTAAGTTGCCCAAGTCTCACGGAAAGGAAGGATACCTGAAATATAAACAAAATGGGCTGGGAAAGGGAACAGCCAGGGGAGACTTGAGATGCAACTTAATTAGGAACGGTTGGGGCAGAGATGGAACAGGTGAGCCTGTTCAGGAAAAGGAGAGGAAAAAGGAGATGCGGGGAAGAAGGCACTCTGGGTGGGTCCGGCTCCAACCAAAACAGAAAATTAAGCTGAGGGTGAAGGGCCGGGGCCGGGGGAAGTAGTCCTGGGAACGGACTGCACGGCCTAATAAGCCAGGTATTGCAAGGTGGCAGGATTTATATGCGAACGGGATATAGTAAATCCTGAAGTGAAGGTGAAGAAAAAAGCTCAGTATCAGACTGGGGGCGAAGGGGAGGCTAAGAAGAGCCTTTAAAAGGGGGCAGAAAAGAATATACCTTCCGGGGGTCATGGCCGTAGGCTGTTAAGTAGGGTAGCTTTAATTTGCGATGACACGGTTGCAGGGGGGCATCTCAGAAGAGAGGTGTGCGCGGGTGGGAGAAGAGTAGTAGGGGTGACCCCTGACAAGAAGCTGCCGCGATAAGGCGAGGGACCCAGGACCCTGGGTCGGGGCCAAAGCTCCCCCTCGTCTGGGAATGCCCAGCCTGGGCTCGCGGGAGGAAGGCACCTTCGCCAAAGGGCCCGTGTCCCTAAGGCCTGAACTCCTCAGGCAGGAGGGTCCCCGAGGCCGGTGGGCCCGAGGCTCGCGGCGCAGGGCTTCAGGAGGGCGGGGGTCCCGGACTCACGCATCAACGTGCTGAAGGCCACGACGCCGAGCAGCCCCTGCAGGAAGATGCCGAAACTGTGCATGAGCGCACCGCTCTCGCAGCGGCCCGCGCCGGACGCTACGGTGGAAGGCGGCCCACCCGGCAGTGAATGGCTCGAGTTCCCGGCAGGACCCTGCATGGCGGGCCTGGCGAGGGGCGCTGGGCGCCGCCGCCCGGCCGCCCGCCCGGCCTCGCTACCTGCGGGGCCCTCGCCACCGAGCCCAGAGCCCGGAGCCTGAGCCGGGAGCCGGTACCTCCGCCCCGCGGCCGACTCGGCGCCGCGCGTAACGCGACGTCTGAGACCGCAGCGCCTGATTGGCCAGGCCCAGCGTGGGGGCGGGCCTTGGCCGCTCCTACTCTCCCCCTCCACCAGGGGCGGGGCTCCGGCCGGAGAGGGAGCGGTGTTTTGGATCCTGACCACAGGTAGGACAGACCAGGTGAGCTGGGCTGCGCAAAACGGATTGAGAGCCCAAGCCCGGACTCCGAGCTCCAGGTCGGGAGGGCAGGAGCAGGGAAGATCTGTGACGAAATTTTTTTTTTCCCTCTAAGATAAACCCCTGAAGAATTTATGAAAAAATACTTCTGGATTCCACCCCCAGATTCCGATTCAGTTGTTTTGAGACGGTGGCCAACAATCTGCATTTTCGGCAAGCAGGCTGGATTATTCTGAGGCAGGTCGTGGAGGAAAACAATCTGACTCCGCACACAAGCATATTCTTTCCAACCCAGACCTTCGGTGTCCTTGTACTTTCCTTGTTAGTACCAGTATCCTAGCCAAAGGCTTGTCTTAGATTCATCATTCAGGCCCCGAATCGACTTTTCCTCCCATAAACGTAATTTAAATGGTCATTTCAATCCAACTGCCTTCATTTAAAAATATACAGGGTATATGCTGTAAACATGTGGATGTAACCCCATCTTGTTCATATTGAATGCGATTCATAAAAGAAAATCAAGTTGTTGGTATTTGTCAGTCTCCAGGGCCTCCCTCCACACACACTCACATTTATTCCCACTCAACCCTTTCTGACTCCTCAGAACCTGCTCCCTTCCTCTACTAGGGCCTTTAGTCCCCATTCTGTCACCTACCCTCTGAGCTGCCTCTGGCTTTTCTCCCGACACCTCTTGTTGGTGCTCTCAGGTCCCTGACCAGGACTGCATCCACTTAATGCCAGTGTACACACAGTATTATTCTAGTAGACACTGGGGTACACTTGTTGAACAATAAATACCAAACCTAGGGAAAGTTCCCCTAAAGATAGCCGTCAAGAAATTCCAATTACATAAAAGGTTCAATGATATCCAAAAGCTTTCTTGGTTAACAGGAATATTAACTTGATTATCTGGAGAACACAAATGCTACTGGCTCCCTAGAGCCAATTCTCCAGCCCTTCTCTTACAATGCACTTCCACACCTCTGTGCCTTTACATGGCATTCTAGCTGCATGGAATACTGTTCCCTTTTCCCTGCTCCATGAACTGCTACTCATGCTTGAAGGCCTGCCTGACACCCCTGTCCCCACTGTGCATCCACATTACCTTGTGTGTGCTGCTCCACTAGAACTTTTCAGACTGCTAAATTAGACGGCTGTACACACCTCTCTCTCCCAGCTGAGTGTAAGCCTCCTGAGGGCAGGAACTGATTTTCTCTCAGCCTTGAATCCAACATAGTGCCTGGCACAGAGAGCATGCAACAAAATGCTTTTTAAATTAAATTGATTTTTAATTTATAAAATTAAAAACTCTCCACAAGTATTGACCATGGGAAAATACAGAAAATCAGGTTAAGAAAATAACAGGTAAGGAAAAACTACATTACCGTCTTTAAGTCTAAGAAGGTCCCTTATGGGTATGTATGCTCAACAGTTACAGTCCACGTTTAGAGAGAACCAAACAATAGGATGTGTCCTTAAAGCCGAAGAGATTGTAGTTGGGCATAAGGAGATTATTAATTGCTTGAAGACACAGCTCAAGGAAAATTGCACACAGAGCTGAAAAATGAATTTTTTTGACAAAGTAGTGCTCTGCACATCCAGATGTGGAGGAACCCTAAGGCCCGTCGCTGCTGTGCCAAGGCAAATGTAAAGAACAAGAAGCAGTCTTCAGCGATCGGGGCAGAGTCCTCGGTGCCAGGAGCAAGCTCACTATGGGAAGTTCTGCTCTTCCTACCTTTTCTGAACGGCAATTAAAAAGTACCCAGGGCTTCCCTGGTGGCGCAGTGGTTGAGAGTCCGCCTGCCGATGCAGGGGATGCGGGTTCGTGCCCCGGTCCGGGAAGATCCCACATGCCGCGGAGCGGCTGGGCCTGTGAGCCATGGCCGCTAAGCCTGCGCATCCGGAGCCTGTGCTCCGCAACGGGAGAGGCCACAACAGTGAGAGGCCCGTGTACCGCAAAAAAAAAAAAAAAAAAAAAAAAAAAGTACCCAGATCCAGAGGGGAAAGGATCAGACAGAAGGATGGGGGGAGAATTCTGGAAAGGTTAATTTTATTGAAGGAGGAAGGAACTTTCTCCTCCATTCAGAGATGATTCTCTGAGGTCCCACTGGAAACAGTTTTGAAGGATTTACTCTGGTCAAGATGCCTTCTTTGCTGTCAAAGGAAGTTAAATATATCTTAAGACCTGTTTTAATTTTCTCACGACCACTTAAAACTGTCATAACATACCACACGTTTATATACACTCTTATTTACAAACCAAAAAAAAAAAAACCCACGCAAAATATTCATCCAAAATAGTTATTTTTTAATCCCTTGAAGTTATACCATCAAACTTGATGGGAGTTATTTTAATAGGTATTCTTGTGCATATTTCTCCTTAAGTATACTTTATCCTCAATGCATAACTTTTAAAATTAAGAGAAAAACAGTAAGCAGGAAGGATACAACGCAATATGCATTTCATTTTGTTCCAAACAAGCAGCTTAAAAAAAAAAAAAAGGACAACATACATTAAAGTGCATCAGTTCCAATGAGTTAGTATTAGAAAAGGGCCTAAGGACAGTGCTGGAACCAGCCAGGAGTCCCACACTGGCAGGCCTCTGATTGTCTTCAGAGAATAGTCAACAGCAAAAAAAAAAACAAAAAAAAAAAAACGGAAGAGAAAAAAAATGAGCACTTAAAAATCTCAAGAGAAACATTCAAAGTACACTTCCCTAGAGACTTCTTGCAAAAGGAGATAAGTTTTAATTTTGTCTAAACTTTGTAACCTCCCTCAGTCATCTGCTTTGTGACTTGATTTGCCCCAAGAGCCTACCTTCATCCTTTCAACACTATTTGCTCACGCTCACATCCACTCTGCCAAGTTAGGCATGCAGTTAGATAAACGAAAACACGTAGAAACCCGTAGGACTGAGTTCCCACGCATCCTGAGAACAGGCACACCTATTAGCAATGGTAGCTTCATGTCACTAGCCAGTGTTATCCTTTGCCTCCAGAAATAGTCGGAGACCCCTGCCTCCCACGGCTTTAACTCCATTACTGCTGGAGTTAAAGACATGTCCAGCAAGGCTGTGGTTTGTTTCCCTTTAAGACAGTCCTTTGCGATAGGCCACGGTACCAGAACAGACCCAAATGGTGTGTCAGGTCAGAAAAGACATAAAGGAATGGAGTTTTAGGCCTACTTCTCCATTCCTCCAACCCCCACTCCTGGTTCTGCTGGTTCTTGCAAAAATCTAAGACTTCTGAAACCCTAGAACGAAGAAAATCGATCTCCAGTGCACTTATGGCCCACCACCTTCACCCCTAAGGCTGCCCTCAGAAACAGAACTACCTGTGAAATCTGGTACAAGTACAGAGGAGATCCCAGGTGAGCAGGCTTGGAACCAGATCCATTTGGACTGGGCTTGGAGTTTAGAACTCTCCTGCCAAAACTCCAAGTCCATAGGTGACTTATTTAGATAAATTCAAATTTCCAAAGCATATACATCCTGACACAATGGGAGGGAATCATCAAAATTCACTAGCAAAACATTGTAAAGTGAATAAAATCAAGGAAGAGTTATACGTGCATGAAAGTGATTGATTTCCTTTTGGTTTTTCAGGAGGCTCTGTCCTACAGGGTTTCCGAGCCAGCACGATGACCATGACACATGGTTACTTTGGGTGGACCCAAGACCAAAGACATTCAAATTTTTAAAGGGGTACCCAGTCCCTACTGAGACTTATACTCCATTTGCTAGTGCTCCCTTCTCCTTCATCTTCAAAAGGCCAACTGATAACACGGAACACTTTTGAACTTTTACACACACACACACACACACACACACACACACAAAACATCCCCAATATACAGGACCAAAGTTCAAACTTAGTGTGTGTTTCCACTGCCGAGGCTATGCTCCTAACAGCTCTCTCAGAGTATCTGTGGGCATCAATCAAACCAGCACATGGTGTCTTAAATAAATGTCTTTGGTGATAGGCACCAAGTAAACAGAAGTGCCTATGATAGTTTTCCCAATGTCCCCATTTAGTTAAATCTTACCTACAGTTCCCTGATGTTCTGTGTGTGCCTCAGAAATACTTTCTGGCTTGGGGGAGGGGATGGTTCTGAGTACTATCCAACCTGAGGCCTCCTAAAGCTTTTACTCTGTATTCAGTTATGGTATTAGTGACTGAATTGGTACAAGAGAACAAGTAAAATGTATTCAAGTCCTCAGGAAGCTTTGGTCCAATGCCCTCTCTCTCACAGTGAAAAAAATTTTACTTCCAGGAGAAGGAGCATATAAAGGTCAAGTTCTGAACTGGTTTTCTATGACTGCCTCTATCGTAATTCAATAAATATTTACTGAAGAAGCCCATCCCTTCCAGAGGTTGGTAACTATCCTTCCCTGACCTCTTATATCTATAATGTAGATGCTGGGAGCCACCTACAACGCTAAAGAAAGGCAGATAGGACGAAAGCTCCCATTAATGCATTTCCTGCATTAGCCACCACAGTTCTGCTTCAACGGAGAGGAATGGAGGTGGTTTACAAATGAAAACAGCACAGTCCCCAGAAGCCCACAAAATACAGTCAAAATGTCACAGCAAATCTTCGCATGCAGTAAAAGGTTTCCCTAACACACCAACACTACAATAATAGGCTTATATTGGTCAGTCAACTTCAAGGTCCAGGAGCATGATACAATCCATTCACCTGTTTCCAAGCTTGTCAATTCAGGATCAAAAATGGATCCTGGAAAACTTTCTGACCTTAGGGAGGCTATGGAGCCAGCTGAAGGTGAAATTTAGACAAATGCAGTCCCTCATAATGTACCTCGCACAGATTTAAGAGGTTGGTATCTTTAAAAACCAAAGTTCATATACCTATTGCAACATAACAAACATTTTACCCCAACATGGTGAGCTGTTATCAGGCTTAATATATGTTTTAGAATCACGACAATCAGACTGTCACTGCTGGCCAGTCCAGCCCCAGCCACATTATGAGGCAAATGGAGCCTAAATTTTATACTTAAAAAATAAAAAAAAAAGCCCCGTGCCAAATTCCCAAATAATTATCCTCTCTCCTGTGACAGCCAGGGATAGGGACTGGGGGTATATAATACTTCTTTAATGTAGTTGCCGGATAAACTATTATCTTGGTATGAGAATGCAAAAAATAGGAAGTAGGTAGGAATAGTAAGTAGGAAACCCTACTTACTTGTCTAATTTAGAGTCAGCTTCTCTCTGGGAGAAAGCTGAGCTTGAATAATCATGGCATAAATAGACAAGCTGGCTGGGGCCCGACTCTACCTGATCAGAGACTACTACTTAGGGCCATGTGTTTCATCTTGCAGGGGCTTTGCCCCCTCACCTGTGAAGGGAGGTGTTTTAAATTCTATGGTTTCTGAAGAAGTCAAGAGAGAGACAATGTAGCATATTCACTGTTGCATTTGGTAAATTCTCTCTTATAGAAAATCTCATTTTCCTAAATAAGACAACAATGTTAATTAGTTCCAGACTTTTTTTGTTTCATTGATCTTCTTCAAGGAACTCTTTGCCTTAGTGCCTTGACTGCTGAGCTCTCAGGAAATTTTATTATGCAAGATACCCGCCTCCCCCATCCCCACCCCCACCCCCCTCCCGCCGAAACTCTATCTACTTAATGCTAACTGTTCCCAAGCATCATATATATGCTTCTCTTCCAGGGGCATAGAATGAATCAAAACTTTAAAAACTATATCTCCGATAAGTTCAAACATATTAACTTCTACTTAAATGAAGCGTCTTTCCAGGTATATCTGGTAGTAACCTAAGCAAAGAGTTGATGCTTTAATATATGGTTTGGTTGGAGGGCCTGAGTTAAGGTGGTTCATAAATTATCCAATGAAGAGAAGATTCAGATTACAAATGTTTGCCAAGGTCCATAAAAACACGTGGGGCAGCGGGGGAAGAAAAGGAAAAAATCACAATCAGTTTAAATTTGTAATAAAATTACCTTATATTTGTATAGCTGTTTAGAATTTACCCAGTTTGTAGTTTTAAAACATTTTCAAATCTTGAAGAGGAATGATTAGGTTATATATTTGCAGGTAACTAGGATAATTAAAACACACACACACACACACACACACACACACACACACACACACACACACTCAGCAAAGCAAACCATTTAAAGGAAGCAACCTATGTATCTTTCCTCATTCCACATGGTTGGAACAGTACAGCAAATGCTATTATTCTATAATAGCTAACAGTGCAATCATAAGTGAAAATTTGCCTGTTTAATACCAACTTGAGCTGGGTCAAAAGAAACACCTAAAAGGAAACTTGAGTTGTTGAGTGGGAATTGACCGTAGAATACATTCAATTTAAAGGTTTAACCAAAGAAAGAGTAAACGTGACTAGGCAAAGACGTTTCTAGAATCCTTAACCATCTCTCAATCTTTATCCAGCCACTGACGACATACTGTGACGGAAATGCCATGCTCTGCATCACCCCTCCTAAAACTTATTTTCTCTGTTGTGCTTCTACACTATCTGCCTGGAGACACCGAGAAAGATGGGGAAATGGGCTTTACTGTGGGTCCAGGGAACACCTACTGATTTTTACCCAAAGTGAGGACTCTCAAAATGAAAGACAAACAACTATAGAGAAAAGTAAACACAAAATAAAAGCCTCTGAAGTCCCTCTGAGAACTAACAGGGAGAAAGCAATTCAACTGAAATAGCAACAATCTTTGAACTACTTGAAACAGGCAGCCCAACCTGGGTCAAGATGCAGAACAATGACAGTAGAGTTCTTAGATCAGTCAGTTAAGGAATTGGTGTTAAGTGCCACACATTATTTTTAAGAAAGCAAACAGTGTTTTTTTTCCCTCCAACTCTGTCATAGTTTTAGTGTTCATGTAGCTTAAAAATGGTATCATTAAAACAACCTCATACATGGCTATAAGCTCAATTATCAACAGAGGTAGTAAACAAAGGAACTCCTAAGAATAGATTTTAAAATGGATCAAAGTGTGACTGTACATTCAAAACCCTAGAGCCACATAATCATCCCCAAAATGAACTGTTTTAATTTAAAAAACCTTAAAAAACACAATGACAATGAAGCACTGATGTGCCTTAGGCACAGTCCCAAATCAGTGCTGACTTAAAGCTATGTTCTCTCTTTCCAAGAAAGAGAAAGCAGAGAACAAAGTTCAATCTACAATGGGAAGGAACAGAAAGAACAAAAAGAAAACCAAAAGGGTGCTTTCCAGCAACCTAGATTATTCTTCGTTTTCAGGCCACACCAGTGGAAATGCTTATTCTTCTATAGGAGTCTTTTCTTCACAACCTTTATTTTTTTTAAACTGCAATCTGCTGAACAAGAGATGCCCACATTTTCACTGGCAGGAGAGCCACTTCTGTGCAGTTTTTGCTTACTCAGTGTGGGTCCTCCTTCCCTGAAAGTGCAAAGAGAGCAAGCCGACACCTGCAGGGCCCAGAGCCCCAGGACTATTTCAGCTCCACTTGTAGAGCAGGGCGAAGGATTTGCTGCATTTGTGCTTCAAAGATACAGCTCACTTTGGTTGTCCTTCTCAGTTGGCAAACTGTTCATAAAAAGCAAACTTGATCCTCTCTATGTGATGGCAAAGTTTGATGGCAGGGCCCAGTTTTAAGTCCATGCACTCTTGAACGGTGGGAAGGGTAAGGAGCAACAGGGCCTGCCCATCAATTTCCTGTTAAAGCATAAAATACAAATCATCTGTGATGTGCATATGAGTGGCAGCTCGACCATTACAGCCCTGGTTCACTTCGCTTTGTCAAAATCAAAAGTCCCTGTGCTTTTCCTTTCATCACTTTTTCCCTTTAAATAAGTATCACACACTTCCTTTTAAATGCCTCTCATAGTCCTCCATACTAATCAATCTTCAGAATTAGTAATAAAGGGGACTTCCCTCGTAGTCCAGTGGTTAAGAATCTGCCTTCCAATGAAGGGGATGTGGGTTCAATCCCTGGTCGGGGAACTAAGATCTCACATGCTGTGGGGCAACTAAGCCTAGGCACTGCAACTACTGAGCCCACACGCTCTGCAGCCCGTGTGCCACAACTACTGAGCCTGTCTGTCACAACTAGAGAGCCCGTGTGCCGCAACTAGACAGAAGCCTGCATGCCGCAACTAAGACCCAACACAGCCAAATAAATTTAAAAAAAACAGAATGTGTAATAAAAGTTTTACCAAGGGTAAGAATCCATTCTGCTCTGTAGAAATCCGGTAAATTAACTAGCCTAACAGTAACCGGCAACTAAATGTGCCAGAAGAAATCTCTTTTTAGAGGACTCTTTCTAAATCTGAAAGAAAATATTACCTATAAACTGCAATGTTTTCCTACTCTGTAACATTCATAAAAGCCTGACCAGCTTTTCAAAGATGTTCAGTTTTGAATCTCCTCAATTATCAAAACAAAATTTATTTCAATATTTAAGGCCACAGACTATTTCTGTTAGAGCCTAACACATTATAGATGTTAATTATTTTTTAAAACAAGCAGATCGTTATTTTGGAAAAGAGGAGGATAATTAAGTATAGCATGCGTAATTTTAAGCTATTTAATAGGGAATGGAAACAAACTCTTAGGAAAAATGAGAATGCAATAATAATCTGCTTCAACTATGGAGGCAGTCAGATAAGTAACTTTTTATCATAGTTCTACTCTGGAGAAGGGAAATAATTTTTTTTTTTTTTTGGATAGAAATATTTTTCCTTAGACTTGTAAATAAATTGCTATTACCTCCACAGACCTCTGCTAAAGAGATACATTACTAAAACCTCAAGGTCTTTGTGATTACCTGGTCTAGGAATATTCTTGCTAGCGGAGCACAGTCGGTGGATCTGATGAACCGCACAACATCCGCCACACTCCACTTCAGGGGGTTACTGTCCAGGTGAAGCCTTTCAGAAACTTCAATCCTTATTTCCTTCATTCCCCACAACAAAAGCAAACCAAATGGTGTTAGAGCTATTTCATTCTAAGAAAGTCTCTACATAAAGTCATAACCCTTTAAGGCAGGATTTAAAGTGGTTTTAGGACATGATTTCTCCCAGCAAGGATGGCAAAGGTCCACACACACTAGCTAATCAGGAAATGTTTGTCTTTTATAATAAGAAATATTAACAGACAAGAATTCATCTCAAAGTTTCAGCACAAATAATTTGGACAATTTAACAGAGAAGAATAGTTTTAAAATCTTCCACTTGTTCCTTGGTTTATTTCAGGTCACTCTCTGGCAGGGTGCAGAAGTAGATGGGCTGGTATTTCCAATAAGAGAAGGCTTAACTAAATTATCAGGAGAAATCGTTTTTAACCACTTATGTTCACAGACTATATTTAAAAAGCAATCCAGTTTTAAAACGCTAACTTAACTGCCATTCTTATAATGCATGTATGTGTTAATACGCATGTATGAATCTACCAAACAAAATGGTTTAATCAGAACCAAAAAGATAATTTATTACTACAAAACCATATATATTATGAAAAATATCAAAAGGCAGCTTTCCCTAAACTAAATGACAAGTTACTAATAAACTACCAATGAAACTTTTTTTAACTTAAAACAAGCAGCCATTCTGAGAGAGACTTTCCTCCTGATAAGTAGTTGATCTCCAAATAATCCTTGAAATGCAAGTAAATCACTGAATTTGGGATGTTTTTAAAAAAGACCCAGGAAATTCAACTGAAGCCATAGTGAAATAAGTGTAACAGCAACATCATTAACGGTTAGATTCTAGAGGGAAATTGTCAAGAGAGAAAAAAAGACTGTAGTTTTAAAACGGGTACCTTTGGTGAAGGAGGTTTATTCTCATCATCAGAAAATGAAAAAGTGCGAAGCTCTCTTTTTCTTCTCTGTCTGTCTGGAGGCAGTGATGTGGATATCTCACTTTGGGTGGGAGAGGAGGAGCATGATTTTTTTTCTGACATTTCTGACTCTTCCTGTAGCTCATCCTGTTGCTCAGATGTACTGCCCTCACTTAGGGAATCATCATCCCCTTCATCTGGGTCATCCTCATCTTCACCTCCACTTCCCTAGAGGACAAGGAGAGAAGTCTCATTGAAATTCAGGACAAATCAGTTCCTGGACCACGAGACCATCTTCCATTGGCCGGAGATCCAAATAGAAAGACCTGCAGGTATTCCTTCTGTCTGTATTGTAAACCAGGGATCTCTTGGCTTCTAGACATTACAGGTACATCATAGATCTCGTACCTGGGGAGAGCCCGCTGGGGTATTATCAACAGATGCAGAGGAGCGTTTCTTCTTATGAACAAAAACATTTTTTCGCCTCTTTCTCCTCTTACTCGCTTTTTTCAGGGCACATGCTAAGTTACTATGCCCACCAGGTGGCCTCCCAATTCTTTTATTTTTCTTCTTTCCATAGTAGTGTGCTAAATGTGAATGACAAAGAAAAATGAAGTAGCTTCATTATTTTTGTGTACCTCAAACCACAAGAGATTCCACTAGCATAGCACAACATGGGTACAGTGTATTTGATTAAGGTTAAATTCCATACAATGGAATAATCTTGACTATAGATTCTGAATATACAGTTTGATTAGTAACTGACAAATGCATAAACCTGAATAATCCTCCCCCTAACAAGATACAGAATATCTACATTAACCTAGAAAGTTTCCAGGGTCACTTCCTAGTTAGTCCCCCTCACCAGAAGTAATCGCTATTCTAATTTCCATCACTATAGACTAGTTTTGCCTCATCTAAGGAATCATTCAGTAAATACTTTTTCCAACAAGGCTTCTTTCACTCAGTATAATTTTTTTTAAGTGTTTCTTTTTTATTTAATTTTAACTTTTTTTTTTTTTTTTTTCTGCGGTACGTGGGCCTCTCACTGCTGTGGCCTCTCCCGTTGCGGAGCACAGGCTCCGGATGCGCAGGCTCAGCGGCCATGGCTCATGGGCCCAGCCACTCCACGGCACGCAGGACCCTCCCGGACCGGGGCACGAACCCGTGTCCCCTGCATTGGCAGGCGGACTCTCAACCACTACATCACCAGGGAAGCCCTTTTTTTTTTTATCTTTGGCTGCATTGGGTCTTCGTTGCTGCACGTGGACTTTCTCTAGTTGTGGTGAGCGGGGATTACTCTTAGTTGCACGGGCTTCTCATTGCGGTGGCTTCTCCTGCTGTGGAGCACGGGCTCTAGGCGCACAGGCTTCAGCAGTTGCAGCACGTGGGCTCAGTAGTTATGGCACATGGGCCCTAGAGCACGCGGGCTTCAGTAGTTGCGGCGCGCAGGCCCTAGGGCATGCAGGCTCAGTACTTGTGGCATGCGGGCTCTAGAGCGCAGGGTCAGTAGTTGTGGCGCATGGGCTTAGTTGCTCTGCGGCATGTGGGATCCTCCCAGATCAGGGATCAAACCGCATCCCCTGCATTGGCAGGCGGATTGGCTTCTTAACCACTGCACCACCAGGGAAGTCCCAGCATAATGTTTTTGGGTTTCATCTATGTTGTGTGTATGAGTAGTTCATTTCTTCATATTGATGAAGAGCATTCCATTGTATGAATATACCGGTTTATCTATTCTCCTGCTGATGGGCCCCTGGTTGTTTCCAGATTTTGGCAATTATTAAGTTGTAGTGAACATTCTTGTACAAGGCTTTTAGTGGGCAATGTTTTCATCTTCCTTGGGTAAATACCTAGGAATTGAATTGTTGGATCATATGGTAGACATATGATTACCTTTAAAGAGACTGCTAACAGTTTTCCAAAAGGGTTATATAATTTTACACTCCACCAGCAATGTACGAGAGATGTAGCTGCTCTGTACACCTCTGCCAACATGTGGGATTGTCAGTAATTTTCATTTTAGCCAATCTAGTGGATATACAGTAATTTCTTATCGTAGTTTAAATCTGCACTTCCCTGACAACTAATGCTACTGAGCACATTTTCATTTACTTATTGGCCACGTGCGTATCTATTTTTGGTGAAGCGTTTATTCAAGTCTTTTATTCACTTTTTAAAATCGTTTTCTGTTTATTTAATTTTTTACTGAGATATAATTCACATAACATAAAACCCGTCATTTGTACACATTCAGCAGTCTTTAGACACAGACTATGAATGAATACACTGTTGTGCAGCCATCACCACTATCGAATACCAGATCATTTTGTTTCTCTTTTTATTTACTTATTTTTAAATTGAGGTAAAAGTCACATAACAAACAACTAAACATATAAAAATGTACAATTTAGTGGTATTAGTGTAGTCACAATGTTGTACAACTACCAGCTTTCTCTAGTTTCAAAACCCGTCTTTTTATTGAGTTGTGAGAGTTTTTAACATATTCTGGAGACAAGTTCTTTGTTGGATATATGGATTAAGAATGTCTTCTCATCTGTGCGCCCTCAGGGATGCCAAAACAAACAAATAAACAGAATATTTTCTCCAGACTGTGGAATGTCTTTTCCTTTTTATAAATAGTATTATTAAGAGAGCAAAAGTTTTAATTTTGGTAATGTTTAATGTATAGTTTTTCCTTCAGGTTAGTGAATTCTGTGTCCTCTCTAAGCAACCTTTGCCTAGCTCAAGATCTTCAGGATACCTCTTTTGTTTTCTTCTAGAAGCTTTATAGTTTAGCTTTTACATTAGGTCTATGATTAATTACCTTGAATAAACTTTTGTATATAGTGAGGTGGAGCCAAGGAGCTCTGTTTTTGCATTTTCGATTTGGATATCCAATTGTACCAGTGCCATTTGTTGAAAGAAATTCCTTTCCCATTAAATTTATCATTTTTGTTGAAAATTCTTTAACTACATAAGTTTGTCTCTATTTCTGGACCCTCTATTCTGTCCCATCACTCTATTTGACTATTCTTTCATCAATACCCCACTTTTGATTACTATAGTTTATGGTAAGACTTGAAGTCAGATAGAGTAAGCCCTCCAACTTTACTCTTCTTTTTCAGGATTGTTTTGACTATTTTATGTCCTTTGTATTTTCATATAAATTTTAGAATACAGAGACAATTCCAAAAATGAAATATACGTAGTTTAGCTCTGAGTTACATATTAAAGTAATATCAAAATATGATGTAATTTTTTGCAAAAAATGAATACTAAAGGATATAAATCCATTTGATATCATTCAAATTACTAATTGGGAAAAATTATAAAGAGTCCTAAAATCTAGGCTAATTTCAATTGTATCATTGTGAAAAATAAATTCAAGACAAAAAGCATAACATAATCCACATACATCCAAAGGCTCAAATTGGTGTACTTATACATGTGCTTATATGAACAGTACATTTCACTTGGCCACTAATAACCACTGCAATTTACTAAACTAAGTGCTGAATCTGACACAATAATAATAAGTTAGACAAACTCTGCTCTTAAGGAGTTTATAATCCAATAAATGTAAGTAGAAACTAGGTTAGATACTCTCATATGATTTTGTGATTCATATACTAATTAGAAAACTTGTCACGCTAAATATGGACCTTGGATCAGCAGCATCACCAGCATCTGGGAACTTGTTGGAAATGCAGACACTTAGGCCCCAGATACCCATGGCATGATGAACCAGAACCTCTATTTCAACAAGATCCTCAGAATTTGCACACATGATAAAGTTTAAGAGGCCCAAAATTAGAGACCCCCTAAAAGAAATCTTCAAGTTTAACAAGGTAAAATCCACCTCTGTATTAATTCTCCTAAGTGACATCAGGGCTTGTGGGATTTAAGGATTTAAGGAAAAGTAGGATCAGAATTTTGTGTTTGGGTAACAATGCCTTGACAAGACTCCAAATTAAACATTTCATTCTGAATGCCTTTTTTTTTTGCCGTTTCACAAAAGAGAAGACACGCAATGAGAGGCAGCAGGTGTTGTTATGACATACTCCTGCCTCCTGCCCAGCACTCTCACCCCAATGTCTGCACAGCTAGCTCTCCTGCTTCCTTCACTTCCTTGGCCACCTGTATGAACAGCACCCCACCTGCTAGCCTTCCTCACTCTCCTACTTTGCTTATTTTGCTTCATTTTTCTCCATAGTACTTCCCTCTATTTGTTCACTTGTTTATTATCTATCTCCCACATTAAGATGTAAACTCAGTGAGGAAAGGAATTTTTTACTTTACATTTGTATCCCAGTGCTAGAACAGTGGCAGCACACAGTGGACCCGTAATAAATACATGCAGACTGTATAAACAGATTCCATATCCTATTAGGTGCAACAGTTAATTTATATACACTCTGTACATAAAGGTTGGCAAACTAGGGCCTGTAGGCCAAATGTGACCCATGGCCTGTTTTGGTATGGCCCACAAGCTAAAAATAGTATTTACATTTTTAAAAGTGTTCTTTAAAAAAATTAAAACAAAACAAAAAGAATATGCAAAAGAGATCCTATGACCCGTAGCCTAAAATATTATTATCTGGCCCTTTATAGAAAAAGTTTGCATACCTCTGCTATATCTGAATGTCTGCAAAATAAAAACCTTCTAGGATATGAGATATGGTCAGCTGCTACAGTTAACAAATTTAAAAAACTTGACTCACTATATTTAGTCTTTGTAAGTACAGAGCAGTTCTCTGAACACTTATCCAGAACCATCCGTGGACCAAAGAGATTAGGACAGCACTCCAGTTTGATACAGGTTTGCCGGCAGAATTCAGTCACCCGATCTGCTGTTTTCACTATCTCGACAGTAGCTCGGTAACTCTTTCCTTTGTATCTGCCATTGGAAGACATCAGATACCAAGTTTATTGGGCTAGTGATTACAGAGAAAAATCAAGTATATTAACAGACCTGAAAAATATTTTTGCTTCTTAGAATATTCTATGTCCTTTACAGTTTGAGGACTCTGAAAACAATGAGGAATTTATATTGTACTTAAATTTATAATCTAGTAAGCTATGACAACTAAAAGCTGACTTTTTAAATTAGCAAAGTAAGGTCCCCGCTTTTTGTTCCTATGTTTAAGGTTTTCAAATAACTTCTACACTAACCACTAAAAAAACAGTGACTTTCATTAAGTCTTCCTTGACCCTACGGTAGTGGTTCCACGAGTATGGTCCACGGACCAATATAACCTGCCAACTGTTACCCATCCATGACAAGATGAGGTCAGAAAACAAGAGCAAATGTTTTATAAACTTTCACAGTAACTTGCAGAAGTAATTTTATAGCTCTTAAATCTAGTAACAAAAAAGCTGTTCCTGCATTGTATGTCTTTTGAATTTCATATTTTTGTAACTCATTTTTACCATATTTTATAAAAGTATAATAGGATAGCAACTTAAAAAAGAAAACAAACCTGGTCCTTTACCACAAATAGTTGAAGAAGCCCTGCCCAAGGGAACGTAAGTACCCTAATATTATCCATGGAAGAATCAATTCTGTGACCTGTTAAGCATGATTAAGAATAAAGGGCAGGGGGGGGGCTTCCCTGGTGGCACAGTGGTTAAGAATCTGCCTGCCAGTGCAGGGGACACAGGTTCAAGCCCTGGTCCAGGAAGATCCCATAGGCCTCGGAGCAACTAAGCCTGTGCGCCACAACTACTGAGCCTGCGCTCTGGAGCCCGCGAGCCACAATTACTGAGGCCACAAGCCACAACTACTGAAGCCTGTGCGCCTAGAGCCTGTGCTCTGCAAGAAGAGAAGCCACCACGATGCAAAGCCCACGCACCGCAACAAAAAGTAGCTCCTGCTAGCCACAACTAGAGAAAGCCCGCATGCAGCAACAAAGACCCCTAATGCAGCCAAAAAAAAAAAAAAAAAAGAATAAAGCGCAGGGGAGCCTACTCACTTGGCCTTGAGGACTTCCCCACATCCATGCCACACAGAGTCTTTGTCCAGCTGCAGCTCCCGAAGGACACGACTGGGTTTATAGGCTGCATTGATCAGTAAAGTGAGGACCTGTGCTCCATTTTTAAAGCAGAAATATGGGTTGGGGAGGAGAAAAGCAGATGATTAGAACCTTGCTATTCCCTAGAATGTCACCTAGGTGATTAATTCTAGTCATATTAATTGACAAACGTTAACAAAATAATAATACTGAAGATATGACAGTTGACCAAAGTTGCAAATAAGACAGTAATGAGACCCTCTTAAATATTCTAAACATCATGGTCAGGAAGAAACAGGCACCACAAATTTAAAATTACTCTAGCATTTGCTTCCAAATCCTTTCCTAGTCATGGTACACACAGAAGCTCCAGCCTCCCCAGACACAGCCTCACCACCCTAAGGGCTGATAGGTTTGGAACCCTCACATCTCTTACCCACAGTGCAGCACCCTGCCTGGGAAGCTCAAGTCCAGCAGATGTGTATGTAGTTCTATCACGGTCCCAGGTTAATACCACACAGCCTCTCAGGCTTAGACTACTCTCATGTTCACTCCTGCATGGTCCTCACGTGGCCTCTGACAGAAGACCTTTCTACACTGACAGAGGTGAACCTGCCACGTGAAGAACTGCTTAGGTGAATGTTTCCTATGGAGCAAAAATAATTATGTGCCTAGTTCACTGTCCAATACATGAGAAAAGTGAGTCACTTTTGATAAAACCTAGAGTTGTCACACCTACGGCACGCTGATCCTTATCTGAATGAGTCTACCAGACTGCTGTAAAATTTCTTAAATTCTTTTACTCTAGGCGGGAACCTTACCTCTCTGAGGACCAGGACACAATTCCCGGGTCCCACACATTGAGGCAGCTCAGCGATCCTTCCTTTGTTAAGATATGGCCCTGAGAAGCAACGGTGGTTGAAGTATATCTTTGGACAGCAATATTTTCCATTAATCATAACTGAGAAATGAAGAGAAACAAATATTCAGAACAGAATAGTTTTCTACCCTATATTTCCAAAGCTGAATTACTGAAGAAAAAACCCAGCATATCCACCATTACATAAAGTCAGGACTTAACTTATTTTGGAGTTTAACATACTGTCTGAGTGTGAAATACCTTATACTTACAACAAGTCTATTATAGAGCTATCACTCTGCTGAGATCAACAACATCCTTACTGCAGATTAACTCCTGGTTAATGCAACATTGTTCCAGAGCCCCACGCTTCTATCACTACAGGAAGTGGAGGATTTACTTCAAGAACTCATGATGATTCCTGAAGATCAACGACTCAATAATCGATTCTAGAATATTTCTAGACAGTGATGGTGAATATTACCCAGAACTACAGTTTGTCCCCTTAAAACTACCAAACTAGTATGCTGGTAGCGTTTGGTGATGTGGGAGCCCACCCATCACTGCGATTCCTCAGAGGGATAAAAGCATTCTGTGACCACATCTCTAAATTCTTTAGGTATTACGGGGTATAACTAGGCCTAGAGACCCTTCTCTTCAACTATTTTTCTGTATGAATACTGTACTCCAATATAAGGTTTTTTTAATTCCCTCATATGAGTAGTTGGCAATTCAGCTACTAAATGTAAAAAAATTCAAGGACACTAAAACATTTTCCATTTTCATATAAAGCAAAGAAAGCTCTTCTGATGGACACTGCCCTGTTAATCAAAAGGAAACGAGCGTGTACACTGCCCAGTGTTGATAGCACCCTGAAGTACACAGTGTTCATTCTCTAATTAAGAACCCAGTCTTAGCACAGTGGTCAGCATGTCGGTGCCCACTTCTCCATTTGAACTCTGTCACCCAGATCCCCTCAGGGGATGCTCCCTGCTGCTGGGAATGTTGGGAGTTTACAGCTCTTAGTTGTGAGTCTATCCTGGAATATCTCTCAGTCCAGAACTGTCCCTCAGTAGGAGAGAGCTACCTTGCCCAAGGTCCCACCCTTTGTGAGGTGGGGAGGGAGAAGCAGCTCACTTCCAATAACTGACCAAGGAGGGAGTACAAGGGTGTGGCCACCACACCTCTAGGGACACACCACTGAGGGACACTCAGTGGCTATACCAGCTCCAAGGCTCCCTGCGGGACTGGAAGAGACTTCTGTTACAACTGCACTGTGACTCAACTTCTCCCTCTGCCCAGTCCTGCATCTTTTACCCTTCCCAGGAGTGTTTCAAAAACCACTCACCAATGAAACTCCTGCATGCAAATATCAGAGTCTCAGGCTCTGTTTCCAAGGTAACTTGACATATGACAAAACCCAAAGCAAACACATTTTGGCTGTGGTCACATGAGATATTAATGTCTTAATTCTTTAGTTTTAGTAGGCATTAGAACGGTCAGTAACATGTCAAAAATAAGGAGTCATGCAGCCCTGATCCTCTATGTATAAATGATGTTATGGAAAGGCAGTGGGTAGAAGAGACAAAAGTACAGGTTTTGAACTTGAGAACAATTTGAGTTCCATTTCTGACCCTTCTACTGTAAGCTGTGTGACCTCTTTGAGCTTTGGTTTCCTTTCTTTTCTAGGCATTTACTAAATACCACCCAAATGCCTAATCTGTGCTAAAACACACAGAGCCAAGATGCTAAGCATTATACAACCAGCAAAGTGGTGTCAAGAGTAGTTCCAAGGAGCCCTGGTCAAAAGGCTTGGGCCTCCAGCAAGGATCCTTGTCTAATTTATCAGGCATTGCCTCTGGAACAATCTGTTTTTCAGTGTTTGTTTTTTTCTTTTTTTTAAATTGCAAAATATATATACAAAGTGTGTATATCATAAAAAGGTTTTAAAGAAGAATAAATATCTATCTCTCAACCACCCAGTTTAAAAAAAGAGCACGATCTGAAAAGCCTAAGTTTCTTTATTTAAACTCAGGGATGACATATTGACCTCCAGAGCCTTTAACACTGACAAGTGATCAGTAAATAATGGCTAAAATATTATAATGTCCATTTATAATGGACAGAAATACCAGCCTAAAGATAATTATTAAACTAAATATATCTTAGACAATTATAACTCTTTAAAATCACAATTAAGAGACCCCTCTATAAAGCTACATCCCATAAATCAAAGGTATTGTTTAATAAGTTATTTTTAGATATCGTCCATTAAAAGAAGCTAAAGGTTGTCTTTTCCCTAAGATTGCATGCACTTATACCTGAGTCTGTGGAGCTCAGCTCCTGATTCTTCAGACCCTCATGGACAGTCCTTGAGGATGGTATTCTGCATCAAGAAAACACAACAAAATAATGAGATAATTCCTAAGGTCAGTAAAATGTGAGGCTTAGTTTCCTTCCAATCTAAGAAGAAAACAAATGTGGCAGATTGCAAAATTGGTAACAAAAGGTGCTTCCTCAATTGTACTTTTTTTAGAAACAGCGATTGTTTTAAAAACCATGGACATGTTCTAAGGGGACAACAGTCTGTAGACAGTACTGTGATACTGCATGTTCCAATGAACTTGCATTCATGTGAGCAACAAATTATAGAATTCCTTGTTGGATTCTTAAACTGCAAGTAAACTACAGATGGTCCCCAATTTACAGTGGTTCTACTTAAAGATATTTCCACTTAACGATGGTGCAGGAGCAATATGCATTCAGCAGAGACCATACTTTGAATTTTGATCTTTTCCCTGGCTAGTGATATGCGGTACAATCCATGTTCCTGGGCAGCAACCCAGTCAGGCAGGAGATCACAGGGTAAACAATCAATACACTTACAACCTTTCTGTTTTCTGCTTTCAATACAGTAGTCAATAAATCACGTGAGTATTCTTTGTGGTAGATGATTTTGCCCAGCTGAAGGTTAATGTATAAGTGTCCTGAGCACATTTAAGGTAGGCTAAGCTACGATGTTTGGTAGGCTAGGTGTGTTAAATGCACTTTCAACTTATGATATTTTCAACTTAAGGTGGGTTTATTGGGACATAATCCCATTATAAATCGAGGAAGATCTGTACTTGTTTTTTTAATAGATGAAGAACAGAAGCATTTTTATATAGGGTCTGTTTCCTTCTATCAGTTTCAAAATTAAAGACAAATTACAAAAACAGAATTACACCATATGCAGCAATCACTGAAAAAGGCTAATTTATCTTTTCAGAATACTTCCTCACTAAACCTTTGGATCAGTCTTGATGACTAAGTCAAGGAAAAATCCAAAGCCAGTTTTTTTGTCATTGCTTTCTCAGTCCTCTAGCTGGGTTAGAATGCTGCAGCCTTTCTCTCCACCACAATTGGAGAGAAATTGTTTTATTACTCACATAGCCATGAAAGCAGCTATAAATTATACAGAATTTGCTACAGACTGACTGAACTGTGTTCTCTTAAATTCATATGTTGAAGCCCTAATTCCACCCCCACCCCATGTGAGTGTGTTTGGACATAGGCCTTTTAGGCAGTAAATAAGGGTGGGGCTCTAACCCAATAGGATCAGTGGCCTCATAAGAAGAACAAGAAAGAAAGAACTCCCTTCCTCCTTGCTCCTGCCATGTGAGGACACAGTGTGAAGATGGCTATCTGCAAGCTAGGAAGAGAGCCTTGACCAGGAACCAAATCAGGCTGGTACCTGATCTTAGACTTCCAGCCTCCAGAACTGTGAGAAATACATTTCTGTTGTTTAAGCCACCAGTCTCTGTTATTTTGTTCTGGCAGCCTGAGCTAAGACAGAATTGAAAACCCAATTTTTAAAAATACACATGCACACAGAATCCCTTGTATTTTAAAGGCACCACTAATTCTTTGCTTTTCAACAGTGTGTATGAAGGAATGCTACAAAGGGCTTTTTTTTTTTTTAATATTTATTTGTTTATTTACTTGGCTGCACCGGGTCTTAGTTGCAGCACGTGGGATCTTCGTTGCCACGTACGGGATCTTTGTTGTGGCATGTGGGATCTAGTTCCCTGACTAGGGATCGAAACCGGTTCCCTTGCATTGGGAGTGCAGAGTCTTAACACCACTGGACCACCAGAGAAGTCCCAAAGGGCTTCTTAATGGGAGACAGAAGCACTCCTCTGAGTGTGACTTTTCTTGTAGAGTTGTTGTTTTCTTCCTCAAGTTCTTTTCACTGTGACAAATCATAACCTGATTTAAAATTTTTTGTTTTCCTTAACAAATACCAGCATAGAGACTCTATTTCCTCTCTTATTCAAATGTCTTCAGGGTCTAAAAGCCAAAGAAAATTCAACTTGGGGAACATCTTGAGAATGCATTGTACCCTTTTATATATAATGCCACTTTAGGAAATGCTCATATTGTAAGGAGAAGTATATAAACTATCAAAAGCTGAATTAAAGGATTATGCTTCCATCTGAGAAAACAATATATGAGGAGATATACTCTCTGAAATAGTTATTTCTTCTTCTAGATATTTAACTTTCAAATGTCAACTATTCAAACATACTATCACTTACTGTTTTTCTGGTTGAACCACTGCAACTTTCCTCTGTTTGTGTACTGTACAAAGAAAAAAAATATATATAAATGTCAAGAAAAATTAAAAGACAAAGGAAAAGTTACATATGCATTAAGCTAACTTTAGCTTACAGCTGGCCTTTGAACAACATGGGTCTGAGTATATGTGGATTTTTTTCAACAGTAAATACTGTAGTACTACACAGTCTGCAGTTAGTTGATTCCTCAGATACAAAACCGCAGAGACAGAGGGCCAACTATGGGACCTGTGCATTTGCAGATGTTGGTATCCATGGCAGGTCCCAGAACCAATCCCCCACATATATGGAGGGACAACCATACGCAGTTCACTGGTCTTTAGTGTATTCACATAGTTGGGCAATTATTACCACAGTCAATTTGAGAATATTTTTGTCATCTCAAAAAGAGACTCGGTACTCCTTAGCAATCACCTCTCCACTTAACCACCCCCGAGCCCTAGGTAACTACTAATCTACTTTTCCACTCTCTAGATTTGCTTGTTAAATCATAAATGGAATCATACAACATGTATGATTTGTGACTGGCTTCTTTTACTTAGCATAATGTTCTCAGAGTTCATCCAAGTTGTGGTGTGTGCTAACACCTCATTCCTTTATATTTCTGAATACTATTCCATGGTGTGGAGATACCACATTTGTTTTATCTATGCATCAGTTGATGGACATTTGGATTGGTTCCACTATGTACATTTGTGTACAAATTTTTATGTGGATATATGTTTTCATTTCTCATGAGTACATAGCTCTATATTTAACACTTCGAGGAACTGCCAGATTGTTTTCCAAAGCAGCTACACCATTTTATTTCCCCCCAGAAAATATTCATAGAAGTTGGCTGTCCCAGGGAGGCTTAAAAATATTATTTTTGGTTTCTGTATAAACACATAGCAATACTTATAGTACTTGCTAGTTAAAAAAACACAGAACTAGGTTTTTGGTTTTTTTTTTCTTTTTTTTCGGTACGTGGGCCTCTCACTGCTGTGGCCACTCCTGTTGCGGCGCACAGGCTCTGGACGCGCAGGCTCAGTGGCCATGGCTCATGGGCCCAGCCGCTCCGTGGCATGTGGGATCTTCCCGGACCGGGGCACGAACTCGAATCCTGTGCATCGGCAGGTGGACTCTCAACCACTGCGCCACCAGGGAAGCCCTCAGAACTAGGTTTTAAATATAGGTGACCCTTGAACAATGCAGGGGTTGGAGTGCCAACCCCCAAGCAATCGAAGATCCATGCATAACTTTACATTCCACCCTCCGTACGTGCAGTTCTGCATCCGCGGATTCAACCATCCAGGGGTCATGTAGTACTGTAGTACATATTTATTGAAACAAATCCACATACAAGTAGACCCACACAGTTCAAACCCACATTGTTCAAGGGTCAACTGTACTTTAAAGGAGCAAATTTTATGGTATATAAATATCTCTCAATAAAGCTGTTTTTAAAGTTGGGGGGCGTCACTTTAAGATTAGGTCACAAAACATGGGAACTTGTGTCTTGCTCAATCTCTCACTCTCTTGCTTGCTGGCTCTGATGGAAGCCAACTCCTGTGCTGTGAGCTCCCCCACAAAGTGGCCCACATGACAAGAAACTGAGGGAAGCCTCCAACTGACAGTCAACAAGGAACTGAGGCCCTCAGTCCAACAGCCCACAAGGAAATGAATTCCTGCCCACAGCCATCTGAGTAAACTTGGGAGCAGATCCTCCCCCAGTTGGGCCTTGAGATGACAAGAGCCCTGCTGAGGCCCTGAATGCAGCCTCACCAGATACTCGGATCCAGAGGTCCCAGCTAAGTTGAGTCAGATTCCTGACCTACAGAAAATGTGAGATAATAAATGTTTTGTTGCAATGAATGATTTCCTATGCAGAAACGGATAACCAGAATATCATTTTATTTTTCTCTGAAATGTCCAGATTCATCCTACTTGGTAACAGCCACACAGCAAATTATTTAACAATCAATCCTTTGACCCAGAAATAGACAGCTACCTCGTGCTCGGCGAGGAGTGCTGAGGGGATGGCCATTGGTTTCACACCAGCCCAAAGGAAATATATCCATGGATTCCACATTCACAATAAATTCAGGTATGGGTTTCTTAGAACCTGTTTAGATTTAAAAAAAATTTTTTAAAGACTATTAAATAGCTTTCTTCATAAACTACTTTCTAGACAATGTTCTAGTAGACAGTGTTCTACTGTTGCAATAATACAGACACAAAGTCTCTTAACCAAGTTCCCTTTACACAGAAGTCATACTTTTTCATTGTGACAAACATTAAGAGAAAAAGCAAACTGTCCCCCAAGCGTAACTGTATAAAGACCAAAACAGGTAGTCAATGTACAGGGTGACCCTTAGTTAGGGAACAGCAAATAAGCACCTAGAACTACCAGTAATATCATTCAGATGGTTGACAAATATGGTCGTCAATTCCACGAAATAACTGGAAAATAAAAGGCAAATGTTATAGTTCTACTCAATAAAAACATTACTTCTGGTACTCAGAAACAAGCCAGAAGTTAGACTGGTGGGCTCAAGTCAGAAAGTGATGTAAACAAAGTTGCTCAGCAGGGGTTGCATAAACATGTACATCCAATACTGTCCTTGACACCTATGTTAAAGGCCGATTCTACAAACCGGGAACAACAGGAAGGACCGAGTCTGACTACTCAGCAGTGAAAAAAAAGAAACCCAGGCATAGTTAGCTGTAGTGCTGAGTACTCGCATACTACTTTCTGTCCACAAACCTGTCCCATCACTGAATATTACTTTTAGCATAATATATCTTTTCAATTTTACATATTTTTTGGTTCTACTGGTTCGGGGCAACCAAAATATAATCTCTTGAATAAGCTAGTTACTAATGCTCATGCTCATGTATTTTGGTCACATCAAAATATATGCTATTTAACTTGTATTTTCCCGTTCAAGAAAACAGGAGGCCATATAAGTGAAGGCTTTTATTCATATTCATTTCCTAAAATTTGAAGGTCAAGGACAGGAGGATGAATTTTTAGCTCAGAGTCTTACATTACAAATTAGAAGTCTCTGAACATGACCCCTATTTAGCTAATCAATTAAGTTTAACAAGCCACATTACAGGGGTAAACAGGAAGGCAAAGAAGAGTGGTCAGACGAAGGCTTCTCAGGGGTGCTGACACTCACCCTCCAACTGGAGCCACAGGTAGGAGCCTCTCACTGCAGTAATGGTGGCAACGCACACTTCTTCAGGGAGAAGAGGGTTCACTGCCTCAAGCTTCATGTTCTCCTTAAATTCATGCTCAGAAATTGACTAGAAGATAAATTAATCAAATACATACTCAGTATTAACTCACGTGCTCATCTGAGAGAACTTTCCAAGTAACAGTTAATCCTAGAGCAACTCCTCCATTCCACACCCCAGGGTAACTGTCCCTTTCCCTCCCTACAGAAGATAAGATTTATCCTCCAGAGGGTAAAACAACAGGTCCCTGGGCAGGAGGACACAGGAACTATTGAGGGCATGCATGCTGTCCAGAACAGAGATTAGCATGTGGAATGCTGAGGCCCAGTCCCTGCTACTACCCTCCATGCGAGCAAATGGAAGAGACTTCTTGTGGCAATATGAAGCACAAGAAGGAACACATAAAGACATGGATTTAGGTTTCCCCAACAAATGGCCAGACAGATCTTACCCAATAGGGAAGTTCAAGGTTGACAAGCCCCACCCACATGCTCAGAGCTTCCAATCAGCTTTTTCTTTTAGTCTCCCATTTCTTAAATATAAGCAAGTAAATTCCACCAAGGAATTACCAGATATCTAAACATATGAAAACTAGAGACCAAAACAGACAAAACAAGCAACTTGGAGAAAACAGATTATGTAAGAAGAAAACTCACAAAAGGTGGGGGTAATTAACATCCTCTGAAAGATGAGAAAAACTATTGCATCTTTAAAATAAGAACAGTATGTTATTAAAAATATTCAGAAATAGTTTTTAAAAAGTAAAAATGTGATATCAAAAATTAAAAACTCAAAATAAGGGTTGAAAGATAAAGTTTAGGAAATCTTCCAGCAAGCAAAGCAAAAAAAAAACCCCTAAGAAACAGGAAAAGCGGTGGGGGTGGGGAGGGTGCGGCAAAATTGGAGGCCTGGTCCAGAGGGCCACCAAAATGAGAATTCCAGAAGGAGAAGAGAGAAAAAGAAAAGGAAATCAAAGAAGAGATCCAAGGGAACTTCCCAGCACAGAGAGGCGCAAGTTTCCAGAGAGAATGTGCTCTCCACGCCCCAGCACATGGGTGAAGACAGGCCAAGCCATAGCTTGACACTGAAAGGGAGTGACAAAAGAGATTCTATAACTTTCCAGGGATAGAGAAAAGGGCAGGTCATATATGAAAGATCAAGAATAAGAATGGCTTTCAACTTCTCAATACCAACACTATAAGTAGAAAACAACTGAGGTTTTCAAAATTCTAAAGTGAAATAACTTGCATTCTAAAATTCCACATTGAGCCAAACGATCAGTCAAGTTAGTAGAGTGAACATATTTTCAAACACCAAAAGTCTACTAACACTTACATCTCTTGCATCCCATTTCAGGAAGCTACTGAGAGACAGGCTCCATCAAAACAAGGGAGTAAACCAAAAAAGAAGAGGCCATGAGATATATAAAACAGGAATCCCAAGTCCTAAGAAGAAGGAGAGGCAATTCCTTGGGTGACACAGCAGAGCAGTTTCCAGAATTAAAACTACATGGCAAGCCAAGACAGTAACCTGTCTAAAAAGAGGTTGCTAAGAGGGGTGTCTCTAAAAAATATATATTAGACATGACAGATTTCCTGATACGCTAATAGTTTTGAGAATCTACTGGAAGGTGTGGGAAGAACTAGTATTATAAGCAAAGAAAACTAGGCTATGAAAAACAAGGCAATTATTAACTTGAGGACAAATAAAAGAAGAAAATATCGTAAAATACTACACTGCTAATCTGTGAGTAACACCTAAATGCCCATGATAATGTAAATACTCAAATTCAGACTTAACCGAGAATTGTAATATCACTCTAATAGGAAGAGCAGATAGGTAAGACAGAGGAGAAAGGTAAGGTAAAATAGCTAGATTACTCACTTACTGTAATACAGAATTGAGAGACACATCTAAAATTAACTCAAAAGATAGCAGCGAATTGTAAGTGAGGAAGTATAAATATGAGAATAACAAACAGTGAGAAGAATAGGAAGTGAATACTTCTGGGAAGGGAAGCCATGGAAAGGGACAGAGCAGGAAACTGTTGTTTTATGTTCTAAGCTTTTTACTGCTGTTTGGCTCTGTAAACCATAAATAAGTTTAATAATTTTCTCTCCTTAATATTTCATCATTTTTTCATATTAATGGACCATCAAAACTAATCATAAACTAAAATTTTAAATTCACATGATTTCAGCTAATAAAAAAAACCAAATTGATAAACTGTTAAGCTAATTAAATTAACAAATTAACTTCCGCAGCAAATGAAATTTTGCTTGGACCATTTTATTACAATCAACGAGAGGTGTTTTGGGGTTGCATGAGAGAACTGGCTTCAGAGTAAACATCATTACAGCAAGGGAAGCACAGCAGTCCCCAGCAGCCCCGAAGCAGTGGCCCAGAGGGGACAGGATTCTCACCGGAGGGAAGCACCTCTGGGGAGCAGCTTCAGCACCACACTGTTTGAGGTAGTCGGCCCAATCAAAGTCCTGGCCTGGGTAGCCTAGGTAGGGACAAAAGAGCAATGATTCACACCTCACATGCCTGCCTGGCTTTGCCACTCTGCCAGGTGTCCACCCACAACTTCTAATTTTGCTAATTTGAGGACTTTGATCATTTTAGAGAGGGGAAATAACACCCTATTAAATCCAAAGTATTAATTTTATAAAATAGAGCAACTCTGGATAAATTTTTAAACTCACACTTCAAATTAGGCATTTATTTGAACAATATTTTATATGATTAGTTGCTGACAATTTACCAAAAGAATTTAAGACACTTATGACTGAATTTGATTTGTGCTAATAAATCCCACCTCTAAAGGAGAGAGACCCAAGGTCTAAAGGAAAAGAGCAACCTACAGCACTATCTAATCGGTGAAGACTTTTTTCTTTCGTAAAGCTATTCCCTTAAACATGTCTTAGCAACTACTAATATTCCCAGCACAGGTTTCAGATTCGTGTTCTATAGAATCTCAGTGCTCTATAAGCTGAATCATGAATTCATTTCAGTAAAAAAGCTGAGCTTAATTCCCCGCTTAAGTCTACAGGTTCTTGGCAGAAGCCCCTCTGACCTGACACCCTGATGGCACCGGCTCTGTGAAAGGAGCTGGACTGAGTCTGGCTGCCCCGCCGTGTCTGAGTTCACCTCCGCTCCCCAGAGCTCAATTTCCCACAGGCACAGAGCAAGCTACTCAAGAGCACACCAGCCTACAGCCAAACAGCCCCTGCAGTCACCTCCTCTGCCCACCTCAGAGTGGCACCATGTTCTCTCTGCCTCCCCCTCAATTCCTGACAGTAAATTAACTACCATTTTTAATTACATAATCTACTACTTTCCTTCTACTGATATTTACAAAGACAGCTGAGTTGTCTACAACAATGCTGAGAGAGGTGATATCTTTAATTTTTTTTTCTTCTCATGTAATGGCAGCAGGCAGGATAAGGAACTTGGGATGTTCAGAGCATTCCTGCAAAGCAAGAACTTGCTCCTGTAGGTATGTCCCCCCAACCATCACCACCAGGCAGGCACTCCCACTGTCTGTTCACTGATGAGGGAGAACCTGGGGGGTTGTTACGGTTTTCCCCTATTTACTCATTGAAGGAACTGCCATTCTCACTTTTGTTTCCCCCGTGACTAGTCCAATGCCTGGCTCAAAGCAAACATTCCACAAAATGTTTGATGGATGAATGAAGGCTGAACGAAAGACAAAGGTTCAGAGTCTGTGACTCTTATTAACAGAAAAGAGCACTTCCAGCCCAGTGTTCCAGCAATCACCATTTAGAAAGTGAAGCTATGTTTTACTAAGAGCTTACCAATAAAGTATATACACGGCCAGTCAAATAATCTGATTTGCTGACATAAAAATCAGATAAACACCTTACACTTCCAGATACTCTAAATTAAAAAAATACCTAAAATTTCAGCTCAAATAAGTCATATTTAGTAACCTTGATTAAAGGGTCCAAGATTAAATTTTGCAAAGTTGCAAACATGAGGAAAATGAGTTGCTACCTTCCTACTTACAGCCTGAGTTCTACTTTTGACCATAAATCTCCCTCTGAGGTCCAAAGAGTCTCCCTCTAAGAGGAGGCCCAGAAACCTAAAAATCAGTAATCTACCTCCTAACTCTGGCTCTAAGGCCTCTTCTCATAAATCAGCTCCCAACACTCATTGCATCCTACCCTCACCCCTGTTGCCTCCCAGCAGACACAGATGGAATGAACTAAGGAAGCTGCATGGAACCCCAGGATGTTATGAAGATATTTATCAAGGTAGTAGGACATACTTTATTTACTAGGTTTCTTTTTTTTTTTTTTTTTCAGTATGCGGGCCTCTCACTGTGTGGCCTCTCCCGTTGCGGAGCATAGGCTCCGGACGCGCAGGCTCAGCGGCCATGGCTCACGGGCCTAGCCGCTCCGCGGTATGTGGGATCTTCCCAGACCGGGGCACAAACCCGTGTCCCCTGCATCGGCAGGCGGACTCTCAACCACTGGGCCACCAGGGAAGCCCTAGTTTTTTGTTTTTTTAAAAATATTTATTTGGTTGCACCTGTCTTAGTTGTGGCAGGCGGGCTCCTTAGTTGTGGCTCGCCAGCTCCTTAGTTGTGGCAT
Organism: Lagenorhynchus albirostris; assembly: GCF_949774975.1. Classification (NCBI taxonomy): domain Eukaryota; kingdom Metazoa; phylum Chordata; class Mammalia; order Artiodactyla; family Delphinidae; genus Lagenorhynchus; species Lagenorhynchus albirostris. Next base: position 35,978,928 of record NC_083104.1, on the reverse strand, counting down.
GCATGTGCAATCTAGTTTTCTGACCAGGGATTGAACCCGGGCCCCCTGCACTGGGAGCGCAGAGTCCTAACCACTGTGCCACCAGGGAAGTCCCTATTTACTAGTTTTTAAGCTTAATTTATAACTTTTAAGTATGTAGATACTGGAATATAGGTCTTTGTTTACTCTTGTCTTGGGCCCCCAAAACATTAAGGACAGGATTGGGTGTGAGGAGAGAGGGGGACAAAAGATCCAGGTAAAGCCATCTGATAAATCTCATTTTGAAGCAAACAAATCAGAAAAGAATGAATACACACCAGGAGGGGGACTGATGTGTAAACCATTCTTCAGACCCCACTGCACAGGGAAAATACCAGGACTGTCAGCATGACACACGAAGGATCGCTGTGCACGATTCTCTGGTCGCAAATCATCCATTTCCACCAGAAAATACTTCTCATCAAAAACCTGTATGTATGATTTAACACATAAAATAGACAAATTTTGATTTTTTAATTGGGGTATAGTTGCTTTACAATGTTGTGCTAGTTCCTGCTGTACAACGAAGTCAATCAGCTATATGTGTACATATACCCGCTCCCTCTGGGACCTCCCTCCCACCTGTCCCACCCATCTAGGTCACCACAGAGCACCAAGCTGAGCTTCCTAAGCTACACAGAAGGTTCCCACTAGCTGTTTTACACATGGTAGTGTATATATGTCAATCCCAATACGTGTATGTTTACGCATGTGTGCGCACACACACAAACACACGTCATTTCCTTGGCATAGCTGAACGTGTTACAAAAGTTAATAGCCACATTAATAGTAAATTAAGTGTTTTTTAATACTACTACTAAGCACTCAGTAAATGTTATCTCTGTGTCAGGCACTGTTTAAATGCTTTTTTTGTATTAATTCAGCTTTAATCTTCCTAACACTCTAACGAGGTACCATTATCAATCCCATTTTGCAGAAAAGGAAACTGAGTTTAAAAAGCAGTTAAATAACCTGCTCCATGTTACACTGACAGGAAGAAACAGAACCTAGATTTAAATGCAAGTTGTTGAGCTCCAAACAAAGCTTAGTTCAGGCTCAGTGAGGGGTCAACTACACCAGTTTATTAGATCAGATCCTAGCCTAGTTTCAAATGCCAAAGAGAAGGTTTTATGAAACTCCCCTGGCTCCTTACCACCTACCCTTCAACTTCAGGAAGGACCTTCTGATTCCACTGCAAGTTCAGAATCCCTTCTTGTTCTTTTTTTCCCCCTCCTTTTGTGAAGTTACTCTTTTTTTTAAAAAAAAAATAAATTTATTTATTTTGTTTTATTTATTTTTGGCTGTGTTGGGTCTTTGTTGCTGCACGCAGGCTTTCTCTAGTTGCGGCAAGCGGGGGCTACTCTTTGTTGCGGTGCATGGGCCTCTCACTGGGGTGGCTTCTCTTGTTGCAGAGCATGGGCTCTAGGCGCATGGGCTTCAGTAGTTGTGGCTCATGGGCTCTAGAGCGCAGGCTCAGTAGTTGTGGCACACGGGCTTAGTTGCTCCGCGGCATGTGGGATCTTCCCGGACCAGGGTTTAAACCCGTGTCCCCTGCATTGACAGGCGGATTCTTAACCACTGCGCCAGCAGGGAAGCCCCCTTCTTGTTCTAAGAATAATCTTCTTCTAAGGTAAGGAAAATTTAAATCTCAACAGGTCAGACGATTTAGTGTCCACATAACTATTCCTCTTGTCACACTTGACTTTTGGTTCTACTTTCAGTAAATGGGCTTCTGCTCTACTCTTAAAACGAAATCCTCTACCTTATGCCTCAGTTCTAGTTACTGAGTAACTGGGCCTTGACAACCTGCCCGGTTCTTGTGGTTACTTCTAACAAGAACCTCGCTTTTGTCAGTCTTCCAAAAGATTAAAGTCTGGATCTGGAATCCATGGCTGGAGCAATCCTACTGGCAGATCTTGTGACACTAATCAACCGTTCCCCACACATCTGCTCACCCAACGAGCCCTGCACCTAGCTGGACACTGATGACACTGCCTGCCTCCAAACTTTTCAGATACCGTGGGCCACCTGCCGCTTAAATCTCCTCTATAGTTATGTACAGCCAGGCCTGCCCCAAAGAATGTGCAGCCCACTACTCTGGTGCCCAGGCTTTGGTTAGCTGGGGCAGCCAAGCTCTGACAAAGGAATGGGCCACAAAGAACCAGACATTACAAATGTAAAATGTGCACAGAACTAATTCTAGCCTCACAGCTTAGGAGAAACAATGGGTTGGATTAGTGGAGTTTGAAGATTAAAACACTACCAATTTCCTAAACCAGTCACCCTGACAAGAATTCTTACCAAGAAAGTTGCCTCCATTTTACCTTAACAATTGTAGCAGGAGAGATCCCAAAAGGAGACCAGGGATCCACAGCTTCCAATTTCATATTTACAGAGAATGAATGAGCGCCGATCACTTGTTTATCCTGAAATGCAAATGCCAAGAGGGAATAAAATATAGTATCTGCACATTAATTTTATACTCATATATAACTGAATACTACTCTTAATTAAAATAATGGAACTGTCCAGCTTCTGGTAAATAATCTAATCCTATAATTGTCTTCCCAGCCTGGAAAAAATTATTTAGGAAAAAAAAAAAAACCCAAAGGAAGCACTCCTACTCTCTACATTCGGAACACGAGGGTCATACAGAGAAAAAACAAGTTTATTTTATAACAAGTCAAGGCTATGTAGTTAAGAGTAGAAAAGAAAAGACTCAAAATGCTTTAAGAGCGCTTCGGGAAAAAACCTGGACTACTTTTAGGAAAAAACGATGATCATCACTCTCGCTAGCCTTCACACCTCTTCCCTCCTTCAGGCATCACAGCACTCTCACTGACGCCAGGGATTATTTTATGCTTTGCAGCTCCCCCATATTGCTTTACTCTACTGTGAGAAGATAAGTACCTATCTACAACATTTTTGTTTTTACCTTAAATAAGTAAGATGGTAATGGCTCTTCCTCCTCCTCTTTCACTTTGGCCAAGATCTCTTGCCACTCAACTTCAGTTTTCAGATGTCTGATGGCTTTAGTTAAAACAAGACAGGATGCTTTAAGTGATGTAAGAACTGACACATTTTATAACTGCTCTGAAACCATTCACATAAAAAAGTCACTTTCCACTGGGAAAAGGAAGGGGTTCAAGCCCACTTATACCATCTTTACTCAGAGAACTTATAACTTTAACTTCAGTACCTCGTCTCCTCTGTTCAGAACCTGGGTAGTGGTTTGGTGAAAATACCTACAGTAAGATCATAAGGATTGCTGTTGTCCACAAAATAATATAATATAGCATCCAAATTGGGGCACATAATAATGAATGTAAATTGATTCAAACATTAACTCCTGTTTTAATATTATTGGGATATCTTTTAATCAACAATTTGCTTTGAACTCAAGACCTGTCCTACTCCTGTAACTATGTACATGCTACCTAGAGAATTTTTCTTCAGTTTTGGTAACAGATCAGTATGAGTTGGGGCAGAAGTTAGTAAAAGTTGGAGCAGAAGGTATATCAATATGTGTGGCAAATTACTAAGGCAATAAAGCCAAAAAAAAAAAAAGGCATTTAACTACTCCATATACATTTTTTCAATATCTCTATTATGTAAACTAACAAAGGCTTCCATAATATGCAGAATAATGTATTTTTCAGTCTCATAGATATTAATAAGAATATAATAAACAATAATGTAATATTAAAAGAAAAATGTTATATTGCTCCTCACCTGATGGGGGCTGAAGCTCATATCCCTGTTGAGCAGCCCAACCAACATGATGAAGAAATGGATCCAAGTAATACAACCAATGTTCAAAATTATCAGAACTCTCAAGTCCTTCATAACGCAGCTTCAGCCTTCCTCCAATGTTGTCTACTACAGTAACAATCCAAGTACTTAAAGAGTCCTGGAAAGCTTGACATTCCAGCCTGGAACCTGGAGCAATGAGATCTAAAGGATTCCTCCCATTACGGAGCTGTAGGTAAAAAAAACAAAATGATTATATAAGAGAGGTAACATAATATTTTTAAAATCAAGTTTTAAATGAACTCAAATTAACCTTTATATTTTTACCCATTCAAAGCTAGTGACACTGAACTGCCTAATATCATACAAGTCTCTATAGTATTATTTCTGGTGATAGGAAAATATTTATCTTAAAGAAAGATTTCTGTCTCTAGGACTATATTACAGTTTCATCTAGAAAGAATTTTTAAAATATCATTACTTAGTCTCTGTAAAAGCAAATATGATCATCATTTAAAAAAAAATCAAATATGACAAAAGTCAAAACCCCCCACAATCCTACCTCCAGGAAAGAACCATGATAAACGCTTTGGCATATACTCTCTGAGAAAGGGTTTTCTACACACAAGTCAACATCCACCCATGTCTATCTTTTTCTCTTTTGTATTTTTTGAAAAATGTATATTGTTTTTCAATGTGTGTTTGTCACTTAATATTTCATAGCTATCTTTCTATTATAGCACATATAAATCTCCCTCATTCTTTTAATCTGTTTTATTGACATTATGTATTATACATGGGCAGTAATTTATCCACTTATCTGCTGATGGCATTTCAGTTCTGATTTTTTTACTCATTTCACAACGATGTTCTTATGAATGCAATGAGTGTTCTGATTACACTGAGGGAAAGGAAGAGTTTAATTCTCACTCTCTAGATACATATTAAAGCTAGAAAAAAGAATAAAAACAAAGGCTGATTCCAATATCATCACTTAACCATTTCTTAATGTTCAAACTTACATTTTTTTCCTAATAAGAACTGCTCGGACTTCCCTGGTGGCACAGTGGTTAAGAATCTGCCTGCCAATGCAGGGGACACGGGTTCAAGCCCTGGTCTGGGAAGATCCCACATGCTACCGAGTAACTAAGCCCGTGCACCACAACTACTGAGCCTGTGCTCTAGAGCCCGCGAGCCACAACTACTGAACTCGTGTGCCACAACTACTGAAGCCCGCATGCCTATAGCCTGTGCTCTGCAACAAGAGAAGCCACTGCAATGAGAAGCCTGCACACCGCAACCAAGAGTTGCCCCTGGGCAGCAACAAAGACCCAACGCAGCCAAAAATAAATTAATAAATAAATTTATAAAAAAAAAAAAAAAAGAACTGCTCTATGACACTTACATATTCATATACATGCAAAAGAACACATGAACAAATGAAGGAACACATTCACAGCTAAAGATAAGAATAGCAAAATCAAGGTCAATGTACTGCAGGATACTTATTAATTCATTTGTTCATGATTTCATTCATTCATTCAAATGTTACTGAGTGTTTAGCCGGTCCCAGACTAAACGTAATTAAATGAGTCAGAGTACAGGCATACATCTGAGATATTGCAGGTTCAGTTCCAGAGCACTACAATAACGTAAATATTGCAGTAAAGTGAACCATACTAATTTTTTGGTTTCCCAGTGCATATAAAAATAAAGTTTAGGGCTTCCCTGGTGGCGCAGTGGTTAGGAGTCTGCCTGCTGATGCAGGGGACATGGGTTCGTGCCCCGGTCCGGGAAGATCCCACGTGCTGCGGAGCGGCTGGGCCCGTGAGCTATGGCTGCTGGGCCTGCGCGTCTGGAGGCTGTGCTCTGCAACAGGGAGGCCACAGCAGTGAGAGGCCCACGTACCGCAAAAAAATAAAATAAAAATAAAGTTTACACTATATTGTAGTCTATTAAGTGTGCAACAGCATTGTCTAAAAAAAAAAAAAGCACATATCTTAATTTAAAAATACAAAACAAAAACCAATTACAATAATAACATCAAAGATCACTGATCAGAGATCACCATACAAATATAATAATAATGAAAAGTTTGAAATATTGTGAGAATTACCAAAATGTAACACAGAAACACAAAGTGAGCAAATACTGTTGGAAAAATAGCGCCGACAGACTTGCTCAAAGCAGGGTTGCCACAATGCTTCAATTTGTAAAAAATGCGGTGTCTGAAAAGCACAATAAAGTGAAGCACAATCAAATGAGGTATGCCTATATAAAATATAAAGATCACCTAGAAACAGAGTGTTCGCCAATCAAGTTTAAAGAGGAATTGTGAATGGATCACAGAATTAAATATAACAGTTAACACTATAAAACATTTAGAAGAAAATATAGGAGTAAATCTATATGACCTTGGGTTAAGCAAAGCCTTCTTAGATAAGACTCCAAAAGTACAAGCAACAAAAGAAAAAGATAAATTGGATGACATCTAAATAAAAAACTTTTGTTCTACAAACAGTACCATCAAGAAAGTGAAAAGATAATCTACAGAATTGGAGAAAATATTTAAAAATCATATATCTTGATCTAGACTTGTAATCAGAATTTATAAGGAACTCTTACAACCCAATAATAAAAAGATAAATAACCCAATTTAAAAATGGGCAGATATTTCTCCAAAAAAGCACATAGAAATATGCTCAGTATCATTAGTCATTAGGGAAATGCAAATCGAAGTGAGATATTACTTCACACCCACTAGGATAGCTACAACCGAAAAGAGAATAACGGGTGTTGGCAAGGATGTAAAGAAATTGGAACCTTCATAAACTGCATTTCATGTATGATACAAAGAATGTTGCTGGTACGACAGATAGTGACAAAATATAACTTAGAAACGTCATAATCAATAAATTTATTTCACAAAAACAAGAAAACTATTTTCACCAACAAGCTCAAAAGCTATACTAATTTAAAAGAACTGCTGAAAGCAGGTAGGTGGTGGTCCAGCGTCTTCCAAGCAAAAGAAAAGGGGTCTCAAGTCACCTGGTGTGGGAGTTACAAATGTCCATGCTGAAGTAGAGTCAGCCCTTGCTCAGTTCCAAGTGAGAGCTCAAAATGGCCACATTTTCCAACTGAGTGAAAGAATCTGGAAAACTAGATTTTCATGTGTTTGCAACTAATTCAAAAACCTTTTATGCACTGAGCAAGCCACCAGTTTGCAACCTCTGAAGGTAAGTTTACACCGCCCAATACCTATGCCTATGTCTGTGCTAATAATGCTGATTTGTCTTGGAGTGGTAAATGAGCATGCAATTTTAAGATTCCTTGGACAGGATGATTGGAAGGGTTTTCCACACCGATTCTGGAAGCAATAATACTCACGCCCTCTAGCAGCGGAACAGGAGGACTACATGCTCCCATCAGGGTCTGCCGCAGAAACTCATCCAGATCAGACACTTTATCTCTGATGCCTAGATGAAGGAATCATACTGTCAGCCACAAAACACACAGAAATTAAACTAAGCAGAATACAGAGAAACTAAACGAGTGAAAATGGTTTAGAGGTGCATGTGTCATTTTAATATTTAACAGCCCAAAATATTGCTTCTTTGACAGCTTAAAAATAATCCTCCTCTAGACAGAGCTACTTCCTGGTTAGTTTAATAAGAGTTGTATCCAGAAAAAAGAGAATAGGCCCAACTCCCTGTTAGTATAATTTTACCCAAAAATGAACTACTTTATTTTTTATTATGGAAATTTTCAAATATATAGAAAAATAGAGAAAACAGTATAATGAATCCCCAGCTTCAAAAACTGTCACTTCATGGTCAACCTTTATATCTAGACCAGGAGCTGTTAGCAAACGACAAACTGTGGGCTAAATCTGGCCTGTTGTCTTTACTGTAAATAAAGTTTATTGGAACACAGCCAACATCATTTTTTAAGTACTGCTTTCACATTACAAAGGTAGAGTTGAGCAGCTGTGACAAAGACCACAGGGCCTGAAAAGCCTAAAATATTTTACTATCTGGTCCTTTACAGCTACTTTGTCAACCCTGATCTACATCCTCACATACTCCCCCCGCCCCCTGCGACCCAACCATGGATTATTCAGAAACCAATTCCTGATATCATGTAATTTCATCTAATATAATCTCAGTATAAATTTCTAAAAGAAAATAACTTTTGTATAACCACAATAACATCACACCTTTAAAAATTACAATAATTCCTTCATATCAAATACCTAGTCCATGTTCAACTTTCCAAAATGTCTCAAAAATGATTTTTTCAATTTGTTTGGTCAAATCATGATACAAATGAGAGCCATACATTGCAAATGGTTAATATATCAACTAAATCTCTTTTAATGTGTACATATACCCTACACTCCCTCTTCTTCTTGCAGCATATTTGTTAAGACTCAACATTTTGTCCTATATAGAGTTTTTCAGAGTCTGGTTTTACTGGTTGCCTCCTTGTGGTAACCAGTTGCTCTACTGTCCTTTTCATTTTCTATAAATCAGTATTTAGATCTAGAGGCCTGATCAAATTCAGATTTGACTCTCTGGGGTGGGGGGTAAGATTACTTCATAAGTGGAGTTGTATCTTTCCATCAAGAGGCACATTCATTCTGGTTGTCTCTCCTTCTGTGATGTTAGCAGCTTTTAATGGTCACTACATAGATATACTGATTCATTAGGGGCTAAAAATGGTGATATTCTATCACCCCTTCTTCATTTACTAACCAAAATACTTCTATAAAGAAAAATTTCTCTTCTTCTACTATTTGATCACACAAAGAAGGCAGGATATATGCTTGATTCTCTTTATTCTCTCTCTGTATTTACCAGCCTTCAAAATTATCATTTGGTTCTCCAGCATCATCCCAAAGCGACCAATGAGGGTTTTGTTTAAAAGATTCACCATGAAGTTACAGATTAAATCATGTATATGTTTCAGGCCACTGCAGCTACTGTCCTATTGATGCTCAAAGTGTCTCATCTTTAAGAAGAGGGGGTCTCTTCAGGTTGGCTCCTGAGTCCTTTGACTTAACCGTAGTAAATAGTTATTGATCTCTTTTTCACTTTTGGTATAAAAAGATGTTCCGTGCTCCTCTTATACATTTCCTGCCCCAGTCCAGCTTTATCCCACAATACACAAATAATGATTTCAAAATAACATCAACTCTACCACCAACAATATGATTACTAAAAACAGCTTGAGTTGTTGTTGCTACTTTGGCAATTTTTTTGGTTCCTTTTGGCATAGCCTTATTAGGGACATATATTTAAATTACTGTATTTGAAAGTCACTGAAATAGTTGTTCTCTGGGTAGTTACTTCACAAGCTCCATACACAGGTTTCTTTATTGCTTCTGAATTTTTTTTTTTTTTTTTTTTGCGGTACGCGGGCCTCTCACTGTTGTGGCCTCTCCCGTTGCGGAGGACAGGCTCTGGACGCGCAGGTTCAGCGGCCATGGCTCACGGCCCAGCAGCTCCGTGGTGTGTGGGATCTTCCCGGACTGGGGCACGAACCTGTGTCCCCTGCATCGGCAGGCGGACTCTCAACCACTGTGCCACCAGGCAAGCCCCACAAATTGCTTTTTTAAATTTAATTTTGCTTTATAAATTATATAAAATATTTACATGGTTCAAAATTCAAATCTACAAAATAAGGTACATTCAGAAAATCCACCTTTTAACCTTGTCCCCTTCATCCTATTCCCTTTTTTACCCACAGGCAACTTTTTAAAATGGTGTATTCCTTACTGTTAATCAACTATAGTTCAATTAAAAAAAAAGATTCCTTTAGTTTTAAAAAACAAAGTTAACACACACATACACACGCATTCATACATCTTCCTCCTCCCTCATTCAATACATATTTTTCTTTATTCATATAACAAGATATCTGGAGACCATTCCTTGGATATATGTACATGGACCCACACTGTTTCTTTTTTTAATGACTGATTGCACCTTTTATTATGAAGTACTCTTCTTTGGAAAGGTGATATATATTGATACACACACACACACACACACACACACACACAAAGGAATATTACTTAGCCATAAAAAGAATGAAATAATGCCATTTGCAGCAACATGGATGAACCAAGAGATTATCACTCTGCTGTACACCTGACATCAATGTAACATTGTAAATCAACTATACTTCAATTAAAAAATAATAATAAAGTACCCTTCTTTGTTTCTTACAGTGCTTTCTGATCTGAATTCCACCTTTGTCAGATATCAAGACTGAGACTCCTGCTTTCTTTTCTATTTGCATTTGTCTATGTATCTTTGTCCATCCTTTTATGTTTATTCTTTCAGAATATCTCCATTTAGGTATGTCTCCTGTAATAGCACAGAAGTGGGTTTTATTTTGTGAGCCAACCTGAATTGTTTACTTTTAATAGAAGAGTAAGCCCGTTAACATTTATTTATATTACCAAAACATACGACCTCAATTCTGTCATATTGTTAAGTATTACATAAATTGCTTGTGTGTGTGTACAGTCTTTCACTGTGATCTATTTTATTTAAATATATACTTTTTCTTTTTAAAATCTATCTTTTGGCATTTAGAAAGGTTTGTGTTTTTATTTCTTCTGGTTACTTTTTTTTTTTTTTTTTGTGGTACGCGGGCCTCTCCCTGTTGTGGCCTCTCCCGTTGTGGAGCACAGGCTCTGGACGCACAGGCTCACCAGCCATGGCTCACGGGCCCAGCTGCTCCGCGGCATGTGGGATCTTCCCGGACCGGAGCACGAACCCGTGTCCCCTGCATCGGCAGGCGGACTCTCAACCACTGCACCACCCCGGAAGCCCCTACTAATATCTTTATATAACAATGTTAGTTCTCTCTATTTTCGGACTATTTTCTATTTTTTTTTTTTTTTTAATAAACAATACTAAAGTTAGCTATAATGTCTTTCTTTTCCTCTCTTTCAGCATCTCATTTCAGGTAATAGCCTTTTACTCCCAGTTAACACTTAAAAGGCAATTAGTTAAATTACTAGGCAATAAACCTGTTTTAAAAGGGGAGGAGGGATGAGTAAGCTTATACCACTGTATTCACTTGCTCGCCCCACTGTGGTCGCATATTTTTTATAGTTATACTGTATTTATGTTGTCAGAGCATGTAGCCTTAATATACTATACTGTCTCTCTTACAACAATCATTTAGCTTGAAGTTCTACAGTCATATATACATTTAGTGTTTCACTAACAATTCTCAAGCTAATGTTTCTTCATTTGTTTTTCTTTTCTTTTAAAAACATTAATTAATTAATTAATTTATTTATTTTTGCAGTACGCAGACCTCTCACTGCTGTGGCCTCTCCCGTTGCGGAGCACAGGCTCCAGACGCGCAGGCTCAGTGGCCATGGCTCACAGGCCTAGCCGCTCCGCGACGTGTGGGATCTTCCTGGACCGGGACATGAACCCGTGTCCCCTGCATTGGCAGGCGGACTCTCAACCACTGCACCACCAGGGAAGCCTGCTCTGGAAGGATTTTATTCTACCCTTTTTTCCTCTTTTTTAAATTATCCTAACTTGACCTTGTATGAGACTCAACTGAAATCATTTTCTCTTGTTCATGTTTAAATGAGGTGCATTTTCCTATATTCTTAAGATGTGATAGTGGGCCAGGTAGCTTCATGCCTCTAGAGCTTCCTCTTACATTGTTTTTTCACAGAATGTTAAGGGCAAGCTAGAAGCCCACCGATAACCCAGGACTCTACATTTCTAAATACCATCCTTCAAAAAACAAAATGAAACAAAACAAAAAAACCTAGGGCTCCCTGGAGAAATGGCTGATTTCAGGGCTGAGGCAGGGAAAAGTTTCCTGAACAAGAAACTACTCAAAGAAAAATGGGAACATAGCAAAGGACACATTTGCCAGCTTGAAGGGGTGCCCACTGGCCAAATCTAGGACAGTCTGAGCATCAAAATAAATAATGATAGTAAGGATTATAATCCATTGAATAAAATAATACTCATAAGTCTATACTGACATAGATACATAAATACACACATGCATACATAAATACCTGTGTGTAAATGGTAGAAAAGAGAAAGCTCTTTCTATAGTAGAAAGCCAATTATGAACTGAAGAAGGAATTAGAAAATGCCATTTGGTAATCATTAGAGTAATAACTGTTTCAGATAAAAATTATCAATGGATGCCAAAAATAGTGGGTGAAGTTTGAAGAGTAATGAGATAGTTACATAATCTCAAGGTATCTTCCCACAAGATACTTACTAAGTAAAAACAGTAAAAGCAATTTTACAGTGGAAAAACTTGGCATATACCAATTTAATCAAGTGATGAAAGTTAATATCACAAGTTAGTTACAGGACAAACCAATAGCATGTGTCTCCTGATATGATGCACTAGAAGGACACAGCATCACTTCTGCATTTCTCCTACCAAAAGTGCACAATTGGGCTTCCCTTGTGGTTGAGAGTCTGCCTGCCGATGCAGGAGACACGGGTTCGTGCCCCAGTCCAGGAAGATCCCACATGCCGTGGAGCGGCTGGGCCCGTGAGCCATGGCTGCTGAGCTTGTGCCTCCGGAGCCATGCTCCGCAACGGGAGAGGCCACAACAGTGAGAGGCCCACGTACCGCAAAAAAAAAAAAAAAAAGTGCACAATCTGAATCTAAGTAAACATCAGACAAACCCAAATTGTGAGACATTCTAAAAAATAGCCAGCCTGTACTCTTCAAAAACGTCAACGCCAAGAAGGACAAAGAAAGGTTAAGGAAACTAGAAAGATATGACAGCTAAATGCACTGAATCCTGGACGAGGAAAAGACATGAGGAATAATGAACAGTACTCAACCCAGGACATAATGAACGTTCCTGGGAAAATCGGCCTGTACCTTTCAAAGATGTCAAAGTCATGAAAGTCAAAGAAAGCATGAGGAACTGTCCCAGATTAAAGGAATCTTAGGAGACACGACAAATGAATGTTAACACATGATCCAGGATTTTCTTTTACTGTAGAAACATTTTACTATAAAAGCATTATTGATAAAAACTGAACAAGGTCTATAGATTAAATAACAGTATTGTATCAAAGTTAATTTCCTGATTTTATTTTATTGTGTTCATGAATGTCCTTGTTTTTTAGAAGTAAAGGGTAAAAGGAAATCACATGTACAACTGACTCTCATGGTTCATTAAAAAAGCCTGTGTGTGTGTGTGTGTGTGAGAGAGAGAGAGAGAGAGAGAGAGAGAGAGAGAGAGAGAGAGAGAGAGAGAGAGGACAGAGTAAATGTGGTAAAATGCCAACATTTGGGGAAAGTTGGCAGTAAGTCCCCAAGAATTTTCTATAATATTTTTGCAAATCTCAAGTATTTCTGTAAATCTGAAATTATAAAAAAAATAAGAAGTTGAAAGTAAAGCATATAAGGTCTGGAATTTTCTTAAGGTCTGTCTTTCCTTTCTGCACATTTATATGACCCTTCTCTTTCTTTTGTCCTATTGTCTCTGTCTTACTTAATTTGGATTCTACTCCCAGTAGGGCTCTTTCCTGAAAGCGAGCTTCAGCTGGTTTATTCTAAGGTCCCAGATTGCTTGTAGGTCATAAGAGGGAGGACGATAAAATCAGAAAGAGAATCAATCTGGCCCAACGTACTCAAAGACAACCAGACCTACAAGTCTCAAACTTAAGAGAGCCTCACAGACCTACACGATTATAAGCAACAGATGCTTCCTATGAATGTCATAAAAGCCTGAAGCTTAGTGAGCACAGAATATAATTTTTTTTAAAGGGAAATGTAAATTATTCCTTATAAATATTGTCATTCAAAATGCTAACCCAAAGAAGTTAGGTAGACCTATGTGCTTGGGAAACTGAAGACTGTGGACAGCCCAAATTTTCCTACATCAATACCACATCATGCCTTGATACGAAGTATCGCATTACCTTCCGGGGCTTCGAGGGTCTTCTTATTCTGCTCACACCACCCAATGGGGTAGAGGTCAGCCTTCCTGATGTCACACCAGAAGTCTGCTCTCCGGTCCTCCCCGTAGCCATCGTAGCGGAGGAGGAGCAACTGCTCACAGGTGGTAATGATGGTGGCAACCCAGTAGGTTTCAGGATCGGTTTTCACAACCACCTCCAGTTTCATCCCAGGAGCAAATCCATTCTGCAAACGTGTGTCCACCTGAACAGGGAAATGTTATTAACCACCAGAAAAACATCTCAAATGAATACTTCTTTGGCCAACATTCTTTAAGACTTACAATTCTGAAGCACTAAATGCAATAAAATCTTCTCAAGGGAAACCTGAGAAATTCCAATTCTAACTCACAGGAGTGATCCAAACAAAACAGGGACTAGCAATGCTGCTCTGTTCCATCTGACTCTGAAGGAGCTTTAAGAGAACTCAATATTCCACCAAAGCAGTCTATTATGATTATAGAATATGCTTTCTATTAAGTATACAAATCACTGAATGTTCACCATTTTAACAACCTTCAACACATTAAGTTTTCAAGAGTGATTTCTCGATCATTCAAAAGAAAATTTATGAAGCTAGAAAAGGTAAAGGACAAAAATAAGTTATACTGATAATAAATTAGTATAATATGTATCATACAAAAGGAGCCATATTTCCCAGTTTCCCTAAAACAGTCTGTGTTTACACCCGTTTTTCTTGAATAATAATAATGCCTCTTAACTCTCTCAAAAGTGTCCTAATTTAGATGATAAATTATATGGTCACAAAGTTAGGGGTCTGCAATTCTGGAATTCCTGTATGTGTATACTAAAATTAAATAAATATATTATGGATAATGAGAGCCAGGTTTCTCACTGTGGGAGAAAGAAGTAAAAATAAGAAGAGGGGAATGGGACTTCCCTGGCAGTCCAGTGGTTAAGATTCCACGCTTCCACTGCAGGGGGCATGGGTTCAATCCCTGGTGAAGGAACTAAGATCCTGCATGCCGTACGGCACAGCCAAAAATAATAATAATAATAAAATAGAATAAAATTTTAAAAAGAAGAAGGTAAAACCAGAATGAATCTTGTGGTGTTGATCTGAAATCAGAGGTGTGGATGCCAAAATGACTATGACGACTATGATATCTGCATAACCTCAAAGGTTCTCTCCACAAAATTCTTCTTAGTCGCAAAAGGGAAAACAGTAACATGACGGTGAAGAAATCTGGCAGACGCCACCTTAACTACCGGATCAAAGTTAACATCACCAGTCCTAAAACATCAATATCATATACCCTTGATATCATACCAGAAAAGCACATCATCATTTCTATGACATTCTTGCCAAATGCATAAACTCAAGCTAATCATGAGAAAACCCAAACGCAAATTGAGAAACATTCTACAAAGTAACTGGTATATGATATGCGCTTCAAAAGTATCCAGGCCATGAAAGACAGAGAGAGAATGAGGAACTGTCCCACGCTGGAGGAGACGATGGAGACATGACAACTAAGCGCAATGTGGCCATGATAACCACTAGAAAATGAGGGGGCTCCTGGAAAGGAGAGGCCAGAGAGGGAAAGTCCGCATTCTGTGTAAAATTCCTCCCCATTCTAATCACTAACCTGCTGTACTCCTGAAAGGTAATCACTATCCTGAATTATAACACTACAGTTTAACACTGCCTGTGTTACAGGACTATGTTAGCAAAATTATGCAGTATGAATGTTTTTCTGTGTGGCGCTTCTCTTGTCCAACATTGCTTATGAGATTCATTTGTGCTGTTGCATGTAACAGTACTTTATGTCTTCCCCTTCCTGTATAGTATTCCATTATACAAATATGCCATAATTTATCCATTCTAATGCTCCTCATAGTAGGCACTCTGGGTAGGTCACAGTTTTGGAAGACTACTGATAATATTCTCATAATTATATGAATAGTTTTGTATGTCATTTGATGCATACCTACATGGATTCCTATAATAAAAAGACAAATATTTTCCAAAGTGGCTATACTAATGTACTCTGCCAGTAGTATACAAGAAATCCTTCTGCCTTAACATTCTAACCAACATTACTGTATTTTCTACCTTTTTCATTTTAACCATTTTGAAACACGTATTATATTATCTCACTGTAATTTTAATTTGCATTTTCTGATTATTAATAGAGTTGAGAACCTTTTTATTTATTAGCCATTTAGATTTCTTCTTCTGGGGAATGCCTAAATTTCTTGCCAATTTTTAATTGAGTCAATATTCTGGATACAGTTTGTCAATTACTTGTATTACAAATATCACTTTCTTGATGGTGTTGTTTGATAAACAGAAGTTATTAATTTTAATATACTCTGATTCATCAATATTTTTCCCTTAAAAAGTTAATGGTTTTTCTATATTTTTAAACAAACTTTTCCCTATCCGTAGAGGTCATAAGATATACTATTATATTATTTTCTAGAAGCCTTTTATATTGAGAACTAATATCCACCTTGAGTTAATCTCTGTGTGTGGTATTAGGTAGGGGTCAGGTTTTACATGTTGGAATCCGTTTGTCAATTTCTACTTAAATTTTTTTTTGCTGTTTGACTTGGGTTGCAGTCAATCTACAGATCTATTTGGGGAGAACTGACATCTTTACAATAGTGAGTCTTGCAATAGATGAACAGGTATATTCCTTCATTTTAACTTATATAAATATTTGAAGTTTCTTTGCAAATATTTCTTACATTTTATTCTTAGCTATTTGATATTTTTTATGTTATTGTAAATCACATCTTTCAGTTTCCATTTCTGTTTGTGGCTAGTATATAGAAATAAAAGGCTTTTTATATCGACCTTGTATCTAAAAATCTTGCTAAAATTACTCCTTAATTCTAATAATATAGCTGTAAATTATTTTATTCATCTGCAAACAATGACTTTTCCCCTTCCTTCCTAATTCTTATACATTTTAATTGTTTTTCTTACATTATATTGGCTAGATCCTCCGAAACAATATCAAACAGAAATCATGTTAATAACCAGCATGATTTTTGTCTTGTTCCATATTAAAAAGAAAGATGTATCATATTACCATTAATAAAGTTTGCTGTAGATTTTTTTATAGATACACTTCATCAAATTAAGGAAATTCCCATCTGTAGTTTGCTAAGAGTTTTATCATAAGTGGATGTGGAATTTTATCAATAATTTTCTTTATATATTGAGATGATAATGTGATTTTTCTCCTTTACTCTACTACTATGGTGAATTATGCTCATTGATTTTCAAATGTTAATAAGCCACTTAGGCCATCTTGTATTCCTGGAAAAAATCGACTTATTAATGTACTATCCTTTTTAAATATAGCTACATTTAGTTTGGTATTATTTTTTATGCTATTTATGCATTAGTCGTCATGAGTGACATGTCTCTGTAATTTTCCTTTCCTGAAATATTATTAGATTTGGTATCAAGGTTTTGCTGATCTCTAAACAAATTGGTACCCTACAATCAATATGGGATAGAATGATCAGACAGAAAGGAAACAGAAGACTTGAACAAGAGTATAAACCAACTAGAACTAACAGACATATAGAGAACACTCCACTCAACAACAATACACATTCCTCTCAAATGTACATGGAACATTCTCCAGGACAGACCATAATTTTAGGCCAAAAACCAAATCATACAAAGTTATCTTTTCTAATCACCATGAAATAAAACTGGAACTCAATAACAGAAGGAAAACTAGAAAATTCACAAATATGTGGATATGAAACACACTCTTAAATAGCCAATAGATCAAAGAAGAAATTACAAGGGAAATCAGAAAATACTTTGAGACAAATTATAACAAAAATACATCAAAATTTATGAGGCAGCAAAAGCAGCATTAAGCAGGAAATGTGTAGCTGTATGTGACTGCACTAAAAAAGAAGGAAGATCTCAATCAACACCCTAACTCTACTTCTGAAGAAACTAGAAAAAGAAGAGCAAATTAAACCCAAAGCTAGCATAAGGAAGGAAATAATAAAGATTAGAGTAGTGATAAATAAAACAGAGAACAGAAAAACAATACAGGACTTCTGGGTTTCAATTTGACATGTAAGGATTTTTGGATGTTGGAACTCCTGTCCTAAGAAGAAAAAAAACCTCAACAAACTAAAAATCAACAACTCTTCTTAGATCCAGCAGAGAACTGAGGTCATAGGGCAAAACTGCTGTGCTCAAAATTGGAGACAGACAGATACAGAGAATTACAACATACTAGACAGAGCAGAAACCTCTGCAGGACTAAAACCAGGGTAGGAAACCTCAAACTGTAATTAATGAATTGCTAGAGGCTCAGTATGGACAAGATTGAGTAAAAACTCCACGGGGGCCCAGTCTCAGGGCGGCCCACGGACTTCTCTGAGTTTACCGCCCCACCCCACCCCCCCAGGAGTCCTATCAGTCCTATTGTTTTCACAATAAAGATCAGAGAAAAATCTCCTAGTACTTCTGGCAGAGGGAAGAATAAAGTAGCATTGTGAAATACATCCAAAGCATTCTGCTCTTAACAAGACTAACCCTCAAGAAAAACT
Source organism: Lagenorhynchus albirostris (assembly GCF_949774975.1). Lineage (NCBI taxonomy): Eukaryota > Metazoa > Chordata > Mammalia > Artiodactyla > Delphinidae > Lagenorhynchus > Lagenorhynchus albirostris. Next base: position 35,960,620 of record NC_083104.1, on the reverse strand, counting down.
ATTTTACTAGGTCCTAATCAACTAGTTTTACCAAAACCTTTACCAGAGTTTTCCTGATCTAAGGTAAGGGAAATACCCAACTCCAGCCCCCTCTAGCCTCCAAAATAGGGGAAAGGATATGCACAACTCAGGTTCACTAAAACACTGAGACCAGTTCACAGGGCTAGAGAATGCTTTTGCTCTCCTCACACCTTACCACCACATCAAGAGGGCTCCTGTAAAACAGAGGAGACAAAATAAATGACACCAAAGTAAATTTTAGCCTCTGACACCTATAGCTACAACAAACGGTAAAATCAACCTAACTTCTATCCAGGTAAATATAAAACACTAAAGACCTATTTATTTCTATTCCTTTTCCTCAGTACATTATGTCCAGCTTTCAACAAAAACTTACAGAGCTACTAAAAGACAAAAAACACAGTTTGAAGAAACAGAGCAGACATTAGAACCAGGCTGAGATATGGCAGAGATGTAACATACCAGGAATTTAAAACAACTGATTAATATGATAAGGGCTCTAAATGAAAAGCGTAGACAGATGGATGATGCAAGAAGAGAGAAACTCCAAGGAAAAATCAAAATGAAATGACAGACACCAAAAACACTCTAACAAAAATGAAGCATTCCTTGATGGGCTCAACCACAAGACTGGGGTCAGCCAGGGAAAGAATCTGTGAGCTAGAAAAAATGTCAATAGAAACTTTCAAAACTGAAAAGCAAAGAGAAAAAAGAATGAGAAAGTTGGAAAAGAATACCAAAGAACTGTGGGACAATTATAAAAAGTGTGACATAAGTGTACTATAAATATTGGAAGGAAAAGAGAGAAAGAATAGAAGAAATATTTGAAGCAATAATGATTGAGAATTTCCCAAAATTAATGATACCAAACCACAGATCCAAGAAGCCCAGAGAATACCAAGCAGTATAAATAACACAAAAAAATCTATACCTAGGCATAAGATACTCAAACTGCAGAAAAACAAAGACAAAGAAAAAACTCTTGAAAGACGACAGAGGAGAAAAAAATACCTTACCTATAGAGAAGCAAGGATAAAAATTACATCAGACACCTCTTAAGAAAACACTCAAGTAAGAAAATAGTGGAGTGAAATATTTAAATTACGTAAAGAAAAAAGACACCAACTTAGAATTCTGCACTCAGCAAAATAAAAGACTTTTCTCAAACAAAAATTGAGGAACTTTGTTGCCAGTAGTATTTCTTGCAAGAAATATTAAAATAAATTCTTCAGAGAATTCCCTGGCAGTCCAGTGGTTAGGACTCCACGCTTTCACTGCCGAGGGCCCAGGTTCAATCCCTGGTCAGGGAACTAAGATCCCGCAAGCCACACAGCGTGGCTGGGAAACTTCATTCATTCATTTCGCAGAGAGAAGGAAAATGATATATGTCAGAAACTAGATCTACATAAAGGAAGAGCAATAGAATAAATGAATAAATATATAATAAACATATAAAAGAATCAACGTAGATAAAATCTAATTTTTCTTATTCTTAATATATCTAACAGATAACTGTTCAAACTAATAACAGCAACAAATTATTTGGTGATTATAGCTTATGCGTAAGTGAAACGAATGATAACAATGTTATAAGGCCTGGGAGGGAGTAATTGGGAATACTCTGATATTAGCTACTGGCACTATCCATGAAATGGTATAGTGTTACTTGAAAGAGAACTTGGGTTAGCTGTAAATGTATATTGCAAAAACAAGGGCAACCACTAAAAAAGTTTCTAAAAGTATAATGATGTGCTAAGTGAAATAAGCCAACATAAAAGGACAAATATGTCCTTTTGTGCAATAGGCAAATTCAGAGAGACAGAAAGTATAATAGACGTTACTAAGGGCTGGGGGAGGAGAGTGGGAGGAGCCACCCAGGGGAGAAACCCTGAATACAGGGTTTCTGTTGGAGATGATGAAAAAGTTCTGGAAATGGAGAATGTTAGTGGTTGTACAACACTGAGGAAGAAGTTAATTTTTTAAAAACCTTTAACACTGAAGTATTTTCAATATGCATCTTTTAATTAATTGCAGTCTACTTACAAATAATACCATACCACTTCATGTGCTGCGCAAAGATCTTACAACCATATACTCCCAAATCCTCCCTCTCACCCTTTGTGCTACTATAGTTACATATGCTATAAACACACAATATACTGCTACCATTTTTTTGTTTGTTTCAAACTGGTATCTTTTAGAGACACTAAAAATAAGGAAAACAATGAAGTTTATATCTAGCTACATCCATGCCATTTCTATTGTTATTTCTTTCTGTAGATCTAAATTTCTGTCTTATTTCAAATTCCTTCTGCCTTAAGAACTTCCTAATACTTTTTTGTAGATAATGAAACCTCTTAATTTTTGTTTTCCTGAAAAGGTCTATATTTCTCCTCCACTTCTCGAAAAAATTTCTGCTGAGGGAAGAACTCTGGGTTGATAGGTTCATTTCTTTCAACGCTTTAAAGATCTTACTCCACTGTGCTCTGGTTTGGATAGTTTCCCCAAAAAATTTCACTATAATTCTTATATTTGGTTCCTCTATATGTAATGTGTCTTTTTTTCCTCTGGCTGCCTTCAAGATTTTCTCTTTCCCTTTGGATTTCAGCAGTCTGAATATGATGTGTCTGGATGCATTTTATTGTTATTAATTATCCTGTTTTGCATTGCGTGAGCTTCTCTGATCTGTGGTGTAGTATCTTTGTTTTCCTTTGGAAAATTGTCTGCCGTTATCCCTTCAAACATCTCTTCCTCACCTCTGCTCTTTTCTCCTTCTGAGATTCCAATTACACACAAATTACACTCTTTTTTTTAATACTGTCCACAGCTGTTGGGTGTTCTAGTCTGTTTTTTCCCCACTTTTTTCTCTTTATATTTCAGTCTGGGCAATTTCTACTGACTTACCTTCAAGTATACTGATTTCTTCCTCATCTGTGTCAAGTCAACTGATGAGCCTGTCAAAGGCACTCATCTGTTACCATGTTTTTCATTTCTATTAGATTCTTTCTAATAGTTTCCATCTCTGCTGAAATTCCTCTTCTGTTCATGCATGTTGTCCACCTATTCTGCTAGAGCCTCTAACGTATTAATCACAGTTATTTAAAATTCTCTGACAGTTTAAACATCTGGGTCATACAAGTCTGGTTCTATTGAATGCTTTGCCTCTTGACACTTTGCTGTTTTTCTCTTCCTTCTGTGTGTCTCTCATGATTTTTCGTTGAAAGCTAGACATCCTGGGTAGAACAGTCAAGACTGAGACACATAGTATTTACTCCCGGAAATGAGCATGTTTCTTCTTAGGTCTTAAGTTCAAGAGAGAAGGTTAAGTCAATCTAGTTAGGAGTAGAGCTGGGTTTGGGTTTTATTGTTGCTAACAGTTATTCACAGTGTACCATAGGCTTCAGATTCCACTAGCACTGTCTGGTGTTTATGCTGTAGGCTCATTTGCTATATGGTTTTTTCCCTCAACATTAGCTGCTCCACCCTCACATTTAGATCTTCTCTTTGTGACTACACCTGTTGTAACTACACTTCTCTTTGTGACTGTCTCTCTCTCTCCACACTCTTGCCTCTCCCCCACAAAGAGACCTCTACTGCCCACAATTTTCTAACTTGGTAGTGGGGGACAAGCATTCTCTGAGATTCAGCCTCAGTCTTGTGAGATTCTGTGTCCCTTGGTCTTGGGGGTGGAAACTTCTCAGTGATCCTAACCTTCCCCCAACTGTAGGGGACTTCTGATGCTCCAGCATGTATTCCTACCCCTCTCCTACCTACATCCCTTCCCCAATCAGTTTGATGCTTTTGTTCTTGAAGACCCAGGTAAAGCTTAGTGCCTCTCCCACAGTGGGGGTTCTTCTCTCCACCAGACATGCACCATGAGGAAGGCATTTTCACTATCTTACACTCTTCCTCTTTGCAAATGTGGTTTATCTCTAATTCCTTCTTCAGCCCTGTCTTCCCTCCTTCCTTCGTGCCAAACTTGGTTATGTAAAACTCTTGCCGGTGGCTTGGACATACATTACCATTGCTCTAGAGCTCTGAGTTCTACCAGTTTTGCCCATGATCTGCTAGTCATAGCCATCCCTTCTCAACATCTTCCTATATCCATGCTTGATTTTTACTATATTTGGCAGCCCTTCACCATATACTGATTCAGGTTTATGGTTAGGCCAAGTCCTAATCCAGAGCAAAGCCCTAACTCTCTTCAATTTTATTAAGGCTCAGAGAGGAAGCTGCAGAAGAAAAGTGTGAAGCTAGCAGAGGCTGGTTCATGAGGTTGAAGGAAAAAGGACATTTCTATAACACAAAAGTGCAAGGTGGAGCAGTGAGTGCTGATGTAGAAGCTGCAGCAAGTTATCCAGAAGATCTAGCTAAGATAATGGATGGAGGTAGCTACACTAAATAACAGATTTTCAGTGTAGATGAAGCAGCCTTATCTTGGAAGAAGATGGAAGAAAATGCCATCTAGGACTTCCATAGCCAGAGAAGTCAAAGCCTGGCTTCAAAGCTTCAAAGGACAAGCTGACTCTCTTGTTAGGGGCTAATGCAGATGGTGAGCTTAAGCTGAAGCCAGCGCTCATTTACCATGAAAAACTCCTAGGGCCTTTAAGAATTATACTAAATCTAACCTGCCTGTGCTCTATAAATGGGAAAACAAAGCCTGGATGACCGCACATCTGTTTTCAACATGGTTTACTGCATATTTTAAGCCCACTGTTGAGACCTACTGCTCAGAAAAAGATTCCTTTCAAAATAGTACTGCTCACTGACAATGCATCTGGTTACCCAAGAGTTCTGATGGAAATGTACAAGATTAATAACGTTTTCATGCCTGCAAACACAACATCCATTCTGCAGCCTATGGATCAAGAAGTCATTTCAACTTTCAAGTCTGACTACTTAAAAAATACATTTCATGAAGCCGTAGCTGCTATAGTGATTCCTCTGATGAATCTAACAATTGAAAGCCTCCTGGAAAGGATTCATCATTCTAGATGCCTTTAATTACATTTGTGAACCATGGGAAGAGGTCAAAATGAACATTAACAGGTGTTTGGAAGAAGCTGATTCCAACCCTCACGGATGACTTTGAGGGGTTCAGGACTTCAGTGGAGAAAGTAACTGCCAATGGGGTGGAACAGCAAGAAAACTAGAAGTGATGCCTGAAAATGTGACTGAATTGGTACAATCTCATGATAAAACCTGAACAAACGAGGAGTTTCTTCTTCTTCTTCCTCTTTTTTTTTTTTTAATCTTTTGGCCACGTCGTATAGCATGTGGGATCTTAGTTCCCCGACCAGGGATCGAACCCATTCCCCCTGCATTGGCACTGTGGAATCCTAACCACTGGACCACCAGGGAAGTCCCAGGAGTTTCTTCTCATGGATGAGCTTTCTTGAGATGGAATCTACTCCTGGTGAAGATGCTGTGAAGATTGTTGAAATGACAACAAAGGATTTAGAATATTACATAAACTTAGTTGATAAAGCAGTGGCAGGGCTTGAGAATTGACTCCAATTTTGAAAGAACTTCTACAATGGGTAAAATGCTATCAAATAGCATTGCACCTACAGAGGAATCATTCGTAAAAGGAAGAGTCAATCCATGGGGCAAACTTCACTGTTGTCTTTTTTCAAGAAACTGCCACGGCCACCCCAACCCTTCAGCCACCACCACCCTGACCAGTCAGCAGCATCAACATTTAGGTAACACCCTCCACCAGCACAAAGACTACTCACTAAAGGCTCAGATGATGACTAGCACTCTTAAGCAATAATGTATTTTAAAATTAAGGTATGTACTTTTTTTTAGACATAACGCTATTGCACACTTAACAGACTATAGTATAGTTTAAACATACTTTTATATGTACTGGGAAACCAAAAAATTCGTGTGACTTGCACTTTATTGCAACACTTGCCTTACTGTGGTGGTCTGGAACTGAACCCGCAACAGCTCCAAGGTCTGCCTGTACCAGACTATAAATCATTTTCTTCAACTGAAGAGGTTTTTGGGGTTTTTTTTGACAAAAATAAAGGAATATTCATGACTGGTCAAAAAAGACAGGTTGGCATCGAGTGGCAAAAAATGCACAAAACCAAAAGGGTTTTAAAATATGTCAAGTTTTCTTAATAAAAGTGGCAACAGGGGGGAAAAAGAAAAAGCACTCAAATTCTCTCAAGTATTCTACCTTAAAATAACTCTAAACTCTCTACTGATGGTGCAGTGAGTCAAAGAAAAGAAATATAGTAAGTCAAGCAATATAGTCACCGCTCACATGTTTAAAAGACCCGTAGGGAACTGCTGTGGATCCTGTCTCTTCTAGATAGTCTTCCCAGCTTAATTCCACTTCTTCCACTCCAGATCCAGCATCTGGAATTAAAAACAACACAAAAACAGGTAAGACTCAATTAAAAAAAAACTTAAGGTATAAAAACATAAACTTAGTAAACCTTACAATTTACTTCACAAGTTAATTGACTTTTCACACAAAATAACTAAGTATTCTTTTTAAATAGCAGGTTCCCTTAGTGCACTGATTGTCAATGAATCTCAACACCATAGAGTGTGACATGCTGTCTCCTGCTGGGATCTATCTGGGATTCACCTAAATAGATCACATAAAGCTGGTGAGAGTGTAACTACTATAAACCCTTTGTACTGTAATTTAGTATCTAATGCCAAATATCTGAGATCCTTAATAGGCATTTCAAACTTAAATTTTCAATCTGTTCTTCCTTAGTACTCTCCAACTGAGTAAAAGTTACCAATGGTTGATATTTTGACTCAATCCAAAAACTGTGGAGTTATCCTTATTTTCTTCCCTTTCTTTCACATCTCACATCCAATCCATCAGAAAATTCTGGGTACTACCTTTAAAAATATCCCAAATCTAATCACCTTCCACCATTTCTACTGCTATCTCTCTAAGTGCAAGGTCTAACTACAATATCTTTCACCTTTTAATCACACAATAAAATCTAAAATTTGGGAGACTGCAAAGGCCCTATGTGATCTGACCCCTAGTTCCCGACCCTGACTCTGCATCCCCAACCAGCCTCTTGTTTGCTCACTGCACTCGAGGGACACTGAGTTTCTTGCCATTCCTCTCTAACCATGTTCTTTCCTCAAAGTCTCTGCATTTGTTATTTCCTCCGCTTAGACTCATTCCCCTGTCATTGACAGCTTTACGTCATTCAAGCCTCTACTCAACACCTCTCCAGAAAAGCCTTCCACCAGAAAGGCCTTCCATCAGTGTGCATCTAAAGTAGAAACCTCCAGCCTCTGCTTTCATTATCTTCACGGCATTCATGCCTATCTACAAGCATACCATGTCTTTTTATCTTCCCCATTAGACAATAAACTCTGTGAAGACAGGAACTTTGTTTTGGTCACTCCTACATCTCTGTCACAGCAGAGACTCAATACATTTTTGATGAGTGAGCAAAGATTCAAACACTCCATTGGAATCCAATAATCCCAATTCACATAAGCTCCCTAAGAGCAGGGTTTTGTTCACTGACTATCCCCACCGCCCAAAACAATGCCTGTCACTAGGAAGTCTGTGATAAACAGCTGCTGAATGAGTATACCCTTGGGGAGCCTATGCTTTACACAAACACAAGGAGGCAAATACAAGGATGCTCACCACAGCACTGTTTCTAACAGCAACAGACAGAAGCAATCAGTAGAAGAATAGATAAATTATGGCAATCCTACAGCGGAGTACTACTACATATAGCAGCTGAAATAAATGAACTATATTGACATATATAAATCTCAAAAAAATCACATCAAGTAAAAACAGCAGGTGCAGAATGAAAAGCACAAGATACAATTTAGGCTTCAAAACAAAACTGCAATATAATGTTTATAAATACAAATCAATAACAGTATAAAAAAAGGATGGGAAGAATATACATTAACAGTGCTACCTTTGGGGAGGGAAGGAAGCAAAGAAGATTAGAAGGAAAGTACAAAAGAGCCTTAAACTGTATTATGTTTTATTTAAGAAATGAAAACATGTTCAACATCATTAGGGAAATGCATATCAAAACCACAGTGAGATACCACCTCACAGTCATTAGGATGGCTATTATCAAAAAAGCAGAAAATAAGTGTAGGCAAGGCTGTGAGAAACTGGAATCTTTGTGCACTGCTGGTCTCGGAATATAAAATGGTACAGCCACAGTGGAAAAATTTTTGGTGGTGTCTCAAAAAATTAAAAATATAATTACCATATGATCCAGCAATTCCACTTCTGGGTATATACCCAAAAGAACTGATAGCAGGGACTCAAACAGATATCTATACATGAATGTTTATAGCAGCAATATTCACAATAGCCAAAAGGCGGAAGTAACTGACTCAAGTGTCCATCAACAGATGAATGGATAAACAAAATGTGCTATATGCATGCAATGAAATATTATTTAGTCATAATAAGGAAGGAGGGGCTTCCCTGGTGGCACAGTGGTTAAGAATCCGCCTGCCAATGCAGGGGACATGGGTTCGAGCCCTGGTCTGGGAAGATCCCACATGCCGCAGAGCAACTAAGCCCGTACGCCACAACTACTGAGGCTGAGCTCTAGAGCCCATGAGCCACTACAACTGAGCCCATGTGCCACAACTACTGAAGCCTGCATGCCTAGAGCCCGTGCTCTGCAACAAGAGAAGCCACCGCAATGAGAAGCACGTGCACCACAGCGAAGAGTAGCCCTTGCTCGCCACAACTAAAGAAAGCCCTCATGCAGCAATGAAGACCCAATGCAGCCAAAAATAAATAAATAAATTTATATATATATATATATATATATATATATATATATATAAAGCACCACATCTCCGAAAAAAAAGGAAGGAAATTCTGACACAGGCTACAGGCTACAATGTGGAAGAACCATGAGAACATTACACTAAATGAAACAAGCCAGCCACAAAAGATCAAATATTCTATGATTCCACTTACTTGAGGTAGTTAGAGTGGTCAAATTCATAGAGACAGAAAGAAGAATGGTAGTTTCCAAGGACTGGGGGGGAGAGGGGAATGGGGAGTTAGTGTTTAATGGGTACAGAGTTTCAGTATGGGAAGATGAAAAAGTTTTGGAGATGGACGGTGGTAATAGCTGCACAATGATGTGAATGTATGTAATGTAATGCCACTGAACAGTACACTTAAAAATGGCTGAAATGGTCAATTTTATGTTATGGATACTTTACCGCAATTTTGAAAATGAAAACAAATATTGGACAATGTTAATTTATTATTTATTAATTTTTAAATTCTGCATTGTAGGTACGTGGGTGTTTCCTATATTGTTTTCATTTCTATGTATTTGAAAATTTTCCCTAGAAATACAACAAACCAACAAAGACTTTATTGGGAGCATCCTGGAAGTATGAGCCAGTAGAAATTCAACTTCCATCACTAAAACACAACAAGGCTGGACATTCATATTCATGGTCCTTGACAAGAACCCTAGTCCCTCAAATAGCACGCTGATTTAAAAATAAACAATAACAACAATAAAAGCAGTGAATGAAAGGACTAAAATCTCTCATTCATCAAAAACTACCTAAAAACTGAGAAGAAACTAGACTAATGATCTGATAGAAAAGTCAGCAAAACACATGAAAAGAGAATTTATTTATTTTAATTTTAATAAATTTATTTTATTTATTTTTGGCTGCGTCGGGTCTTCATTGCTGTGCATGGGCTTTCTCTAGTTTCAGCAAGCAGGGGCTACTCTTTGTTGCGGTGCATGGGCTTCTCATTGTGGTGGCTTCTCTTGTTGCAGAGCACGGGCTCTAGGTGTGCAGGCTTCAGTAGTTGCGGCACGCAGGCTCAGTAGCTGTGGCGTGGGCTCTAGAGCGCAGGTGCAGTAGTTGTGGCACATGGGCTTAGTTGCTCCGTGGCATATGGGATCTTCCCGGACCAGGGCCTGAACCCGTGTCCCCTGCATTGGCAGGCGGGTTCTTAACCACTGCGCCACCAGGGAAGTCCCGAGAATTTATTTTTTAAAAATGCAAATAGTCCTTAAACATATGGAAACGTGTGCAAATTTATTCATTTTAAAAAAATGCAAATGGAAACTACACTGAGATATCAGATGGAAAAAATTCCAAAGTCTGACAACACACTCCATGGTGAGGCAGGTAATTAAGCAGGTAAAGCATAACGACACAACCCCGGTGAAAGAACTTGGCAATATCTAGCAAAATTACATATGTATTTACCTTTTGATCCAGCAATCCCACTTCTAGGAATCTATCCCAAAGATATGCTGGCAAAAATACAAAAAGACATATGTACAAAGCTACTGATTGCAGTACTATATGTAATACCAAGACTGGAAACAACCCAAATGTCCATCAATAAGGAACAGGGTGAATAAAATACGGTATATACATCCAGTACTATACATCTGTAAAAAAGAATGAGAATGATTTCCATATACTGATGTGGAATAATCTTCAGTATACACTAAGTGAAACAGCAAAACACACAGCAGTTTTTATTGTAGCTCTAGTTTTTGTATAAGGTGAGAGAGAGATGAATATATATGTAAATGCTCACACATATCTTTTTACATTTTAAAACATGAAAAATAGAATAAAAAGTAATAAAACTTGTTGTATATATGGAGAAGAATAAAAAGGATGAATACTATCAGGCTGAAAGTGGGAATGTTGTTATATAATTTTGACTTTGTAACTATGTATATACTTTACACAATTCAGAAACATTTAAATTAAAAATTCTAAAAACTGAAAATGAACTTAAATATGCCTAACTGTTGGTGTCAAAACCGCAAAGAAAACAGGATCCCTTTAAGTCATTAATAAAATACAAAATTTTGACTACAAACCCAAGTGGAATATATCTAAAGGCAAAAACATAAAGAAATCTTAAACTATACTATTATCCTACTGATATTCGGAAGGTTGGTATTGTTATTGTGAAAAAATTATATGAATATTATAGGATAAAAACAAATAAGTGATGATACTAAAGACATTACAAAACAACACATTTCTAAAAGAAAAGAGACATGAATATAAAATCAAAGAAATAAAAACCCTGTAATTTTAAATTAAAATTGTAAATATCAGATGAAGCCATCTGATTTTCTTTTCTCTTCAAAAGACGTGTATTTCCTAGCTATCGCTATGGATAAGACCTAGAAGAAATGGCAATCTGCTATCAATGAGCACCCCAGCACCTGGATTGTAGACTGTAAATATCATATCCACTTAAAAAAAGAGAGCTCCTCAGAGAAATGGCAAATTGCAAGCTTGGGGCAGGAAATGTGCAAGAGGTACCTTGGAATCTTATTATACCAGAAAGCAAGGACTAGAACTATCAAAGATATATGACATCACATCCAAAGAACACAGGAACCAATCTGAAAGAACTCTCATTGGTCTAGAATGAGGCAATTTGATCATCAAATGAATGATGACAGCAATAGATTCAAATTCATATATAAAATATATATGTAATGTATATATGATATGAGTTAATAATAACACTTGAAAGAAAACAAATCAACTTCCTAAATAGCGGAGTGAGTACCTCAGTGAACCCACTCTTCCAGAAAAGCAGCAAAAATACTGGCTAAACAATGAAAATTGACCATTTCAAAGTTCTGAAATTAACTGAAGGCACAGAACAAACTGAAAAGCATCTATCAAGACAAGTTACAGAACCTCTGTTAGAATAGTGGGATTGTGGCTCTTTAAGTTGGAGCTATTCCCATCTTTCATTCCTCCCCAGCTCAAAACAAATTTTAGAACTGAAAATACAATAACCAAAAAACAAAACAAAACAAACTCCTCTACAGATAAGCTCTACAGCAGAATGAGGAGGACAGGGAAAGAAACACCAAAATTAAAGAGCAATAGAAAACACCCAATTTCAACAATGGAGAGAAAAAAAAATGAAAAGCGCCTCACAGAGCTATGCCACAATAGCAACAGACCTAACAAAAGTGTCTTCAGAGTCCCAAAAGAAGACAAAGAGAACAGAGCAGAAGAAGTCCTAGAAGAAATAATGGCTGAAAAGTTTCCAAATTTGTCAAAAGACATAAGCCTATACTTTTAAGAAGGTGAGAAAACTCCCAACAAGATAAACCCAAGGAAATCTGTGCACAGATACACAGAGTCAAACTGCTGAAAACTAGAGACAAAAAATCCTCAAAGCAGCAAGAGAAACAATACCTCTTCTAAGGGGAGTGGCGGGAGACAGAATTCCAATGACAGCAAATTTTCATCAGAAAGGGAGGCCAGAAGGCACAATATTTTTCAGGAGATGAAGAAAAGAACTTTCAACTCAGAATTCTATATTTAGCAAAAATATCCTTTAATAATAAGTGGCAAAATTAAGATATTCTCAGATGAAGGGAAACTAATGAATTCTATCACCAAGAGACCTACCCTAATAAAATGGCTAAAGGAAGTTCTATAAACAGAAATGAAATGACAGAGAAGGAATCTTGGAAAATCAGGAAGGAATAAAGAACAATGAAAAGAGTAAAAATACTGGAAAACATACTACATTTTCCTTCTCCTCTTGAATTTTCTAAATTATATTTGACAGTTGAAGCAAAACTTTTAACAATATCTGATGTGGTTCTCAAAACATGTAGAAGAATATTTAAGACAAGTTTATTATAAATAAGAGTAGGAAAAGAGACATAAAAATAGGTAAAATTTTTACACTTCACTCAAATTAACAAAATGATAAAACCAGCAGAGTGTGGTAAGTTAAATATATATAATGTAATACCTAGAGCAACCACTAAAAAGCTATATAAAGAGATACACTCAAGAACACTGTATAGACAAAACAAAATGAAATTCTAAAAAAATGTTCAGGTAACCCACAGGAAGGCAGGAAAAGATAGGAACAAAAAAACAGAGAAAACAGGGCTTCCCTGGTGACGCAGTGGTTAAGAATCTGCCTGCTAATGCAAGGGAAGCAAGTTCAAGCCCTGGTCCGGGAAGATCCCACATGCCGTGGAGCAACTAAGCCCGTGCGCCACAACTGCTGAGCCTGTGGTCTAGAGCTCGCAAGCCACAACTACTGAACCCGCAAGCCACAATTACTGAAGCCCGTGTGACTAGAGCCTGTGCTCCGCAACAATAGAAGCCACAGCAATGAGAAGCCCGTGCACTGCAACGAAGAGCAGCCCCCCGCTTGCAGCAACTAGAGAAAGCCTATGTGCACCAACGTGCTAAAAGTAAATAAATAAATAAATAAATGTATTAAAAAAACAGAGAAAACAAACGGACAAAAATGGCAGATGGGGCTTCCCTGGTGGCGCAGCGGTTGAGAGTCCGCCTGCCGATGCGGGGGACACGGGTTCGTGCCCCGGTCCGGGAAGATCCCACATGCCGCGGAGTGGCTGTGCCCGTGAGCCATGGCCGCTGAGCCTGCGCGTCCGGAGCCTGTGCTCCGCAATGGGAGACGCCACAGCAATGAGAGGCCCGCGTACCGGGGGAAAAAAAAAAAAAAAGGCAGACGTGAGCCCTAACATATCAATAATTACATTAAGTGTAAATGATCGACACCAATTACAAGACTGAAAAAAAAAATTTTAATGACTACATGCTGTTACAAGAAACTTACTCAAAATATAACAATTTACACAGGTTGAAAGTGAAAGGATGAGAGACTTCCCTGGTGGTGCAGCGGTTAAGAATCCGCCTGCCAATGCAGGGAACACGGGTTCGATCCCTGGGCCAGGAAGACCCCACATGCCGCGGAGCAACTAAGCCCGTGGGCCACAACTACTGAGCCTGCGCTCTAGAGCCCATGCACCACAACTACCGAGCCCACACACCGAAACTACTAAAGCCAGTCTGCGCCCTCTAGGGCCTGCATGTCGCAACTACCGAGCTGCGAGCTGCAACTACTGAAGCCCATGTGACTAGAGCCTGTGCTTCTCAACAACAGAAGTCACAGCAATGAGAAGCCCACGCACCGCAACAAAGAGTAGCCCCTGCTTGCCACAACTAGAGAAAGCCCGCGCGCAGCAACAAAGACCCAGTGCAGACAAAAATAAATAAAATTTAAAAAAAAAAGAAAGTGAAAGGATGAAAAGGATATACCATGCAAACATTAATAAAAAGAAAGTAGGAATAGGTAAATCTGTAGAGACAGAAAGTAGACATGGTTGCCAGAGGGTAGATTAAGCAAGAAATGACTGCTAATGGTTTCTTCTGAGGAGTGATGAAAATGTTCTGGAATTAGGTAGTAGTGTTGGTCACACAACTTTCTGAATATACTAAAAACTACTGAACTGTATACTCTCAAAGTGTAAATTTTATAGTATGTGAATTATATCTTTAAAAAATATTTCAATAAAGATGTTTTTAGGAAACCTCAATAGTTAAAAAAATTATTAATTAAAAAGCAAACAAACCATATGATTAATAAATGAGCCAAAAATACGAAGACATGGTACTGAAGGGGATACAGGGATAGCAAGTAAGCACCTGTTCAACATCATTTGCATTCAGCCAATAGGGGAAAGAAAATTAAGACCAGGATGAGCTATCATTACACATCTATCAGCATGACTTAAATAAAAATAGTGACAATACCAAATGGCTGTGAGGATGTGAAGAAATCAGATCTCATATACTGCTGCTAAGAATGCATAATGGTACAGCCACTCTGGAAAGTAGCTGTGCTCCTCGGCATTTATCCCAGAAAAATGAAATTTTATGTATATGATTGTTTATAGCATCTTTATTCATAAAAACCAAAAACTAGAAGCAACCAAAATGTACTGCAACAGATGAACGGTTAACCAAACTGCAGTATATCCACGGAATACTAGCAAGCAATAAAAGGGAACAGACTACTGATACATTCAAGAATTTGGATGGATCTCAGGGGCATTATTTTGAGTGAAAAAGTCCATCTCAAAAAGTCACATACTGTGTGGTTCTATTTATGTAACATTCTGGAAATGACAAAATTATAGAGATGAAGAACCGATTAATGGTTACCTGGGGTTAGGGAATATTGGGGAAGAGGAGTAGGTGTAACTATGAAGGGGCAGTACAAAGGAGCTCTGTGTGGTGATGGAATAGTTCTGTATCTTGACTGAGGTGGTGCTTACAGGAATCTACACGTGATAAAATGACAGAACTACATACATTTTATACATAGCTTTTATACTGTACTATACTTAAATGAGATGTAACTTACAGTAGAAACTGAGTGAATGGTACATGAGAACTGTCAGTATTTTTGCAAGCTCCTATGAATTAATAATTACCTCAAAAGAAACTGTGTTTTTTTTTTAACGAAGTCTGCTCATAAAAGTTACTTACTTTTTCAACAAACATGCTGAGTACACGCCCACCCCCACCCCTCAGTGCCAGGTTCTCTGCCAGGTACAAAGAAAGACAACTCATGTCTTCAAAGAGCTTCCCATTTAGTGGTAGAAAGATAAGCCATACAACATAACACAGGTAAGTAATGGAATTCTGCACTCTGAAGAATGGATTTTGCTCAGCAAAACCAATACCTGCATCAATCTGCTGCTCCCCGTTCATTTCCACAGCACATGGGTGATCTCCTCCCCACACAGAGGACAGGCCTTATAGTTATGCTACAGTCTGAAGATTACTTGCAGTTCTCAAGCATCTGTTCAATGGGCATCCAAGGGTCCAAATGAAAGTGCTGCAAAATCAAAAAGAACACATTAACAGGCTGCAGCCCAGTGTTTATTCAGTCATAAGACATGCTACTCTGGTGGGTTGAAAGGGCAGATAAAACAAAAATACACTGGCAGAATAGATGGAACTAGAGAAAAAAAATTTGACACCTTTTCTAATTTTGAAGACTGTGTGTGTGTGTGTGTGTGTGTGTGTGTGTGTGGAGAGAGAGAGAGAGAGAGAAAGAGCTATCAAGACCTTGATATCTAAAAATCACAAAAAATCAACATATATATGAATCACTACCCCTTCAACTTAGATTATAATACTGAGCACCACTATCCACAAAAACTCTAATTCCTAATGAAATCCTGGGGGGAAAAGTTAGCTTTCAATGCCCTGTCTTAACCAGTAAATAAGATTCAGGATACGACATATTATTTTATCTAGTTTTCTATTTCATTTACCTAGAATATTATGCAGAACCAAAAAGTATCAACTATATTTGTCTACAATTACACTTATAAAGAGAGCTCAATCCCTCCAAAATAACCTCTGAAACCATTTATTCTTTTTTAAAAAGGCTTTATTGGGATATAATTCACATGCCAAAATCTCCCATTTTAAGTGTACAATTCAATAATTTTCAGTAAATTTACAGTTGTATAACCATCACTATAATCCAATTTTAGAATATTTCCATCACCCTGGAAAGAAACTTCATTCCCCATTTGCAGTTCTTCTCCATTCCATCCCTAGCCTCAGGCAAACACTAATCTGCTTTTGTCTCTAGAGATTTTGCCTCTTCTGGACATTTCACACAAATGAAATCATACAACATGTGGTCTTTTGTGGACTTCTTTCACTCAGCATGTTTTTGAGGCCCATCCATGCTGCAGCATGGATGAATCTATTTATTCTTGCTTTACATACATGTAGAACAATCTAAGATACTGCCTTTATATATGCCTAACAGATTAGAAAGAGTAAATGCAAGGGGGAAAAGGAGCTGCTGCAGGAAGGCGTGATGTGAACTAACCTCAAGGGCAACAATGCAGAAAACTATAAAGGTGGAATAGCAACTCAACAGCCACAGCTGCCTGGGTGATACCTACAAGAGCAAACAACTCTGAACCTCTCAAAAAGATTCTGATTCTGTATTAGATCCCCAGTAAAAGATTATCATAAAAATCTTTTAAACACTAAGAAAAAATTAGTTTAAATTTTAACATACTCTTTGAAAAGGTACAAGCTACCTCAAGTACAACAGTGTGAGCTGGGTGATAGGGATACCCAGATTCTAGTCCCAGCTCTACCCGTAACTAAATATGCAATCTTATACAGACTATATTATGTCCTTTTTTTTTTTTTTTTGCGGTACGCAGGCCTCTCACTGTTGTGGTCTCTCCCATTGCGGAGCACAGGCTCCAGACGTGCAGGCTCAGTGGCCACGGCTCACGGGCCTAGCCGCTCCACGGCATGTGGGATCTTCCCGGACCGGGGCAAGAACCCGTGTCCCCTGCATTGGCAGGCAGATTCTCAACCACTGCGCCACCAGGGAAGCCCTATTATGTCCATTTTTAAAATCTGTAAAATGAGTGTAACATTTTCAGATTTTAAAACTAAATTTCATATTGAGCATAGAGAAAATCTTAATAACAGTTAAAATTATGGATATCCCATTTGAGGTAACTGCCAGTTATCCAAAATCTTTTCATATAACAACATAAGCACTGAAACTCACACTTTCGCAGATAGGAATAACTGAATAGAAACCTGGTAGTGAGATTTAAAGCCTCTAAATAAGCTTTCTTCTCTCAGTTTACTTTCCTACCCCAAGCCCAAAACATTCAAACTGTACCATTCCACCTGCCAATTCATTCACTCCCCATATTTATTAAACACTAGCTCATTACCATCCACTATTCTAGGAAATAAGGGTAAAGCAATCAAGAGAGACTTGGTTCCCGCATTCATGATGCTTATTTTCAACTGGTGTAAGACAATTTAAGCCAACAATTTAAAACAATTATTTAAAGTGCTATGAAGGAAAAACAGCAGTAGGTGCTAAGATAGAACATAATGGCAGACCTAACCTAAACTAAGAGGTCACTGACAGCGTCCCTGGGGCGGGGAAAGGTATTTAAGCTGACACTAAAGGGGAAACAGCAGTTAGGCAAAAAGGGCAGAAAGGAAAGAATAGTCCAGGAATAGGGAGCAGCACATACAAAGGCTCTAAGGTGGGGAGGAACTGAGAGCAGGCCACTGTGGCTGGAGCATGGGAACCAACCGGGTAAGTGGCACACAATGAAACTGGACAGGAAGAGTAGGAATACCGCAGTTGATACAAACTGGGGATTAACCATAAACTGGGTACTGTCCAAAGCACTTAAACATATTAATCCATTTAATACTCTCAACAACTGGACAAGGTGACATCACTATCATGAGGAAACAGGCACAAAACAGGTACTACCTGCTAGTGTCCCACAGCTAGTTAAGTAGGAAAACCAGGTCTCAAACCTAGCAAAACGTCCATATTATATGTCCTCAAACGCTGTATTATAGTGCCTCTCAATGGGAAGCAACCGAGGGTTTTCTTAAGCAGAGAAAGGATCAAATCTGTGTTTTTAAAAACATCACTCTGGGAAAAAAAAAAAATTACTCTGGACCCAATCAGAGAAACCATAAAGGAGTGACAAAAAACCATAAAAGTATAAAATTTCTACATGGCAAAAGACACCGTAAATAAAAGTCAAAGATAACAGAGTAGGTCTTAAAAGTTCTCATCACACACAAAAAATTTTTTCTAACTATGTATGGTGACAGATGTTAACTAGATTAATTGCAGTAATCTTCACAATGTATACAGATATCAAATCATTATGCTGTATGCCTTAAACTAATATAATATGTCAATTTTACTTCAATAAAAATAAATAAATAAGACAGTTGAGATGGGTGAAAATATTAACAACATGTAAGATAATGGATTAATTTCCAAATACAAGCTCCCATAATTCAACAAGAAAAAAAGAAAAGAAAAATCGGTAAAATATGTAATTAATCCATACTAAAAATGAGAGTTAATACTTACAAAAATATGCTCAATCTCATTAGTAGTGCAATAATGAGACTTTTTAATCAAATACTATTTTTTTCACCTTTCCAACTGGTAAAATTTTTAAAACTGAAAATCTCCGGAGTTGGCAAAGAAGACAGACAAAGGGAGAGAGTATATATTGGTACTACCTTTTTGGAGAGGAATTTAATGATAAATAATTTAACATATAAAGATTTAAAAGACAAACTCTTTGAGCAATAATTCTACTGTTAAGAAACTTTCACACAACACAATATGTGGAATCTAAAAAAGTGATACAAATGAACTTATTTACAAAACAGAAACAGACTCACAGACATAGAAAACAAACTTATGGTTACCAAAGGGTAATGGCAGGGGAGGGATAAATTAGGAGTTTAGGAATAACAGATACACACTATATATAAAATAGATAAACAGCAAGGACCTACTGTAGAGCACAGGGAACTATATTCAATATCTTGTAATAATTTATAATGGAAAAAAATCTGAAAAAGAATAGATATATATATATATATGTATGTATAACTTAATCACCTTGCTTTACACGTGAAACTAACACAACATTGTAAATCAACTATACTTCAATAAAAAATAAATTTAAAAAAAGCACTCTTGAACAACAACAAAAGAACCTTTCACACAACACAAATGTGTGGAAGGCTACATAGCCAATGATGTTTGCTGCTGTATTATCTGTAACAGTGAGAAACCAGAAACAGCCTATATGTCCATCAAATGTGAATGAGATGGCTACAGACATTATGATACACCTACACTAGGAAATAATTTGTAGTCATTAGAAGAATTCAAGTAGATCCATAAAAGCATATGGGAATGTCATCTATATTCTCAATGAAAAAAGCAAGTGAAGGACAATTATTATTTATATTAACTTTTCAAAATCCTGTGTCCATTGTTTACTTGGCTATGTGACTTTCAACAATCACCTTATTGGTGCCAATGACATCACTAATAAAATGGAGTGTAACAGTACTGTACCTACCTCACCGGACTGACAGGATAAGTAGGATAAACAATGAAGTGCACGTAGCATAGAGCTACATAGTAAATGCTGAGTTAATGTTAACTGTTATGCAATATTGACAGATTCAAGTTCCTATGGCACTAACTTAGGGTCATTTCTACATATAGTCTTGAAACTTCATCATGGGTCTGATGTAACAAAATTATCTGTTGGTTTACTAGGTTGTGAAGATGTCATCCACTGCTTACACTCATAAACTCTTGAAATACGTCAGCATATTTTGTGCAGCGAGCCACATAGTGCAATAATAATAATAATTATTATTAATAAATCTTCAAAGCCAAAAAGACATGAGTTGGGGGAAATGCAAGTCTTATGTAGCTAAAACTAAGAATGTAACTTTTAAAAAATTAAGTTATAATTAACACACATTATTACATAAGTTTCAGGTGTAGTGATTCAGTATTTTTTAAATTTTTCTTTCTTTCTTTCTTTCTTTCTTTCTTTCTTTATTTTTGGCTGCATTGGATCTTCGTTGCTGCGCGCGGGCTTCCTCTAGTTGCAGTGAGTGGGGGCTACTCTTCGTTGCAGTGCGCGAGCTTCTCATTGCAATGGCTTCACTTGTTGCGGAGCACGGGCTCTAGGCACATGGGCTTCAGTAGTTGTGGCTCACAGGCTCTAGAGCGCAGGCTCAGTAGTTGTGGCGCATGGGCTTAGTTGCTCCGCGGTATGTGGAATCTTCCCGGACCAGGGCTCGAACCTGTCTCTCCTGCATTGGTAGGTGGATTATTAACCACTGCGCCACCAGGGAAGCCCCCAGTATTTTTTTTTTCCCCAGTATTTTTATACATCACTGCAAGAAGACCATTTACCATCTGTCAACATACAAAGTTGTTAAAAAGGGCTGTGACATTTTTTTGATCTTACAGCATCACTTAGATTTTAATAAATAATCAGTTCATTGTCTTAATAGTATCATGAGAAATAAACTGATGAAGCCTTTTGCTGTAGAACATCTGTCAGATCTTTCTCTTTATTGCTAGTCTGCTCTCTTTTTATGCAGTGAGGAAAAAAACAATAAAATATCAAGGAGCTTAAAATATAAAAATTTAATTCACTTTTCATTTATTTCCTATTCATGTTAAACTGTTTTACTGTCTTTATTTATCACTGATTTTGGTATTATAATTCCTCTTGTGGTGACCAGAATACATCAGAATTATTTATTTAAATAAGTTCTCATGAACTAACTAATCTGGACCTTGTTCATCTTATTTAAGAATCTTTCAGTGAACTAAACAGCAGCCTAGATATTTACAGGAGGTTCTAATAAAAGAGACTAAAGCCAGTATTTTAAAATAGGAAACACTTCTAAGAAACAAAAATAACAATTTAAAAAAGCAAAGCTAATTGTACAAAACCAGCTTTGATGTCACACACACACACACACACACACACACACACACACAGGCACACAAAGAAAACAGAAACAAAACCCAGGTAGAATAAAACTGAACTGAATTCGCTACTTCATTTTTAGTGATATATCAATATAAAATAAAACCACCATGGAATACTTATACTTTAATAGATTTTTAAAAAGATCTAAAAGTCATCTGAACAACAAACAGCTACATGATGCTTCCCCTCCCATGCTATTTCAGTTTACCCATGCAGTCCACACTCTCAGCTTATACTACTCAGCTGAACGTTAATGCTCTTGATTTTCAAGGCTAAGATTAAACACTGAGTAAGAGTATTTATAATGTGGAAAAGTTACAATAATGCAAGAGAGATTTCTGTAGCATGAGTCCTCAGCCAAATGATTTAACATGTTGGATATAATTTTTAAAGCACTTAGGAAGAAGGACAGAAATTCAGTGTGACTATAAAGATATGACCTAGTATGTATGGTGGTTGCAAGAAAATGCTTTAGTTCAGTAAATATTTACCAGACAGTTAAAAGGAAAATTCCCACTAACTAACATGCTTGAATTTGCACTCCTCTCCCTCAACCGAACAAATGGAAGGTCAGTAATAATTTCAAGTATGTTGTAAATATGGTAAGTGCAAACAATTCAGCAAATCAGATGCTCCATTTTGGGCAGATTTGCAAAGTTAACCCTGCCCTTGACGGTAAATGCTAGTGGTAGAGTCACTGTATTTTTTGTTCCCCAACAGGTGTTGATTTCAGTTGGCCTTTCACTCTCCACAAGGGTTAATCATCACTCCCTGACCTTGTGCACATCTTATTTGACAGGCTATCTAAATTAAATCTTATGCTTCCATCTGTCAAATGTCAATGTAACTTGATTATCATGGGTAGAAATTTTCTATTGTTTCATTAAGTTGTTTGTTGTTATTGTTTTTAACCCACTGCTACATGTTTAACTAGGGAGATAAAAAATAAGTCTGTTAAGTTGACACATCTTAGCCACTCAAATCATCTAAGTTAAATCTGACCCTAACTTAACTTTTTCATGATTATGTAAATGCAACACAGGGCACATCTATCTCAGCTTTACAAATCAGTACTTATTAATTTACAAAACCAGTAAAAGCTTTAAATAAAACCCACAACTCAAGAATACCCTAATTTTTTAAAAAGGTGCTCAACATCACATCATCAGGGAAATGGAAATCAAAACCACAGTGAGATACCATCTCACACCTGTCAGAATGGCTATTATCAGAAAGACAAGAAATAACAAGTGTTGGCAAGGATGTGGAGGAAATCCCTGTGCACCACTGGTGGGAATATAAATTGGTGTAGGCACTGTGTGAAAACACTATGTAGATTCTTCAAAAAATTAAAAATAGAACTACCATATGATCCAGCAGTTCCACTTCTGCGTATGTGAAATGAAAGGAAATGAAAACACTAGCTCAAAAAGATACCTACACCCCCATGTTCATTGCAGCATTATTTACAATAGCCAAGACATGGAAGCAACCTAACTGTCCATGGATGGATGGATAAAGAAGATGCTGTGTACACATATATACATACACAATCGAATCATTTTGCTATATATATATATATATATATATATATATAGCTCAAATCACAGTGTTGTACAACTTGGACTAATACAATGTTATATGTCAATTATATCTCAATCTTTTAAAAAGCCAAATTATGAGGCAATATTTTAAAAGGGTTATTTTGGACTAACAATGAGAAATTTTTAAGTAAAATATGGTACAAGCATACATTGTATTACTACATGGCCAATAAAACTGTGTTAGAGAAATGTTTTCCTTCCCAATCAAAATCCCAATAGGGTATTTTATTCACCTTGATGAGCTAATTTTTAAATGCATCTAAAAGAGAAAATGTACAATCTAGCTACATATTTGTAAAAGATGATATATGATGAAGCTAGTTCCTTCTATCAAAATATTAAAATAGTGTAGTATTAGTGCAAGAAAAGACAAATACACCCATAAAATAGAATGAGATTGAGAAATAGATGCATTTATATGAGAGTACAGTTTGTGATACAATGGCATCCCATATCAATTGTGAAAGGATGAACAAACTAATAATAAAGAATTGGCTATCCATTTTGGGAGGAAAAAAATTAGATCCTTACTTCATGCTGCAACATAAATAAATCCCAGGTGAATTAAAAGAGCAAAACATGAAAATTAAGACTCCAAACAAATTAAAAGAAAAACACAAGAGAATATGGTTATAACCTTGGTATAGTATAGACTTCCTTAAGCAAGGAAGCTATAAAATGGATACATTTGACTACATAAACATTTAAAACTTCTGATTAGCAAAAAGACACCATAAACAACTTTCAAAGCCAAGTTAATAGACTAGAAAAAAATACTGCCAGCATATATCAATATAATAGACAAAGAATTAACAGCCATAATTACAGAAAGCACCTATAAATCAATGAAAAATGACCAAACCTTATAGGGGCAAAACAGTCAGATATAAACAGGAATTTTACAGAAGAAATGCAAATGACTTAAAAGCATATGAAAATATGTTTAACATCAACAGCTAAAACAAGTTATTTTTCACTCACAGATTGGCAAAAATAAAAGATTAATAACACCCAATATGGGTAAAGATATGGAGATATGAATGCTGCTATCACCGGTTGAAGAGCACAAATGGATGCGACCCTTTTAGAAAGAAATTTTATTTCATCAAAAATTTTAACCTGTATTCTCTACAACCGAGCAATTCAATTTCTAATATCTATTTCAGAAAACTATCCAAAAAATAAATAAGCAGCATAACGATTTCAAAGAAAGAGATTAAATTGTTCTCACTTCCAGGGCATACACAGAGAAGACACTCCCACACGTACAAAGTGCAAAAGCCTAAATGTATGCTTGAGCAATGTCTGTGGCTAGGGAAAAACTGGAAACCTCAATATCAATCAGTAAATTAGGGCACATTCGTTAAGATGAGAGTTAAAAAGAATGAGATAGTTTAATGGGTACAGAGTTTATGTTGGGAGTGATGAAAAGGTTTTGGGTATAGACAGTAGTTTGTGTGTGTGTGCATGCTTATAAAACATACTCAAACATACACAAAACTACATATTTCTATAGTATATACATTTCTTTATATATCTACAGATACTTTTTAAATGATCTGGAAGAATGCATACAAATCACTACCAGTGGTTACTTCTAGGAGAGTGAGATTCAGGAATAGGGTAAAAGGGAATTTGTGCTTTATCTGCTTTGAATAAACATTTTATGATAAGAATGTAGTCATATGTGTACTTCTATGACTTAAATTTTTATTTTAAGAAAAAAATGCATTTACTGACATGGAAAGTTATTTATTCATTCTTTCAACAAGTATTTACCAGAAACCTACTCTGAAATGGAAAGTTATTTATTCATTCTTTCAACAAATATTTACCAGAAACCTACTCTGAAATGGAAAGTTATTTATTCATTCTTTCAACAAATATTTACCAGAAACCTACTCTGTGTTAATAAGCCCTATCAAAATATTAGGGATGTTATCAGTGAAGAATACTGGCCAAAATCCCTGCCCTCATGAAGCTTATGTTTTAGTGGGAAGGAGAAAAAGTACTTTTCGAAATATGGTAAGTGATAGAGCTGGGCAGGGGAGACGCATAGGCTGAAAGTTGAATGCGGAGGTTGCGGTGGGGGGGGGGGGGCGGGGACCGGGACGAGGAAGGCGGGGGAGCGTCACTGAAAAGGTAACATTTGGACAAAGACTTGAAGGACAAACAGAAGGAAAAAGCCTGCCAGCCATAGGGAAAACCCAGAACAAAGGCCCTAGAATGAGGACATGTGAGGTGTGTTCTAAGACTTAGCAAGGAAGCCAGGGTAGTACAGGCTACATAAATAAGCAAGCAAGAGGAGAGGCAAGACAGCTGCCAACCTCCCACTGTTTGCCACACTCCCAGTCTCCTTTGTGACTGTCTCCCACCTACAGTCCTTAGGGAACTATGATATTTACCAGGACCCTGCTCCTCTGGGGGTGATAAAACATAAAGGCAAGGCTGGTGGGAATGTACAATGGTTCAATCCCCTTAGAAAACAGTCTGGCAGTTCCTGAAAATGTTAAACATAGATTTACCATGTGACCTAGCAATTTCACTTCTTGGTGTATACCCAAGATGACTGAAAACATATGTCTACACCAAAACTTGTACATGAATGTACACAGCAGCATTATTTGTAACGTCAAAAGGCAGAAACAACCCAAATGTCCACCCACCCATTAATGGATAAATAAAATATGGGGGACTTCCCTGGTGGCACAATGGTTAAGAATCCACTTGCCAATGCAGGGGACATGGGTTCAATTCCTGGTCCAGGAAGATCCCAAATGCCATGGAGCAACTGAGCCCGCGTGCCACAACTACTTAAGCTCGCACGCCTAGAGCCCGTGCTCCGCAACAAGAGAAGCCACCATGATGAGAAGCCCGCGCACCACAACCAAGAGTAGCCCCCACTCACCCCAACTGGAGAAAGCCCATGCGCAGCAACAAAGACCCAACACAGCCAAAAATTAAAAAATAAAAGAAAAATAAAATATGGGATATCTAACACAACGGAATATTATTTGGCCATAAAAAGGAACAAAGTACTGATACATGCTACAACATAGATAACCTTGAAAATACTGTGCCAAGTGAAAGAGGTCAAACACAAAAGGCCACATATTATATGCTTCCATTTATATGAAATGTACTGAAGAAGCAAATCCACAGAGACAGAAGGCAGATTAGTGTGGTTGCCCAGGCTGGGGGAGAGGCTAATGGGGAGTGACTAACATGTACAGGGTTTCTTGCAGGGGTGTTGAAACATTGTAAAATTAGGTGGTTGTGATAGCTGTACCACTCTGAATAAAAACCACTGAACTGTACACTTTAAATAAGTGAACTTTATGGTATGTAAGGATATCTTGATAAAGCTGTAAAAAAAAAAGGTAAAAAAATAAAAGCTGTAAAAAAAATATTAAGGACACAACTGTGCTTTTAAAATAACATTCCCATTTTCAAATACAGAAGCCAATAACAAAAAGAGACAAGGAGTCTGGGTCACCATTAGGATATGCAACAGAACAAGGAAAGATAATTTAGCTGTCACTGTTGTTATTAGTTAAGTCAATGCTTTAAAAGATAAATTCCAAATTTCTGTTGTTTAATCCAACAGATATTTATTTCTCACACACATAAAGTCCAAACAGATGTTCCTAATGAGTGGGGCAACTCCCCTCCACGTGGTAATTCATGGAGTCAAGTGCCTTCTACCTCACACCTCCTCCATCTTCAACAAAGGGTTCTCAAATCTTCGAGTACAGGGGGATCACTCACGGGAGGTTCTCCTGGGCCAGGCCTGCAAGCGGCACCTCCCTTCTACCCACGGTCTGCTAGTTAAAACTTAGTCATGTGACCCATCTGCTCTAAGGGAAGCCGAGAACTCTAATGCAGTACTTCCCGACATTAGTAAATATGAGTGTTTAGAATTAGCATTGCCATATTCTAGAATTCATATCAACAGCTAATATTAGTTATTTTATTTAAAGAAGCCTCTATGGATCAACAGTAGTGATACAACAAACTGCCATGGAATTGCTTTCTCAATTAATCAATAAATATTTACTGAGTACATACTATCTGCCACATATTGTTTTAGGTAAACAAATAGAGGGGTGGAAACCTTGCCCTCACGGATCTCACAATCCAGCGCGCGGAGACAGAAAAACAAAGTGTATATAGCATATTGAACAAAAATAAATGTTAGGAGGAAAATGAAGCAAGGAAGGAGGACGGAAGTACTACTTTCAAAAAGGTGATGAAGGTCTTAGTGATGAGGTGACATGAGCCCACACCTGAGGGAAGAACATTCCAGGCAGGAAAAGGAGAAGTTCAAAGACCCTCAAGTGAGAGCTTGTGCAGGATATCTGAGGTCACTGCTGTTGCAGCAGAATGATCAAGGCTGGGATCTAGGAGGTGAGTTTAGAAAGGTACCAGGGAGCCAGATTACATGTACACCTGTAGGCTGCTGTGAAGATTTTAGTTTTGGGGAAGCCACTGGAAGATGTGGAGCAGAAGAGAGACACAGTTTGACCTATTTTTTATAAAGGTTATCCTGCAGCTATGTTGAGAAAAGACTGTAAATGGACAAGAGTAGAAGCAGGAAGACCAATTTAAAAGACGCTGGAATAATCCAGGTGAGAGGTGTTGGTGGCTAACTCCAGGTTAGAAGCAGTAAAAACACTGAGAATAGTAAATGAGAAACTGGATGTGGGGTGTGAGAAAAGAGCGTTACCTGGGCTGACTCTTTAAGTTTTTTGTCTATGCAATAGAAAGGATGTAGTTGCCACTTGGGGAAAAGCAAAGTCTAAAGGAGGAGTGGTTTGAGGAAAACAAACTGAGGGCTTCAATGCAAAACAGGGCAATACGATTGCCTTCTTCATTATTAAGGGTTTGCTCTTTGAGTGTTCAGGGAAATTCTTTTTCAATCAACAGAATTATTACTATGTAAAGTGTTTCCAATTTATAAGCTATTTTCTTTATCTGCTATACTTCATCTGAGCAAAATAACAACTCTTTACAACAGCTAGATGGGTTCAATCCTTATCTTACACCTTGGGAACCTTCTTGTCATCTTCAATCCCTCTCTTACACTTCACCTTTTTTTTCTAGGTTTACTAATCATCCATGAAGGCACTTCCTCATACCAGTTTAGTAATTTATGCTGTCTTATTGTCTTATTTTAAAACCCCAAATTCAATACCCACAAATTTTCCATTAAAAGCACTTAAATGTCCATTTTTCTAAGCCTTCTTTAATACACATCTAACAAAAATTTCAGACAATTTTGAAAACTGAATCATACTATAATGAGGTTGGAAATTTTATGCCAACCAATTTATAAATTCCTGGTTCACAGTTGTAAGTATGGCCATTCTGCAGTCCTGTTTCCTCAGCAATTGTTAATTAGTACCAGGGTACTAAGCACCTACACTATGCCAGATACGAAGACTACTAAATCATGGTTTTGAAATTATCTTTCACTGTACCAAAATATGACATAAGCATTTAAAAAGCATTTCTTTATCCTCACATTATCTTGTAAGCTGCAGAAATAGCAGATCTTCTAGAGCTCAAATATTATCACATTTCTCATTGATTACAGGCTTTATTTACAGGAGCCAGTAGCACGAGCACATGTTAAAAGAGTCAATATGTCTTTAATCTGATTAAATAAAGAGGTATTTGATTCACCAACACAAACGCTGTCAAAATGTACCACTTTTAATAATTTTATAAAAGGATTACAGGAAGAGACCATGTCTGGTTACAAAAAGCCAGGAAACTATTCTCTAATTCCATGGTTGCTGTTTCTCAGCCTTCTCATGTCAAATGACAGATGAGAAACTTCATTCCAATGCAACAAATGCTTGTTAGCCATTTATCTTAAAAAAGAAAAAAGGAAGAAGTAATATTTGAGTATCTGCTATGTATGTGCCTGGCACTTTTTTTGTGTGTTATACGGTAAATAAAACACTGCCCAACAGTACATGGTAAGCATAATGTAAGTGTTAACTATTTTAAAATTATATCTTATTTAATCCTAACCAACCATTTACTTATCACATACATGATAACCCCATTTTACAGATAAGGAGACTGAGGTTCCGAGAAGTTAAATAACCTGTCGGTTTATACAGCTAGGAAACACCAGAGGCAGCATTTGAACCCTAGCCTGATTCCTGAGCCTAAACTCCTCTAGTTTTCCTGTAGCTCAGGATGACTGTGAAGTGTCTATCTCCTGTACCACAAAGTGATGGCCCTAAATGATTTACACTCTAGTTCTTCTGTTTATTCATTTATTTAACTTCAAGGTTCTACACTGTTCTACTACAAGGGTAAGTAACCAGGAGTCTGAATGGTACCTAGATAGGTGTTGCCATCAACGAATTTCTCCCAAAATGTTATTCTACTAGGTCCTTAACTACGTTAATTCATATGAAAGAATAAAAGCCTAAAAACTCTGAATTAATGAACACTTGAAAAAAGAAATATAATTTTCTTATTCTTTAAGTGAATGATAAACTAATCTCCAAAGAAGAGGATTTATGAGACTTTTGCTTGAAGTGTTAAGATTTTTTTCTCAAGTACGTTTAAATTCCCACCATACTCCTTTATACACCTAGAAACTACTTTTTTCATAGCACTGTACAAAGTTAAGCCCAGTCCAGTTCAACTCTCTCCAACTCTGTAATGGTCACTACTAGCACAGCCTAATATGTCTTTCCCTCCATCTCTTCCTCATTGCCACCAAACTCCACATTTGATCATGACGGCAAAGTCCACATTTGATCATGATGGCAAAGTCCCATGTTCCACATAATGGATCATGCTCAGGCAGTCTCATTCCCCTCTGTCAGATAATTGTGTTCTGAGTCTTCCTTATGGCTATGTGACCCAGTCCTGGCTCAAAAATAAGAGAAAACTTACTGGGGAGCTTCTGGGAAGTATACTTTCATTCCTAATAAGAAAGGCAAGATAGTTTCAAAATGTGTAGAATCTTTAATATCACCCAGTGTTCACCTTGCAGTGGTAACTGGCACAGCTAGGGTTAGCAAACACTTCCCATTACAATGTATACAGACTATGTATTCTACTTCTTTTAGGGCCTCTGCAATGCTAGATATGGACATACACTAGAAAGTAAACTCCACAAGACCATGCATTGTTTCATTCAACTAATATTTACTAAATGCCTAGTACATGCCAGGCTTTGTGCTGGGCACCAGGGTAGAGTCATGAACAAATGAGACATTAAAATCCTGGCTCCTAAGACACAGTTGGTACTCAAATAATACTTGTTGAATTAACGAACTGCAAATTCAAATGATTAATTACTGAACTAAAACTTTGGTAGAATAAATTGGTTTGGGTTTTTTTTAAAGAATAAATTATTTTTAAGCTGTAAAATAGTAAAAGTTTAACTGAAACTAATATTCAGATAATTTTTATATATTGTACCTTTAGACCAGTTTTGCGGTACCTCTCACTGTTGTGGTCTCTCCCGTTGCGGAGCACAGGCTCCGGACGCGCAGGCTCAGCGGCCATGGCTCACGGGCCCAGCCGCTCCACGGCATGAACCCGTGTCCCCTGCATCGGCAGGCGGACTCTCAACCACTGCACCACCAGGGAAGCCCCCTTTTGACCAGTTTTTGTTATACAACTAAAATATATATATATATATATATTTTTTTAAATACCAGAGAATATTCAGTGTAGTAAGTATTGGTAGGCATTTATACTTATTATAAGCAAACTGGAGAATTTCCAATTTCTCACAAATAGTATGTGTGCGTAAACTGAAAGAGAAAGTGTTCCTTCAGTATTAATTTCGCTATAACTCTAAGGAATATGTTTAAAGAGTACACTAAATACAGAGAAGCAGTCAATGAAGATTTAAATCAAAATGCAAAATCTGATTTCTGGCCCCCCCCAAAACAAAAAACAAACAAAAACTACTGGGAGAGGAGGAGCTTCAAGATGGCGGAAGAGTAAGACGCGGAGATCACCTTCCTCCCCATAAATACATCAAAAAATACATTACATCTACATGTGGAACAACTCCTATAGAACACCTATTGAACGCTGGGAGAAGACCTCAGACCACCCCAAAGGCAAGAAATTCCCCCATGTACCTGGGTATGGCAAAAGAAAAAACAGAGACAAAAGAATGGGGACGGGACCTGCACCAGTGGGAGGGAGCTGTGAAGGAGGAAAGATTTCCACATACTAGGAAGCCCCTTCCCGGGTGGAGACTCCTGGTGGCGGAAGCGGGGAGGCTTCGGGGCTGCAGAGGAGAGCGCAGCAACGGGGTGCGGAGGGCAAAGCGGAGATTCCCGCACAGAGGATCGGTGCCGACCAGCACTCAACAGCCCGAGAGGCTTGTCTGCTCACCCACCGGGACAGACTGGGGCTGGGAGGTGAGGTTCAGGCTTCGGTCGGATCCCATGGAGAGGACTGGGGTTGGCTGCGTGAACACAGCCTGAAGGGGGCTAGTGCGCCATTAGCTAGCTGGGAGGGAGTCCAGGAAAAAGTCTGGAGCTGCCAAAGAGACAAGAGACTTTTTCTTGACTCTCTGTTTCCTGGAGCGCGAGGAGAGGGGATTAAAGGCACCGCTTAGGGCTTCCCAGGTGGCGCAGTGGTTGAGAGTCCGCCTGCCGATGCAGGGGACACGAGTCCGCGCCCCGGTCCGGGAAGATCCCACATGCCTTAGAGCAGCTGGGCCCGTGAGCCATGGCCGCTGAGCCTGCGCGTCTGGAGCCTGTGCGCCGCAGCGGGAGAGGCCGCAACAGTGAGAGGCCAGCGTACAGCAAAAAAAAAAAAAAAGAAAGAAAGCACCGCTTAAAGGAGCTCCAGAGATGGGCGCGAGCCAAGGCTATCAGCGCGGACCCCAGAGACGGGCATGGGACGCTAAGGCTGCTGCTGCAGCCAGCCACCAAGAAGCCTGTGTGCGAGCACAGGTCACTATCCACACCTCCCCTCCCGGGAGCCTGTGCTGCCTGCCACTGCCAGGGTCCCATGATCCAGGGACAACCTCCCCTGGAGAACGCACGGTGCGCCTCAGGCTGGTGCAACGTCACGCCAGCCTCTGCCGCCGGAGGCTCTTCCCACATCCGTAACCCTCCCTCCCCCCGGCCTGAGTGAGCCAGAACCCCTGAACCAGCTGTTCCTTTAACCCCGTCCTATGTGAGCGAAGAACATACGCCCTCAGCCGACCTACACGCAGAGGTGGGTCCAAATCCAAAGCTGAACCCCGGGAGCTGTGAGAACAAAGAAGAGAAAGGGAAATTTTTCCCAGCAGCCTCAGGAGCAGCAGATTAAATCTCCACAATCAACTTGATGTATCCTGTATCTGTGGAATACCTGAATAGACAACGAATCATCCCAAATTGAGGAGGTGGACTTTGGGAGCAACGATATATATATATATTTTTTTTCCCTTTTTCTCTTTTTGTGAGTATGTATGTGTATGCTTCTGTGTGTGATTTTATCTGTATAGTTTTGCTTTTACCAATTGTCCCAGGGTTCTGTCTGTCCGTTTTTTTCTTTATTAAAAAATTTTTTTTCTTAATATTTTTTATTTTAATAACTTTAATATTTTATTTTATCTTCTTCTTTCTTTCTTTCTTTTTTTTCTCCCTTTTATTCTGACCGTGTGGAGGACAGGCTCTTGGTGCTCCAGACAGGCATCAGGGCTGTGCCACTGAGGTGGGAGAGCCAAGTTCAGGACACTGGTCCACAAGAGACCTCCCAGCTCCACGTAATATCAAATGGCGAAAATCTCCCAGAGATCTCCATCTCAATGCCAAGACCCAGCTCCACTCAACAACCAGCAAGCTACAGTGCAGGACACCCTATGCCAAACAACAGGAACACAACCCCATCCATTAGCAGAGAGGCAGCCTAAAATCATAATAAGGTCACAGAAACCCCAAAACACACCACCAGACATGGACCTGCCCACCAGAAAGACAAGATCCAGCCTCATCCGCCAGAACACAGGCACTAGTCCCCTCCACCAGGAAGCCTACACAACCCACTGAACCAACCTTAGCCACTGGGGACAGACACCAAAAACAACAGAAACTACGAACCTGCAGCCTGTGAAAAGGAGACCCCCAAACACAGTAAGTTAAGCAAAATGAGAAGATAGAGAAGCACACAGCAGATGAAGGAGCAAGGCAAAAACCCACCAGACCTAACCAATGAAGAGGAAATAGGCAGGCTACCTGAAAAAGAATTCAGAATGATGATAGTAAAGATGATCCAAAATCTTGGAAATAGAATGGAGAAAATACCAGAAATGTTTAACAAGGACCTAGAAGAACAAACAGAAATGGGGTTTCCCTGGTGGCACAGTGGTTAAGAATCCACCTGCCAATGCAGGGGATACATGTTCGATCCGTGGCCTGGGAAGATCCCACATGCCGTGGAACAACTAAGCCCATGTGCCACAACTACTGAGCCTGTGCTCTAGAACCAGTGAGCCACAACTACTGAAGCCCACATGCCACAACTACAGAAGCCCGCACACCTAGAGCCTGTGCTCCGCAACAAGATAAGCCACCACAACGAGAAGCCCGCACACCACAATAAAGAGTAGCCCCCGCTCGCCACAACTAGAGAAAGCCTGCACACAGCAATGAAGACCCAATGCAACCAAAGAAAAAAAGAAAAAAAGAGTAGCCCCTGCTTGCTGCAACCAGAGAAAACCCACGTGCGGCAACAAAGACCCAACGCAGCCAAAAATAAATTAATTAATAAAATAAATTTAAAACAAAAACAAACAAACAAAAAAAGAGATGAACAACACAGTAAATGAAATTAAAAATTCTCTAGAAGGGGTCAATAGCAGAATAACTGAGAAAGAAGAATGGATAAGTGACCTGGAAGATAAAATAGTGGAAATAACTACTGCAGAGCAGAATAAGGAAAAAAGAATGAAAAGAATTGAGGACAAGCTCAGAGAACTCTGGGACAACATTAAACACACCAACATTCGAATTATAGGGGTCCCAGAAGTAGAAGAGAAAAAGAAAGGGACTGAGAAAATATTTGAAGAGATTATAGTTGAAAATTTCCCTAATATGGGAAAGGAAATAGTTAATCAACTCCAGGAAGCACAGAGAGTCCAAAACAGGACAAATCCAAGGAGAAACATGCCAACACACATATTAATCAAACTATCAAACATTAAATATAAAGAGAAAATATTAAAAGCAGCAAGGGAAAAACAACAAGTAACACACAAGGGAATCCCCATAAGGTTAACAGCTGATCTTTCAGCAGAAACTCTGCAAGCCAGAAGGGAGTGGCAGGACATATTTAAAGTGATGAAGGAGAAAAACCTACAACCAAGATTACTCTACCCAGCAAGGATCTCATTCAGATTTGATGGAGAAATTAAAAGCTTTATAGGCAAGCAAAAGCTAAGAAAATTCAGCACCACCAAACCAGCTTTACAACAAATGCTAAAGGAACTTCTCTAGGCAGGAAACACAAGAGAAGAAAAAGACCTACAATAATAAACCCAAAACAATTAAGAAAATGGTAATAGGAACATACATACCAATAACTACCTTAAATGTAAATGGATTAAATGCTCCCACCAAAAGATACAGACTGGCTGAGTGGATACAAAAACAAGGCCCATATATATGCTGTCTACAAGAGACCCATTTCAGACCTAGGGACACATACAGACTGAAAGTGAGGGGATGGAAAAAGATATTCCATGCAAATGGAAATCAAAAGAAAGCTGGAATAGCAATTCTCATATCAGACAAAATAGACTTTAAAACAGAGACTATTACAAGAGACAAAGAAGGACACTACATAATGATCAAGGGATCAATCCAAGAAGAAGATATAATAATTGTAAATATTTATGCACCCAACACAGGAGCACCTCAATACATAAGGCAAATACTAACAGCCATAAAAGGGGAAATCGACAGCAACACAATCATAGTAGGGGACTTTAACACCCCACTTTCACCAATGGACAGATCATCCAACATGAAAATAAATAAGGAAACACAAGCTTTAAATGATACATTAAACAAGATGGACTTAATTGATATTTATAGGACATTCCATCCAAAAACAACAGAATACACATTTTTCTCAAGTGCTCATGGAACATTCTCCAGGATAGATCATATTTTGGGTCACAAATCAAGCCTTGGTAAATTTAAGAAAATTGAAATTGTATCAAGTACCTCTTCTGACCACAATGCTATGAGACCAGATATTAATTACAGGAAAAAATGTGTAAGAAATAGAAACACATGGAGGCTAAACAACACACTACTTAATAACCAAGAGATCACTGAAGAAATCAAAGAGGAAATCAAAAAATACCTAGAAACAAATGACAATGAAAACACAATGACCCAAAACCTATGGGATGCAGCAAAAGCAGTTCTAAGAGGGAAGTTTATAGCTATACAAGCCTACCTTAAGAAACAAGAAACATCTCAAATAAACAACCTAGGGCTTCTGTGGTGGCACAGTGGTTGAGAATCCGCCTGCCGATGCAGGGGACATGGGTTCGTGCCCCGGTCCAGGAAGATCCCACACGCCACGGAGCGGCTGGGCCCGTGAGCCATGGCCGCTGAGCCTGCGCATCCAGAGCCTGTGCTCCGCAACGGGAGAGGCCACAACAGTGAGGGGCCCGCGTACCGCAAAAAAAAAATAATAATAAAATAAACAACCTAACCTTACACCTAAAGCAATTAGAGAAAGAAGAAGGAAAAAAACCCAAAGTTAGCAGAAGGAAATAAATCATAAAGATCAGATCAGAAATAAATGAGAAAGAAATGAAGGAGATGATAGCAATGATCAATAATACTAAAAGCTGGTTCTTTGAGAAGATAAACAAAACTGATAAACCATTAGCCAGACTTATCAAGAAAAAAAGGGAGAAGACTCAAATCAATAGAATTAGAAATGAAAAAGGAGAAGTAACAACTGGCACTGCAGAAATACAAAGGATCCCGAGAGATTACTACCAACAACTATAGGTCAATAAAATGGACAACCTGGAAGAAATGGACAAATTCTTAGAAATGCACAACGTTCTGAGACTAAAACAGGAAGAAATAGAAAATATGAACAGACCAGTCACAAGCACTGAAATTTAAACTGTGATTAAAAATCTTCCAACAAACAAAAGTCCAGGACCAGATGGCTTCACAGGCGAATTGTATCAAACATTTAGAAAAGAGCTAACACTCATCCTTCTCAAACTCTTCCAAAATATAAAAGAGGGAGGAACACTCCCAAACTCATTCAACAAGGCCACCATCACTCTGATGCCAAAACCGAGAGAAAACTAGAGGCCAATATCGCTGATGAACATAGATGCAAAAATCCTCAACAAAGTACTAGCAAACAGAATCCAACAGCACATTAAAAGGATCATACACTATGATCAAGTGGGGTTTATCCCAGGAATGCAAGGATTCTTCAATATATGCAAATCAATCAACATGATACACCATATTAACAAATTGAAGGAGAAAACCCATATGGTCATCTCAATAGATGCAGAGAAAGCTTTCAACAGAATTCAACGCCCATTTATGATTAAAAAAAAACCCTCCAAAAAGTAGGCAGAGAGGGAACTTTCCTCAATATAATAAAGGCCATATATAAAAAACCCACAGCCAACATCGTCCTCAATGGTGAAAAACTGAAAGCATTTCCACTAAGATCAGGAACAAGACAAGGTTGCCCACTCTCACCACTCTTATTCAACATAGTTATGGAAGTTTTAGCCACAGCAATCAGAGAAGAAAAAGAAATAAGAGAAATCCAAATCAGAAAAGAAGAAGTAAAACTGTCACTGTTTGCAGATGACATGATACTATATATAGAGAATCCTAAAGATTCTACCAGAAAACTACTAGAGCTAATCAATGAATTTGGTAAAGTAGCAGGATACAAAATTAATGCACAGAAATCACTTGCATTCCTATACACTAATGATGAAAAATCTGAAAGTGAAATTAAGAAAACACTCCCATTTACCACTGCAACAAAAAGAATAAAATATCTAGGAATAAACCTACCTAAGGAGACAAAAGATCTGTATGCAGAAAATTATAAGACACTGATGAAAGAAATTAAAGATGATACAAATAGATGGAGAGATACACCATGTTCTTGGATTGGAAGAATCAACATTGTGAAAATGACTCTACTACCCAAAGCAATCTACAGATTCAATGCACTCCCTATCAAATTACCACTGGCATTTTTCACAGAACTAGAACAAAAAATTTCACAATTTGTATGAAAACACAAAAGACCCCGAATAGCCAAAGCAATCTTGAGAAAGAAAAACGGAGCTGGAGGAATCAGGGTCCCTGACTTCAGACTATACTACAAAGCTACAGTAATCAAGACAGTATGGTACTGGCACAAAAACAGAAATACAGATCAATGGAACAGGATAGAAAGCCCAGAGATAAACCCACGCACATATGGTCACCTTATCTTTGATAAAGGAGGCAAGAATATACAGTGGAGAAAAGACAGACTCTTCAATAAGTGGTGCTGGGAAAACTGGACAGCAACATGTAAAAGAATGAAATTAGAACACTCCCTAACACCATACACAAAAATAAACTCAAAATGGATTAAAGACCTAAATGTAAGGCCAGACACCATCAAACTCTTAGAGGAAAACATAGGCAGAACACTCTATGACATAAATCACAGCAAGATCCTTTTTGACCCACCTCCTAGAGAAATGGAAATAAAAACAAAAATAAACAAATGGGACCTAATGAAACTCAAAAGCTTTTGCACAGCAAAGGAAACCATGAACAAGACGAAAAGACAACTCTCAGAATGGGAGAAAATATTTGCAAATGAAGCAACTGACAAAGGATTAATCTCCAAAACATACAAGCAACTCACACAGCTCAGTAACAAAAAACCAAACAACCCAATCCAAAAACAGGCAGAAGACCTATACAGACATTTCTCCAAAGAAGATACACAGATTGCCAACAAACACATGAAAGAATGCTCAACATCATTAATCGTTAGAGAAATGCAAATCAAAACTACAATGAGATATCATCCCACACCAGTCAGAATGGCCATCATCAAAAAAATCTAGAAACAATAAATGCTGGAGAGGGTGTGGAGAAAAGGGAACACTCTTGCACTGCTGGTGGGAATGTGAATTGGTACAGCCACTATGGAGAACAGTATGGAGGTTCCTTAAAAAACTACAAATAGAGCTACCATATGACCCAGCAATCCCACTACTGGGCATATACCCTGAGAAAACCATAATTCAAAAAGAGTCACGTACCAAAATGTTCACTGCAGCTCTACTTACAATAGCCAGGACATGGAAGCAACCTAAGTGTCCATCAACAGATGAATGGATAAAGAAGATGTGGCACATATATACAATGGAATATTACTCTGCCATAAAAGGAACGAAATTGAGTTATTTGTAGTGAGGTGGATGGACCCAGAGACTGTCATGCAGAGTGAAGTAAGTCAGAAGGAGAAAGACAAATACCGTATGCTAACACATACATATGGAATCTAAAACAAAAAAAGAAAAAGAAAGAAAATGGTCAGAAGAACCTAAGGGCAAGACGGGAATAAAGATGCAGACCTGGGCTTCCCTGGTGGCGCAGTGGTTGAGAGTCCGCCTGCCAATGCAGGGGACACAGGTTCGATCCCTGGTCCAGGAAGATCCCATATGCCACAGAGCAACTAAGCCCGTGCCCCACAACTACTGAGCCTGCGCTCTAGAGCCCACAAGCCACAACTACTGAGCCTGCACTCTAGAGCCCACAAGCCACAACTACTTAGCCTGCACGCCACAACTACCGAAGCCCCTGCACCTAGAGCCCATGCTCCGCAACAAGAGAAGCCACTGCAATGAGAAACCTGCGCACTGCAATGAAGAGTAGCCCCCACCCGCCGCAACTAGAGAAAAGCCCACTCACAGCAATGAAGACGCAATGCAGCCTAAAAAAAAAAAAGAAAAGAAACAAGGGAGTCTGGCAAGAGGAAAGATTAATACTTAAAAGGGATCATCGAGAGACCAGAGACACTAATAGTTTAACTGTAAGAGCTCAGCTCAGACAAAATAAAGCAGAAACCTGAAAGAAAGGACTCCAAATGTTTTTGAGATTCTTAGTTAGCACAAGGTTAAGGAACTGACCACAAACCAAAAGGACCCAGAAGTTCAAATCAAGCCTAGAAAGTTACTTAATTGTCTTTACCTCCCAAATAGCTACCAATGTGCTCATCTCATTATAGGCAGCACCCTCAAAAGGAAGACCACTGGGAGCAGAGGAAAAGTCTGAAAGCTCCTTGATAACTACATTAGAAATAAGAGAAGCAGGTCAATTAAATGAGATACTAAGTGCACATACACATGCCAGGAAAAAAGGGGGCATCAGACCAGACCAAAGCAAACCACCATCTGACAGTCCACACTTTTTTTTCTCCCTCTAAATTCCTAGTTGCCTTAGATGTAATACTGTATTTGCAAATTCTCTGACTTATGAATTGTTTGAAGTAACATAAAAGCCAATTATAGTTCATTAAAAGCCGACTATTCTGTGTGTGTGTGTGTGTGTGTGTGTGTGTGGTGTAAAATAAGGGTGAAACTTAATTTTTTTGCATGTGAATATTCAGTTGTGTCCCTGTATCATATTTTGTTTTTTGTTTCTTTTTTAAGTTTTTGGGGGGGTATAGTTGTTTTACAACGTTGTGTTAGTTTCTACTGTACAGTGAAGTAGAGTTCCCTGTGCTATACAGCAGGTTCTCATTAGTTATCTGTTTTATACATATTAGTGTATACATGTCAATCCCATTCTCCCAGTTCATCCCATCCCCAACCCCACCCCGCTTTCCCTCCTTGGTGTCCATACATTTGTTCTCTACATCTGTGTTGCTAGTTCTGCCCTGCAAACCGGTTCATCTGTACCATTTTTCTAGATTCCACATAAATGCGTTAAGATACAATATTTGTTTTTCTCTTTCTGACTGACTTCACTCTGTATGACAGTCTCTAGGCCATTCCACATCTCTACAAATGACCCAATTTCATTCCTTTTTATGGCTGAGTAATATTCCACTGTATATATGTACCACATCTTCTTTATCCATTCATCTGTTGATGGACATTTAGGTTGCTTCCATGACCTGCCTATTGTAAGTAGTGCTGCAACGAACATCGGGGTGCATGTGTCTTTTTAAATTATGGCTTTCTCTGGGTATATGCCCAGTAGTGCAATTGCTGGGTCATATGGTAATTCTAGTTTTAGTTTCTTGTGTTTTTTTTCTTTTTGTGGTACACGGGCCTCTCACTGTTGTGGCCTCTCCCGTTGCGGAGCACAGGCTCCGGACGCGCAGGCTCAGCGGCCATGGCTCACGGGCCCAGCAGGTCTGCGGCATGTGGGAATCTTCCCGGACCGGGGCACGAACCCATGTCCCCTGCATCGGCAGGCGGACCCTCAACCACTGCGCCACCAGGGAAGCCCTTCCCTCTTTTTCTTGATGAATCTGAAAAGCCGACTATTCTCTTCAAGAGAATGAAAAATCAACTGAAGCTGAATAATGAGTATAACTAAATTTGTTCTACCCAAAGTTCAGCACAGTAAGTATCTTGAAAAAAAGATCACTCGGTAAAGCCAATACAGGTGCCTAGAAGAGAACTCTTCTTTGACTTTGTGCCTTTGTCTTCATCAGTTGGGCAAATGTTTCTCTAAATAGTGAACAACAAAATTCACATGCCGGGGAATGGCAGATAGTGAAATAATGGACCAGACTAACTATAAAAATGAGACCCAGCTTAAATCCCCCGGCCACCACTTACTAGCTCAGTTTCCTTATCTGTTAAATAGGGAATATGGTAAAGAGCTGTTGTGAAGAGTAAATGATAATTTACACTTACAGCAGGTACCTAATAAATCCTATCCATCAGAATATTAGAGATATGTTTAAACCCTCATGTTTCCATACAACCATGTCTTCCCAGCTAAGGAAGTTATTAGGGATCATAAATTTTAGAGGCTACTGAACCTACATTACAACTTTCAAA
Source organism: Lagenorhynchus albirostris (assembly GCF_949774975.1). Lineage (NCBI taxonomy): Eukaryota > Metazoa > Chordata > Mammalia > Artiodactyla > Delphinidae > Lagenorhynchus > Lagenorhynchus albirostris. The sequence goes on along the minus strand of NC_083104.1, from coordinate 35,919,692 downwards.
AGTTCAGGAAGTTTAATAAAATATTTTAAGTGGTTAATTTAGGTCTCTAAAAGGGAGGAAATCAAGGTATATGAATGATCAACACCATATCAAAAGTAACTGGACAGTTCTGGTAAGGAAGCATGTGGCCTCAAAAGCCAGACTGCTAAGGCTTGACAGGTGCACAGCCTGCTTGCTGTGTGGCCTTGGGCAAGTTACAGAATCAATTTATGCCTCAGTAGGCTCTTCTGTAAAATGGAGATGTTAACAATAGTACCTATCCCATACAGCTACTTTGATTATTCAATTAATTAATGCACGTAAAAGTTTACAGCACACAAAGCCCTCAAAGAATATTAGCTATTATTGCTTTAACAAGGCTCTTATTAGAATGAAAATACCTTTTGTTTCTAAAATGATTCCCAGACCATACATAGTTGAAACACCCTCTTATTTATTTATTTATTTATCTATTTATTTATCTATTTATTTTTGGCTACATTGGGTCTTCGTACGTGCTTTTCTCTCTACTTGCGGCAGGGGCTACTCTTCGTTGCAGTGCTCGGGATTCTCATTGTGGTGGCTTCTGTTGTTGCGGAGCACGGGGCTCTAGGTGCATGGGCTCAGCAGTTGTGGCTCACGGGCTCTAGGCACGCGGGCTCAGTAGCTGTGGCTCACAGGCTTAGTTGCTCCGCAGCATGTGGGATCCTCCCGGACCAGGGCTCAAACCCGTGTCCCCTGCACTGGCAGGCGGGTTCTTAACCACTGCGCCACCAGGGAAGCCCCCGGAACACCCTCTTTATTTCTTTATTTTTCTTACCAAATATCCTCCTAACTCCTCCTAGCAAAGTTATACAGTACACATTTTTTTTAAAAATTAAAGTACATTTCTTTATTAATTCTTCTTTGGTGTAATGAAATGACATTGAGTTAGTTTAGAAAACAGTCAAAAGGCTAAAAAAAGAATCAGTGATCAACAGCCATCACCGAAAACCTTAGAATCAGTAGGAAAGCACAAAAACAAAGCCTTTGCCCCAAGGGAGTAAAGAGGCTTCTGCCTACCCCAGAGGCCTCGAGAAGAGAACCAAGGGCAATTTGCAGTGATTGATGTCTTCAGACCTCTGGGAGGCTTCACTTTTATCCAATCATTCACCAAACTTGAACTCCCACTCTTTCTCCTCAAAGCTTTCAACGGAGGGCGTGATTATAAGGCAGAATGCTTTGGGGAGTTTGCTGCTTTGTTTTGTTACATTAAGCGCACAGGTATTTTTAAATAGCTTTATGTCAGACTTCACAGACTCCTGGACTATAATCACGTGTGCAGTACGATTAATTCATTGGAATTTTTTAAAAGAATTTAAGGCCCTAAAAGATTATCAGCTATAAATGCCAAGTAACTTTGGATAGGCTATAACCACTCAAAATCACTATATGTATCCATACTGCATGAGCAGACAAAACCAGTCCCTCAACACCTCCCAACTCCAGGGCAATGCTGCTGCCCCCTGAGGCATCCCTGGAAAATAGTATGATGGCGACTGTCTATTGCAAAACACTGGGCCATTATGTTGTGGTCCACAAACCTAAGAAGCATGCTGAATGTTTAATAATAATGATACAAGGAACAAGTATAAGTTATTTAGAAAAAGCATACATTATTCAGAAAACAAAATAACTCTTCAGTAGCTTTTAAAGTAAGTGCTTCCGGGACTTCCCTGGTGGCGCAGTGGTTAAGAATATGCCTGCCAATGCAGGGGACACGGGTTGGAGCCCTGATCTGGGAAGATCGCACATGCTGTGGAGCAACTAAGCCTGTGTGCCACAACTACTGAGCCTGCGCTCTAGAGCCCACGAGCCACAACTACTGAGCCTGCACTCTAGAGCCTGCGAGCCACTGCTGAAGCCCAGGCACCTAGAGCCCGTGCTCCGCAACAAAGAGAAGCCACGGCAATGAGAAGCCTGCGTACCACAACGAAGAGTAGCCCCCGCTCGCTGCAACTAGAGAAACGCCCGCACGCAGCAATGAAGACCCGACACAGCCAAAAACAAATAAATAAATTAAATAAGTGCTTCCAAAAAAGGAGTAAACCTCTGGTCACTACTGGAGATATGCTGCAAATGCATTAGACCTATAAAATAATTCAGTGCAAAGTATTAAATAAGCATGAGAAAAACAAAGTCTAAATTATGCTAACTAATTAGGAATCCAGTTAAATTCATATGCAAGGGACTTTCCTGGTGGCGCAGTGGTTAAGAATCTGCCTACCAATGCAGGGGATATGGGTTCGATCCCTGGTCCAGGAAGATTTCACATGCCACGGAGCAACTAAGCCCATACATCACAACTACTGACCCTGCACTCTAGAGCTCGCGAGCCACAACTACTGAGCCCACGAGCCACAACTACTGAGCCCACGAGCCGCAACCACTGAAGCCCACACGCTCTAGGGCCCATGCTCCACAACAAGAGAAGCCTCCACAATACGAAGCCTGCACACCACAATGAAGAGTAGCCCCTGCTCGCCACAACTAGAGAAAAGCCTATGCGCAGCAATGAAGACCCAACACAGCCATGAATGAATGAATGAATAAGATAAATAGATAAATAAATTCATATGCAAGATGTAATAGATAAATAAATAAATTCATATTCAAGATGTAAAACCAAAACCCTAACTTAGTTGCAGCTTGTTATTTGCTTTTGTCGATTTCAATACCCACATATATTAATATATACAGTGAACATCCTCTAAAAACTAGAAGTGCCTATGCTAAATATAGAAAGATTTTTGGTTAAATCTCCATACTTTTTAAACAAAAACAATGACTCCTCCCCCACTTCTCTATTCTTTCCCTAAAAATGAGTTATTTTTCCTGCCATTAAATTACTATTTAAGTAAACTTAAATACGGTACTACAAAGGTTACCAGTTTTCTAAGATTAGCACTTACCAATTCCACTTTTTAGCGTGTAGTACAAAATTATCTACATAATATTCAATCCTTAACAACACTGACTATGCTGCGCTAATTTTCATATTTTATAAGAAAAAAATAGTTCTTACAAAGTATAAAACTTCTTTCAGTTTGAAACAGAGACAGGTGCCTGAAGTCATCAAAACAAGCTGAAAAGAAATCAAAACTTTGCTATCTGCAAGTTAACAAAAGGTAGGCTTGAGGTAAATAACTGGTGATTAATGTCTCTTTCAGAGGGAAAAAATTTCCAGCACCATCTATGAAAACTGTTCTGACTTACATTCCAAAGGCTGGTTGTTTTTTATGATGAGGGGTGGGAGGGAGACATGGTTATTACTTTAATTGTATTTAAACTGTTCAGAAAATAAATAAATGAACTAGTTGGTCAAAACACAGCCACTCACTCAGGAAAAACATCATCATAAAGATAATAACAACTCAAAGTACACCCTATAAATCATTAACATGTTTTCTTCAGTATTTTCTTATAGGATATGAGATTATAAATACAGTATTATTTTCTATTAAAGTAGAAAAGAGAACTCAACTCAGTTGTTTAAACTCACATTCAATTCCTCCAAAATGATAATTTGAAGATTATCCCAGGCTTAGATATATCAAGTTGGAATTTCATGCCCACCAGTCAGATGACAGACAAATAGGACACTCAGTCAGTCCTTGCTGACTTGGAAACCAAAATCCAATGCTGGAAGAGGCTTAATATCAAATCTAACTACCAAAAAGTCATAAGCTCACTTCAAATTCCTCTCAAAGCAATCTTTTAAGAAAAAAAATCAATAAGCTATTCAAACACAGAGTACTGCTCTTGCTTGAATCTTCAACAAAATGTCAAACAAATTCAGACTGCCAGTTAGACTTCAAAGAGCCACCTTAATGAAAAAGTCTTGTCAAGAAAGGGAGGGAGGGAAAGTTTCTCCCATTTTAACAAATCCTCTAATGAGAACTAAACATCATGGAATTTTGGCCTTGGGAATTTAGACATCAGCACACCTTGTAAAACATGTGAAGAAACCCAATAAATAAAAATTACTACTGTGGGGTTACCCGGTCAACCTTGCAATTTTGGAGGGATACTGATGGAGTGGGGTGAAGTATGAAGAGAATAAAATACTTTTTCCACCTTACTCAAATGAGTAATGAAGTTCAACATATAAACCTTTTTCCCTTTACTCGTTTTTTCCCCCAAACAATTAAATACTTTATGCTCACATCACTGTCTCATTTTCAAACATTTGCTTAGTGCCATCAGGAACTATACCTAGCACTATATGTTTACAATACATTAAGTCAACTGCCTGGATGATTGTTTTTAAATCTTTCTTTGTCTCACTAAATAACTGATATTGGTGAATCTGAAAGTTAGAAAAAACTTCAATAGGTCACATCTAGTCCAATGACCCTCATAGTTTTGTGATTATATGCCATTCTCATGCCTTAATATTTCCACAAATAACATCTCTCCGTTAACCTATGGTGCTTCTCTAACAAGTCTCTCCCCGCCCATCCCTGAGTAAGTTGTCCGTTCTGTGTTCCAACACCATCAATGATACAGTACAGAAAACTCCCATGTATACCTTCTGTGACAATCTGTTCTACTTCTGAGCAGCTGCACCACATAGTCTGTCTTTGAACTGCCCCCAACTTCCAATGGATTCTACCCATATCCATTGCCCATTCAGAATGAGTTTGCACCTTCACACATACAAGAGCCCTTCCCATAGCTGAAAGAACAGTTCTCCCTAGTCTTCCTTGTCTTCCCATAGCTGAAAGAACAGTTTCTTTCTTTCCCATAGCTGAAAGAACAGTTCTCCCTAGTCTCCCTAGACCATCCTAGTCTTCCTCTGAAACACATTTCAGTGTCTGTATCCCAACAGAATACAAAAGAATAAAATAAAACCTTAAAATGATTTTGATTTCACTTTACACAGTCCACTACTTATGTGACCAGGCAAAATATTTCAAAACTATGTTTGCTCAGTTAATTAGACTTCGATACTGAGATCTTGGTAATCAGTCTTGATGGACCAAAGAACTGTTCCTTTCTCATTATGTTTCCTTAAATTTAACCAATCATAGAACTAAATAGACCTTTATTCCAAAGATATACTGATGGCCAACAGATACATGAAAAGATGCTCAACATCACTAATCAGCACGAAAATGAAAATCAAAACCACAATGAGATATCACCTCACACCTGCTGGGGTGGCTATTATCAAAAAGATAAGAGAGAACAAGTGCTGGTGAGAATGTGGAGAAAAGGGAATCCTTGTGCACTGTTGGTGAAAATGTAAATTGTGCAGCCACTATAGAAAACAGCATGGAGATTCCTCAAAAAACTAAAAATAGAACTATCATACAATCCAGCAATTCCACTTCTGGGTATTATCCAAAGGAAACAAAGTCACTAAATCTAGGCTGATCAATTAGTATAGAAACTTTCCCCACCCCTGGCCCCATCCATCCACTTAGTTCTGACCACTCTAAGCACCTGCTACCTACAGCTCCAACTAAGAGGTACATCTACTTACAAAACACTACAGAGTTACTGTGACATTAGTATTTAAAACAGATACACTGACAGCCAAAAAAAAAAGAAAAAGAAATCATCCCATTTAGGGAGAATTCTGAAAACAGGGTTAATAACTAAGGTACAAAAAATGAAAAAGAAATAGTAAAAACTCAGTAGAATGTACGTCAACTTTATAACTTTTCTTATTTACAGTTAAGATCAAGAAAAGAACAGAAAACCTTTTCATAACAATAAAGCATCATAAGAGACAGCAGCATCATAAATCAGAGCTCTAAAAACAGAAAAGCAAGCAATTACTATATATTCACTATAAAATACTATGCTGGGAAAAGATAAGGTCAAGCTTGCAATGTGCTCTTATAAAGCAATAATTCAGGATACATACAATCTTTGCCTACAAAGAAGCCAAGGAGAACACTTTACAGAGTTTCCAACAGAAGGATTTGTTCATAAGCCATTAATGCAGAGACAGAGGAAGGAAAAAAAAAACAAAACTCAACTTGCTAATTAGCTGAAACTTTGTCTGCCAAGTCATCTGGGAAATGGTGCATTAGGAAAAATAACCCAAACGACTTGTTAATAATAAGAGTCACTGCATTTGTAACTAAAGAGATCATACACAACTATACCACTGGATAACGAAATAGAAGATAAGGAGTTCTTTTAGTGAAAGTAATCCAGCTAACACATGATGAAGGAATGACAGAATCAGTGATACAGTTAATGCATCTGAGTGCTGACCATCAACAAACAGTTTACACCAATCACAAAACAAAAAACAAGCTGAAAGGTTACTTGCCTAATGATGGAAGAACAGAACACCAACTACGAACACACAAAAAATCAAACCTGAATCAGATTGAGCTTCTGATCTTCTAGATCCAATAGAGCTTCTAGATCCAATAGAGAAGTCAGAGGAACATGGTAAACATGAGCTTCTAGATCCAATAGAGAAGTCAGAGGAACATGGTAACCATCGACCTCGACTTTTACCTCACACCATACATAAAAGCTCAAAAGGAATCATTAAGCTAAATATAAGAGCTAAAATTTCAAAACGTAAGAAAAAAAGGAGAAAATGTTTTTGACCTAGGTTGGCAAAGATTTTTTTAGATATGACCCCCCAAAAAGCACAAACGACAAAAGAAAAAATCAATAAATTGTGACTGTATCGAAGTTTAAAAGTGTTTTCTCTTCAAAGATTCCATTAAGAAAAAGAAAAGCCACAAACTGGGGGAAAAATAATTGCAAAATATATGTCCAATAAAGGATTTGTATATAAAAATTCTTACAATTCAATAAACAATCCAATTTTTTTAAATAGGCAAAAGATGTGAAGAGACTCTTCAACAAAGATATATGAATGGCAAATGAGCACATGAAAAGATGCTCGACTTCATTAGTCATTAGGGAAATGCTAATTAAAACCTCAACGAAGTATCATTACACACCAATGAAGATGATTAAAGTGAAAGACTAACAATACCAAGCGTTAAGAAGGATGTGGAGAAACCGCAGCTCTCACACAATACTGGAATGAATGTAAAAGAATGTAAAATGGTACAGCCACTTTGAAAACAGTCTGGCGGCTTCTTAAAAATTTAGACCCAGGGGCTTCCCTGGTGGTGCAGTGGTTGGGAGTCCACCTGCCGATGCAGGGGACGCGGGTTCGTGCCTCAGTTCGGGAAGATCCCACATGCCGCGGAGCGGCTGGGCCCGTGAGCGAGCCATGGCCGCTGAGCCTGTGCGTCCAGAGCCTGTGCTCCGCAGCGGGAGAGGCCGCAGCGGTGAGAGGCCCGTGTACCGCAAAAAAAAAAAAAAAAAAAATTTAGACCCAGCAATTCCACTCCTGGGCATCTACCAAAGAGAAATGAAAATATATCCATACAAAGACATTTACACAAGTGTTCACTGCTATGAACTGGAACCACCCAAATGTCCATCAGGTAGTGAATGGATAAACAAAATATGGTATATCTACACAATGGAATACTTCTCAGCAAAATACAAAGGAACAAACTACCAAAACATGCAATGATAGGGATGGACCTCAGAAATAACACACTGAATGAAATATGCCAGACACAAAAGGCTACATACTGAATGATTCTATTTACATGAAATGTGTGGAAAAGGCAGAAATGTAGAGAGAAAAGCAGATCAGTGGTTGCCTGGGGCCAGGAAGAGGCAGGATGAGTAAATGGTCAAAAGATCATTTTGGGGGTGATGGAAGTGTTCTAAAACTAAATTTCGATGATGGTTGTACAACTGTATAATCTTACTAAAACTTATGAAGCTGTTCACTTAAGGTGTAAAATATGGCTCAATAAAGCAATTTTTTAAAAAAAGAGAATTAAGAGACCAAATGCAATGCAATGGCCTTTTGGATCCTGTAAACAATATTTTAAAATTTATTTATTGTGGTAAAATATGCATAACATAAAATTTACCATTTTAATCACTGTTAAGTGTATAGTTCTGTGGCATCAAGTACATTCATATTGTTGTGCAACACATTTTAAAAAAGTAACAGCATGTGTGGGAATTCCCTGGTGGCACAGTGGATGAGACTCCACGCTCCCAATGCAGGCAGCCCGGGTTCGATCCCTGGTCCAGGAACTAGATCCCACATGCATGCCACAACTAAGAGTTCACATGCCACAACTAAGGAGCCCACAAGCCGCAATTAAGGAGCCAGCAAGCAGCAATTAAGGAGACCAAGAGCCACAACTAAGACCAGTGCAACCAAATAAATAAAATAAATAATTTTTTTTTAAAGAATAAATGGTGGAGAGGGCATGGAGAAAAGGGATTTATTTACTTGTTTATTTATTTATTTATGGCTGTGTTGGGTCTTCGTTGCTGTGTGGGCTTTCTTTAGTTGCAGTGAGCGGGGGCTAGTCTTTGTTGCGGTGCGCAGGCTTCTCGTTGTGGTGGTTTCTCTTGCTGCAGAGCACGGGCCCTAGAGCACATGGGCTTCAGTAGTTGTGGCTTGTGGGCTCAGCAGTTGGCGCTCACAGGCTCTAGAGCACAGGCTCAGTAGTTGTGCTGCACCGGCTTAGTTGCTCCGCGGCATGTGGGATCTTCCCGAACCAGGGCTCGAACCCATGTCCCCAGCATTGGCAGGCAGATTCTTAACCACTGCACCACCAGGGAAGTACCCATAACCTATTTTAAAATGTGTTTTCTATGGAATGGTCCAGTTTGTACTTTTAAAAGTTCAAACACGATTTGCACTATGTATTGTGATATTTCTGAATTACAACAGAAATAAGAGAATTACCATTTCAAATTAACTCAACATTCAGCAGTCAGGAGATATTCTCCTCAGTTTAATTTGCACAGAGTAAGTGCTCATTTAAGCACCTGCTAAAATGAACTGTACTGAATAACTGATGCCTGTCCCGAGCATCCTAAATCCCATAGTCCAAGACCAGTGACTGCCACCCAGAGCCATACACAAACTCATCACCTAGTCAGCACCAGCTTGCTAAACCTGGAGCACAAATTTGCAAAACAGCCTCCTCTTTTTTCCAACAAGTAGTATGGTATTCATGAAGTACTGAAGCAATGGGAAAAACACAATCATTCAAGTTAATTTAATCAAGGTTGTTATACCTAGATTTTCAGTGGTTGGTTGTTGTTTTTTTTGGTCTTAGCCCGAAATATTTTACAAAATTATGGTATTTAGATTTTCATTCCAGAAACAGAGCTATTCTTTTTAGATCTTAATTTCAAAAGAAAAAAACTTCTACAGGTTCTGCATAACAGCCAATACCACAAGTCAAATTCTAATCTTCACGTGGAAGAGAATTCAAAATAGTGATGATGGGACTTCCCTGGTGGCACAGTGGATAAGAATCTGCCTGCCAACACAGGGGACACGGATTCGATCCCTGGTCCGGGAAGATCCCACATGCCGCGGAGCAACTAAGCCTATGTGCCACAACTACTAAGCCTGCGCACCACAACTACTGAAGCCCGCCTGCCTGGAGCCCGTGCTCTGCAACAAGAGAAGCCACCGCAAGAAGCCTGCGCACCGCAACGAAGAGTAGACCCCACTCACCACTAAAGAAAGCCCGCGCACAGCAACGAAGATCCAACGCAGCCAAAAATAAATAAAATTAAATCTTAAAAAAAAAAATAGGGCTTCCCTGGTGGCTCAGTGGTTGAGAGTCCACCTGCCGATGCAGGGGACACGGGTTCGTGCCCCGGTCCGCGAAGATCCCACATGCCACGGAGCGGCTGGGCCTGTGAGCCATGGCCGCTGAGCCTGTGCGTCCGGAGCCTGTGCTCCGCAACTGGAGAGGCCACAACAGTGAGAGGCCCGCATACCGCAAAAAAAAAAATAGTGATGATACCAATTGGATTTTTTTTTTTAATTGGAGTATAGCTGATTTACAATGCTGTGTTAGTTTCAGGTGTACAGCAAAGTGAATCAGGTATACATATACATATACCCACTCTTTTTTAATTCTTTTCCTATATAGGCCATTACAGAGTACTGAGTAGAGTTCCCTGTGCTATACAGTAGGTCCTTATTAGTTATCTATTTTATATATAGCAGTGTGTATATGTCAATCCCAATCTCCCAATTTATCCTTCCTCCCCTCCTTTCCCCCAGAAACCGTTAAGTTTGTTTTCTACATCTGTGACTCTATTTCTGTTTTGAAAATAAGTTCATTTGTACCATTTTTTTAGATTCCACATATAAGCGATATCATGTGATATTTCCAACTGGATATTTAATAGTATTAAGGAATTAACTGATTTTTACATGTGATAAACATGTATGGTTTAAAAAGTCATCATTTTAGAGATAAACACTGAATTATTTATGAAGTGATAACTCTAGTTTTGCTGTATAACAATACAGTGAGGGAGGCAAAATTATGTGTGTCAGAGAAAAAGAATACAGATAAAATAAGCCAGCCACGTGTTGATAATTGCAGAAACCAAGTAGCAGGGCTTTCTGTTTCTATGTACGTTTGAATACTGTTATAATGAAAAGTAGACCATAAAAAAATTAGTGATAAATCAGTCTTCTTAGAGGCTACAACAAAGAAGCAGCAGCAGCATTAATTGCTGTAAACACAGAAATAAAGAGTGTGCATGGTAAATGACATCCTGATATTCATGGATGCTACTACTCTGAAAAAACCTGCTGCATTCTCAGCAGCGTGAGGCGACTCCCACGACTAATATCCCAAATTATATTTTGGACATCACGTCCAAAACACATTACATCCAAAATGTATTTTGTATTTAGAGATCTTTCTGGAAAATCAATGATATTTAACAAGTATGTATTGACTAAAAGATCATCGTTATCTATTTCCAACTTCTGACCATTCTTTTCTTCAACAACCCATTCTTTCAACAGTGAATGTTGAAGTTAGAGCAGTAAGGGAAAAAAACAGTCTATCATTGAAAATCCATCTAGATATAATACGGAATTTCAACTCAAAAGGATGCAATAACACCAATTATTAGATCACATTTGGTTACTGAAACCTAAACTCATGGTTCCTCCTATTTTCTATTCTCACAGCATGGGACATTTTTCCCATTTTGCCCATAGTACACAAGGGCATTTCTTTTTTTTTTTTTCTTTTTAGTAGAATGGATTGCTTTTAATGACTTCAGTTTTACTCTCATCTTCATTTTTAATTATGGTAGATAATCAAGTGGCAGATTCCTCAGATTCTGAGACACAACTTCTTTATCATTCATGTACAAAAGGGAAATACTGGGTCTTGTCTTGAGCCCCTTTCAGCACCTCCAGCACCCACTTATATCATCTTCGGCACCCCATTTGACCCCAGCTAATACATACAACTGCTAAGCTGAAGCAGTCCATCCCTGGTACCAAAATGGGTCAAAAGAGAGGGACAAAAGGGGTTGCAACTGTCTCAGTTTGAAGCCTCCTTCTTGACAACAGTGTACTCACAGTGCAAAAGTGTTCATCTTTTGCGGAGGCAAGGGACAAGTTTAAGTCAGATGTGCTGTAACTTTTTTTTTTAAGATTTTTTTTTTGATGTGGACCATTTTTTTAAAGTCTTTATTGAATTTGTTACAATATTGCTTCTGTGTTATGTTTTTTGGTTTTTTGGCCACCAGGCATGTGGGATCTTAGCCCCCTGACCAGGGATTGAATCTACACCTCCTGCACTGGAAGGCAAAGTCTTAACTTTGCCTGGACTGCCAGGGAAGTCCCTGTAACTTTTTTTTTTTTTTTTTGCGCCCCTGTAACTTTTAACGAAATTCAAAATTGGTACAGAGCAACAATTTTTTGCAGTGCAAACTCAGTTTGTGTTTTTGAAAAGTTAGGCTTTGTTTTTGTTTTGTTATGTTTTTTAGATAATGGATTTTTTTTTAAATTTACTTAATTTTGGCTGTGTTGGATCTTCGTTGCTGTGCGCGGTCTTTCTCTAGTTGCAGCGAGCAGGGGCTACTCTTCGTTGCGGTGCGCAGGCTTCTCATTGCAATGGCTTCTCTTGTTGCGCAGCACGGGCTCTAGGCACACAGGCTTCAGTAGTTGTGGGGCATGGGCTCTAGATCACAGGCTCAGTAGTTGTGGCGCACGGGCATAGTTGCTCCGTGGCATGTGGGATCTTCCCAGACCAGGGATTGAACCCGTGTCCCCTACATTGGCACGCAGATTCTTAACCTCTACGCCACCAGGGAAGCCCTTTGTTTTTGTTTTTAAATTCTTCGGAGTTGGGTTGAATTAATCACTTTTCTTATCAATTAGAAAAAATTCATTGAACACTACATAAATATGGGAAATATAAAACACATGTTAAATATGGTCCCTATACATTGAAAGCACGTAATGCCAGCTGGGCAAACCTAACAGTGACCTAAGAGGCCAATGATGACTACCAAGTGCTCTGGACAGACCACACACACACAATGGGAGCAAAGCAAAGGAAGGCCTTGGTTTGAGCCAGGTCCAGAATGAGGATGTAACTGTGAAAAATGGAGAAAATGAAGATAATTCCAGGCAAAAGGATAAGAGCAAAGGTACAGAGTTGGAAAAGTGCAATGTGTATTTCAGACACAGCAACTAGACCAATCTGGTTTGGGTTGAGAGCTTCAATACAAGTGACAAGATAAGACTGGAAAGCTAGGTTGACACTAACCTGGAGGCCTTATTTACCACAGGTTTGGACTTCAACCTGAAGGAAATATGGGAACACTCGAACAGAGTTAAGTGCCATGAAAGTGAATGGTAGTGTACATATAGAAAGATGGGCAGTAATGCTCAGGATTGGAGTGGGGAGGAAGAAGAGCCTGGAAGCTAGATCAGGGGATGCTTACTTTAGTAATTCTAAAAAGAAGACCAGAGACACCAGAAGATAGAGTGACAGGAAAGAAACACTTCATTTATATAAGATGTCTGCAGTTTCCAAAAGACTTTTCCTTTAATGAGCTCATTTTACCCTCAGAACAATTTGTAAAGTAGAACATCTGTCACATTTCATAAGTAAGGAACTGCTGCTCAGGGCATTTCCTTCTATGACTATCTGTCGGTCCATGTTTCTTTTCACGATTACTCATCTCTTAACCACTAGACTGTAAGCTCCTTGAGGGTATGCAGGAACCATTGATTTGTTTGCCCTGGAATCTCAGCTGCATTGCAAAGAGCCCTGCTCAGTACCTGATACCAGAAGATATTCATTTAATACATGATACATGAGCAAGCAAATAACTGAAGAACACATTTCCTCTTCCACTCTTGTGCCAATGACACTGAAATGTTTATTTTGTTTTGCTTTGTTTAATGTTTGTTCTGACAATGGAAAAGCTTTGACAATTACACTACCTTTTTTTTTGGCAGTTCCTAGACAAGAAGACCTCTTTTTTCCCCTAGGTAGGAGAGAAGAAAAATGCACAAAAGGGAATATCAGGTTCTCTGTCACCTTCACAGTAGTATCAGAAAGTCACGCTAAGTGATATATTACTAAGGATACAAAAAGGTTGACAATTGGTAGTTACTTTTTTCAAAAATGTTCTATTTTTTTGCAGAATGGAATGGATACTAAGATTAATAGCCATGCATATGAGCACTTACAGTGCCAAAGGTGAGAAATCCTGGCCTAGAACACTTGATGCCAAGAACTGAGAAAATGCTCCAAAGAATGATGGACACAGGTCAAAAAGACAAAGAAGCCAGCTTAACGGGGCTCCCATTGGCCAAATCTAGGACAACTTACACAGAAATAAAAATAACAAGTAACAAGACTATAGCTCACTGAATAAAACAGAAAACCATGAGTCCATACTTATATAAATTAATAAATCAATAAATTTAAAAGTTTGACAAAGAATGGGATAGTTACATAGCTTCAAAGTACTTAGTCACAAAATACTAATTAATTACAAATGGAAAGAGGGTAATTTATCAGTGGAAAGCCTGGCACATACCACCATAAACAGATGATCATCAGAAGTAGGACAAACTGAAATCTGTACCTCCTTTCAGGGTACATAAGACACAGCATCATTTCTGTGATGTTCCTGCTGAAGACCTATAACCCGAGTTTAATCTTGAGAAAACATCAGATAAACCCAAATAGAGGGTCATTCTAAAATATATCAGGCCTATAATCTCCAAACACATCAAGATCATGAAAATCAAAAGAAAGGCTGAAGACAACTTGACATCTAAATACGAAGCATGATTCTCAACTGGATCACTTTGCTTTTACCAAAAAAAGGGGGCAGTGGGGAGGTGGGAGACTTATTGGGGCAATTAGTCAAACCTGAATGGGGTCTGAGGTGTATTTGATGGTAATGTGTCAGTGTTAATTTCCGGATTTTGAGAGTTATATTGTACGTATGTAGGAGAATGTCCTTACTGCAGAAGTAACACAGCAGGGTATTCTGGAGTGATGGAGCATCAGATGGACAACTTACTGCCAAGGACTCTGGGGGTGGGAAAACACTTTCCCTATTGTACTTATAAGTTTTCCCTGTTTTTGGCTGTTTCAAAATTTTAAAAATATTTTTAAATGATTGGTTCTCTCTCCAAAATGAAAGTAATAAATATAATCTTAACACATACACATGTATTCTTTCCAACAAGAGTGTTCTCTTTGTAAGACGAGTACTAAACTGAGTTTGGCATTTGATCACTAGGAAAGTAGAGCGAAACAGTGTTGTATAACAAAAAACGAAAGGCCAAAACAGGTTTTCCACATTGTAACCTTGACTTCAAACTCCAGTTCATCACAAATGAATTCATGGCCTTGGAAGATTTTTTACCCTTCTGAGTCTCAATACCCTAATCTATAAAGTGGGAATACCACCTTTTTTACAGAGTGTCTCTGAGGATGAAATAAACTGGTTTCTCTGAGAATGCCTTCCAGATTATAGATACTCAAGACTAATTCTCTCCCACTTCTAAACAATCTCTTTACAGCTTGCATCTAGTTAGTAAGTTTACATCTTAGTAAGCCTAAGGAGTACGCTTCCTAATATCAAACAACATTTCAGGTTAAAGGGATATTAAGGATCCTTTACTCCAATACCCCTGCTTTACAGAGAAGGAAATGAGACCCTGGACTTACGCAAGGCAAAGGCAAACCACTCCCATCACAGAGACACCAGCACTGGTTGGGAGCTCCAAGCACTGTGACACGCTCTCGTTTCATCTTCACAGAACTTGGAAGCAAGCATTATAATGATTTTGCAGGTAAGAAAACCAAGGTTCAAGCAAGATTAAGACACTGACTCAGAATTCAGGTCTCTCTGACTCCAACATTCATGAATTTCCCACTAAATGCTAACTCTATTATTTCCAAATGTGATTAAGAAAGACACCACATATGTATGTTTAAAAGGGTTTTCTGTACACTATGCACTCAGGAAATTACTCCCTTACCCCCACAGTTCCCTGTTATCACTGTAAAACAGAAATTATTTAACCCCCAAGTCTTCGTCCATCAACATCCTCAGCAATTTACAATAATCTTGTCAACTCCCCCATCACAGACTTGTTTACTAAAAATCAGCCAACAGTGTCAAATTTCTTAAAATGTCTTCCTACCTTAAACAGTTTCTTATTCCTACTGTTTAGAGCAAGGTTCTTCACCTGAAGTGCTAGGATCCATGAAGAGAATTCAGGGGCGCATGAATGTGAATGAGAGAAAGCTGTTACATCTGTTTTAACTAATCTCAAATTGAAATTTAAGATTTCCTTCAAATATGAGTGTAGGCAACACAGCAATATTAACAGTAACTTTGTCACCACAGAAAGAACACATATCTTCATATCACATTACAGATGATGCAGATATACATAAAGATTTCCTTTTTAATCCTATGTATTTTATTTATTTAAAACCAGCAATCTGAGAATGGTCACAGGCCTCACTAGTTTACCAAAGGGATACAATGCATATCAAAAAGCTTAAGAACCCCTGGTTTTGAAACACAAAGCTGTTAATCTGCTGAGAATTTGAGAGAATAAAGGGGAAAAAAGTTTGGCTGTTAAACACATGAACCACTTATTCATTCAACAAATATTTACTTGGTTCTTGTTCTGTGCTGTACTGTGAAGCAGCTATAAAGATAAAACATTGCCCCTTTGCCTCAAACTAG
Source organism: Lagenorhynchus albirostris (assembly GCF_949774975.1). Taxonomy (NCBI): domain Eukaryota; kingdom Metazoa; phylum Chordata; class Mammalia; order Artiodactyla; family Delphinidae; genus Lagenorhynchus; species Lagenorhynchus albirostris. Next base: position 35,903,576 of record NC_083104.1, on the reverse strand, counting down.
TGGGAAAGGAGACAAAAGCAAGTAACAAGGTTAGAATGTCTTAAGGCCTAGAGGAAAAGGGCAAAAGAAACCTTTGAACTCAAAGAAGAGGTTTTCTGTTTTCTCACTAAACAAACAAGGCACAATTTGAGTAAAGGGAGAAGAATCAGAAAGCTCTTCTAGCTCTCAGTTGCTCCTACAGCCTGGAGTGCAGGGGGCTTCTGGCAGCCCATCCTTAGCCCAGGAGAAGGCAAAGGGAGACAGCTATCAAGAGGGAACAGCAGGACTTCCCTGGTGGTCCAGTGGGTAAGATTCCACGCTCCCAATGCAGGGGGCCCGGGTTAGATCCCTGGTCAGTGAACTAGATCCCGCATGCATGCCGCAACTGAGAAGTCCGCATGCTGCCAACTAAACACGCCGCAACGAAGATCCCACGTGCCGCAGCTGAGAGCCAGCGCAGCCAAAATAATTTGAAAAAAAAAAGAGAGAGAGAGAGAACAGTTGGGCAGTGACTGGACACGGCTGCCCAGCCAGGGCAAGTAGCTCATGGATCCTGATTTAACTCTCTGTAGAGCTGGTAGGCCCTTTCTATTCCACAGATGCTCTGGGAAAATTAAACACGAAATTTTCTTCACTTTCTTTACATAATGTAGATGGGAAAACGTACAAGGGGGTAAAGTGGAGCCATGTTTCAAAATAAGATGACATTCACTTAATCTGTACAATCAAAATACAGTATGTCTGGGGCTTCCCTGGTGGCGCAGTGGTTGAGAGTCCGCCTGCTGATGCAGGGGCACGGGTTCGTGCCCCGATCCGCGAAGATCCCACATGCTGCGGAGTGGCTGGGCCCGTGAGCCATGGCCGCTGGGCCTGCGCATCCGGAGCCTGTGCTCCGCAACGGGAGAGGCCACAACAGTGAGAGGCCCGCATACCACAAAACAAACAAACAAAAAAAAATACAGTATGTCTGACTAATGATATTTTATTTATAACATAGTATTTACAGTAGCTGACTGAGAAAGTGGCAAATGAGTCTCTCTCTCTATATAGAACTTAACTTATAAAACATGATGTTTAATTAATTTGCTCACAGTTTCCCCCACTGAATTTTAATTCCACAATATTTGTTATACCATATCAACAAAACGGCACCAGGTAAAAGATAAAACCATCCCAGGGGAATACCACCAACCTTATGAACATCTGTTTTATATCTTTATCTTTAGAACTGTCTTCCAATATTTACCAATGCAATTAGAAACCCACATGTTTACAATGTTTTCTCAACCCTTCTCGCAACTGACCTCCACCTACTACTGAGCACCTCTTTCGTTCCCAGCACTACACTAGGGATGGAAGATCATGATACAAAGGTCAGTCTTGCCCTAAAGGATTTTACAGTTAGGGACAGAGCCACCGGGGGAATTTCTGAAATGCAAGACATTAGAAAACCAGCTGCACAGAGAAGGAAAAGTTAACCCTGAGTCAAGATAGCTGCCAAAAAAAAAATAACAGCTGCATGTAAAAGTAAAGAAACTTCATCTTGAAGAAGAATGGACAGAACCTTGGAAAGGTAGAGGAAAGAGTAGAAGACATTCCTAGCAGGGCAAGCAGGATGCAAAAGGCAGCAAGGCAGGCATGAGACTGGCATCAGCTGTGTGTATGGGTGGGGGGAGTGTGCTTGCACGTAAGGTGGAAGGACAGATCAGTCTGCTGGTGTATAGCATAAGGCCACACAGAGGGGTGTACACAGTAGAAAGTTACATATTACACAAAAGGCACCAAATAGGAAAGACTCGAGGAGTACTACATTTTAAAGTTTATCTGTCAGCTAACATACACAGTTAAAGGAAAATTAGGACTAGAGGCAGACCAGCAGAAAACAGCCCAGAGATGAAAGGCTGAGGGCTTGGGGCAGAGAAGCAGCCATCAGAATGGTGAGGAAACACTAAACCTAAGAGATATTTCAAAGTAGGAAATAACAGAAAAATCAGAGATGACTCCAAATTCTGTCATGTGAAAGGCCAAATAGTAGTGACACAGAACTGAGGTTTTGGGGTGGGGGACATGTCAAAGACTGGTGCATCCTTTATGACTGATACGGACTCCTGGGTTAAGAGTAGGCCATCCAGGTGAAGTCCCAAAGGCAGGTGAAAATCAGGCTGCTAAGAGATGACAGAGTAAGACAGGCTGGGCTGTAGATTATGAGTCACCTGACAAGTGCAGGCAGCTACTTCTCAGAAAAACCCAAGAGGAAGAAAAGGAGGTAACAAAAAGGGGAAAGGAGGTAGCACTTTCTGCTGGCCACTATCAAAGTCACTTCACATACATTAAATAGAGAAGAAATATAAATGCAGTAAGTCAAGAAAATGCCCTCTCGCAAAGAGTGCACCATCAACAAAGACAATTATGAAAGGAAGTTCAATGGATAATGAAGACTGAGAAAAGGGCACTGGACATGCCAATGCAAAGATCACCGGCAGCGGCTGAGAGAGCTTTCCAGTTGTGTGGCAGGAGCAGAGGCTGCGACGTGGGTGGCTGAGAGGAGAAGGTGGGGATACAAAGTGAATGCAGTGAATAAGAAGCAACCATATATTTAGGTATAAAACGAACAAGCAGCAAATGGACAAGGTTTAATGGCCTCTTAAAAAGGGCAGCAATGTCGAACAGTTCTCACAATCCTTTGTTCACCAAAGTAATTAGGAAAACACTGACCAACAAATCCAAAAGTCAAAGGTTAGCGCCCATACTTCTCATTATTGAAGGTGCTAGAATTAAAGGAAAATGACAGGCACATTTTAGTCTTTGCGAGCTCAATTCCATAACAAACAGAGTTCAGCTATAAATATAACAAATTAACATACACTGATTGGAACATATTCTGTCTTCTTTACAGTTGAAAGGTTGTGAGTGCTGAGAGACCAATAACAAAGACACAAAGAGCTTGTTAAGCTATAAAAAAAATTACAAATATTTCACACTAACTTTTTGAAATCCTAAACCATGTTTTTATAAATAAAACATTTGAAAGACCAATCACAATCATCTAGAAACTTGCTATAGGAACTGTAGTGCTATAGAATTTGATTTGCAAAAACACTCACTGGTTCAATGGAAAATTTTTTCCATGTTTCCAGTGTTGAGCCTTAAACAGAGATAGTCCCAGCCAATCATAAAACTTGCTAAGTTACAACTTATGCATTAGTTTGTACTCAAAATAATAAAAGTACTCATTCTTCAATCTTTTATCTGAAGAATAAACTCTTCTACACGGGGGACTGTAAGTAACAGATAAATTTAGAATGGGCAGAATATGTCATCATGAATACAACTCTTAGTGGTATATATGGATGAGTTCAAAGCTGACCAGAAGCTGACCAGACGCAGTGTTCTGCTAAAAATCCACTGTTTTAGAATTTCATAATACTGAAAGCAATGCAAGAACTATGCCACCAGATAAAAAAATTCTGGACAAGTTCCTTAGAGATTCTTAAATTTGTTCAAAATGTAACAGTATTATACTTACAGAGTCATTAACTCAAGATGCAAACCTCACTTGTTACAAAGCATGTAACACCATCTTACCATATAGAAAAAAAGAGCAGTTTTCTCCATCAAGGACATACTAATGATTTTCAAGAAAATGATGGAAAATAAAACATTGCATTTATAAGCATTTCCCTGTGCCTTATATCAGAAACATTCCTCCAAGTTACTATTGCAAAAAGAAGTACATTTTGTTTTAGAATATAATCATGACCTCTAAAAATCTTCTCCTGTGAAGAATTTTTACTTATAACTTGAAATAGCAGAAAAATCTAGAATTGACAAGAAAAAAAAAAGGTAACTCCTAAGAATTAAGAGTGATTTAAAATTGCATCAGGGGGACTTCTCTGATGCTGCAGTGCTTAAGAATCTGCCTGCCAATGCAGGCGACACGGGTTTGAGCCCTGGTCCGGGAAAATCCCACGTGCTATGGAGCAACTAAGCCCGTGCGCCACGACTACTGAGTCTGCGCTCTAGAGCCCGTGAGCCACAACTACTGACCCTGTCTGCCGCAACTACAGAAGCCCACATGCCTAGAGCCCGTGCTCTGCAACAAGAGAAGCCACTGCGGTGAGAAGCCCTTGTACTGCAACGAAGAGTAGCCCCCACTCACCGTGACTAGAGAAAGCCCGCGTGCAGCAATGAAGACCCAACACAGCCAAAAATAAAATTTAAAAAAAAAATTTTTTTTAATTTACAAAATAGAATTGCATCGGGATTTCCCTGGTGGTCCAGTGGTTAAGACTATGCGCTTCCACTGCAGGGTGCATGGGTTCGATCCCTGGTCAGGGAGCTAGGATCCCACATGCCACGTGTGCAGAAAAAAATAAAATAAAAAATAAAATTGCATCAATTTTGTTACATTCTACGAAATGATTACAACTGCATATATTACTGTGTTAGCGCTTGTTTTTTCTTTTGCCAAAATGCTCTCACACTTTCATTACTATTAGATAATAATCAGTTAATTGATAGCTTCAATTGCTTTAAGAAAGAACATAGCTTATTTATGCAGCGTCGTTTCCTTTAAAAACAGTCTTGAGATCAGGGAGGAAGACAGCTGACTTGTTGTGCCAGGCATTGTGCGATATAATACCTCATCCATTCCACCACCCTCTGAAATAGTCCCGTTCTAAACAACAAGGTCCTAATGTATAGCACAAGGAACTATATTGAATATTCTGTGATAAATCATAATGGACAACAATATAAAAAAAGAATGTATATATGTGTACAACTGAGTCACTTTGCTGTATAGCAGAGACTGGCACAACATTGTAAATCAACTATACTTCAATAAAAATAAAAAATTTAATATATGGTAAAAAAATAATAAAAAAGTAAAAAAAGAAAAAAAGAAATAGTCCCATTCTAAAGGCCAGGAAATAAGGTTTATTTTATTTTTGGCTGCATTGGGTCTTCGTTGATGCACACTGGATTTCTTCTAGTTGCAGAATCTGGAGCTACTCTTGGTTGCGGTGCGTGGGCTTCTCATTGCGGTGGCTTCCCTTGTTGCAGGGCACAGGGTTTAGGCATGAGGGCTTCAGTAGTTGTGGCACACGGGCTTCAGTAGTTGTGGCTCCTGGGCTCTAGAGTACAGGCTCGGTAGTTGTGGTGCATGGGCTTAGTTGCTCCATGGCATGTGGGATCTTCCTGGACCAGGGATCAAACCTCTGTCCCCTGCATTGGCAGGCAGATTCTTAACCACTGCGCCATCAGGGAAGTCCCCAGTTAGTGCTTTCTGCACCTGTTTTAAAAAATTCTTCCCCACCCTGAAGTCACAATGATCTTCTCTTATTATTATTACCTAAAATTTTTAAAATTATGCCTCTACATTCAGTTCCTTAATCCATCAGCTACAAGGGAAAGATTCAATTTCATTTTTTTCCACTACATGTAAAACTGATTATTGGGAACTAGATCTGACCCCAGTAACTAGACTCAACCACTGAGCAAAACAGGAAACTAACGAGATTCTTCTTTTGTTGAGGACCTACTATGCCAGCTAGGAGTATTTTACATACCTTATACAAATATGCAATAATTCTGCGAAGTACACTGTTACTATTCCCATCTTACAGATGAAAAAACTGAAGCTAAGAAACAAGTCCAAGGTGTTAAAAGATAAAGATGGGATCCACATCTGTCTCATCTAATGCCCGTGTTCTTTCTACCATACCACACTGTTTTAGGTTAAGAATTTGATCTCTGGATAAAAGAGGAAACGTTTTCATTTGAGGATGCAGTAGTCACTTTACTCTCCAGGTCCGCTAATAAAATGATGCTTACTTTATTTTAATAGTCAGGGAACAGATATTTATTGAGTGCCTATTACCTGCCAGGTATTGTTCCCTACTCTGGGGATCAAGTGATAAACAAAACAAAGTCCCTATCCTCTTGAGGGCTTACGTCTAACCTGCTCATAAGTAGTCTCCCATGTCCCTTCTGCATGACCCAGTCTTACACACTTAATAAAGAAACACTTCTTCAGGCTTCCCTGGTGGCGCAGTGGTTGAGAGTCCGCCTGCCAATGCACGGACACGGGTTCGTGGCCCGGTTCGGGAAGATCCCACATGCCGCGGAGCGGCTAGGCCCATGAGCCATGGCCGCTGGGCCTGCGCGTCCGGAGCCTGTGCTCCGCAACAGGAGAGGCCACAACAGTGAGGGGCCCGCGTACCGCAAAAAAAAAAAAAAAAAAAAAATACTTCCTCAAAAGCAGAGCAATAGGACTGCAACATGTTGCACTGTCAAGTTTAAGGCTGAACTTAAATAGCAACTTGAAGAAATTTCACCATTTCACACTGACAGAACGCCATGAAAGAAAGCATTGCCATGCCTCTTCCCTTCTCCTGTAGCTTATACTTTCACTTTTCAAAAAACATTAGCAATATTTCCAAATTACCTTAAAAAAATGAGCATGACTTCTTGTAAGCAAAATGAGCATACGTCTTGTGCTATTTCTTAACCCTTTTCTTTCCCTCTTTAAAAAGATGCATTTCTATGTACAATAAGCAGTAATAAACTTCTGCTTCATTTCTTTACTACAAATGGGATGTCTATGCATATTCAGAAAATAGAAGAATTCAAGAACTAGGAGAGAAACTTCCCTGGCGGTCCAGTGGTTAAGACTCCACACTTTCACTTCATGGGGCATGGGTTCGATCCCTGGTCAGGGAATCTAAGATCCCACATGCCGTGTGGTGTGGCCAAAAATAAAAAAAAATTTAAAATAAAAAACTAGGAGAGAAAAAGAGGTAACTATTCAGAGCAATGCGAGAGGCCAAGTACTACCTTTATTTTCCCATCACCTGCTTGCATCTGTTTCCATCTTTCAGACTAAGGAAACGCCCTTTCCAGAGGCTCTAAATTCCACCCCTTTCACCCACTTAATAATATAACACCATCAGTTATTCCTTCTGTACCACATTTCCACAGGATTAGTCACATCAGAGGAACATACAAACACTCTAATGCTGCCATCTCAATAATCAAAGAAAACCTCTCCTGACCCCGTCATGCCCTCTAAGAACTCCATTTCTCTGCTTTCCCTTCACAGTAAGAAATCTCATCTCAGAAGCTTGTCTACATGTGCCATTTCCTCACTTCCTCCCCAGTCTGGCTAGTCTATCCTAACACACTGACATTACTCTTGGCCAGATCACCAATGACCTTTCAATCACCAAATCCAATGGTTTCCTCTCTGGTCTCACCAGGCCCCCCATCTATAAAGTAAACTACTCAAAGAATTTTCTCCTCTCAGCTACTGTGACACTACTGTCCTGGTTTTCCTTCTTCCTCTCTGTCCAATCCATCTCACTCTCTTTTGCTGGCTCCTCCAGAATCACACAAACCCTAAATCTTGGAATTCCTCAGAGCTACGTGCTAAGTTCTCTTTTTCCCGTATACATCCAACATTCTCTTCCTAGGCGATATCATGCAAATTCATGGCACTTGCTCCCTGAGCTCCAGACACATATGTCCAACTACTCATTTGGAATCTCCATTTCAATGTTGCACAGGCAAGCAAAACAGAACTCTAATTTGCTTCTAAACCCAACCCTCTCCAGGCTTCCCCATCTCAGTGATAACCAACCAAGCCAAAAACTTAAAAACCATGGTCAATGGCCCAATCACCCTCACTCCGTCCATTAGCAAATCCTACTGAGTCTACTGTGACCATATATCTTGAAATTAACCACTTCTCTCCATTTTCACCATCATCCTAATCCAAGCCACCTGGACTATTGCAGTAGCCTCCAAACCGCCTCTCCTTTCACACTTGGAAGTCTGTTCTCTACACAGCAGATAGAAATCTTTTTAAAGGCAAAGCAGAGGGAATTCCCTGGTGGTCCAGTGGTTAGGACTCCGCGCCTCCACTGCAGAGGGAACGGGTTCAATCCCTGGTTGGGAACTAAGATCCCGCAAGCCATGCGGCACAGCTAGAAAAAAAAAAAAGGCAAAATAGATCCTGTCACGATCGTACTTCAAGCCTTTCAGTAACTTCCTAAGTAATAAACTCCAAACTCCTTACCAGGATCTACAAGGCCCTGGAAGGTCTGGTCCCTACTTAACACTCCATCTTCCTTCCAATCATACTCCCTCTGTTGGTTCCTAACTCATCTCAGACTCTTTCCTAAGTACTATCCCCTTGCCCAAAGTGCTCCTCACACAGCTGCTTCTCACCCTTCACATCGTAAGTCTAAAAGTCACCAGCACAGGAAGATTTTTTCTCATCACCCTATCGAGCATGTCCTCATCTTATTCTCTAACATCACTCAGCCTACCAGCCAAGTACTTATCACAAATACTAGCTTCTATTTATTCCCTTACTAGTTTATTATCTCCCTACTTTCCCAAAATACAAGCTTCCCTGTTTGGGTTGTACATGCAGTGCCAATAAATATTTGTAGAATGAGTGGCAGAAAGAAGAAATAATTCAAGGACATAGGAAGGAGAGAAAAGAAGGGAAGAAAAGAAAACATTTCCTATCTATAGCCAGGTTTCCACCAGAGTTTTATAATACAGATTTTTCCATATTGTAAGTGAAAGTAGAGGTTCGCTGTCGGCTAAGTTGAGCCTAACAGTAATATTCTATATATAACCTATTTGTAAAGTACAGCTCTAGCAGCAATCTGTTTATTTTATACTCAGTGCATTTCTATTGAAAGACCAAATTATTGCTTCTCTACAACTAGTCTCAGGAGTTACTAGTACACACTTAAATTTGCCAATGTAAATGAGGAGAAAATTTTGCTTAAAACATAATGCCAAGAGGAGAAAAAGATAATTATAAAATGCAAGCGCTTTATGCCTAAATGCATTAGAAAAAATCCCTCTAAAAGAGCAAAATGTTAAATGAGGGGTGATCGGTAAATGGGATACACTGTTATAACCTCTTCGTTTGTGTATGTTTAAAATTTCCCATAATAAAAAGTTAAATAAGAGTAAATGCCTCTAAGAAGTCAAAAGTATCTCGGGCTTCCCTGGTGGCGCAGTGGTTGAGAGTCCGCTTGTCGATGCAGGGGACACGGGTTCGTGCCCCAGTCCGGGAAGATCCCACATGCCGCGGAGCGGCTGGGCCTGTGAGCCATGGCCGCTGAGCCTGCGCATCCGGAGCCTGTTGCTCCGCAACAGGAGAGGCCACAACAGTGAGAGGCCCGCATACTGCAAAAAGAAAAAAAGTAAGTATCTCTGGGTCAAAGCTATTTTCCTAGCTCAAGTGAGCTCTGTTGCCCTCTGGAGACTTAATTTAAATGAACTGATAACAGTTTCTAAAGGTGTTTTCTTAAGACATGGGCTCCTTGGGAGTGTCTGCGGGCCCTCCCACTGGCTCAGTGTCACTGACTTCCAGCCCAGCCTCCTTTCTATGACAGTCTGCAACAACCACAGCTCAAAAACAGAGCAACTTTAGGGGAGGAATAAAATCGTTTAAAAGGAGGAAGTAGTGGAAGCATGCAGAAAGGGAAAATAAATGATTTTTGCTTGAACTTAAACAGAACATTTTTTTCCTAGAATTCTGATAAGGCAATATTTCTGTCTAAAGCGCACTTCAGGGCTTCCCTGGTGGCTCAGTGGTTGAGAGTCCGCCTGCCGATGCAGGGGACACGGGTTCGTGCCCTGGTCCGGGAGGATCCCACATGCTGCGGAGCGGCTGGGCCCATGAGCCATGGCCGCTGGGCCTGCGCATCCGGAGCCTGTGCTCCGCAACGGGAGAGGGGAGAGGCCACAACAGTGAGAGGCCCGCGCACCGCAAAAAAATAAATAAATAAATAAATAAAGCGCACTTCAGATGCTGAAAGGGATCTTACAGAAGACTAAATGCAAATCCACCAGAGGCCAGCATCCCCAGCCAAAATGGCCCTCCTCCTCCATGACTCCAACATTTCAAAATGTTGCTGCTGTCAGTGGTAGAGATGCTGATGTGAAGGCCTCATTTATTAGGTGGCACAGAGAACAGAAGAATGTAAGCTGCTCTGGCAGTAGTTAATTTTTTTGCTACAGAAATACTCTGGTCTATGGGAAAACAAAAATCATAGAAGTTTATTTTCAGTTTGTTTAGACTGAAGAAAATAATCCTATTAGGAAAGTAAGGGACTGCAGCTAGTCACAATTTTAAGACTGATTTTATCCTTACAAGTGAATCCATGAACATAATGAGATGGATCCAAACTGGCACATGAAAGATCCATTTATTTAGTTTACAAGTAGAAAAGGATCATCGTTTAAGAAAAATAATTAGCATTACAGAAATCCAAAATAACCTGATGAATGAAATAAGCTAGTACTTGAACATAAATTATTTAATTCACCAAAAACATGATAAATTATTCCCTGAAGATAACTTTTAACATTAAAAGCCCTTAGAATTTCAGATTTAAGGAAAAAAGCAAAGATGTGAATTTCATAAATAAATTACAGTAGAATTCTAAATCTGTAAATGTAATCACTGCATAGGATTTCATTTTGTCTTTCTTTTTTGGGGGGTAGGTGGAAGAAGTATTTTTTGATCTATCAGTGACAGACCTCACATCCAAGAAACAGACATTCAACCTAAAACCCTAGGCCAATTTTAATTGGGGCCTAGAGAAGCAGGGAAATAGGCAACAGAAGTCCCACTAATTCCTACCATTTCCACTATGATCTCCCTCCACATCTTGAGAGATTTAAATGTTGCCATCCCTAATCAAAAATAAGCTTATCAGTAATAGATTCATGTCATAAATACTGACGAGCACTGAACATGAATATAGTTTGCAATCAAGTATATTTAGACCTTGGTATCCTTGTTCATAAGCGAGAAAAGGAGCAACAAGATGCTGGCAATGTGTCTTGGGGGGTGTGGGGGCGGTAAGAATGATCTGAGCAGCAAAGGGAGGAGCACTCAATCAGAGGTACCGTAAATACAAGCCTGTCACATCTTAGACCAAGAACTAATATCAGGGCTCTGAGTAAGGACTATAATCAGATTAGGAGAGGCCAGTATGATCTTGTAAGTGACAGAGATCTAATCTGGGACACAACTGGGCCTAAACACAGATTTTCTGAACTCACGGAAATGAGCACTTAATCACACTAAGAGATCACGGCCACAGTGAAGATATGTTTCCTGTCGTGTTCCATTTCGAGAGGCTGAGTTCAGTTTTGTGGTTCAACACATGGATGTGACTAGGCTAAGTTGGAATTTAATTCTTAGCTTTTAAGGTTGCACTCATGATCTCAGATCTTACCCTTGCTATTAATTTAGTTTGTCCTACATCTAAGTTTATTTATCTCTACATATGAATTAAATAAATACCACCTGTGCTGGATAGTTTATGTTGGTACTCAGCCCCATGTTTAACATTCTAGACTCTCCCTGAATCATCAGGTGTGAATCTGCATCGCCAGCCCCCCTTGTCAGTTGTGCTCTCACTCCACTCTGGCAGCAGCCCTGGCAGGCGTTCCTGCTTGGCAGTTAGTGAACTCCAGCAGTATAGGTGAAAAATGGTGGTGTGTGGGCTCTACGCAATACCACCTTCCTCTTTGCTCCTCCAGCCCTTCCTTTTGTATCCAATTCCTAGAATCATACCCCCCCTTTTTTTAATTGACGTATAGCTGATTTACAATGTTGTACCAATCTCTGCAGTACAGCAAAGTGACTCAGTTATACACATAGAATTGTATCCCCTTTTGATTGAAGCACCTAGGAGTGGTTTCCTGACTAGACATTGTCTGATAGCCTACCAAATTCAGAATTTATATAATTCACAACCCAGGGTGGGGAGCTATGCTATAAAATATTCATTCATCCATTCAGTCAACAACTTCTTACTGAGCACCTACTGTAGGCAAGACCCTGTTCTAGGTGCTGGAGATACAACATAGACAAAAATCCCTGTCATCAAAGAGCTAACATTCAAGTGCAGGAGAGAGATAATACACAGGCTAGAGAAGTAAAATACACAGTGTTAGATAATAAATGCTAAGGAGAAAAAAAATAATCAGGGACAGGGATATGAAATTTTGCAAGAGGTTGAAATTTTTTTTTTTTTTTTTTTTTTGTGGTACACGGGCCTCTCGCTGTTGTGGCCTCTCCCGTCGCGGAGCACAGGCTCCGGACGCGCAGGCTCAGCGGCCACGGCTCACGCGCCCAGCCGCTCCACGGCATGTGGGATCTTCCCGGACCGGGGCACGAACCCGCGTCCCCTGCATCGGCAGGCGGACTCTCAACCACTGCGCCACCAGGGAAGCCCGAAATTTTCTTTTTTTTTAATTGAGGTATAGTTGATTTACAAAATTAGGTACTAAGGGGCTTTCCTGGTGGCGCAGTGGTTGAGAGTCCGCCTGCCGATGCAGGGGACGCGGGTTCGTGCCCCGGTCCGGGAAGATCCCACATGCCGTGGAGCGGCTGGGCGCGTGAGCCGTGGCCGCTGAGCCTGCGCGTCCGGAGCCTGTGCTCCGCGACGGGAGAGGCCACAACAGCGAGAGGCCCGCGTACCACACACACAAAAAAAAGAATCCACCTGCCAGTGCAGGGGACACGGGTTCAATCCCTGATCCGGGAAGATCCCACATGCCACGGAGCAACTAAGCCCATGCACCAACTACTGCACTTCTGCTCTACAGCCCGCGAGCTACAACTACTGAAGCCCACACGCCTAGAGCTCATGCTCTGCAACAAGAGTAGCCACCGCAATGAGAAGCTCTTGCACTGCAAGGAAGAGCAGCCCCCGCTCGCTGCAACTAGAGAAAACACACGCACAACAACGAAGACCCAACGCAGCCAAAAATAAATAACTAAATAAAATAAATTTACAAAAAAAAAATAGGTAATAAGTTTCAGGTGTACAACATGGTGATTCACAATTTTTAAAGGTTATACTCCATTTATAGTTATTAAAATATTGGCTATATTCCCTGCACTGGACAATATATCCTCGTAGCTTATTTATTTTATACATAGTAGTTTGTACCTCTCTTAATCCCCTACCCCTATCTTGCCCCACTTCCTACTGGTAACCACTAGTTTGTTCTCTACATCTGCAAGTCTGTTTCTTTTTTGTTACAGTCACTAGTTCGTTTTATTTTTTAGATTCCACATATAAGTGATATCATACAGTATTTGTCTTTCTCTGACTGACTTACTTCACGGAGTGTAATACCAGGAGGGTTGAAATTTTAATCACACAGGTCACTGAGGTGATTTTGGGGGAAAGACCCCAAGGAAGCAAGACAGCTAGTCATGCACATATCTCCAGGAAGGCATTCATGGCAGAGGAAACAACATGTGCAAAGGCCCTCAGGTGGGAGCCCCCTGGGATTATTGGAGAGCAGATAGTGGGGAGGAAGTCTGAGAGGTGGGAAGGCTAAGCCGTGGAGCCTTGTGGGATATGACAAAGACTTGAGTGAAAGCAGGAAATTCTGAGCAGAGGAGTGACATCATCTGACTTACCTGTTAACAGAATCTCACTGTGTCAAGGGTAGCCTGGAGGAAGCAAGGGCAGAAGGAGAGGAATCAGTTAGGAGGCTACTGTAATAATCCAAATGAGACTGGATGATAGCTAAGACGAAAGTAATGACAGTGAGGATGCTGAGCAAATTCTGAATATATCTTGAACTCCTATGTGATCATTAAAAAGTCACGGGCTTGTCCCTGAAATTTGCTGAAATCCACAACAACAGAAATTTCTAGGGCTTCCTTGGTGGCGCAGTGCTTGAGAGTCTGCGTGCCAATGCAGGGGACACTGGTTCGAGCCCTGGTCCAGGAAGATCCCACATGCTGCAGAGAAACTAAGCCCGTGCACCACAACTACTGAGCCTGCGCTCTAGAGCCGGTGAGCCACAACTGAGCCTGCACTACAGAGCCCGCGTGCCACAACTACTGAAGCCCACGTGCTTAGAGCCCGTTCTCCGCAACAAGAGAAGCCACCGCAATGAGAAGCCCGTGCACCACAATGAAGAGTAGCCCCCCCCAGCAACTAGAGCAAGCCCACGCGCAGCAACGAAGACCCAACGCAACCAAAAATTAATTAATTAATTAAATATAAATAAAATTGATGATGCAGGCAACTGTACCCTCCTAGGTTATTAAAAAAAAAAATTTCTATCTGACTCCTACCAGGTGAGAATATAATTGGCCAAAGAAAATGTAATAATTGCAAATTAACTTCCTATAATATTCAATATACAGAAAAATTAATACATAACATGCCAGGGTTATAAAAATTTTAATAAATCAAAACAGCAAATGACTCACATATAAGCACTCAGCATAATAACCTCCCTCAGCAATGAAACAGCAAATTAGGGGAACTCAACAGATAACAAAGTAAAAAGTTTGGGGCCCATTTAGGATATACTGTAATCTTGCCAAGCTGCATGCTTATGGACACAAGTTAACAGAGTTTCCCCTCCATCCCCGTGTTCTGACTGCTGCTCACTCCAGTTCCAGGCAGGTCCCAATGAGCCTGCCTTCAGTTTCAGATATAATAGCCCAAGATCACTGTAGCTAGTTGTTTGCTTCTTCTGGTACTCTCAAAGAGGGAAAGTTGGTGGGAACCTCACCAAAGTTAAACAGCTTCAGGAGGAAGCAGCACTAAAGATAAAGGCTTGGAAAGGGATTTGAAAAGGAAAAGTTCAGAATTATTTTCTTATTTTATACTGGACCTTGTCTCCATTAAAAACTGAAATGTCGGGGCTTCCCTGGTGGCGCAGTGGTTGAGACTCTGCCTGCTAATGCAGGGGACACGGGTTCTAGCCCTGGTCTGGGAGGATCCCACATGCCGCGGAGCAACTAGGCCCGTGAGCCACAACTACTGAGCCTGCGCGTCTGGAGCCTGTGCTCCGCAACAAAAGAGGCCGCGATAGTGAGAGGCCCGCGCACCATAATGAAGAGCTGCCCCCGCTTGCCACAACTAGAGAAAGCCCTTGCACAGAAACGAAGACCCAACACAGCCAAAAATAAATAAATAAAAAAATCACAAGTGCCACATGCTGTAAGTTAAATTCAAAGTCCAATAAACACTGTTTAAAAAAAACCAAAAACTGAAATGTCTTAAGTCTGAGAAAGTCTTACACTAATAATATATAAGTATTCAAAGATTACTCACTCCCTGACCTTTACTCCCACAAACATTATTCCACAAAAACCATTTCTCAAAATAACACCCTACAAAAATGTTAGCCCCTCCTCCCAGCCCTGTCAAACTATCTTCCATAGGAGGCACTTTGTACCTTTCTGACAGCACTTAAATAAGCACTAGCTATTTTGTATCATATCTTATCCTGGTACTATAAGCTTCTCAAGGGCAGGGAATTTACTCAACTTTGTATTCCCTAAACTCCCGGCACCACCACTTTATGAAGTTTTCTGAATAAATTTCTATGTCAACAGATCATGGTACCTCCAATTCAGTAGAGAGGAAAAAACCACAACTTTCTAATGCAGCAATAACGTTCCTGCCTCCAGGGAGGGGTAATGTCATTCTCACAAGAGAAGGAAATTCAGTGCCCACTACCTCGAGGTGCCTCAAGGTCAGCACTGCTGACAGTCCTGGTGTGCACACTGACCAATCGGGAGTGCCTTTTTCACCTGAGAAGGCGTTAAAGCAGAGTTTCTGTGTAAATTTATTAGGCATTATCCACAGGTAATTTGCTTGCTCTACAGTCCTCTTCAAATCCTCTGACGTTAAAACAAGCCTTCAAACCATTGTTTCTTCCACCTGTTCTTTAAACATTGAACGGTCCAACTTGCCAGGCTACCCTGTTGCTTACAATGCTTTTCACAATATAAGGAACTTGGCTAAATCTAATTCCCGATTTCTATACTTCTTTTTCCTGAGATCACTTATTTATTTATTTATTTTTTTGGCTGCACTGGGTCTTCATTGCTGCACGGGGGCTTTCTCTAGTTGTGGCGAGCGGGGGCTACTCTTTGTTGTGGTGTGCAGGCTCCTCATTGCAGCGGCTTCTCTTGTGGTGGAGCAGGGGCTCTAGGTGCACAGGCTTCAGTAGTTGTGGCGCATGGGATCAGTAGCTATGGCTCTCAGGCTTAGTTGCTCCGCAGCATGTGGGATCTTCCCGGACCAGGGATTGAACCCGTGTCCCCTGCATTGGCAGGCGGATTCTTAACCACTGCACCACCAGGAAAGTCCTAAGATCACTTTCTGAAGGCACCTTATCAACCCATAAGAACTTGCTTTTTGCCATACTATGTTATGCTGTCTCTTTGCCACAAGTCCAAGTCTACAAGTTGCATCCTTCTGTCTGCCTTCATGGGTCAAAACTACTCACTAGAATACAAAATAAATGGCAGAAAGAATGCCACAGCAAAGCAAACGCACTTGACTCCGGAAAGCCCATAGTGCACTCAGCGGCTGCAAGCCCCTGCAGGGAAGGGCACTAGCACTTGTGGACCAGCAGTGCCCGCCCGTTGCTGGCCCGGTGTGTGCACCCTCTGCACAAGCGATGACAGCCCTGGGTTAGGAATATACTACCATTTTTTGATGACAGTATTTTAGAGGCAATGGCAGTACACAGAGGAGATACTGATGGGGGTATGAATGTAAGCTCTGAGGGAGTGTTCTCAAGTTCTTCCAATAAAGGGTAAGAAGTAAGAACTCAGATTACTGAAATATAATAACACTTTAAGATTCAGCTACATAATGCATCAAGATTCCAAATTCAGTTTCTTCAGAAGTTACGATACTGGAACCATAGCATTCTGTTTAAAATTCCTTATCAAGTAGCTCAGATAAAAAGCAACTTAAAAAAAAATTAGCTGTATTACTGCCAATGAACAAAATACAAAAAAATTTCCAGAAAATAATTTGTTAGCCAATCCATGCTGCTGTGATTTTCTCAAAACCAAAACACAAACACAAATAAACTAAATTGATAACAAGCAGCACACACACAGGTCTTGGGCTTTAAAGGCATGGTTAACACCTCAGTCTGTAGACATCTTCAGACATCTCAGCCTCCCAAGACTCGGCTGGGAACTCTGCCCCCTCTACCCCTCCTGCCCCACAGGAAGGGGAAGGAGTGGCAGAGACTTTATCTCCTGCTCCCCTTATTCTACTGCACCCAGTGCTGAAGAACAGTCTACTTATACAAACACATTAACTCAGAAAAAACACATTCAGTATTAGAAAGTTTGTCTTAATCCAAGCAAATGCAGTTATCATTATTAGTCCATGACACTGTTTATAGCATAAAAAACTGGAAATACTGACTGAATAAATTATGGAGCAGCCATTAACAGACTACTAGGCAATCATTAAAAGAACAAGGCAGGGGCTTCCCTGGTGGCGCAGTGGTTGAGAGTCCGCCTGCCGATGCAGGGGACGCGGGTTCGTGCCCCGGTCCGGGAAGATCCCACATGCCGCGGAGCGGCTGGGCCCGTGAGCCATGGCCGCTGGGCCTGCGCGTCTGGAGCCTGTGCTCCGCAGCGGGAGAGGCCACAACAGTGAGAGGCCCGCGTACCGCAAAAAAAAAAAAAAAAAAAAAAAGAACAAGGCAGGTCTTCCCAGGTGGCGCAGTGGTTGAGAGTCCGCCTGCCGATGCAGGGGACACGGGTTCGTGCCCCGGTCCGGGAAGATCCCACATGCCGCGGAGCGGCTGGGCCCGTGAGCCACGGCCGCTGAGCCTGCACGTCTGGAGCCTGTTGCTCCGCAACAGGAGAGGGCACAACAGTGAGAGGCCCGCGTACCGCAAAAAAAAAAACCAAGGCAGATCTCTGTGAACTTGGATATATCCAAGACATTTTAAATGAAAAGAGCACTACCAATTGAGTTTTTTGAAGTGGGTGGAGAAATATATATTATACAAATAGAATTTTTCTGGAAGAAAACAAAAAAAACTAGAGATAACAGTGGCCTGCAGAAGGGACTGAGGGAACTTCCCTAGCAGTCCAGTGGTTAAGACTCCAAGCTTCCAAGGCAGGGGGTACGGGTTCGGTCCCTGGTTGGGGAACAAAAATCGATGCCGTGTGGTGTGGCCAAAAAAAAAAATTGTACAGAACGGACTGAAGGACTAGGGATATCAGTAAAGGAGTACTGTACACTCTTTTTCACTATTCAAAAAATATTTTACTACGTACCATGTATCCCTGTTTAAAAAAAAAGATTAAGGGAATTCCTTGGAGGTCCAGTGGCTAGGACTCTAGCTTCCACTGCAGGGAACACAGATTTGATCCCTGGTCAGGGAACTAAGATTCTACATGATGCGCGGCCATGGAGTGGCTGAAAAACAAGCAAACAAACAAAAAGATTAAGTACTTAAGTCTGTGATTATGATAAAAACAAAGCAATGCAAGAAAAAGTGATGCCTATTAAAAGAATTTATTATCTCTAAATTCTTTGTGGCAACATTTGAATTCAGTAAAACGGGTGAGTGGAGGGGTGGTATAGGAAGAGGTTCATTCTACCCACAGTAACTTTCAACTTTTTGCCAACCGTGATAAAAAAAAAGTGTATACTTCCTCCTCAAACCAAGATGCAAAAATCCCTTAAATGTTTGGCTCCACTGTAATCAAAGTTTAAATGATTCAAATATATTAATAGATCTGCAACTAAAGTTCAATTACATTTTACATGTTAATATCACATACTATGAGTAAACAGTTTTACATAATATCTTTTCGTTTCTAAACAAAGAACTTCAGAATTACTGAAGAGTCCAAATTTTCTAAAGTCTCTCCAGCCAAAAATCAGTTAAGTAAAAAACTAGAGTACTGACTCATTTTTCCTTTGTGCATGGAAGCAGAACAAAATATATCAAACCAAAAAAAAAATTTTTTTTTTCATTAAAAAATAGAGGGTTTTTTCCCCCATAGCGTCACAATTTCCAAAACTTTTCCATTTCCAGGCAGGACTGAGGAGGGGGTGGGAAGGATTATAGGCAAAGTCTAAGTCTGGTCAACCCTCTTTCACTTCTGTGCTGCTTCCCCTGTTCTCAGGTACCCCCAGTCCTCATACAGATACAACATCATCAGCACTCCCACCACAGTAAGAGCATCAATTCAATTAACAATGGTGGGAGGACAATGGATCCACTGGATTTTATTCTGAAGCTCAACCTGGGGCTCATGCACCTGCAAATAACAGGCTCTCATTAGTTACATGAGGGCAAAGGAAGTATCAACAGAATTGCCCCATCCTACGCTCATATAGAACCAGACTGGTGATTTCCTCTCTGTAACTACTATCATGAAAAGTAAAGCAAATGACTGGAGCTAATGCCCTTCAATTTGATTTTTACTAATGGAAATCCATTTGTGTCAAAGATCTGAAGATGGGCAGTTATCCTCGAAAAAGTGATGTTATAAGTTATAAAGAAAATGAAGTTGAGGAAAGGAACGTGGCTCACCAAAAACAATAAACAGACACTCCAAGCTGCAAAATATGACAAAATATTGACTTCTCATAAAAAAAAAATTCTGAAGATTCAAAACTAAACTATAATACTGCCCCCAAATCTCCAGAGTTTAAAAAAATTTTTTCTTAGATCATCTACAAGTTGGTTGTTTATTCATACCTCCACGTAACATATATGTATTTGCTACGCCCCATTCTCAGTACAGGGATGCCATGCTGATTAAAGGACAGACCTGGTTCCTATCTTCATGGAGTTTACAACAGCAAACAGAAGAACAATGCATTAGTGCACTGTCTAGTTTGCCCACAAGGAACAATAAGGGAA
This sequence comes from Lagenorhynchus albirostris, assembly GCF_949774975.1. NCBI lineage: Eukaryota > Metazoa > Chordata > Mammalia > Artiodactyla > Delphinidae > Lagenorhynchus > Lagenorhynchus albirostris. Next base: position 35,883,872 of record NC_083104.1, on the reverse strand, counting down.
AACATTCCTGGAGTAGGTTTTAATATTCTCTACAGTGGGGCTCTAAAACACTTTATAATAAATTAAACTTTTAAATTTAAATATTAGAATGAGCTAAAAATAAGATAATTTCACATAGTGATAAGTGCCATGAAGAAAACCAAACAGTAATGAGACATGAAAAGCCAGGGGAGCGGATGTTTAGGAAAGGTTTCATTACTGAGCTGACCCCTCTGATGAAAAGGAACTAAATGTAACAAACTCAGTGTACTTGGAGGGACAGAAAAGACATGTGGCTCGATTGTGGGAAAGCAGGCGGAAAACTGGCAGAGGTGGGCAGGGAACAAATCACAAAGGGCATTACAGACCACAAAAGGAGTTTGGATTTTATTGTAATTACTATGGAAAGCCACTAGCAGGCTCTAAGCCTAGGAGTGACAAGACAGGATCTGATTAAACATCATAGTTTCTTGTTTAGCAAATAATACATTTTAGAGTAGAAATAATGTTATAAATGATGGTGTTGCAGTATTGCTTCTATGCTTTCGTTCAGCTATAATTCATCTACTGTCTACTCTCTGCTACGTTGTATGCAAGGTACCAATAAAGAATAAAACAGGGTCTCTCATCATGAGCTCTCAATCTGGTATAGACACTGAACAAATAATTACAATTGTAATATTCACAAGAGGAGAATATGTAGAATACTGTGAGTACCCAGGGCAAAGGGTTAATCCGGCCTGGAGAAGTCCAGGGAGGAAAACTCTACAGGAGACCTGAGTCTTACAGGACAAGCAAGAATCTCCTTAGTGTAGTCCCCTAAGCACAACACCCAAACCACTGGTGGAACATGAGAAAATTTAGGGGCTGCTGAAGACTTTCTTTTCAAGTATTTACATAGCATCATTACGGTGGAATGGGAAAAAGAGTTAACATATAAAACATGAAACTGCAACTTCACAGGTATTGCTTAAACAGGATTTATTAAGAACTTCAAAGGTACAAACTTCTAGTTATAAAATAAGTCATGGAGATGTAATGTACAGCATGGTGACTATAGTTAATAATATTGTATTACACATTTGAAAGTATCTAAGAGAGTAAATCTTAAAAGTTCTCATCATAAGAAAAAAATTTTGTAACTAGGTATGGTGACAGATGTTAACTAGACTTACTGTGGTGATCATTTCCCAATATATACAATTATCAAATCATTAGTTTTACACCTGAAACTAATATAATGTTGTATGTCAATTATACCTCAATTTAAAAATTAAATTTTTTAAAAAAAATTTCACTAGCATTTGGTTTTCCCACAACACTGAATATGTGGGTAGTCTAAATATCACTTCAACAAGTGGGTCTGTGCTCTCCGTATATGTATGTGTATGTGTGTGTGTATGTATGTATGTTAACCATTGTGTACTGGGGTTAAAAACTTTTTTTAATACCAACATTTTTTGCAGCCATTTTTATACTTAAGCCAAGACAACCTTTAATCAAAATTTTCAAACAGATTTTGAAAAAATTCCAAATACTCTCCACTTGACTCAAAAGTTATGAAAATTTTCCTGATTTGTTTTATTTTTCTATACATATGTGCATATATGTATACTTTATGAGCCATTTGAAAGTGTTGAAGACATCATGAGACATCATGATACCTCAGCTCTAAACTCTTCAGCTTGCTTCTCCCAAGAATAAGGGCATTCTCATATATAGTCACAACACCATTATCACACTTAAAAAAAAAATTCTTAATATCTCCTGTTATGAGGTACATAGTTTGTAAAAATTTTAAGTACAAAGGCTTTGTTGAGAACCTTGGGAGTTCCCTGGCTGCCTAGCGGTTAGGGTTCCAGGATTTCACTGCCAGGGCCTGGGTTCAATCCCTGGTCAGGGAATTGAGATCCCGCAAGCCACATGGTACGGCCATAAATAAATAAATAAACTTACTGAAGGAATATATTTGGATAAAACGATTAGACTTACTATTACTTGTATTTCATTATTTTTATTTTTAAAATGTAATAATGTTTTATAAAATTTAAGTTAAAAAGTCAAAATTTTAGGAACTTCCCTGGTGGTCCGGTGGGTAAGAATCCATGCTCCCAGTGCAGCGGGCCTGGGTTCAATCCCTGGTCGTGGAACTAGATCCCGCATGCATGCCACAACTAAGAGTCCGCATGCCACAACTAAAGATCCTGCATGCCGCAACTAAGATCTGGCGCAACCAAATAAATAAATAAATATTTTTAAAAATAAAATAGTCAAAAATTTAAAGTAAATTTTTTAAATATTGAAAGAATAATTATGGTAATCAAATATGGCCAAAATCATGAGATTGGTACGTGCGAGACTGATATTTGGGAGCCTTGTGTTAGTGGAGGACACACTGGACATGCAGAGGAGAGTATGTGCAGAGGACCAGGGTGTAGGCGTGGCTGGAGGGATGGGCGTGTGTGAGAGGGGGCTAAGCTGGGCAGGTGAGGGGACAAGCTCCTCAAGGATTCTGTGCACATTCCTGAGGAGCCTGGACTTTCCCCTGCTGGCAGCAGAATAAGTTTCTGTGATAAAATCAAGTTTGTTTAGAAAGAGCTATCTGGCCACAGTGTGTCAGATGGATTGGAGAAGGAGGGGCAGAGGATGGAGGGTATGGACAACCATTTGGAGGCAACAGAACATATTTTTAACTGCAAATATTTAACATTTTAGTTATATTATGGGCTGAACAAACCTGCTATACTGGTAAAGGAACAAAACAAAAACAGTAAAACTAAACTAAGTTTACTTGCATGTTCATGGTGTAGAAAAGCAGCTTTTAAGAGAATAAGATAAGTTAGTAGAGACTTCCATAAAACTTGAAAGAAACCCTTGGGCACTTTTGAAGGTTTCAGCATTTAAAGGAGTTGGCTCTTTTTAAAACCTAGTTTCACTTTCCAAAGTGGCTTTCCTTTTCCTTGGCAAGATTCATCGCAGCATTAATTTTATATTTACCAGTCACAATTAAAATAAAACCAATGGGAAAGAGGTGGGGTGCAGAACAGATCAAGTGATTTTCCGACAAGCAGAGTGCCCTCAGGCAGTACTGAGCAACTCCAGAAAGTTCCACTTACAGAGTCCAAGGACCAGATACCAGCTCTGCCTCGGAAGAGGAAGAGGGCAGCACTAGAAGGCCTAAGTGGCAGGACAGGATGCTGACCCTTCACTCCCCTTCCACCAGAACTCTAGTTTTACTTATTTTACATATTGGGTTTCCTAGAAAGATTTCACTTAACAAAGGGTCCCATAGCTTCTAAAAATGTTTGAAAGCCAAGGAGTCAGAACTGCACATTCTTAAGTAAAGGGTTGGTAATTCAAGAATAAAACTCAGTTCCACGGGAAAGCTGTTGGGGGAAAAAATGGAAGCCATCACTAAGAAGGAAGGTCAAAAAAGAGACCTAGGCAGATGGGCCGGCTAGAGGAGTAGCTTTAAGGTAGACTGAGGGATTCTGTTCAGGACCTGTAGATTTTGAGAGGCCAGCAGAGCATCCAAACTGGACAGGCCCAGAGAACAGAGGATATATGGATCTGAAGCTCAGCAGAAAGGTTTAGGGGGGCATAAGAGCTAGATGAAGTCTAAATGTGGGGGAATCCACCAAGGGAGGGTCTGAAAAGGTCACAGAAGGCAAAAAGAAAAGGGTCTGCCTCGAGCTAAGATTGTGTGGAGCTAGTGGCACATAGGGCCACTTCAGGAGGAGACCCTGAAGTCTCCTTCAGGGTCTGAAGTGGGCAGTCTGTCCACAGAAGAGCAGGCACAGGCTGGACTTGCAGGGGTGGTACTCAACAGAGCAGAAGCTGCAGAAGGGCAAAGGGACCAGAGTAAAGGGTACTGGCCAGGAAGCAAAAGACTGGACAATGGGTCCAGGCTTAAAGGGGCTGGAACTCTTTGAGAGGAAAAGGAGGTTAACAATGAGGTCAAAGATGACACAGGAAGAGCAGGGAAGCCTCTCAAGGAGGTGGCGGAAAAAGAATACCACACCAGAACCTGAGGTTTCAGTAGTATAGCTGCTTTGGAAAGAGCTCCTCTCAAAGTTAATAGAAAGCCAAAATCAGGGTAAAGGTCAAGGGGTGGGCTGGGAGGAGAAACGGTTTTCAGAACCCTGTTGTGCCTTAAAGCTCTGGATCTGGCTGTAGGAGTCATGGAGCCCTCCTCAAGCACTCACAGCAGAGAAGGAAAGCCACCCTAGAAGGCAAAGCCAGAAGAGCCCACCCAGCCCACTGCTTCCCGTGTCACAACTACTACTGGCAACAGAGCCATTTAAAATTTCTCTCAGTTCACCCAGGAGCCCTTAAGGAAAGCCAGGCACAGATAATGCCTAAGAGCAGATTAAGTCTGTTTCCCAATTTGTGTACAGTGTTACTTGTATCAATATTAACAATAATAAAAACTTACGTATATTTTAAATGCAAATACAAACCATGATTGAGGACTAAAATCAACTTCAAAAGGGAAACAAATGAAAATAATAAGCATCAACTATATTAAGAGGTCAAGGGGTTCAGATATCATAAATGACCATAATAACAATCAAATACCCAAAGTTTTTCATATTTCTAGCTTTAGCTACTAGATCACCTACCCCTGCCCATTTTGCTCAATAATAAAAATGAAACCTGGACATCCCTGGTGGCACAGTAGTTAAGGATCCACCTGCTAATGCAGGGGACAAGTGTTCGATCCCTGATCCGGGAAGATCCCACATGCCGCAGAGCAGCTAAGCCTGTGCGCCACAACTACTGAGCCTGCGCTCTAGAGCCCGTGAGGCACAACTACTGAAGCCCGCACGCCTAGAGCCCGTGCTCTATAACAAGAGAAGCCACCGCAATGAGAAGCCCATGCACCGCAAGGAAGAGTAGCCCCCGCTCACCGCAACTAGAGAAAGCCCGTGCACAGCACCAAAGACCCAACGCAGCCAAGAATAAATAAAATAAATTTTAAAACTATTCTGGGTAAAAAAATATATATAATATTTTGGAATTAAATCGAAGTACTTGTTGGTTAACACTTTAAACTGAATTTCAGCAGGAAAAACTCTTGAGGTATTTTAATGACTGATAAATTTCTCAGTCCATCTCATGTTGTCATTCCAAATACGACTGTCCTGCACTTGCAGCTGCCAACAAACCTCCCTCCATCTCTCATCTAAGACCCTCTCCAAATGTCATCTCAGCCCAAAACCAACTTTCCCAAACCAAGCAGGTACTCTCAACTGCCCTATCCACCCCAAATCAGTCTAGTGATTAACCTTTCTCTAGATTAAGCAAACACACCTGCATGCAGCACTGTACACCATGTTAGAAATGCCACTGTATAGCCTTTACCCACACAGCCCAGTGCTTGGCTCTGCAGTTACTCAACTATCAAACCACAAAGTTCAGCAGAGACCTAATACCTTTAGCACAATATATAGACAACATTTCTTTTTAATTATGTCCTTGAGTGATGATCTAAAGTCAAAAAGAGCTGAATAAATTTATAAACATCCTCTTGAATAAAAGAGACTAAAAAATAACTACAAATCTTTAGGTGCCTTTCAGCAACAGGCAAAGATTTACAATCAAACTTGTTAAAACGTCTACAGTAAAGTCATAATTTTTCTTTTAATAACCCGTCTTCTTATCCTCTCTCCCACTTTTGTAAAGCTTAAAAATGAACTTGTAACAACCTGACCACATCCTTTCTATTGTAAACATTTTCCAATGGGGCCAGTTCCACTTGAAGAAGTATACAGTCATATCAAAATCCCACTCCCTGAAGTCTAATGGTTCAAAATCTCCCAGGTAACCAAAATCCCCAGACTTTCAGCCAATTTAACAACTATGTACAAGAAGAAATTTTTTTTTCAATTACAAAACATTCCAGTTAGAAAACAAATTCTATTTACAGAGATAAAAATACCCTGCCATAACAAAACCATACCATTTACTGATTAAATGTTCTTTCATTCTCATTTAAATTATTCTGAAATACTGGTTAACAGCCAAATAAATCCAGAAAGAAAAGTTTCAGGAAATTATAAGATAGAAAAGATTTAATAAAAAATATTTAGCATTCAAAATACCTGCCTTATGGTCTTCTGCTTTCTGGATTGTATTCATTTCTTTAATGTGAACATGACATGAAGTCATAATAAAAAGGCCAATGAAATTTGGACAGTTCAGCTTTTCTATAGACTTCAGAGTCAAAAGATATCAGCTTCTACATCATCATTCTACAGCTAAGCCCAGTCTAGTCACCACTGTGAAAGCAAAAGTACCCTACAGAAGCAGCAAGATTATGAATAAGAAAAGCATTTTTAAAGAGAAAAATCATAGTTTACAAAAAAACAAAAGACGGAATTCCCTTTCATATGTGCTTCTCATTTTGCATCTCTTCAGTTGCATCTCTCAAAAATTTAACAAATTTTAAGTTAAATATCTGATAATGCCAAAGCTAAGAAATCTAAAAAGAGCCACCAAAAAAGGAAGGGAGGGACGGAGGAAGGAAGGAAGGAGAGATAAAAACTGGTGGATCAATAACAACTAAGTGATGAATTACTTTCCTAATGATGCTATGAATCTTGGGGTAGAGTGACCAAATTCAGCTTAGTTTTTGGCTAACTGTCTGACTTAGTCACAGAAAAACACAATTATTCAGCAGAATCATTTCACAAAAGAAAATCTTTGAACTTTGTGGACTACGCCCCATACATCCCTAACACAGGCCTCAGACAGTTCCCAACTTTGTATCACACAGATGGCCATGCAGTAGAAAAACACAGACCTTTGTGAGAACTAACAAGAATTCACTTACAACCTCTAACTCCTCTCCTTTAGCATTAGAAACAAGAAAGGGTACAAGAATATACTAAAAGGCATTTGGGTAGGATAAGCAAATTGCTGAAGTACTTGCTTCAGGGGGGGAATGTAAAAAACCCAACTTCCTAGGTCTAACACAAAAAGGTATCTTAATCATGTTGAAATTAAAAAGAAAAAAACACACCTGATACAACTTTTAGTTACTTTTTGTTTTTGCTTTCATCGCTAGAGTTTTAATGATTTGATAAACCAGGCAAATATCCTGCATATATAAATCAAGTTCATTGCCGTCATTTAAAAGGTTGTTAAAGCTTTATGCCCACATTCTTTAATTCACTGAACTTTAAAAAATCCATTTTCATTTAATTTTCTCAGCAAATTCTAGGCTTTAAGGAACTGACTCATCTACTGACAACTTAAATCTGACTTGTTGGGAAAGTTTATGATTCATCCTTCAAACCTAATGTCTGCAAATATACCTGTATTCCAAAAACGAGAAATAACAGATTAATACAGGCCCCATGTCCACAAGGACTCCCAAAAACCACAGATCCAAACCTGCACAGTACTGCCTCAGCTAAAAAGTGATCTTCTGACTAAGAAGTCTCCCAGGTCAGAATTTTTAGTTATTTTAGATATTAAAAAAAGAATTGTTATAAAAGCATCAGGATTAGGGCGAAAACGACCATGACCATAACTCCAGGTTTACACACATGTTGTCCTTCAGTTTATTAATACTGCCCCCTTTCACCCTCAAAAGAGTTCTGCTGCAAAGCAAAACTTACCAGTGGTGATGGAAGTCAGTATAGTGATCACCTTGGGAGGGGGAAGGTGTTTACTGAACGGAAAGAATGTAAAGAGAGCCCTTCGGGAGGCTGAAAATACTCTATATCTTAATCTGAGTGTAGCTACCAAAGCGTATACATACGTAAAAAGTCATTGAACCCTATGTACTTAAGATTTTACTGTAAGTTAGGCCTCAATAAATAAATGAATAAATATATATATATATATAATTTCAAAAACATATTAAAATACATGTGTAACTATCTTTCCAGATAATTACATGAAATCATCCAGAGCTCCCAAGATATTTTCTCTAAATGTATTTTAATAAAGATGCACATTGTGAGCACTTTTATGTAGAACCTTTCAAAGTACAGACCGAGATTTTTTTAATCGTTCACTTTAAAAAGTCACCGAATTTTAGAACTGAAAGCAGCAGAAAAATGATCCACTCATCCTCTAACTCTGCAAATAAGGAAAACCAAATCTGTAAAGGGTAAGAAACATACCCAAGATAAGACAGCTAGTCAATGACAACAGCAGTAATGTAACTGTTTCCTGATCTTGGGCCACTCCCGTTTCCACCAAGCAGTTACTTTTCTGACATTATAAACAAATCTCAACTCTGAATCTACCTGTGGCCTAGAAAGATGCAACATATCCCTCAAAACACGAGGCCAACAGGCCCCAAAGTGTATGCAAGAAAACACTCATCTTCCTTCCTCCTGTCAAGACAGTTGACAAATGAACAATTACATTTTCAGGCATTTTGCTTGCGATGCAATAAAGTGTGACATCTGAAAAATGTGGTTCCAGAGGAGAAGGCATATGCAGGGATTGACAAAATCCATTTTATTTCCTTTCAAATCTCTCTGATGGTTTCTTGGTTCTCAAGACTATATCACTGCTAAGTAGGGCTCACGAAACCTCGCTCAGGGCCGTCCATCCGCATGGCTTTGAGAGAACCGCTGGGAATAACCCCGACTAAATAAAACGCCTGGCCCTGGCAAGGGTGTCCTACCCCAATCCTGGCGCATAACAAAACGTGCAGGTGACCTGTCCTTTACGGCTCAGTTTTAGAACCCAGTGAGCAGCTGACATCTTGTGAAAAACTTAACATACATCCTTTCCGCGGGAATTTATCTCTGTTCTCACAAGGCGTTTCTGCTCCCCACACGGCAGGCCTGCCTTCTCAGGACACTCTGCTCGCCTCTCCATAGCCTCTTTTCAAGATCCAAAACGAGACTTTAAGAACAGAAATCGAAACGGTCACGGACCTCCCGAGCGGCAAGCCCGGCTGGGGTCGAGCAGCGGGCTCCCCGCGAGCCCTCGGCCCGCTCGCGCGGCGCTAGGAAGGCCCAGCGCACTCCACCACGCTGGCCCGAAGCAACCGGTTGCGGCGGCCGCTAGACGCTCAGCGGCCGCCTCGGCCCTGCGAAGTTCGGACCTCCGCGCGGGCGGCGCGCCCCCGGGTCCTGCTGCGGGTTCGCGCCCCGGCCCGGAGCGAGCCCGGGGGGCGGGTCCGCGGGGGCTCGGCGGGCGGGAGCGCGGGACGCGCGGGGAGGGGCGCGCGGCGGGCCCAGCGCGCCGGGGAACTTGGGCGCCGGCGTTGCCGCCGCCCGGCCACTTTCCTTTCACGCCCCAAGGCTGCCGCTCGGCGCGCTGTCCGCCCGGGACGGCCGGCCGCCGCCGCCGCGGCGAGGCGCCCAGGCGCGCTCCTGCTGCCCGGCAGGCCGGCGCGCGGGGACGCGCCAGGCCGCGCGCGGGCGCCGCGTTTCCCCCCAACACACACCCGCCCCGCCCCCGCCCCCAACGTGCTGCCGCCGCCCGTTGGCGCCTCAGACCGCGCGCCCGCCGCCCTTCGGCTCCCGGCGGATTTTCGTTGCCAAAGTTGCGTGGCCGCTTCGAGGGGGACGCCGCGCGGTCCACCGCCCCGGCGCCGCCGCCGCCCCTTCAGGCCGCCGCGCGGGAAGGCCCAGTCGGCGGCCCCGCTTTTTTACCTGTCGGGAGTTTTCGCGCGCGCACTCGCTCGATCGCTCGCTTTTCCCTTCTCGCGCTCGTTTTCTTTCTTTTCTTCTTTTCGTTCCCCCGTGCGGGCGCTTTTTCCGCTCGCGCCGCCTGCACTCGCCCGCTCGCGCCCTTCTTCCTGCTGGGCTCCGCGGAGCGGGGCGGCCGGCAGCTCTCCCCGCCCCCCTCCACCCGCGCTCCGGCGGAGGCGGCGGCGGCGGCGCTCAGCGCTCCGACTCATTCCAATATGGCACGGGCGCAGAGCGCATGCGCCCGCGCCCCCCCACCATCCGCGCTCCTCCCGGCAGCCCGCGCCCCTCGCGCCGCACGCGTGGCGCCCCCCGGCCTGGCCTCCCAGAACTCGCCTGCTTGTCTTCCCGCACCGCTGGGCGGTTGCGGGAGGCGAGGCGGCCGCGGACTGGGGTCCTGGGGGTCCAGCGCCGCCAGCCGCCCCAGCCCCACGTGCCCGCAGCCCACAACTTGCAGCGGACACCCCCGAGGCCGTGGCGCAAGGCAAGCGGCGGCGCCTCCGGCCCCCGACGGCGCTGCGACCCCGCGCTGCCTGGCCCTGACAGGGAGACGCGCCCCCAGGGACCCAGCGCCCACCGTGTCCCTGCTCCAACCCACGAGGGAAGGGCCCCCGCGCCTCACCTCGGGTTGTGGACAGAGCCCAGGAAACCGGGTGGCGTCCCTGTGTAGATTTTGGTGTCCGAGCCGGGGGAAGCGCGATGCTGTCGTCCGCACGTGACAGCCTCCGGCAAGATGGCATTAGCGGAGGAACGGACCGAGCGACAGCTGGATACCAGATCGGCGCGTGTCGCCGTGGGAGAGGGCTGCGTCCTCCCGCCTGGCCCACGTCGGAGACGTGGCGCGACCCTTGAGATCTGAGAAGGCACCCAAGTGCCCCCTGTCTGCGAAGTCAGACCCGGACCCCCGGCACACCCGGTGTCTCTAGGCTTCCGCAGGAGGTGCCCTGTAAATCCGAGTTTTCCTGCCGCTCGGGGCCCCGGCGAGGGGGCACAAGACGGCTGCCGAATTCCGCCGGGAGTGCAGGGGGCCCGGGGTCGGGACAGAAGCTCGAAGGTGGCTACAAGCCAGCCCCGCAACCCGAGGTGCCCACGGGCGTTATGTTCCCCGAGCTTGCCCCTTCCCCAGCGAGGGCAGGTGCCAGTGGGACACCCCTATCCCCACCTGCTCTGGAGAGTTCCATGCAGGAAGGAGTCCCTGTGCCGTGGAGACCCAGGAGTGCCTGGACTCCCGGGCCCAGGGAGGAGGTCTCCAAGAGGGCTTTGACGGCTCCTGCCTTTCGGGGAGGAGGAGGCGCCCCCACCGCAAGAAGGAGGTCTGGGGTGCCAAATGCGGCTCAAATCATTTCCTACTGACCTCAACCATCGCGCTGGAAAATATTACCCCACTTTACAGACAAGAGTTGCTCAAAGTCACGCTGCTGGCTAGATTTGAATCCAGTTTGTTTGTTTGTTTGTTTTTGTTTTAACTGCCACTGAAAAGAATAAGAAAACCAGGGAGAAAGAAACATGAAAAAAGAATAAAGTATCCATACTACTACTACAAAATGCAACTTTTTACACATGAAACCTTCCGCTTATATGCACGTCTTTACATAGTTGCAACCACACATTCTCTTTTGTGTTTGCTACCATCGCTAACATTTTTCTTCTGTTCACACAATTCATTTTTAATGTGTGCAGGTATCCTCATCCATTCACTCAGTCTCTTAATATTGCCTATTTTGGTTCCTTGTAATTGTTTGCTAATGTGTATCTTAGTTCTGCACTTGGAACAAATTCCTGACAGTCGAATAACCAGGTGGAAGGTTAAGGAACAGCAAGGTGTTCTTGCCCCACAGTGCCATAGGGCTTCCCAAAGAGCTGCCCCACTTACTCTGCACCTCCCAGGAACAAGTGTAAAAGAGTTAAATACACATTTCTAAGCGTTGGGTACCATCATTTTTTCTCCCCAATTTAACAGTGTCTATTGGTATTTCAAGGTTACTTCAGTATTTCTTAGATGACTTTAAAAAGAAATGTTTTTTCCATGCATTTACTATTCTGTATTTCCCTTTCTGTAAATGATCTGTTCACATCCATTCATCTTTTGGGGACTTGAACCTCTTCTAACATTGAATAAGCATTTTTTATGTTATAGATATTGCTCTTCTGTCATAAGTGATCCAAATATTTCCCAGTCCATTGTTCTTTTTTGTTTTATTCAATCTGTCATTCTGGTCCTTTGTGATTTTTTAAAATTGTTTCAATGCAGACAAACCTTTCTTCGACCCATCTGATAGTCTTATTTTCTGCTAGTTTTCTAAAACTTCATTTTACATCTAGTTCTTTGGTGATTATCCATGGCAAGTTCATTTTGCTGTGTGGGGTAAAATATAGATTTAATTAACCACCACCATCACCAGTTTTTATGCAGTCACCATTAATTAAATAATTCTTCCCTTATCCTTTGCTTAGTAAAATCTACTTTTATGCTAGGCTTTTGATTTTGGTTGGTCTATTTCTGAATTGTCCATTTCCTTTCACAGACTTTGGTTTAAGCAAATACCATGTGGATCTAAATATTGGTTCTTTAAAATAGGTTCTCACATCTGGCAGGGCTAGAATCCTCCTCATGGGGTCTTCTTTTATTCAGAATATCACTTGATATCCAGACTGGTTTAAGTCCGTACACATTTTAGGATAATCATACAGGGCTTAAGAGTGCTGGCTTTGGAGATGGGATCATCCAGGTTCAACACTCACCAGCCCTGTGACCTTGGCAAGTTGCTTATCACCTCTAGGCCTTATGGTCTTGGTCTGTAAAACGGGGATAAAAGTGACACCTGCCTCACAAGCTCAATGCCTGTCATATAGTGTGTATATATATATATATATATATATATACTCAGTAAATATCAGCATTGTTATTGATATTTTTCCCAAAAAAGGGATTTTGCATGGAGTTACGTTAAACCTATGAATTCATTTAAACAGATCAAATACTCTATAATATTTCATTTTCCCAACCAGGACATGTGCTATCTTTCCTCCAAATATGTTAAAACTCAGACAGAAGCGAGGTCCCTCATTGACTCCAGCCTCTCTCTGTTGCTCACCTTCACGACCCCTGAGGAAGAGGAAGAGCAGAAAGCCACAAGGAACTACCATTTAAGAGTCTGGCTTGTGCAGGGCCCCGTGTAGGTATGGACATGTATGCACATGCAGGAAATCTTCTTTACCCTTTGCAACATCCCCCAGGAAAGGTCATGGCATTCTCTATGGACAAAGAGCAAACTGGGAGTTTCCAGGTCACTCAGTGAGAGCCAGAGCTAGACCACAAACCTGGTGGACCAGCCCCTCAACCCCTCTGCCACTTGGAATTTCGTATAGTAGTTATTCACAGAGGAGGCAATGCCAGAGGAGCATGGAGGAAACTGACTTCTGATCATGGCACACCCCTGCTCAAAAGCCTACCAGGGCTTCCCGTTGCACTTTGAAAAAGCCAAAAGACTTACTTTGGCCTCTGAGACTGGCCCTGGCCATCCTACAAACTCACCAGGCACCACTCACCAGTCTTGCTTGCTGCAGTTCAACTGTACCTACATCCTTTCCATCCCATAAGTATGACAAGCCCCTTCCCACCTCAGGACCCTTGCACACTCTGTTCCCACTGCCTGGGACACCCTCCATCCCACCTCATGCACCCACCTTCACATAGTTAGTACCATCTCATTGTCCCAGTATCTGTTTAAGAAGGTAGTCTCCTGGACTTCCTCCTGTTGTTAAGTTGTTAAGAATCTGCCTGTCAATGCAGGGGACACAGGTTCGATCCCTGGTCTGAGAAGTTTTGACATGCCACAGCACAACTAAGCCCGGGCACCACAACTCCTGAGCCCGTGTGCCACAACTACTGAGGCCCGCAAGCCCTAGAGCCCACGCGTGGCAACTACTGAGCCCACACACGGCAACTACGGAAGCCCGCGTGCTCTAGGGTCTGCACACCTAGAGCCTATGCTCTGCAACAAGAGGAGCCACCGCAATGAGAAGCCCACACACCACAACGAAGAGTAGCCCCCGCTTACCGCAACTAGAGAAAGCCCGTGCACAGCAACAAAGACCCAACACAGCCAAAAATTAACAAATTAAATAAATAACTAAATAAGAAGGTGGTCTCCTTAGACAAGTCTTCCCTGCCCACTCCACCTAACAGGTTCTCTCTCTCCCCACAATTGGTACCTATAATTTATATCTGTATTTTTGTCATTTTGTGGGGTCTGTCACCCTTGTCTAATAACCCCACAGACATCAGTCCCCCTGAGGGCAGAGAGGTGCCTGTTTCATTCACTATGAAGCTGGTCCTTTCCCTGAGAAGCAGCAGGTTGATGAGAGGGTGGCTAGTGGGTCAGCTGGCAACATCCGAGACCAGAGGTTGGCACACCCATGACGTACCCTGACTATTCCCAACTCAGTCTCCACTTCCTACTGGTTCTGGGGTTGGAGGCTATGACCTCCTGCCCTCACGTGTGATCATTCCGTATGAACCCCCGTCCCCTGCTACTTCCAAGCAGTCCTACTCTCTGCAGGTGGGTGTCAACTCAGGGCCTTGTTCTGAATGAGAGCATTAGGGCCAGGCCTGGACTCTGGGGACCCACAGAGCCCTCAGCCAGGACGTGGGCCCATTTTCCACCCAAGAAGAACTTAAAGTTCTGCAGCCTCCCAGGCCCTGCTGTCAGCAGCCCTCCATTGCCACTGACCAGCCAGCACCCTTCAATCAGCCCAAGGGAAGCAAGTCACATGATGATGCCCTGTGGCTAATCATGCAAAGGATCAAGTAGACCACCACCGAAGAGTCCCTGCTTACACCATGCCACTCTCCATTGAAGCCCAGTTCACTATGCTGGCCCTGCTTCCCTAGGGGCACAGGCCACTGTCACGTGTCCCTTCAACACCTGCCTGGCTCCACCTCCACATCTTGGCTCCTGCAATTTCACCCCGCCAGGCATCCCTCTCTCCTATACCGTGTTGTAAGGGAAAGAGCAGTGTGCTTGGAGGCACACAGCTTAGGGGTCAAGTCCAGATTTAGTCACTGTTTATTTATGAGACCTCCTTTTTTAAAATTTTAATTTAATGTATTTATTTTTATTTATTTATTCATTTTTGGCCATGCCGCGTGGCTTGCAGGATTCTAGTTCCCCGACTAGCGATCGAACCCGGGTCCCTAGCAGTGGAAGCACAGAGTCCTAACCACTGTACCGCGAGGGAATTCCCCAATAAGACCTCCTTTATGGGACACTTCATCTCTCTGGGCCTCAGTTTCCTCATCTCTATAAAAATGGGGATAAAGCCACCTATCTTGCTGGGTCCTGAGAATCCAAGGCAGTAATGTTCATAAACACTCTTTGCAAACTACGAAGCACAACAGAATTATAATAATTGGCCTGGTCCAAAGCCACTTCCTGCAGGAGGCCTCCCAAGATCTCTCCACTTCCTTCTCTGTCTACGTAGGGCACTTAGCTTGCTTTTCCCCAGTCACCTACCTTGGGAAAAGCACAGGCTCACCAGACCCCATTTCCATCCTTGAGTATCACAAGCCCAGGGCTATGCACAATTCATTCCCAGGGATCCCTCTCTACCTCCACAGCTCTCTTTTCCCAATTCATGGAGGAAAACAAAATTAATGGGCACAATGTTCTCGATTTTATATTATTGGGCCATGCAATTTTCCTAAGACTTTTTGCCCCTTCAACATCTTATCTGCTAACAAGAGTTTAAGGGCACAGAACTGGTGACCAAGAATACTCAGCAATGCAGGGAAAACAAGGCTGGCATTTATCTTTGGGGTGATGAAATGTTCAAAAATTAGATATGGTGATGGTTGCACAACTTCATGATATACTAAAAACTGCAGAACTGTACACTTTCAAAGGGTGAATTTTATGGTATATGAGTAGTATCTCCATTTAAAAGTTGTATGAGAGAAGTCTGCAGTGACTGGTTCCGAGGACACAGGCCTGTAGCCCTTGGATCAAATGTGGCCCCAGGTGGTACTTTACTTGACCTGCACAGTGAGGTTTGTTTACAATACTCTTTTTTTGGGGGAGGGGTAATTTGCATAGAGTAAAATGCACCCATTTTATAAGTGTGCAGTCTCTGAGTATTGACAGAGGTAACCACGACCACAATCAAGATACAGAGCGTTCCATCACCCAGAAAGTTCCTTCCATCCCCTTTCAGTGACTCCCCTGCCCACAGGCAACCACTGATCTGACTTCTTTTCTTTCTTTTTTTTTTTTTTAATTTATTTGGCTGCATCGGGTCTTAATTGTCTCCATAGTTAGTGTTGTCTGTTTTTAAAAAATTCATCATAGAGTAATACCTTTTTGTGTCTGTTTTTGGGATTCATCCACATTGTTACATGTATCAGAAGATTATTCCCTTTTCCTCTGATGTTCAACCACTCCTTTATTTCAGGTTAAATAATATTATTTTAATCACACAGAATGCCCAAGGAATGAAGATTCAGCACCTCTCTTTTCTACTGGTCTTCAAAATATTGTACCCGTATCAGTGAATTTTTGAGCATATACCCTCCAGTATGTTTACTTATGTTTAAATCATTATTTTATACACACATACTATTATATCTAGTAAAATATTACATGCATTATAAAACATACACAATATATAGAAATTTTAAAAGGAAGAAGTAAAGGTAAGATAAATACTACTTTAATATAATTTCCATTTTATTTATCAAAGGAGTATAATCATTTTGGCCCTCACAAATTATTATATTAAATGATTTTTTTAACAATATTAAAAAATATACATGAAAAATAATATTGTTAAAAAAAGGAATGGGATTAAAAATGCTTCTTTTTTTACACTGCTGAAGTATAATTGAAGTACAATAAACTACCCATATTTAATTTTATAATCCGATTCGTTTTGACATATGAATATACCCATGAAAGCATCATGACAATAAAGAAAACAAATATTTTCATCACCCACAAAAGTTTCTTCACATTTCTTTGCAATTCATCCCTCTCTCTGCGAACATCCCCAGGCAGCCACTGATGTGCTTGTTCACTACAGTTTAGATTGCATTTTCTAGAATTTTATATAAATGGAATTAGTCGGTACTCTTTTTTTGCCTGTCTCCTTTCATACAACTTAATGATTTTGAGATCCCTCCATGCTGTTGCATGTAACAGTAGCTCATTCCTTTTTCTTACTGAATAGTATTCCATTGTATGGGTATATCACTATTTGCGTATCCGTTCCCTTGTTGATGGGCATTTGGGTTCTTTCCAATTTAGAGCTATTATGAATAACGCTGTTATGAACATTCATATGTAAGTCTTTCTGTGGATGTGTGTTTTCATTCCTCTTTGTTAACAGCATATATATTATGTAATATATTAAATATAATGTACTAGAAATATTCCTAATTATTAATTAGTAATATAACATATGATCTATGAAAATATATAATAAAACAATATGAAATACTAAATCTATAGAGATATGTATGTGTGATATGAAATGTGTAATATGTAAATGAAAATATAATTTATAGTATATAATAAAATGTAATTAATATAACATGTATTAAATATTTTGAATATATATAATAAATGTCCCGTCAACAGTCATACACATTAAAAAGTATATATATATCACACACATACATATATATGTAAATACCTAAATACACATACACACTTTTATCTGATGTGTATGTCTTTGATGGGACATTTAGTCCTCATTCCCTGTGGTCCTCTACCCACCTGTTCTGAAAACCACATTAAAAAGAAGCAGTCACTCAGGCTTGACCCCAGAGAGGTCACTTCCAAGACCTGGAGGTCAAGTTGGGGCTGAGGAGCTGGCATTTGGAATCAGGACACCAAGGCTCACTATGCTGGCCAAGGGCTCCTGTATTTGGCTACTTGCCACCCAGGAGGGAGTAGAGAGTAGGGCCAACTCAGGCACAGAACATTCTCCAAGCCTGTCATGGCCTCCTAAAGGGTCAGAGGTGGGAGGTTCATGAAGAGAGCTGGCCATTGGGCCCTTGGAAGGGAGTTAGCAGGGTAAGCCCACCAGGAGAGGAAAGAGTAAAGGGCGACATGACAGTGGACCCTCCCAGCCTCTCCGCAAAGCCACCTGCTGGGCTTGGGCAAGCGCAGCCTGCATCCCTTTGATGCTCGGAGTCCTTTCTCCATCCCCTGCCTGCTTGCCATGACTGGAGACCACAGTCCCCGCCTGTCCCATGCCCTCCATTGCACTCCCTGCCTCTTCCCATGCTACCATTTTTCCTTTTTTATTAAGGTATAGCTTACATTTAATAACTATTAGGATATTGGTATGAATTTATAACATGTTAACACGGACATTCATTATGTTTGTTTGATGCCTGTTATAGCAACAGGGAAGCTTAATCTCCCTGATAAACAAGAGCCTCACAGTTACCTGGCGGGGCTTCCAGCCAAATGTGTGGTACCACTTCTAGGCCCCCAACTTGTTTCCCTGCTTGTCAGTGCTGGGTGGATTTGGGAGGAAAGAGATTTCTGCATAATACAGACAAAATCAGAGATAATGCCAATGGACCTTGCTTTACCCGGTAGCTTTGTACAAAATGAAGTGTAGCCATTTGAATTCTAATTTTCTCATTACTTACTTTATAATTCCTGAGATGTGTGATCTTCATTCCTGTTGGGTCTTGCTCCTAAATCCTCAAATTTCCGTTCTCCACCGTCTTCAGTCAGCTCTGGAGCACAAAACCTGAGACAGTCACTTTTAACTTCCTGATATCAATTATTTTATCCTTATAATGTGGCTAGTAACATTTGGGCTGTTGAAAGCAGAGCAGTGCACTCAAAGATGTCTAGAGGTTCTTTCAGCTCAAAGATTTGGGATTGGGCTGTGAACACGATTGTGAATATTTCAGATAAGGAGTTTTCCAAGCAGCAGAGCCAGACTAAATCATTCATGCATGCTTCCTCTCATTGATGCCAGCTGTGTGCCTGCACAGGTGGGACTGAGGTGCACAGACAGATCTAGTAAATGGCCAGCCCAGAAGTGCTCCCAGCTGAGTAAAGTCCTCCCGAGGGTTGGTTCAAAGAAAGGGGGTCCTAGAAAGGGCCTCTCTCCAAGGAAGGAGGCCTGATTTCTTCTCCTGAGCTGGGAGCAGAAAACCTGAGTCTGCTTGTCCCTTCTCTCCCAGGGCCTGGCTTTTCCTCTGTGCAGGTGGGGAAGGAGGAGAGGCTCTATAGACCCTCCCAGCACCTTTGTGCTGGGTCCTCTGATAGATTTACTATGGCAGCCAGGAGGCACTGCTGGGGAGAAGCAGCCTTGGCAGGTGGGGGCAGGCTCTCTGCAGACAGCAAACGTCTTGTGCACTGTTCTTGGTGGGACCCCAGCAACCAGAGGATTAAGTAAAAGCATGCAAGTAAAAGTCTTCTGTGGTGCCCAACTTGTAGTCTCCCACATCAGCCAGATCCTCCATTGTAGCAGGACTCTGGGTTCCTGGAGGATGCCTGCCCCCTCTAGCAGCCAGGCTCACTTCTAGATGAGAAATGGGGTGGGCTCTTTGAGGCAACCAAGGGTCTGGAACAGAGGGACTTCCAAGGATGAAGAACAATTGGAATTCACATTCATTGCTATTGTCAGTTTCCTATAAAATTAAACACACACTTACCCTGTGATCCAGTTTCTCCACTCTTCAGTTAAATTTACCCAAGAGAAGTAAAAACACACCCACACACAGAAACTTGCACAAGATATTCAGAGCAGCTTTATTCATAATAGCTGAAAACTGGAAACAACCCAGAGGCCCGTCAACAGAAGAATAGGTAAATTGTGGTATATTTATACAATGGAATACTACTCAGTGATAAAAATGAATGAACAAATGTTAGACACAGCAACATGGGCAAATCTAAAATAAATCATTCTGACCAAAAGAAACTGGACGTAAAAAAGAACATGCTGTATGATTACATTTACTTGATGTTCTAGGACAGCAAAACTAATTTCTGATGATGGAGGTCAGAGTAGCAATTACTTCTTGAGTGGGTGCTAGAGACCGGGATGGCACACAGGAAATTTTCTGAGGTGATGAACCTTGCTCTGGTCATGGTTACATGGGTGTCCATCTGCATGAGAGTCATCGGGTTGTACAGTCCTGATTAGTGCTTTTTACTGACTGTAACTTATTCCTCGATAGGAAAAATAAGCCTCCAGGATGCACTCCGAAATGAGGAGCCTCTGGGGGAGGGGTGCTGCAGAGAAGCAGGCAGAGGCCCTGTGTGTGCGCACTAGCGCTCCCTTCATCCAACCCATCCTTCAGGAGCCTGGCTGGGAATTGATCTTCCTGGTTCTTGTCTCAACCGAATGTCGAGTGCACTGGCTGGTGAATGAGATCATACACATGTAAGTGGCAGTTTACAGCATGGAGGGCTTGGAGGAAGATCACAATCGGACAGGCCACATCATGCCCTCAAGTCAGCTGGGTCACCTGTCACCACTAGACTCTTGGCTTTTCTGAGGCCCCAGGACTGCCTGGCTGGGGCAAGGCATAAGGTTAGTTATAGCCAACCTTGCTGGGAAGAAGGGGCCCAGCCCAAGCCTCTCCTAAGGGGTAGCCCTGGTGCAGAGGGTGACAGGGATTGACCTTAACAGACCTTAGCCACTGCACCCAATATAGACTAATCTCATCTTTGTTTTTTCCTGCCCTGTCTTCTGCCCACGCTCAGCCTGTCCACTCCTTTTTCCATCCAAGCACCAGCCCTTCCTCAGACTGCCCCCTACTTGTTACCTTCTGAGCACTGGTTCTGCAGAAGAAATGACCCCAGGAGGTCCACACCCACACCTGTGGCAAGACATGGTTGTCCACATGTGGAAACACATACCACACACACACTCATTCACACACATCCCGGGAGGATCCTCGGCAACAGGAGTGGATTTATAGATGTGCACAGGTGCCTACGGCCATGGGCACATAAACTATTGCCGCCGTGATAACAGTCACCATTTATTGGGTGTCCACTAAACACTGGGCAATGTCTGATCAGCGATTGCTTGTGGTCCACTTCACATGTGTGCAGCCCTTGGCTAGGTGGTCTGTCCATGTGTGGATTCATTCAATTCTCACCACAACACTGTGTGGCAGGTAGTATTCTGCCTACTTTAAAGATGATGACACAGGAGCTCAGAGAAAAGTCACCTGCCTGTGATCATCCACCCAGACACTCAACATAACCCCAAAGCACTGCAGCTAGGCAGAAAGCCCAGTCCGGCCCCTGCCCCCTGCACTTCCTCTCTCCCTACCCTCTCCTTACCCTCTCCAAGGTGGGGTCTCCTTTGGTCAGAGGGAAGCAAGCCCACGGCATCCCAAGAATGGGCTTTTTTGAAAGCCCATTTCCATCATCAAATGGGCTTGCTCTCTATTTCCCTGGAGCTCTTGGTGGCTACTGGCCAGCAGATCCTCAATGCTGTTTGGTGGGATGCGGGGGCGGGGGGGGGGAGTGGGCATAGAAAAGGCAGGGTGAGCTCAGGGAGGGCTGGGAAAAACATCTGAGACAGGCCCAGGAGAGCCCCAAACTTGACACTTCAACCTCTCCCAGCACCTGGCCTGGTGGATGTTAGAATCCACACTGAGCTCCCAGGACCCGAACCCTATCTTCCCACTGCCCAAAGCACCTGCCTGTCTGTTGCTTCTTAATCTCCTATTCTGGGTCCTCCTTCGCCCCATTTTCTAGAAGCAGAAAGTGAAGGCCGAGACAGATTGGGATTTGTTAATTCAGAGTGAGAAGTCCAGGAAAGGTCAATCTTTTCCAAGTGAGTTGCTTTGGGGCAGTTTCCCCCTAGTTAGATTGAGCCTGAGCAGAGACCATGTCAGCTACACCTCCAGCCAGCCCTGCTGTCAGATGTCAGGAAGAAACCTGGGGCCAGGGTGTAGTTCAGATCCAGCCTGGAGGAGAGGGCCCAGCAGGCCGCTGACCTCAATCTCCAAGTCTCCCGGCCTTGGAGAAGGAGCTGAGGTCAGGGCTCTACTTCAGGAGAGGCCTCACCAGACAGATCCTGCCTTTAAGATGTAAAGTTATACATCTTAAATATATACAATATAAATTAATTAATTAATTAATAAGTAACATATAAGATGAGTAATGAAAGAAATTCACATTGAAAGGAGATGTTTTGGCAAAGTGTTAGTGCAACAAAGTGTTGTTAGTGCAACAAAGTCTTCTGATCCTGGGTGTGAGCTCAAGAGTTTGGAGGGTGATTTTTTTTTTCTTTTTTTTTAGGCTGCACTGTGTGGCATGCTGAATCTTTGTACCCCAACCAGGGATCGAACCCGTGCCTCCTGCATTGGGAGTGCGGAATCTTAACCACTGGACCGCCAGGGAAGTCCCTGGAGGGTGATTTAGCACCTGCGTCTCAGCTCAGCGAGTTCAGTTCTCAGCATCTCTGAAAGACCCCAGAGGAGACGTGCACAGGGGTGTCCGTTGTGGCAGTCTGGAATAGCACCCCACTGGAAACAGCCTAGACATCCAGGAACAGAGGAACAGATAAGCCCATGGGATATCCATATAGTGCATGTCCTCTGCTGCAATTACAATGACTGAGGAGGGGGAGGGGGACATGGCTGGTTTCGGGGTGCTGCGTGTCCACAGGAGCACAGGCTTTGCCAGACGCACAGGCTGTGCAGGAGCACCTGGGTCTACAGTCTGGGAGGGGTGTTCTGCTAGACATTTCCTGCCCTGCTTGGCTTCCCTCACGTCCCTACCTGTCCCCATCCCACCCCAAATCTTATTGTGGGGGGTTGGGAGAAAAAAGAAAATAAACTCTGAAAATAGTTTGAGATGTGAGCTTTTAAAAGAAAATGATTGAGTCTTGAAGCCAAAATAAGGGGACAGAGATAGGAAGTCAGGTCGTTGGTGGCAGTGTCATCATGGGATGGGCTGCCTGCAGGGCCAGGGCATTAGCACAGCTGAGCACCACCACTGGGACACAACCATTTCACATTCACAGGACATTTGATAAATCATCTATATGTGTTAAACACACATTCTCCCAAAGCACTTTCTTTTTTTTATATACAATAAATCTGTTGCTTGGGTAGCACAAGTATAATTATTCTCATTTTATAGAGAAATATCAAACTCCTAACCCTTGTGAACCCTGAGCTTGTGAAGAACAAGGCCAAGGGAGCCTTTCAATTTAATCTTACTGTATTACATTTTAAAAATGAGGATGTTTTTTGGGCTTCCCTGGTGGCGCAGTGGTTGAGAGTCTGCTTGCTGTTGCAGGGGACGCGGGTTCGTGCCCCGGTCCGGGAAGATCCCACATGCCGCGGAGCAGCTGGGCCCGTGAGCCATGGTCCCTGAGCCTGCGCGTCCGGAGCCTGTGCTCCACAACGGGAGAGGCCACAACAGTGATAGGCCCGCGTACTGCAAAAAAAAAAAGAGGATGTTTTCATGTACTTCTTATGTAATAAAAACTAATTTTAAAAGTTAAAAAAATTGTTTTAATTGAGAACAAGGAAGGAAGAGAGAGAACTGAAGTCAAGGAGACCAGTGAAGAAGCTATTGGTGAAGGGGTGGTGTGGCCGGAGTCTGGGGGTCCCCATCTGTAAAATGGGTGCACTGAATCCTATGGTCACTGGAGCTGTTGAGAGGACCCTAGCACTATTGGAGGTGCACTCTGAAGTCTGTGGGGTTTGTTCCCCAGATACTTGGCTGGAAGACAGGGCTCCCCCAAGTACCCTGTTCGGGCTGGCCTGTGGAGCTGCCCTCCCAGGCGTGCCTGATGCTCACAGGTCTCAACACACCAGGAGGCCAACTGGGCCATAGAGAAAGATCTGGCAACAGGGCTACCTCCCCAACCAGACCCCAGCCCTTAACAGGGCCCACTACTTCAGCCCAGCAGCCCAGTGGGGGATCTCCATGCAAATCAGCTGTATGAGCTATAGCTCAGTTCAGACCAGAGCTCCAGAAACAGGCCCCAAAGACACCCTCATTCTCTACTGCTCCAAGGCAGTATTGGGACAGCTGGACTCAGCCTCTAACTGCTCAGGCCCTCACCGGAAATATGATGCCCAGTAGCTCCATGGCCTTCGCCCTCTCTGGGAAAGGGCAGAAGTAGGGCAGCCTGGGTCAGGAACTCCCCACTCCCCGCCCTGGGCAAAGAGCTCCAAGCCTGGTTGGAGGAACAAGGCCAAACAAGGGCTTAAACGCAGGTCCTTGACTCCTGTGGCTGTAAGCACAGCCTCATGAGGTGGACAGGGCCACCATCTGCTCCCTTAATTGGCACCCACTTCCCCACTAGCGCCAAGGGGCCATGAAGGAGGCGTGGTCACAGCATGGACAGCTTCTCACACAGCTCCTCCTGCCCAGGGGTGGGGTGGGCATCCTCAAGGAGCCTGTACCCGGGAGGCAGTACTCCTGGGCCTCACTACCGGCCAGGCCCGGATGAGGCAGAAGCCTCTGGCTGGGAGAGGCAGGGTGCAGAGACACCCTGTGCTTGCTGCAGCTAGCTACCAGGGCCCTGTGGGCACACACGCATTCATGTCTGGGAGGGTCATGGGAGGGTGTCTCTGCATGTGTGATGGCAACGCTGCGTGGTAGCTCAAAAACAGGCTCTGCCGTCCCTCTGCCCGGGCTGGAATCCCTGTACCACCATTGCTGGTGTACCTCGGGCAGACAAAAGCCCCTCTGGGCCTCAGTTTCCTCATCTGCCAAAGCAGCATGATCCCAACAACTCTGACCCCACGGAGTCTTTGTGAGTGCCTGGGTCACGGTCAGCCCTTGGTCTACTCCAAGCCAACGCATGGGGTGTGGCCAGCTGAGTTCCTGCCTGCCTCAGTGTCCCCAGAGGAGGCTGAAGAGCCAGTGCTAATTGCTCCTCTGCCGCTGATATTCTAAGAAGGGAGGCGAGGTGCTGAGCAGGCTCAGGAGGGGAAAGCCTAAAGGCTCAACGAGGGTTTGTGGGGTGTAGGGCCCAGGTGGACTTCTGGTCAGTGCCCCAGCCTCTGCTGGACCTGACTAGCAGCCATTCAGCATTTGGCAACTGTGTCCAGGGCCTGCCTTGCCATTGTCTCCCACCACCCTGCTCGCCAGCCCTTTGGAAGAAACACACGGGAGGGTCCTGCCCTCTAGTGGCCGCCGGCGGTCAGGCCTCTCCTTTTGGATCCCAAGCCTCAGAGGAACCCACTGCCCACTCTACCTTTTCCAGTGCCAGCTTCACAGTAACAAGTCTGTTTTACAGTGGCTAAAACTGAGGCTGGTCCTAGCAGCCGGCTCAGCTATCTTAATCTCTGAGCACCTTTGAGCCCTGAGGGCCCTGCTTCCGGGCTCTTGGTGGTCCTAGGGTCACAGGGTCTGTGTCCACTAAGAGGGAGGCCTGACTGTGCCCAGGATGAGGGTACTCACGGACCATGGTCAACACAAGCAATACAGGAAGCAGGGAGAGCCTTAGCTCTGGAATGGGGCACATGCTTCTGCCCAGGTTCCCCACACGCCCGCACCCCTGCTTCCCCCATTGCAGCCTATCATCAGGCTATGACCAGTGCCTATGGATGGGGGGAGCACCACAGGAGTTGAGAACTTAGCCTAGGGCTTGACACAAAAGCTGCTTTGCTTCTGGACACCCCCGTCTGTGCCCCAAGTGAAAGGAGGCGGGGACCTGGGGAAGGAGGGAAAACTAAGGGGAAGTCACGCCTCTCTAGGGAGGGCCTCTGCATCCTCTCTCCCTCAAGGGAGGCACAAGTGTGAACCCATCAGATAAACAAGTCTTTCCTTGCCTTTACTGAACCATGAGCTGAGCCTGGGACCGGGTCATTCCCCCAGGCCCTCCATGTCTCTCCTGCCAGCCCTGGAGGCCTCTTCCCTTCATTCCTGGAGTCTGAAATGCAAAGAGTTGTGGCTCTGTGCCAGGCGCTGAAGATTCACATGAACAAAGTGGGCCTGCCTGGCCCTGGGGCAGCTGGCACCTAGGGTAGGAGGTGGCCAGTGACAGCACAGGCCTCTGCAGAGAAGCACTCAGCGCACACGATGCCCAGTCAGTCCCACCCAGGCCCCACGGAGACCCCGTGGCTCTGGGCAAGGGCCCATCCCAAGAAGCCTCTATGTTCTGACAAGGACATACGAGCTCCAGGCACACACACCCCCACGAATCCCCACTCACGCACACACTTCCTGCTCCCAATTAGCACTAATTAGACAGCAGGAGAACCCACAGACCATGTAGCAAAAGCAGTCAGGTCTGTGGGGTCCCAGGGAGGCAGTCCCCATCAGGCACCAGGTGAGAAGGGCCTTGGGGGAAGGGCCCTGGGGTCCCTGCTTCTCTGAAGGGGGATCAAGTGACAGGGCCACATCTGCCAGGGACCTCAGTGGTCCCTCTGGAAGATGGGAGCTGCCCCAGGGCTGGGGCAGACTGGAGGATGGGGAGCCTGACAAACACCTCCTTTGAGGCCTTCCCCCAAGCTCCTCATCCCAACTTGGCCTCTCCAGTTCCTCTGCTCCCAGTCCTCACTCCATACGTCATCCACTCATTCATTCATTTATTCACTCATTCATTCATGCATTAAGTGTCCATGGACCTCCTAGGACCGGGCCCTGGGACCACAGAGATAGACATGAAGCTGATCAGCAGGGCCGTGCAGGTGGGTATGAGGGCAGGCGAAGCTCCTAGTGCTTAACTCCCCCACTTGAGCAGCCCCTTCCTCTACCACTCACCCCCACCCAGGCCTGGGCCCAACTTGGCATAGATTACAGGGGGCAACCATCAGATGGCTTCTTCCCATTCCTTATGGAGAGAAGGAGGCCAGGCTGGCAGTGCGGTGTGCTTGTGAGTGGAAGGATCAGCCCCACACCCTCCTTCGTGTGGCTCCGGTTGGCACTCTCTGGGTGAGGCTGTTGTTCCCTTGGTCATTCAGACTGGACTCAGAGGATAGGCCAGCAAGGCCAGCTGTGCACATGCCCGTGACCAAGCCTGCGGGCACAGCACCGCTAGGAAGTCATAGGATTTGGGGGGTAAGAGGAAAAGGGGGGTCCAAGTCCCAGTTGCTCTAAGGTGGGGCTGGAACACGCATGGCTGAACAACCTGGGCCCCAGAACCCAGGGTGAGGGCCCTGAGCCAGCCAGCCCCCTTTACACCACACCACACGGCTCAGGCCCTCAGCCGCAAGCTGGGGTGGTGGGAAGAAAGCAGGTGTGTCCAGCCTGGCCCCTGTTCCCCAGAACATCCCCATCAGGGAAACAGAGGCTGGGCTCTGCTCCCCTCCCTTTCCTACCTGGGAGACCAACAGTCCTGGGCAATTTGGTGTTGCCATGACAACCACACACTTTCTTCTTCCCTACTTAGCAGACTGAATTTGAGCTGCCAATTAAATCGTGGTGAGCTGTCTGTTTAGAAGGCATGTGGCTGCTTGGAGACATCTATGCATCTTCCGTTTCCCAAGTATCTCTGATGCCCACTCCTTGCTTCCTGATGGCTGAGGCCAGCGAGACATGTCCTGTACCAGCTCCTGTGTCCCAGGGGCAGTCCTGGCCCAGTGGCAGCATCCCCTGCCGGTCTGGCCTCCGTCTGACAACACTCTGGTGTGCAGCTTCAGGGGCGGGTGGATGGTGGTCATCAGAGGCCCCAGACCATGCACAGTCCTCTTCCGTGTGAGGCACAGGGCTTTCCAGCAAGAGCTCTGGACTCAGAAGGCTCTTTGTCCCCTTCAGGGGTGTGCGCTGCCTTTAGGGGCTCGGTGGCCTTGGCTGGGAATTGCCTGTGTGTGAACAACTGGATGACCAGGCCCCCTGGGGCCCTCGGAACCACGCTTTCCCAGGAGCTCACCTTAGCTGACTGTGACCAGTAAAGGAAAGGAGCCGCCTCCAGTGCAGAGCATGGTGGCTGGGGTCAGAGCTCAGTCCCCCAGTGAAGGAGACCTGGGGTGGCCTGTAATAAGGGGGTTGCCAGTGGCACTGGAAGGCACGTGTCAGCCTGGCAGTTGCGTGAGGGCTGGCTCAGCCTGTTCAATGGGAGGTAGCCATGGGCAGTCAGAGAAACGTGTGGACCTGGCTGTCAGGCAGACTTGTGGCTCAGCCTGTTCTCAAATCTGCCTGGGACAGGGATGGACGTGGATGCGGGGGAACTTATCAGGAAGGGTCACTCAAGATGAGCAGGGAGATCTGCCTCTGCCCTCTGCAGTCAGGGCTGAGGCCTCTGCCCCACGTTCAATCCTTTTTTTCCTTTTTTTTGCTGCACTGCTCAGGTTGTGTGATCTTAGTTCCCCGACCAGGGATTGAACCAGGGCCAATGGAAGTGAAAGTGCCATGAGCGTCCTAACCACTGGACTGCCAGGGAATTCCCACACGTGCAATCTTGCTGCAGGTTAAACCCACCACGTGGTCCTGTTTACATGGTCGCCACCCCACAGGGCTGCAGCATCCTCCGATGAGGGGGTGGTGGCTCTTGACCGTAACTCTATCTCCTGGGCTAGGTCCACATCTCTGCCCCCATTTACTACTGCTGTGATGTTGGGCAAAGTTCCTTAACTTCTCTGAGCCTTTTCCCTCTGGGGAAGGGAGGGGCCCACAGATGGGACCGTGAGAGTGGAGGAGGGGGAGGGGCTCCCTGAGCAAAGTCTCCAGGGAAAACACAGACTCCGTGATACTTGCTGAGGTTAGTCATGTTGCCAAGAGCTTTATAGTGTTTGCTCAGAGTTTTATAATTTTGTAGGGGACAGCATAAAGTATTTTTAAAAAAGCAAATGAAATAACGAGACCATTAATAGCTTGAGGATTGTAGTAGAAAGGAAATAGGATACTACTTGGTTTAGCAGAGAACAATGTTTCTATAGTTTTAACCATGTGAACATGAATATCAATTTACCCCAAATCATAACACTGGGAGGATGGGAAGGTAAGTGTGCAGGGAGGTGGCCATCAGAGCTCATTTTTCCATACGAGGAGGTCAATATTCTAAAGCAGAAACAATCAAGAAATAGCATTATAAGCAAATTACTTAGAAATATGAAGGGAAACAGAAGAAGGAATGATGAAAAGAACTAAAACAATGGGCCAAGGAGAAGGAAGCTTGGAGGGGGGCAGAACCTGCCCTTTGAGGGTTATCTTTTAAAACTATGTACATGTGTGTTTTTGATCAAAAGAAAAACTGAAAATAAAAATAGGTAGAGTTTAGATAGAAAGCAGGCTGAGGCTGGAGAGGTAGAGTAACTCGTCCAGGGTGGCAGAGTTGGGAGACAGCCTAGCAGGGATCCACATGCAGCTCTGAGAGCTTGGAGTGACCTTGTCAAGACCATGGACTCCACCTATGGGCCGGTGGCTCACCAAGCACCCAGGAAGGCTGCACAAATAAGGCCTCGAGCCTAACCGGCTGCACCCTATGCCTCTGGGCAGGGAAATAAGGCCCAAAGCCACTTCCCTGAGGAGATCACGTCACCCCGTGGGAGGAGCAGGAGCAGAGGGTGGTTTCATTTCCTTTCTGTTTACTGGTAACTTTAGTTCCCAAGTTCCCCATCCAGCCAGGCTGATTAGTTAGATTCTCCGGGGGGAGGCCTGGGGTATCAATGACTTGCCTGACACCTTGGGAAGCAGTTCCCTGTGCCAGACACACTCCACCTGCAGCCAAGGAGGCAGTGGAGCCTGGAGGGTCGGGTCCTCGTTGCTGGCTTGTGCTCACCAGAGGCACCAAAGTCCACTGCTCCTCCAGGAGTTTCCCGGCTTCTGCAGCGGGAAAGACAGTCGGCTGAATGACCCAGTGACAGGCTGCCATGATCTCACAGTTACCGCTGAGCATGGCTTGGGTGCCTGGCATTGCGCAAAGCCTCTTTCATGTGAAAGGAGGGGTATGGCCCACTGGCTAGCAGGTCCTGGGACTGGGCTCCAGGCTGGCTGGTCATTAACACAGTGTGACCTGGAGAGGCTTCCTTCCATCCCGGGGCTTCCTCTGGGGTGAAGCTGGGGCCGAGAGGCAGGGCCCTGCTCTGATACAGCAAGAGTGGTCTCAGGCTCCATCAGTGGGCAAAATGCAGAACAGGTCTCTGTGTCAAGATATTCTCTACCACGTGGTTTACAATGTAGGGAAAACTGGGGACAACTTAACTGGTACACTGTATAGTAAAAAAGAACAATGTAGAGGGCAGTGTGTACATGGCAAGATGTGTGCACCACATGCAAAGTAAAAAGAGGCCATGGACAGGATGGGGCGTTTCTAACTGTCTACAGGGCACTGGCTGCCCAGGATACTTTATAATTTACAACTTATAAGTTAATACAAGAAATACCTAAAATACATAATGCTGTCAGAGATAAGATCGTTTGCTACCAGGAAGAACAATACCCAGAGATATTTTAGACTCTGTGATGATTTCTGCTCTGGTCTAGCTCCCCTGTCTGAACGTAGGCCCAGGCTCCAGCCTCGGAGCACACAGGCCCACCTGCTTTCCCACTCTCCACTCAGCCCCAAATAGTGCTGCATGGTGACTTTTTCTTGGCCCCCACCATGGTCCTAGAGCAACAGTTGAGTAGGGATTAGAACCTTTTGTAGATGGAGAAGAGGATCTTATGAACGGACAGCGGCAGGCCTGGAATTAGAGCGTGATTTTCAGGCTCCCTGGCTCTGTTGATTATCTGTATCAACAGTTGGTCCCTGGAGCCAAAACATCATCTCCCAAGCTGCGAAGACAACCAGAAAGCTTGCAGAGTTGGGGGAGAGGCCCACAGAAGCTGATGGGAGTGGGGAGGCCT
Source organism: Lagenorhynchus albirostris (assembly GCF_949774975.1). NCBI lineage: Eukaryota > Metazoa > Chordata > Mammalia > Artiodactyla > Delphinidae > Lagenorhynchus > Lagenorhynchus albirostris. The sequence continues at coordinate 35,853,487 of NC_083104.1, read as the reverse complement.
GGAGCACCGGGCTCTGTGGCACACCCAGGTCACAGGCTTTTGAAGAGAGCAGGAGGAGGAGGAGGAGCAAGAGGCAGGCCTGACGGACCCCCACCACGCAGACCCCAAAGGCCAACAGCCTTACTCCTCCCCCAAGGAGCGGTGCCAGACCCAGACGTGCCTGGTGTCTCCCTGCTCTCCTTGAGTCCCAACTGTGGGCAGAACACGCTTCCCTTCTTAGGAAAATCCCACCTTAATAGTAGCACTCAAGACAGAGCCCTCTGGGCACCCTAAGTTCTGGCCTTTCTCTTCCTCCCAGCTGCTTCTGGAAGGGGAAAGCTGGTTGGTCTGAACCTGGCATCCTTTATCCCAGTCCAGAGAAGGAAAAACAACAAACGAAATAGAAGTTTATAGAGGTTAAGTCTGAGAGGCTGATGGCAGAGGCAATGGTTGTTTTTTGTTGTCTTTTTTAGGGTGAGGAGGAAGAACTCAACAAGTTTCAGATCAGCTTTGATGAGTGGGTTCAAGGTGAGGACACTGGGAAACTGGAGATCGAGGCTGGCGGCGGGGGGAGTTTCGGGAGTGTCCTCACAGCCACCATGGCCCAGGCCTAAAGCTGAGGTCAGGGGAGCCAGTGCCCATGGCTGCCCACCCACATGGCGGGACCAACGCAGACCCTTCCATTTTCTTCAGAAGCTGCCGACAGCAGCTGGCCCTCCTTGGACAAAGCCACATTCTCTTCTGTCACCTTTTTTCTTTCTGCTTTAATCTAAGGCTACAGGGAAATTTAAACTACCAGTTGAGGTAATTTCTGAAATTGCTGAAAATCATTTAACAAGCTTTGGAAGCATCCCCTCTTGCTCTGGGGGGGCCACTCAGGCTGAGCCTGAAAGAGGTCATTTGCTGGCTCTCCCTGGAAGCTGTGGCTTTGCTTCCCCAGGCTTGCCTACCTGAGTTGGCCAAGAGTCAGAAGGCCTCCGGCAGTCTCCGTTACCCATGTCCTCACTTTCTAAGCTCCTCCGGGCAAGCTGGGCTGAGAAGGATCTTTCGTTTCCTCTTCACCTGCAGCGCTGCCTCCAAGAAAAGGGGAAAGAAATGTTGCCACTGAAGGGAAAAAGACTCAATCACATGCATGTTTGTGGACTGGGTTTAGCTGGGAAGGAGGGAGCAGGTAGGCGTGAAACAAATGTTCCCAGGGTCCACAGTTCCTCTCTGTTCAGCAGATTTATAATTCCACTCACAGAGCAAACAGGCTGGTGCAGGGCACCCCCTGCTCAGTGCCCCTCCATCCTCTCATGGAATCCTTGCCACATCCTATGAGGCAATTGCTCTAATGCCCAGTTTTAGATGCATAAACTGAGGCTCAATGAGATTAACTACCTTGCTCAAGGTTGAAGTGGGGATGGGTCTGCCTCCAAGACCCTCTCTGGAACCCACACACAACCTGCCTTCCTAATTCTCAAGGGAGAAGGAAAATAGGGCTATTGGAAGAAAGGGAAAGGAGTGTGATGGGGTCAAGAGCATGAGCAACTGAACCTGACAGGGGCAAGGGCCCAGGGGGTGGAGAGGTGAGAGGTTGGAGGCTGGATAGCAGGTGGTGCTGGGGTTTAGTGCCTTCTGGGGGTGACAGGGCTAAAGAAAAGTGGTTAAATCTCCATTATTTGTAGTGTCCTCACTTCTCGCTCCTTTGCTGGTCCAGCCGTAAACAGGCCTTGAGTGGGTTAATAGGAGCGAGGGTGGGGAGAACAGAGCTTGGGCTGGGGAGGGGGTGGGGTGGACAGCATCAGGAGAGGACTGGCCGAGGGTGAGGAGCAGAAGAAAAAGCGGGCAGGGAGGTGCATACACAGGACATGTAGGGAGTCTTGCTATGGGTTGTTTTCTCCAAGGCTTTCAGAGCTGCATTTGCCTGTCCTACCTCTGTTCTCCTTCCATCCTCCCTGGGCTGTGCAAGGTGGGCTACTGACAGATGAGGAAACTGAGGCACAGAGAGGCAAGACCTCCTGCCTATGATTACAAAGTGATGGAGTGGCCAAAGTTAGCTGCCTTCCCACTCCTTGGTGGTGTCACCTGGGGTCAAGGCCACCAACAGACAGGGGACCATGGGATACAGACAACTTTTTCTTTGTAACGCAACATAATTTTTGGCCAGATTTGTTTCTCCCAAATACTTTTTTTTTTTTTTCGGTAAGCGGGCCTCTCACTGTTGTGGCCTCTCCCATCGCGGAGCACAGGCTCCGGACGCGCAGCCTCAGCGGCCATGGTTCACGGGCCCAGCCGCTCCGCGGCACGTGGGATCCTCCCGGACCGGGGCACGAACCCGAGTCCCCTGCATCGGCAGGCGGACTCTCAACCACTGCGCCACCATGGAAGCCCCCAAATACTTCTTATGCATGCTAATGCCTATGCAAAACAATTACCTTAAATTCTTTAAGATGAGATAAAGACTGAGGTGGGAGAGGAATTGTGGGAGAAAAAGTCATGGAAGGTCAGCAAGGAGGTTTAAAACATTCAAAATCGTGGATTTCAAACTTGCTGGGTTTTTTTGTTTTTGTTTTTAACAAAAAGAACCTTTTTTTCAAGCAAATTCTTAGACTAACCCCTAATTTTCAAAACAGATAAAAAGGGTGCTGCTTCAGTTGGAGTTGCAGCTGGACGGCCCGTCCATCTCCTCAGGCTCAATGTTATCCCTACAGCTCAGATCCAGCCCTTGTTAACCCGAGGGAGGAACGGAGCCCAAAGGTAGATGGTACCTGACATGTGCTCAGTGCGCCACAGTTGGTAGAGTGAGGGAGGCTTGTTCAAGGTCACCCATTGAGTTAGAAAAGGGCAGCCAGGCTGGAGTATAACCATGTATGTGACACCATGGGCCGCTTAGAAAGCAAAACTCTGTTCGTGTACTTCAGAAGGCAGACATGGACACAAGCGGACTTCCCTGGTGGTGGTGCACATGGAAGGAACGCCGTGGGCAGGACACCTCTGGGTTCTTCCCCCCAGAGCCTGGCTCTCAGCCATGTGTTTGTAGGGTTGCTGCAGGGACAGTTGAAAAGAGCCGAGGATGAGTGGCCAGTGCGCTTGGGCATCTTGCCATCAGCCCCGCATGATGTCACTCCCACTTACTAAAGAAAAAAGAAAAAAAATGCAAGTAGCTCTATCACTTCTATTGCCCCCCAGAGCTGGACATCTGCACACCTGCAAGAACATCCTCTTGTCATTGGAAAGATGCCACTTAGGGATTTCACAAGCCACATGAGGAAGAAAGGAATCTCCAGCTCTAGCTCAAGAACATAAAAATGCGCTGTGCTAATCTGGTTTGTTCATAAAACTGTTGTGTTAATGCCCTGGGGGAAACAAAAAGGAAAGCTATTTTAGCAACATTCCCTAGTTTGGTTGGGATTACGTGTGGGGGAAAACATTCCCGTTTCCCTCGCGGCTAAGGGTTTTGGTTCTCCTGGGTCCTCGTGGTTCTCCCTGCCTGGCCGTGCCAGTCCCTGATGAGGGCTGGACGAGAGTGTGCCCTGAGCCCAGGGGAAGCTGGGGCTAGTCAACGCTGGGGTTCACAACACACACCTCCCGAAAGGACCGAGGCTCCTGTGTCACCCAGAGTTGTCTCATAACTCTCCTTCTGAAAGATGTCCTCTGGTCCCCCTGATGCCACGCTCCCTGGTGTCAATTTTTGTGATTTTCAAAAAGCAGTGCAGAGAAGTGAATGAAGAGCCACAGTGAGTCAGGCTTTCATTTCAGACTCCCTTTCTCTCCCGCCTGACACGGCTGCATGGAAGCCGCACACTATTAGTTCCACATAATTGAAAAGTGTGTCAGGATCTCTCAGACACGAACCAGAAACATGCTGCTCATTGTCACCTCCAACGTGACTAATGCAGTCGTGTCTTAATTAGTCACTGTTTCCTGCGCTGACAGCATCAGAGCCCCGTTCCAAGGCCCCAGTTTGTGATGCGGATGAGATTAAAGGACTGAGAGTTGCCAGGTTTCCAGGTCCCCTTCCCACTGAGCACTCTGAACCCAGGTGGCCTCTGCCAAGTGCTTTGGTCAGACCAGGGCAGCACTGTGACAGTAGAGCCAACAGGGACACATTTTTGGATGGAGGGAGGTAATGAGACAAGTAAATGGTGGACTAGAACATTCCCTCACAAGTCGGTTGTTACATCACAGGCCCTTGGGCAGCTCCTCTGAGGCTGAAGGGGCAACTCCGGATGAACTATGCCACCTGGCCCAGCCCCTGCCCAGTGAGAGCTGACTGAACTGGGCACTCATCTGCCCCGAGGGTGGCCCATCCACTGGCTCCCTTATGACCCATGGCCCACAGTAGCTAGCCTGGGCCAGTTCCATTTCTCCTCAGGGGCTTTGTGTACAGAACAGAGCTTAAACCCGAGAGGAGAGACTGCAGGCAAGAGATAAAAGGTGGTGAAAGAGACTGTCTCAGGACCTCCCTGGTGGCGCAGTGGTTAAGACTCCATGCTCCCAATGCAGGGGGCCTGGGTTCGATCCCTGATCAGGGAACTAGATCCCACATGCATGTTCCAACTAAGAGTTCACATGCCACAACTAAGGAGCCAGTAAGCCGCAACTAAGGAGCCTGTGAGCCGCAAGTAAGACCCAGTGCAACCAAATAAATAAATAAATATTAAAAAAAGAAAGAAAGAGACTGTCTCATCATTGGAAGAACGTGGACCTCTACCCGAGAGCAGCACCTATTTCTGGGAACTCCTCCTCTCATTGCCCACCAGCCTGACTGCCCACCGTCTGGGCCCCAGGACAGGTGGGTATCACCCCAGTGTGAAGCCAGGAGGAGCACAGAAACCAGGAGCTGCCCCAGCACCCAGCACCTGCTAGCCTCATGGTGAGGTAGCCGTCCAGGCACCCCCTCTCCTCCTTCTAAAGCCCCCTGGGGCCCTTTGTTCATTCAGTCTCATAGGCGCAGAATCCAGGGCCCTTCAACTCTTCAGGAACCTACAGAAATGACTGAGATGGAAAAAAATTTACTGGATCCAAACATAAAGCTTCAAAGCTGATGTTCAAATGTCTATAGCACATATCACCAGGAGAGTTAGCCAACCACAACTCCTGCATACTTACATACCTGTTATGCTCAGTGTGGGACAGGGTGTACTGTAACAGCTTTGACAAGCCATGGGGAGGGGTTTCCATGAGCGTGCTGCAGCCTTGACAGGGTTCTGGGTGCACCTACTCTGGTGAGGACCCCGTTCGTGAAGGGAAAGACCTAACTCCCTACAGCTCACCTCTAGCACTTGCCGTCTAAGCCATACTATCCCAGAATGATGGAGAAGCTGACAGACCAAGAGTTGACTGCACTTTGGGACAGGGGCACCTAGCAACTTCGGCTAATTAATCTGGAGGATAATTAAGAAGTATTTATAAGACTTCCTTCATTAGGCCCCTAAAGGAGGCTGAACTACATTAGGAGCCCATTTTCCCTATTTCACTCTGATACACCCAGATGGTTCTGGTTAAGAAGGAATGACACTAAGTGGGGGGACTAATTCTGCCACAGTAATTGGGGTCGGACTGATGATGCAAATCAATGAGTCTTCCTTTCCCCCCAAACTCTTCAAATAAAACACCTTTCTTGCTACCCTTGAAAGTTAATTAGGGACTTCCCCAGTGGCCCAGTGGTTAAGACTCTGTGCTTCCACTGCAGGGGGCGTGGGTTTCATCCCTGGTTGGGGAACTATGATCCCACACGCCGTACAGCATGGCCAAAAATAAATAAATAAAATAAAGTAAAATAAAATAGAATTTTTTAAAAAAAGAAATTTGGGCTTCCCTGGTGGTACACTGGTTAAGAATCAGCCTGCCAATGCAGGGGACACGGGTTCGAGCCCTGGCCTGGGAAGATCCCACATGCCGCGGAGCAACTAAGCCCATGTGCCACAACTACTGAGCCCACGCTCTAGAGCCGTGAGCCACAACTACTGAGCCTGCGCACCACAAATACTGAAGCCCTCGCACCTAGAGCCTGTGCTGCACAACAAGAGAAGACACCGCAATGAGAATCCCATGCACCGCAATGAAGAGTAGCCCCCGCTCACCTCAACTAGAGAAATCCTGCATGCAACAACGAAGACCCAACGCAGCCAAAAATAAATAAAAATTAAAAACCCTGTTTAAAAAAAAAGAAATTAACAAATATCAATAAAATATTTACAACATTAAGGACATTCACTCAGGTAAATAGCAGTAAAACAAATCACTTTCCACCTGCATGTGATTGGCTCAGAAGTCTCATTTCCAAATAAAATACACGAGTCAAGCAACCGAATGAGGAAGATATAAAGGTGAAGGGGTACCCTGGACTCCCTAAAAACCACAGGCCTAAAATCACACACTTGTCCACCCTGCCCTGATATTAGTTCTGACCTGCCAAAAATGGCTGCATATTTAAAAAACATGACCAAGACAAGGACAGGCCAGACAGAGAAGATAGGAAAGAGAAAAGTGCTATCAACAATGGGGAGCACTACTTTGGGCAGAAGGGAAAGGCAGTGAATAAACTGCCAGGCCTGTCAGTCTGGGACACAGAAAGCTCCATCGCAGGGGCCAGGAATCCAGCCTCTCTTTCAAAGTCAGAATCATGGTCCAGTAACGTCAACGTAGGGAAAACTGTTCTGATGAGGAATAAAAACGATTCACATACTCAAGGTACTTGCCCACTTTCCTTTTGAAATTTAAGAGTTTTTGTTTCTTTTTTGCAAGGAGAAGTAGTATGAAACATCTTCACAGAGATGTGAAGAAAATAATTTATTCATTTTAAAATGGGGAAATTGACATGAAACTAGCAATATGAATACATGGTTTTAAAAACAGACAGGAGGGAGGAGATGCCCTGGTGAATTAGGTGGTAAGTGGCAGGGAGTGGGGCAGAGTATACAGCATCTCCTGAGCCAGAAGTCACAGCTGAGGAAGCGTTAAGTAGCACAGCAGCATCCCCTCACGGAGGGACCTGACAGGCCAAACCTGAAGACACCAACACACACGTGGCCAGAGCAGCACAGAAAGAAGAAATGCTGTTATCCTCACCAACAAAAGCTTCTTCGTTTCATAAATGGATGTGCTTTAGAGACTTGTTTCCATGGGAAAAGTAGCCTCACTATATTTTGAGTGGCACTTAAAGCCTCAAGTGTGATTCCCCCCAAAAACCCTTCTTGGGTAACGTGGGGCAGCTCAGCACCCATGTATGCAAGCACCCTGAGGCACAGGTGTGGCTCTAGGGAGACGGGGGAAAGCCCCAGAGCGAGTGGTTGGGCCCAGCTGTGCTCCAGGGAGCAGCGGGGACAGAGCCAGAAGCCATGGGCTGCACAGGGCCTGCTGTCCAAGTGCTGGAGCCCGGGAAGCAGGTGTTAGTAATGGGACAACACCCGCTTCCCAAAACCCTGGGCCATGGGGACTCCTCTTTCTATAAACGGGGAAGCAGGCCACAGGAAGCAGCCCCTGGTGGCTGTCCCAGCTGGCCATCTCTCAAAAGGCGCTGGCCCTGACTGCGGCAGCCCTGTGCTGATAGCAGAGCCCGGCTGCATGGCGACGAGATGAGCGTGAGCCCTTGCTGTCAGACACAGAGACTTCCCAAGCTGGAGAACAGAGTGGGAGCCGTGGTGTTCCTGCTCCCGAGGAGGTGGGGCGTCAGCATTGCTGCTCAGACAATGGCAGCTGTCTTCCTGGAGCTGGGAATGGACACTGTGAACACGAGCATGACTGGCCCTAGGCACTGCCGCCGGTGAGGATAATGGGGTGTGCCAACCTGTTTGCCGAAAAAGCTGGTCCCAAAGTCCTGCCCCAGAGATGCAGAGGCAAAAGGTCTGGAATGGATCCTGGAAACCTACATTTCTAACTTGCAATCCAGGTGATTCTGAGGCAGGTAGTGCGAGGACCACACTTTGAGTCTGGGGTCAAGTGGGCAGGGGTTGGGTGACAGGGTTCTAGGGGAGAGAGGGGTGGTCAACGGCAGCAGAGAAGGAACTTGTGAGGGCTGGAGGCCCATTTCTGTGCATTCAAAAGACAAAAAAAGTACTTGGGGGGCCTTTCCTGATGGCGCAGTGGTTAAGAATCCGCCTGCCAATGCAGGGGACATGGGTTCGAGCCCTGGTCCGGGAAGATCACACATGCCGCGGAACAACTAAGCCCGTGCACCACAACTACGGAGCATGCACTCTAGAGCCTGTGTGCCACAACTACTAAGCCCACGTGCCACAGCTACTGAAGCCCGTGTGCCTAGAGCCCGTGCTCCGCAACAAGAGAAGCCACCACAATGAGAAGCCTGCACACCGCAACAAAGAGTAGCTCCCGTTTGCCACAACTAGAGAAAGCCTATGCGCAGCAACAAAGACCCAACTCAGCCAAAAATAAATAAATAAATTTATTAAAAAAAAAAAAAAAGTACTTGGGGGTGGGGGGCTGCCTTCTGTGTGTGCCACCCACCCTACCCCACGGGGCAATCAGTTCTTCTGAGGTAGGCTGACCCTGCCTTACAAAACATGACCAAGCCCATGATTCTGGAGGGCCTCTGATTGTTCAGTGACACCTTGCATTTAGCTACTTTCCCTGCAATTAATACGAAGCATTCTCTCCTTGAATAGATAGAAAGGTGTCCAGGTGACTGGGTCCTAGTCTTGGTGCACTGGGTGGGTCTTTATCCTTGGCCTCTTGGCTTTGGCTCTAGGCCAGTGGATTTAAATGTGTGCATTTCAGCCAAACTGCCATCTGATACAAGCTATCCTGCTCTCTGGGTGTAAACATAGAAAGTTTGGGGACGTCGGGGCTAGATGATTACTAGCTATTACCACCCAAGATATAGTCTGTGCATGTAGCTCCGAAGGTCAATCACATCTAATTAATTAATACATTACATCAGTTAATATAGTAACACATTAATGAAAGAAGAAGAATGCTTTGCTGCCTGAGAACAGCACCTGCTGGGTGCAGGGCAGGGAGGCAAGCCTTAGCCTGGGCTCACACTGTAGCCTGAAGGACCAGATCTGCAGGCCTGCCAGTCTTGTCCTGGGGCTGGAATTCCGGTGTACTGACCAGTGCTGGAAGTAACAGGTCAGCGGGAGAAGGGTGTGATTCAGTGACACATGCCATATAGAATTTACCCTATTTCATTCTGATGGAAAAAAAGACACCTCTATTCAACTTTAGTTGTCATCTGTGCAATCTCCTCATGAGAAGTTACAGCCAACTGCAAAGTGGTGTTCCCTTCAGAGTAGCTCACGAAGGATCACAGTGTCCTTCAAAGCCCTCCTCTCTCAAGTGGCCAGGCCAGAGGTCGTGAGCCGGCTTGCCCTTGCTATGGGAAGACATGTGCTGGCCTGGGGGTGGGGGTGGGAGTGGGGGACAGCCATGAAGGGGAGAGACGTGACTCTGCCTGGCTAACTGTGGGAAATGTGATCTGAAAGACTGTGTCTTCATTTCTTAGATTTCTCGTTGAGCAATATTTCTCCTTCGCTAAACAACCAGGCCACAGTGTTGACGTGGGGAAAGCCACAACTCCAGGGCCAACTTGTTCTTGTTTGGTGCACAATATCACATAACATCAAGTCTCCTTCTGGCTTTTATGGAATATGTTAAATATTCCTGTGGAGGGTAAAGTGGCTACATCTCTCCTTCTGGGCCAGAAGATTATTAACTATTATCATCCAAGATAGAGTTTGTTGGAACATGTAGTTCTGAAGGTCAATCACCACCAAAAAGAATTAACACATTATTCAAAAAGAAAAATGCTGATTATAACAAAATGGTGAAAAAAATAATTGCATCTATTTTAAAAGCTTTTTGGTCTTCCCTTAAAAATGGAACTCCTCCTTGCTGTCTGAAATCTCAAACGGATACTAAGGGTTTGGTCTGGTGGTTCGCTCCGATGACTCACCTGTGTGTTGGTCTCACTCCACTACAGACCCCTAACTTGGCTCTTCTGCATAAAAAACATGTTCCACCATAAAACTGCCCCACAGCTGGTCCAGGTGCCACAGGGCTTCCGCGAGGTCACGTCGTTTTGTCAGTGAGTCTGGACACACCCAACTGAGTCCTAAGAAAGTGGATCAGCTTGGTCTCTGTGAGGAATGCTGTCCCAAGAGTCACTCCCAAACAGAGGGCCCCCACAGCGACGTGCACCAGCATGGCTGGCCAGCCCCGCTCACAGCAGAGGAACACCTGCAGAAAGAAACCACTGTCACTGCCCCGGGCCCCCAGCTGTACCTCCTTTCTCTGGGGCAAGCCACGGGGAGTGGAGGCCCTACTGCTCCAGCTTCCAGTCAGGTAAAGGCATGACAGCTATGTACTAGGGTCTTACTCTGTTCCCACGGGTACCACTGATCAGTCATTTCTATCATAAGATGCTGTCCCAGAAGCTTAGGGGAAGGGGTAAGAGGAAGCAAGTACTTGTCCAGCTGGGTCAGGCAGAGCAGGAACGGGATGCCTGGAACGAGGGACAGTGGACATGCTGCAAAATCATGTGGTGTGAAGGCTGCAGGGCGCCTCACCTCGGAAACAGCAGTAATGCCACCACTGAGGGCAAATGCCCCGAGGAGGACTGGTGACAGGAACAGGCCAGCCAGGGGCTTGTGGGGACTCTTCCGGTAGTAGCGGTGGATGAAGCAAAGGCTCTGTGTGATCCGAATGCCCATGTTGAAGCAATTGGCCAAGATGAAGCCCACGCTGCCACACCAATGGGTCAGGAGATAGGATAACAGCAGGAACGAAGATGAGAGGCCCAGCATTGTGAAATTGTACCTGGGAAGAGGGAGGCAAGCAATGCAGGGCAGTGGGTACCTGGTCCCAAGGCAGGGCTGCTGCAAAGAAAGTGGCTGTGAACATGAATTCACAGAAAGCACCTTCAAGTTCCCGCGATCCAGCTGATTTTCACAACATCGAATGCTAAGTGGACAACATGGAAATGTCACTGTCCCTTTCACCCCTGAATAGAAGAGTAAGAAAATGAACAACTCAACATATTTATGGTGTTTAAGGATAATAACTGGTTAGTTTAAGTGACACTGTGATCAAAACACATAAAAATCCTTTTCAGCCTGTCTTTAATGTGAGACACAACAATATGACACGGGTAACAATTACATGTGAACAGGCACTCTGACAGGTACTGTGAGGGGTGCTGGGGATGCACTGGTGGATGAACACACGGCCCTTTCCCTGTGGAGCTTGGATCCGTTTTATGGACGAGGAAACCAGGCAGAGGGAGGCTAAATAATCTGCCTAAGGAATGAGCCTACACCCCAACCTGACCCCTCGCCCCTAAACTTTAGCACCTCATACCGCTTCCCTTGCAAAACGCAGAAGCCCCATAACCTTGGCCAGTGGATCTCACTCAAAGCAAGTGACCAGCTTCCATAATGAAATGGAAACAGGGAGCAAGGCCTGGACCACCTTCAGGGTTTCCCAGACTCTTACACATCCCTGCTCTGCTCTCTACGTCTCCAGAGCTCTGTGGGTTCTGTGACTTGAGGGATTATACTGCTCCTTTCACTTCTATGATTCCAGAGCAGCACGTCACTTAGTTATCTCCAGTTTTCAGTTCTCAACTGAGTCTCAGCAGAGATAAAATAGCTGCCACAGTCTTCCAAAAGGCTTGTGGTACATCCATGAACAAAATTCTCCAGCATCTCATTTCTGCCTAGCACACAGCCGGCATTCTAAGTGTGTAGTTGTTGAGGGAACCAAACTCCTTAGATCCCCAAGCTGTGTCAGCTGGGTTAGGAAACCTCAGAGGCCACCACTCGGATTCTGTACAGAAGGGAGGGGTGGTAAGAAAGCCACTGTGGCCTCCAAATGCCCAGATTCTGGTCCTTGGGCTGATCAAGCCCAAGGTGCTATGGGAGATATAATTCATCAGAGAGGATAGCAAGAACACACATGTGTGCGCGTGCGCGCACACACACACACACACACACACACACACACTGTACTCCAACAGGGGAGGTATGCTTTCATCCAGAATTCCAGAGAGGGAATTCATTTGCTTCTCAGTTGAGAGAGTTTCTTTTAATGAGTAATGGAACTACAAGAGCCCACATCTTCAAAGGGGAAGTTTCTTCACTAACTGCTAATCGATGATCAGAATGGCCAACTTTATAACAGGCCACTGAGGCTGGGCCAGTACTCTGACCTCTTTTCCAAAAAGAAGCAGAGATGTGTAATCTGTTCAGTTTTTATTCCAGAAACGATCTCAGAAAGGTTTATTAAGACCAATGCTTGGAGTTTAGGCCACAGGTTCACAAACTTTCAAAGTCATCCTCACCCAGCTCCAAGTAGAATGGAAACAATGAATGAAACTGGTAGGCAATTCATGCTAATTCAAGCAGGGACAAGTTCCATGGTGTGGCTTCTTTAACGTAGCCATTTGGGAGGTGCTGATGATGACGGAGTCCACTGTTTTTAACTAGAAGAGGGCTCTGAAACTATTGAACTTTCCAGAACTCATAAATCTATAGCCTTAAAGACATTATCCACTTCAGGAAAAAATGAGAATTTTAAAGATAAAATTAAAATGCCACTTTTTGAGTCAATGGAAAATTAGTCAGTGACAATGACTATTTTCTAAGGCTTGGTTAACACAGACAGGAAGTTATTTAATCAGGCTTATCAAAAGATAGATGACTACAGCAGCAACTGAAGCATTCCCCAGTGGGTGCTGGTTGAAAACATCAAGGCACAGCTATACGTTGTAGCCTTGGCAACCATGCAAAGTATGGTGCCAGTCTTGTGTGCACTCGTCCTGCATTCAACAGTTATGGAGTCCCACTCCACATTGGGCACTCAAGGGCCAACAAGTCAGAAAAAGGAGCTGTCAGCCTTGGGCCTCTGCACCACTGTCCCCTCTGCCTGGAAGGTTCGGCCCCATCTTTGCATAGCAGACTCTTCTTGGTCATTCAGGCCTCAGCCTAAATGCCACCTCCTTGGAGGGGCCCCCCAATCTAAAAAGGCCCCAACTCTCACTACATAACCCTGTTTTAGTTCTCTGCAAAGCACAATATTTTCTTGCTTATTTACTTGTTTGCTACCTGCCTTCCCTACTGTCAGCTCCAGGAGAGCAGGGATCTCTTTCTTCTCTTTTGTTCATTGCTGAATTCCTGGAGCTTAAAGAAATGCCTGTTAGAGAGTAGATGCCCAAAAAGTATTTGTCAAATGGACAAAAGAAAATGAGATATCCTTAACAAAACACAACAAATCCTTCAGTGGAGCATAATGTAAAAGCCATCAATTTTATGCTATACATATTATGAGGTTATTAACAAAAAAGCAACTTGCAGTTCAATGGACATTCTAATATTTCACATCCAACTAAATCCCCTATTTTTATTTAGAAAAACACTGATTAACCTGTAGGTAGTTAACTAAAAGCCATGATTTCATCAGTATATATTTTTCAATTCAGAATCTGAAATGTAGGAGGTAAATCAATCATAACACTTAACTAAGCTGCTCAATTCTACTATAAAAATTCTTACTATCGTTTTATGTCTGGCTAAATTCATAGAAAGGGAAAAATTGCTGGGGTCTGTGATGAGCCCAGGTGCTACCTGTGTTCAGACGGGACTGAGGGTTGGGGCCAGGGGCCCAGACAGAAAGGGGGCTGCTATGTTTAATACAAACCTGGAGACCATGCTTAAAGGCACACACATTTTACTCTTAGGGGAAGTGAGTTACTTCAGATGAGAACAAGGCCCTGTCTTTTCTCTATGTTGACTACTAATACCATGAAAATAATTTTCCAGATTTTAATATACTGTTCTGATCCCGTTACTACAAATAACTTAAAAAGTTGCTTTCTTTGGGTCAATGCAATGTAAGAGAAACCAAAGCAACCGGCCACTGTCTATATTCCCTCATGATTTGTTGCAAGATATATATTTTTAATGTTTTAATCAGGCTTAGTGTTGATTCTCCCCCTCAACACTAATGCTGAAATTGTTATAACAAAATTCCCTTCAAAGAGATAGATTCTTAGTCCAGCACTCTTTCCACTACACCTCAGTGCCTCATTTAGTATGCTTTAAATTATATTTTTAAATTATTTCATGTTAGAAGCACCTTTCAAGTAAAAACACAGTGCTTTCAAAATTAAACTTAGAGAACATTTTATCCACTAAAAAAAAAAAAAAAGATAGACTCAAAGCAGTTTATAGCTATAAATTTAACTGTCTGAAGTAAAAACCATGTCTAGACCACCATTTGAAAACTATGGGTTGTGACCTAAAAGTAGGCTAGGAAATCAATTTAGTGGGTCATGACATGGCAGTTTAAAGAATGAAATAGAACAGAATTAAAAACCATCAGTGTGTCCTGTGCGTAACTGGGGTACTTGTTGCTTCATGGAAGCTTCCTTTCAGTCACACCCAAATATGCACTGGGTCACAGTGTTCAATGCAGTTTTCACTCTGAAAGCTGGTCTGAGCCAGCAGTTCCTAAGGCCTTTGCTATCTATCATCAGCAACCTCATGGAGCTGAGCAATAAAAGACTCCTTGGCCTAAGTTCCTAAAATTCCAGTTCAGCTGGTATGGGAGGGGGCCAGAACTTCTGAGCAGTCTGGGCTGGGACCACTGCCCTAGACTCCAGTTCTCAACTACGGTGTAGCATACAAGGTCACCAAGCCTCTGTGAGACAGGCCCCAGTGGGAAGCAGACAGAGGCTGCTCTGAATGAGAGGAAGGGTTCGCCAACTCTCTGAGTACCTTTTTCCCATCCCACCCCCACACTGGGACTCTGAGGGATTTCAATGGCACTCAGGGCACTACAGAGGCAGCATGAAACCCCCGAGGGACCCAGACCTCAAGGGGCAAAGGGATAAAGAGGGCCACTCGCCCCATTACCTACACCCACCCCTTCTCTCTTCTTCTTCGTCTCTCTTCTTTGTCCATATCAGTTTTATCCTTCTCAACTGCACTCTGCAGTGATGTCTTCAGATACCACCTTGCTAATTTTGGCATCTGGGACACAAGAGATCAATTATCCTAGGTGTGGGTCAGAGGCTCTTACCAGGAGTTCACGTCAGAATCATTGAGGAGTTTTAAAAAACATTCACATGCTCAGGGCCTGCCGATTCTGTAGGCGTGGTAGGAGAGAGAGTGGTGGGAGTAGGGTGGACAGGAATCTGCATTTCTAACAAGCTCCATGGGGCACTGTGACTCTTAACCAGTGTTAAAAACTACTGCTTGAAATTCCAGGGCAGAGGTCCTGACCTGGGGGTCAATGATGGGAAAAAATGTGGCAAAAATTGTATGTGCACTTGGGCCTTTCTCTGAGGAGAGGTGTCACAGATCCCCGAGATTCTGCAAGACCTACAAATCAGATTCTATAGATCTGCATCTTGAAGAAGCTCCTTGGTAACCCATCGGAGCACTGGGCAAGGAGGTGAGTGGAGGAGTGGATCTTGTCTGGTGCCTGCCTCTGCCAACCTGGACTAACAAAACCCTTCAGGGTCCTGACTTCTCCCTTCACAAAGGGAGGCAAGGAGCAGTGGCTGCCCCCAGCCCTACTGTGGGGAGGACTTACTGAATGGTGCCTGAGGAAGGCACCACACTCCTGGTTCTAGAAGAGCCTTCTGTAAATGCATGTTCAGAATGAAAAGAAAGAAGTTACTTCATTTTGGCTGAAGGCCATAATTAGAGGTTTATCTTTAAGGTTACCTACCTGTCAACCTCCTCTTTGCTCATGGCAGCAAATGTGAAACATTCGGTCACTCCATTGATGGCAAGCAGGAGGACGTAAAGACAATAGGCACGCAGCAGGACAGGACCTGTAAGGAAACAACCCACCGAGACTCCAGAGCCCAAACGGGAGGCCCACATGCACCCTCACTTTGGCAGGTTGGTCAGAGAACACCAGAGCTGGGTCATGAGCCCTGCTGATGTCATCAGTGGGCAGAAGCATGCTTGAGCCTATGGTCTTAACTATCTGGAAGGACTCCCAGCATTCTACAGTACTAACTAAAATAAACAGCTAAAAACAAAAGGACAATTAGGAATAAATGTACAGATCTCTTGCTTAACAACTAAAAGCTTATCTGGCCAGCAAGCAAATCTCACTTTTTAAATCAGCATGAAGAAGCCTGCTAGTTTGAGCACTTGGGGACACTAGTGGCCCTGCATGCTGAGAGAAACTCAGTTGAGGAGGCCCTGAAGAAGCCCAGGGTTCAGGAGCAGCAGGAAACTACAGAGATAGAACACCCATAACTCTTCAGGGAGAATCAGAGCCTGCAAGGTTATTTTCTCCTAAAACAAAGTGATGTGATTCTAGAGCTAACTAACAAGCTTTGGGAAGATCTGCTAACAAAAAATCGGGAGCCTTAAAACGAAATTGATCCCCTCTTTTTTTTCCCCCCCCTGGCTAAGCTGCGCAGCTTGCAGGACATTAGTTCCCAACCAGGGACTGAACCTGGGCCCTCAGCAGTGAAAGTGCCAAGTCCTAACCACTGGACCACGAGGGAATTCCCTGATCCCCTCCTTTAAGAGGGCTATTACTGACAGGCAGCCAAGCAGTTTCTAATAAAATAAACATGTACTTAACCTATGATCCAGCAATTCTACTCCTAGGTGTACAACCAACAGAAACAAATGCATGTGTTCACAAAAACATCCATAGCAGTTTTATTCCTAACAGCCCAAAGTGACCATCGACAGGAGAAGGGATAAACAAACTATGGGCCGTCCGCACAAAGAAATACTTCTCAGCAATCAAGGAGGAAAAAAACTACTGATGCATGTAAAAACATGGATGAATCTCAAAAACATTATATTGAGCGAAAGAAGCCAAACATGAAAGTGCCCATGCTATATGATTTCATTTATACGAAATTCTTTTTAAAAGCAATACTAATCTATGGTAACAGAAATCAGAGCAGTGCTTGTCTCTGAGTTGGAGGGGGGCAGTTGACTGGAAAGGGTCCTAAGAGAACTTTCTGGGGTAATAGAAGTGTTCTGTATCTTAATCTGGATGTTGGTTACATGGGTGTAGATATTTGTCAAAACTCATCAAACTGTGCTCTTTTTTTTTTTTAAAGCATTTTAAAATTATTTATTTATTTATTTATTTTTGCCTGCGTTGGGTCTTCTTTGCTGCACGTAGGCTTTCTCTAGTTGTGGCGAGCGGGGGCTACTCTTCGTTGCAGTGCACGTGCTTCTCATTGCGGTGGCTTCTCTTATTAAAGAGCACAGGCTCTAGGCACGCGGGTTTCAGTAGCTGTGGCACGTGGGCTCAGTAGCTGTGGTGCGCAGCTTCTAGAGCGCAGGCTCAGTAGTTGTGTGGCATATGGGCTTAGTTGCTCCACGGTATGTGGGATCTTCCCGGACCAGGGCTCGAACCTATGTCCCTTGCATTGGCAGGCAGATTCTTAACCACTGCGCCACCAGGGAAGCCCCCAAACTGTGCTCTTAAGAGGACAGCATTTTAGGGCTTCCCTGGTGGCGCAGTGGTTGAGAGTCCGCCTGCCGATGCAGAGGACACGGGTTCGTGTCTCGGTCTGGGAAGATCCCACATGCCGCGGAGCGGCTGGGCCCGGGAGCTGTGGCCGCTGAGCCTGCGCGTCCGGAACCTGTGCTCTGCAATGGGAGAGGCCACAACAGTGAGAGGCCCGCGTACGGCAAAAAAAAAAAAAAAAAAAAAAAAAGGACAGCATTTTAATTTATGTAAACTAGACCTCAAAAAAGAAAAAACTTGGGACTTCCCTGGTGGTGCAGCGGTTGGGAGTCCGCCTGCCAATGCAGGGGACGCGGGTTCGATCCCTGGTCCGGGAGGATCCCACATGCCGTGGAGCAACTAAGCCCGTGCGCCACAACTATTGAGTCTGTGCTCTAGAGCCCGCGAGCCACAACTACTGAAGCCCACACGCCTAGAACCTGTGCTCCGCAACGAGAAGCCACCGCAATGAGAAGCCTGCATACCACAACGAAGAGTAGCCCCCACTCTCTGCAACTAGAGAAAGCCCACACAGCAACAAAGACCCAATGCAGCCAAAAATAAATAAATAAATAATAAATTTATTTAAAAAAAAAAAAAAAAAGAAAAAACTTAACTGCTAAAAGAAAAGGGAAAGGCGAGGGGAGTTCCAGAGTCTCAGAATCTGAAACTTATTCATGGTTTATGAAAGCTGCTTAATATGAAACATCCCTGCATCATGGAGACCCTAAATAGTTTTATGGCCATCAAAAAGGACAAAAGGACTACTAACAAGGCAGCCCTGATGGCCCTCTCTTGGGTACACACTGTACCATATCCTGTTGCATTTCATTCCCCAAGTCGCTGCAGAAAGTAGCCTGGCCCCCACCCCAGCTGTGGGATGACTCCAGCAAAGAACGCAGGGACCAGGTTCTGCCCTGTGGTGGCTCGAGGCTATGCTCAGTGTGCTTCCTGCTTCTCTCCATCCTCCTCTCTCTGGCAGAGAGGAGTGGGGCTCCTCTCATAACCTGCATCTCTCACTTGGTAACTGAAAGCTGACGGCATGTGTGAGTCTATCTGAAGGTGGATAGTGAGCTGCTTTGCAATGTGGAGGACACAAAACTCCTGCATGAAACGGTGATTCAAGTAGAAGCGCTTTGAGTCAATTTTGGGGAAAGAGGTTGGAATTGGGGAATTTGTGGATGGAACCGTAAACTATGGATTGAAGTGAGTGGTAGTATGGCTTGAATTATATATCCCCTTCAAAAGTAATCTGAAGTAATTTGAAGTCTAATAGATCTGGATCTATTAGAGTGTGATCTATTTGGAAATAGGTCTTTATAAAGATAACCAAGTTAAAATGAGGTCATTAGGGTGGGCCCTAATCCATTATGACTGGTGTCCTTATAAAAAAGGGAAATTTGGATGCAGAAACAGACACTGACAGAGGGAAGACAATGTGAAGACACACATGGAGAAGACAGCCACGTGATAGGAGGAGTTAATGCATTTCCAAGCCAAGGACTGCCGGCCTACACCCTTAGCTAGAAGAGGCAAGGAAGGATGCCTACTCTGGAGATGTCAGAGAGAGCACAGCCCTGCTGACACCTGGATTTCAGACTTCTGCCCTCCAGAACTGTGAGACAATCAATTTCTGTTGAAATTAAGCCACCCAGTTTGTGATACATTGTTATCGCAGCCCTAGGAAACTAATATTAGGGGATTGAGAAGAAAAAAAGATTTTAAAAAATAAAAGAGAAGACACTGCTTTGGGAAAGCAAGTGTTCTCCTTACTTGCTGCAAATAATAAATCCTTCCTTCTCCAGACAAAAAAAAGTAAAAGAAAGGGCAAGAGAGAAGCACCTAAGAGATAAATGTGAGAAATCTCAGGGAAGTTCACTGAATGTATTTTTCTTTAGGATGGAAAAGCTAGGTATGAGAAAGACTTCTGAGAAAAGTCTCAGAGCACTTCCAAAGCTCCTAATTATATACCGGCTAAGCCCAAGTAATGCAAAGCAAAACCACAGTGCCCCACGAAAGCCTGCCTGTGGTGCGTCCAAGTCCTACATTTGGAGACAACAGCACAGAGGCCTCTTGAGAGGCCACTTCAGGTCATAGGTGAGTCCACTTCACAGGTGAGGACAAAGAGCAACACGCAACTGGGGCAACGGAGGACAGCAGCATTGCAAGGTCCACTTTCAAAACTAAGTGGTTCCCATTCTTTTCTGATTCAGTAAGACTTTCTGGAGAAAGTCAAGTTTTGTGAGGTAGTTTTAAGGGAACAAAAAAGACTATGGTGGGGGGCGGAGTGGGGCAGAGAGCAGTAGTGTTAATGTTTTCTGGCACAGGAAAGGCATTCGGATATGCAGCACTAGTCCGAAGAGTCAGGAGTAGGGCAAGGAGAAGATGGGTGGAGTGCAGACGAGGGAAGGAAAGCCGACAGGTACCCTGGGGAGACAAAATGACCCTCCCAGAAGGCACAGAGAACTGGAAGTTTGGTCAAAATGAGAAGCAGTTGCAATGAGGAGACAAACGCTAGAAGACCTTGCCAGGACAGGGATGCTGATGGAGGCCTGGGCCAGGCAAGAGACGACAAGGGTCCTAAAGATCCTGCAGCAGCTACACCAAACCACACATCCTTCTCAGAGACTGAGAAACCAGACCACTCTCAAGACTCTTCTCTTTCTGAAGATGAGACAGAGGGGATATCTTTTTGAGTCTAAAATTATTAACGACTCTGGGGCTTCCCTGGTGGCGCAGTGGTTGAGAATCCGCCTGCCAATGCAGGGGACACGGGTTCAAGCCCTGGTCCGGGAAGATCCCATGTGCTGCAAAGCAACAAAGTCCATGTGCCACAACTACTGAGTCTGCGCTCCAGAGACCGTGAGCCACAACTACTGAGCCCTCAAGCCACAACTACTGAAGCCCACGTGCCTAGAGCCCGTGCTCCGCAACAAGAGAAGCCACTGCAATGAGAAGCCCGTGCACTGCAATGAAGAGTAGCCCCCACACGCTGCAACTAGAGAAAGCCTGCGTGCAGCAACGAAGACCCAACGCAGCCAAAAATAAAAAATAATAAATTAATAAAAAATAAAAAATAAATAGAATTATTAATGACTCTGACATAAACCATCAGAGATAGAATTTATTACCTTAGAAATCAACTAACACTGACCCTTTTAAATTCTCAAGACTGGTACCAGCATCTCACTTGAGTAAAAGGACCACACAATGACAATGGTTTGTTGATATATCTTCTATGATAAACGAATCCAGCAAGTGAACATTACATGGATGGGACGGCCCTTTCCTCGTGGCACTGTCCTGTGGTTGCATTACAAAGGCTGCTCCTTGGTGATTACCTTTCCAAAGGTGCAGAGCTGCTGTGAAATAGCCTGTCTTGATCTCTGCACACTGACTTGCTAATGGCTTCTTAATGCGGGCCTCCCTGCAGTTGCCTGACCCAGGGAGCCACAAACCACGTCATTGGTTTCATGGCAGGTGTTTCTCCAAACTTAACAACCTTTGCTGTCAAGCAGAAACTCGGCCCTTCTTCCCCTAATACTAAAAGTTTGGGCCTATTATAGTGGAGACTAAAACATGCCAGTGACGTTGTAAAATGGCACTGGAGAAGGCCCTTTACATTTGAGATAGGGCAGCAGAAAGAAGTCTTCAGGGTTCTTGTCTAGTGACCTGAGGAATTAAAAACATCTTTGCTAAACCCAAGATGAAACACTCCAAATGGATTGCCACCCCACGACCCAGCGCATTTTGAAACTGGTGAAGTTCCCAGGGCCCAGCGATGCTGTGAGACGCCCAGTGGCCTGGGCACCAAGTGTTTCAAAGTTAGACACATTCAATACTTTTCTCCTTCAAAACCCAAGAGTCACTGGACTAAATATACCACTTTATTTGCCGAGATCAATTTCATTCTCTGCAAATGGCTCTGGGTTATCCTTCGGAGGCTTTTGTCCATCAGGCCGTGAGATTTATGTGGCATTTACTATCTGCAGATGTGTTTAGTACCAAGCGGAGACTCATCAGAGCCTGCTCTCTTCCTTCCTCGCTTACCCCAGAGGGAAGCAATCGGCAAAACACATTTTAGGGCTGAGAGGAAAGCCAAGGATTCATAACAACTGCTCCAAGTGAGCTTGCGGGACTGATCGACCTGGTGCCAAAGCTCTAATTGCACCCTGAGCTCGTTTGACCTTAGGTGCCCCAGCTACCGGCAATTTTCCCTACACTGACACACATGTCAGTCGTGTGTTTGAATTTTGTAAGACTCTTCTAAATATTTCGGCTTGGAAATTAGAACAGATCTGGAAAAACCTCTTGTGCATACCTGATCCTGAGCTAAGCATGGCCCCTCCATAGATGTCCAAAGCCAGTTGAGAATAGGCAAAGCCGAAAACAGAGATGGTCAGGCCAGTGAGCAGGGCCAGCTTTAGCAGGGACTCCAAAACCGCGGCGGCCACAGCAACATCCTCCTTGGGCCGGGGGAGAGGGAAGGAAGTGGGATGAATCATGAGCTAAAGAAAAACTTCACATCTGACTTTCTCCCTTTGCTGTTTTACAGATCACTCTTTCAACTGCTGAGGGCCATCACTGCTTTTCTGTAGCCTGGGTTTGTTTCTATGTCAATGAGCAAATGGAGGGAAAAAGACAAAGTGTACCTCCTTAGGCAGTGCAGGGGAGGGTTAGTTTTTAACTCATTTAGGATCAACTATCTCAAACGTTGCCTAGGAAACACTCACTTCCCCCTCTGACATTTATTCTTAAATGGATGAGTTTTTACATTGTTAGCTAGCTTTGTCACCGTGCTTCTCCTGACAAACAACTCCAAACCCTGATGTTCCTGGAATCTACACTTAGGAAAACATTCCTAAATCAGTCTGAGAACCAGATTAGCTCGTTTTGAAACACTGTGCATAAACTGTATTTTGCAAAATGTCTTCTAAGAGATGTAAGAGGCCAACTTAGCTTGCTTCTAATTCTAAGACAGACATTTTCAATGGTTCTAGGAAAAGGGAAGTTTCTACAACCAAATACTCCTGGATTAAAATCTCTTCTGTTTTTACTGGCTGGAGTATTTCAATTCTCAGAGTCAGAATGGAGCTCTGGGCATGTCACAGTCCTTAAGAAGCTAAACAACTGGTGTGGTGAGCGAGACCAAATGTCCGCATGCTTTCCTCCCCGCACCCTCAGTTAGCCTTGACCCCGTCTCTGCATCCTTCAGCTCATCTTTTGTTCCTGAGAATCTGAGGATGGGGGAGGCAACCTCATTCTTACACCTAAGACTAGACCATGGAAGGAGGTCTGCGCTGCACTGGGGACAGCCGCAGAGAGTTCTGAGAGGGCTGGGACAAGAATAAGGTCACAAAGAAGGACAAAGGGTGAAAAAGAAGGGCTGGTCAGGGGAAAAAGGAGAAGCTGTGAAAGAAGAAGTGAGCTCAGCGTCCCGCCATCATTCAGAATGTGATAGAAGAATGAAAACTAGAAGAAAATTTCAGAGCTAACAGAGGGGAACAGATAGCTCCACGTTTCTGTCTGTTTATCCTGCACATAGACAGAGAATTCACTTGGGAGATGGTGACATAAGAACCAGGACTACCTGCTTCTGAAGTGTAGCATCCTTTTCTCTCTCCAGCACCTTAGCAAAGAATATATAAAAACTCTCTTCTATTGGCTGGAAAATTAATCTGGCCACAAGGGAGCCAAGATTATTCACTATATCATACACGCCTACAAAACAAAAAGGAAGAAATAACAATCGTATTGGTTTTTCTATTTGAATTTTTATAGCACCATTAAAATTTTTTCTAATTTAATTTTTTAAATTAAACTTTTTGAGATAATTATAGATTCACTTGGAGTTGTAAGAAATAAAAGAGAGATCCATGTACCCTTTACCCAGTTCCCCAAACAGTATATTCTTGCAAAACTATAGCACAATATCACAACTGACATGGATACAGTCAAGATACAGAACATTTCCATCACCAGCATTTTTTTATAAAAGTCATTAATGCCAAGTTGATTTTTTTTTTCTATTTTTATTTGCACTACTTTGGGATTATATTCAAAAATAAATGTGAAAAAAATATTAAGACCTATCTAGCCACACAAACATGGAGCAAATCTTTGTGACTGCAATGAGCTCCCTTTTCCCTTAGCACACTCTGGCCCCCAAAATGAGCACCAGAGCTCTGCAGAAAGCAGGGTAAGGGCAGAGAATCTCAAAAGAGAACTTGCCACCCATGTCAATGAGAGGGGATAGTCAAATATATATTTATAAAGACCTACAATTTTTAATCTTCAGGATTCATTTCTTATAATCTTTTTGTAAAAAATAGCCTGCAGGTTCATTTTTTCATTAAATGTATCAAACTGCAGAGAAAAATATGAGAAAGTATCTACTAATAGTTCATCTTTAATTAAAACAATACAGAATTTCATCTTACCCTGATCCCCAAAATTTAACACGTTCAAAAATGTCATCACATATCGCTCGCCTGTAAATGGAAAAGCAAAATAATTAGCATTTCAAATGTACAGTATTTTCTTCTTTCCTTTTCTTTTATCGTCTATCATCTCTTCCAGTTGGTAAATACTCTCAAAGGAGAAAAATTAAGTAATCAGTTAAAGACATGTTCCTTGTCCTAATGTTGATTTCAAATAATCTCAAAATAATAACAATTTGGAAAGTGCAGGGGGCTTTACTGACAACAAATTTCCAAACCAGTTAAATTAAAAACAAAATAAAAATCAATAAAACCAGTCTGATAAGTTTTTCAAAAAGTATGAGGAGTTACTAAAATGTTAATGATGAAAATGATTATCTCAAGTTTTCAGGGAGGTCAGATAATCTGAGTGTAAATTCTGTGAAATGAAAGGTCCATGATTAAGTGCACAGACTCATCAAAAGTTTCCTCTTTGGGTGGATAAAGCTCCGTGGAGGCTGGCAGTTCCCTGGAGCCCAAGTTCACAATTCAAGACAGTCTAATGCTTTCAAGGTGAAGACACCAGCCCAGAGCCCTATTCCCCACCCTCAACTTCCATGAATGTTCTTATTATCTGTGAGTGGAAAGCACTGACCACTATGGAGGTGGAGCACTGAAGAGTGTCCATAGCTCTGAAGGGCCAACTCTCACCTCCTAGCAACTTGCTCAAAGAGGAAAGCAATATTAAGAGATGAGAAGCAATGTGATCTCAAGTCTCTCTTCAGCCCTTCCCTGCCTACAATCTCCCAGCCACTGCATTTGTGGCAGGGATCTTTGCAAGTCTTCCCAGGCACGGTTCCTCAGGCACTGCACTAGTTCCCATCTGTATCTCTGCTCTGTTCTGATCCATCCTCACCACTAACAGTTCCAGCTTTTGCAAATACAGATCTTAAGTCAATCCCTGTCTTCACAATTTTAAATGGCTCTGTAGTGTTTGCAAAAAGTCCAAGTGCCTTGATTCTGCATTTGAGGTCTTTTATTATTTAATTATTATTATTTTTGAGAAATTTATTTATTTTTGGCTGCGTTCAGTCTTCGTTTCTGCGCGTGGGCTTTCCCTAGTTGCGGCGAGCAGAGGCTACTCTGTTGCAGTGCACGGGCTTCTCATTGCAATGGCTTCTCTTATTGTGGAGCATGGGCTCTAGGCGCGCGGGCTTCAGTAGTTGTGGCTCACAGGCTCAGCAGTTGTGGCTCGTGGGTTCTAGAGCGCAGGCTCAATAGTTGTGGTGCACGGGCTTAGTTGCTCCGTGGTATGTGGGATCTTCCCGGACCAGGGCTTGAATCCGTGTCCCCTGCATTAGCAGGCGGATTCTTAACCACTGCGCCACCAGAGAAGCCCTTGAGGCCTTTTATAAACTTACCCGGAGCTATCTTTTTGGCCTCCCTTCACCAACCTCACCCCCACCTCCCACCATCACACCATCATCCTCTGCTACACCCTACACGGAGGATTTAGCCCCTCCAGCTGCCCCGAGTCAGGCTGGGCTGGTGTTCCCAGCCTCAGCTGTTGGTATTCTCACCACCTGCAATGGCTTTTCTTCAGGGGCTTCCCTGGGTTCTGGCACAAAAGGCCTCTCCCTCCCACGTTCTGTGAGCTCCCTGAGGGCAGGAACCATGTCTCAGTCATCTCCGTGCGCCTGGCTGCCTAGCAGAGCTCCAGGAAATGAAACAGCACTCAAGAGATGTCTGGCGAATGAGCTGGCATTTCCAAGTACAGCCCCTCACAGCCCTGTATCAGAGTTAATGATACAAATGCCTGGGGAGAGTCTCTGGGGAGAGAATGAGCTCCTTGAGGCTACGGCCTGTTCCTCATTCATCTGTGTATTCTCAGCACCTGACACACAGTGTTTAGGAAATGTGGGGGCAGAAAGTAACAGCATTTATATACACACACATACACATACACACACACATACACATATACTATACAC
Source organism: Lagenorhynchus albirostris (assembly GCF_949774975.1). Taxonomy (NCBI): domain Eukaryota; kingdom Metazoa; phylum Chordata; class Mammalia; order Artiodactyla; family Delphinidae; genus Lagenorhynchus; species Lagenorhynchus albirostris. The sequence goes on along the minus strand of NC_083104.1, from coordinate 35,827,659 downwards.
ACACATATACTATATACACACACATACACACACATATATACTATATACACTCACTCACATACACATATACTATATACACTCACACATACACACACACACACATACACGTATACTATATACACTCACACATACATACACACACACATATACTATATACACTCACACATACACATATACTATATACACTCACATACACATATACTATATACACTCACACATACACACATACACATATACTATATACACTCACACATACACACACACATACACATATACTATATACACTCACACATACACGTATACTATATACACTCACACATACACACACTCACACACACACACATACACATACACTATATACACTCACACATACACACACACATACACTATATACACTCACACATACACACACACATACAAATATACTATATATACTCACACATACATATACTATATACACTCACACACACATACACATATACTATACACTCACACACACACACACACACATATACTATATATACTCATACATACACACACACATTTTTGCTATAACAATAAATGATTTCAAATTTTTTAGAGCTGTAGTTTTTAGAGAAGAAGAATCTGGGTGTCCTTGTCAAGTCCCTTCCTTACTTCACAGCCACAGAGAGGGAGGCCCTGGAAAGTCCCTAAGGGCCCTCTGACAGCCAGGTCAGGACGGCCCAACCATGGAACAGGCCCAGCTTGGGAGGCTTGAGTGTGTAGCTGACACCTGCCACTGCAAACACATCTAGCCACTGCAGTCCACACAACCAACTTAGGGCCACTTCTTGCAACCAACTCAGGACCATTCCTCAACTCATTCAAACTGTCCTTTAAACTTCAGGAGGAAAAAAAAGTGCATTTAAATAACACCCCTTCCCAAAACTCCCTCCATTGTTTTGCCTGTTCTAACAATAATGGGAACTATCACAATATACAATTTCACTACAGTACCTTTCTTTATCAAAAAATACTTGCTGAATACCTCTTATGTTTCAGGCCCGGCAGGGTGCCACGGAGACAGTGGTGAACAGCACACTCGCTGCTCTCAAGAAACTTAGCGTTAAGGCACCTTCACTCAGCTCTCCGAAGGCTTCTGACCTTTACTTCCTCCAGAAGCCCTATGAACAGTTTCACTTCTGTAATGGCAGCATTATGGGCTCAGGCTAGAAACATCCATTCGCAAAGTTCAGGGAGCCCTCAGGCACCTCCTGGTCCTATCCTTTAACTCACAGATGCGGAAAGTGAGGCTTAGGGGGGTTACTTCCCTTTGGAAGCATAATGAATAAAATAAAGAAGGTGGAAAAGGAAAAACAACAAGATAATAATAATGATGTTTGTATTAGAATGCTAGAATTATAGGAAACTTTTCTATTTTCCAAAATTCTTGTAATGGGGTTATATTATTTTCATAATTAAAAGATAATTTTTGAAAATATTTAGAAACACGTTCAGTAATAGATATATAGATGTACAGACACACGAAATTTATAGAGAGAAACTACTACCTTCAGCAGCTTATAGCCGCCTCCAATCTCATTCTTTGAACTAAAGCTGGGTATAAATAAACCATACGTATATATAGAAAAATTACATATACTTTCAGCTCCTGGTTTGCCCTCTGCTTCAGAGCTCTGTCACTGTTAAACTGGAAAGTCCCGAGAAGTCGGAAGGCTGACCAAACTATCCCACAGGTGAATTTTATTGTTAAAGAAAATAAAATGAGAAAAACATGGTCTTAAAAAGTGCAGAAAAAGAAGTGTATAAAAAGTTAGGAAAATGAGATTACAGATAGTTTTCTGTATTTTCCAAACTTTCTGTAATTGATACAATATTTTTATAATACATTTGTTTAAACGCTGTTAACATGGGTTCTGGAGTTAGACTTGGATTCAAATTAAATTGCTCCTCATTCTTGCAGAAGTTATGTAACCTCACTGACCCTCAGTTTCCTCATCCATAATAAATGGGGACAATATCTTTCTTACAAGGCTGTGGGGAGATTTAAATTAGACAACTGAAGTATCAAATTAAATAAATGTTAGTTTCCCTCTCCTTGTTTAAAAAACTCCCATTTCTGAGGGTCCTCTGCCCTGGGAGCTCTAGGCAGCAGGTGGTCTGCATCTAGGCAATCATCAGTTCTATAGAATCCCCTGGCTGATACTTCGGTTTCCTGACTGCTCAGAGAGACCTTTTACTTACCTTCTGTCAAAATCTGTTTCAAGAAAGACTGTTTGAAGAAACTCCAAGTCAATTTAGCCTCTTCCCAATTTACAAAAGCCTAGAAGAAAAAACAAAATAAAACAAAAACTCCAGGTATTCCAAGTCTAAGAATACAGTAATACTACTGAAACTCAGTTTGGTCTCTAAATCCCAATTTGGATAGTCCCCACTAATTTTTCATTTACTGCTAAGCACACAGAAAACATCCAACGAATCCTGGTAAAGAACTTACATTCCTAAATGTGAAGACGAAGTCTCTGGGTGGAAAAGCCTCCCTGTGGGCCCTGCCCAAGATTCATTCACTGAGACCCCTAAAGAAATGTGCAGTCCCCTTGCTGCTGCCCAGAGAGTAAGCTGACCACATGGAACACACACAGCTCACAGTCAGTTCTTCCCTTAAAAGATGTCTGAAGCATGCCAAGCTGCAGGACAAGTTCTGCTCAATGTATGTCTTAGTGCTTTATTTAGCCAGCCAGGGTCCCTTTACAGAAAGCATATGAGCTTGGCTTGTATATTTCAAAAGAAAGTAAGGCCTTCCAGGTCAGTTAAACCACATAGAATTGGAATGACAGAGAAAAGGAAAACAAAAACAAAAAACAAACTTCTGATATGGCTCTTCTCAAACTCTCAGGGGGAGCAACAAACTGCCCATTTCCTAGGGACAAGGAGGGTAAGAAGGAAGCAAATGCTTAGGAAGGGCAGAGGTCAACCTGTAGGAGACAGGTAGCCTCAAATCCAGACAGCTGACCACAAAATGCAGGAGAGGGGCAAGCTAGCTGGACATGACTTCTTTTTTTCTACTTCCTCCCAGTTCCTTCTAGGGGCCTCTCCTCAAACATGAAGGCATCCTGGGACTCCAGAATATTCAGTTTAGGTGTTAGGTTCTTATTCTCAGGGTACCTGCATTTTGGAAAGTTCTTATTAACTCAGTTGATGACTTTTGAAAGGTGGGATTTCAGGGGGCTATTTAGGAGGAAAGGGATGAATCTCAAGGCCAAGCCCACCCCACCTCTCTAAAAGGTCGATTTTAGCTATGGAAGCTGGCCCAAAGGCAGGTGTAGAACCTGTCCCAGTCACATGGGTTCCTGCTCTTGGCACAAAGCCCATCTGTGTAGAAATATAATGCATGCCATATATATGATTTTTAATTTTCTAGCAGCCTACAGTGAATAGTAAAAAGAAACAGGTAAAATTCATTTTAATATATTTGATTTGACCCCAAATATTATCATTGCAACATGAAAATACTAGAAGCATTTCATATTTTTTATATTAATTCTTTGAAATCCAGTGTGTATTGAGTGCACTTACAGCTCATCTCAATTCCAAATGCTCTGTAGCCACACTGCCCTGTCCACATTACCATTTAGGACAGGGCAAGTCTAGAGTACCCTTTGAAAGCAAGAGTCATTTCCAGTCCTCAAATCTCCTCACCCTTTGGTTTCAGAACCTTTCTTCCATATTTGGAGGACAGTTCTGAATCCTGCCAAACCACACTGACTTCAGTGCATCATTGGACCTGGAGCCAAATGCCAGGGGTAGCTCTAGTCCAGGAGGAAATTTTCCTCAGTGAGAAAGAAACTAGGCATTTCCTTTCCCCAGAACAAAGAGCGCCAGACCGCCCTACACCACTAGGGGACACTGTGGACCATGTCATCCTCGTACACTGATCCCGCCCATAGTTGGCTTCAGGGGAGCCTGGGTACAGCACCTTCTCTCTCTCACACTCTGCCCCCTCCATGCCAGGTGGTTCTCTGGAGGGGGCGAGGGGTGTGATCTGCAAAGCAGTAACTGTGCTCTTTTCAAAGGAAATGAACAGTTACAGTGGGCCCACGAGGCTTTTGTGAAGCCTACTTGCTGTTAGGCTGTGAATTGATTTGGAAAGGTGGCTGAGCTCTTTAAAAAATAAAAATAAAAAGTTCTTTAGGAGAGTGAAATCATGACAGTGCATCTGATCTTCAAGCTTATACTTGAGCATTCCTTTCTCCTAATGCCTTCAATTTAAATGGACCCATGGTTTGGAAGGAACGGCCACACTGCTTACTAACTCCAAAATGCTCATTAACAACACAGAGGCAGGAAGTCTGATCAGAGATTGGGTTTCTTCTCAGAGGCACCTAAGTGGTGGAAAAAAGAAGCACTCTTCGGGCTTTTACCATTCTGTTCTGAATGGATTTGCCACTTCGGAAGGTCAAAAGAGGCCTCTTCCCCAAGAGCTAGGTTGGTATTGCTGAGCTGGTCTACAGGCTGTGAATTTCTCCAGAATCCCGTGACCAACAAGCCATTCCACTGCCTCCCGGTACTGATGGAGAAACTGAGGTACAGGTGGGGAAAGGTGATGTGCAGTACCTCTGGAGAAGGTCTGGAATCAGAACTCAGGGGCTCATTGTGCTTTAACCTGAGTCACTCTTCCACTTCCCAAACTCTTCTGACTCAGAATGGTCCAACCAGCTGCATCTTTACCACACTGACAAGAGTCACCAGGGCCACGGTCCTGTCCCCTGCCCTCCATCACCTCCACACCCCACACAGCACTCTTTCCTCTCCCTCTCGCTCCAGGGCTATCGACTGCCCTGGTTTCGTCCATGCTCCCACTTCCACCCACCCTCCACTGTCCTCATCACTTGAAAAGTGATAGATGATTGCCACTGCCTCTTCCAACCTTTTCTCTCCTCATGGTAGGGTTCAGGCTTTGGATTCAAGCTCAGAGACTGGGGCTCAAACTACAGCTCCTGACTTTTTGTTGTTGTTTATTTTGGCTGCGCTGGGTCTTAGCCGCAGCACAAGGGATCTTCGTTGTGGCATGAGGGCTTCTTCTGAGTTGCGGCATGCATGCGAGATCTAGTTCCCCAACCAGGGATTGAACCCAGGTCCCCTGCATTGGGAGCATGGAGTCTCACCCACTGGACCCAGGGGTGAGACTGGGGAAGTCCCATTCCTTACCCTTTTTTTTCTTTTTTCTTTTTGGCTGGGCCACGGCAGCATGTGGGATCTTAGTTCCCCAACCAGGGATCAAACCGTGCCCCCCTGCAGTGGAAGCGCAGAGTCCTAACCACTGGACCTCCAGGGAATTCCCTACAGCTCCTGACTTACGGACTACGAAGGCCATGGGCAAAATACTTAACTTTGCTAAGCCTCAGTTTTCTCACCTACAAAGTGGGATAAGAAGTCCTATCTCCTGGAGCTGGTATGAGCATTGAATGAGAGAAAACTAGACATGATAAATTTGTAACAGATGGTAAGTTTCTCAACACAAGCAATTAGACCATGGTACTGTTCAAAAACCTTTCATTAGGCTCCACTGCCCTTGAATTGCACTTGGCAGCACTGAGGCCATTACTACCCGGCTCTAGACCAGCATGCTGTCACCTCCTTCCCCCTTTTGCTTCCTCACCTCTCCCCTCCCCAGCTGTCCAACCAACCTAAGGACCCAGTCATCTCTGCAATCCCAATTCCAACACGGTGATGGGTACATAACAGGCCCTGAGCAAATGTTCTTCCTTCCTACAGCCACGAATGCTCATTTCTACCACAGGTGCACATTCACCTCTGCCCGCTCAGGCGTCAAGGCCTGGCTCAAAAGCAGCTTCCTCCATGAAGCCTTCCTTGACGCTTGCAGATGGAATTCATCAGTTCTTTCTCTGTGCTTCTATCTTGTTAACACTAGACACACAGTGTAGTTAGCAGAGTACACATGTTACCTCCCCACCACAGTGCAAGTTATGAGCACAGGGACCTCACTCAGGGCACCTGGTACAGTGCTTAAGACAGGATACTGCTTAGTACATGCTTGCTATGTTAAATTCCTCAGCTTTACTTGCATGCTAGCTGATCTCTCATATTAAATCCCTCAGAAGTGTCAAAGAATAGAAAAGATGTAAAAGGCAGCCGTTATTTAAGATGTCATTATTTTAAGACTAAATAAGTAACATTAAAGAAGATAGAATTCTGGACTTCCCTGGTAGCGCAGTGGTTAAGAATCCACCTGCCAATGCAGGGGACGCGGTTTTGAGCCCTTGTCCGGGAAGATCCCACATGTCGCAGATTAGCTAAGCCCATGTGCCACAACTACTGAGCCTGTGCTCTAGAACCTGTGAGCCACAACTAATGAAGCAAGCGCGCCTAGAGCCCGTGCTCCGCAACAAGAGAAGCCACCGCAATGAGAAGCCCACGCACCACAACGAAGAGTAGCCCCCGCTAACCGCAACTAGAGAAAGCCCACACACAACAACAAAGACCCAATGCAGCCAAAAATTAATTAATTAAAAAAAAAAGAAGATGGAATTCTATAAGAGGAGGCAAGAAATCTCCCAATTTGGTCAAGTTGATTGTGAATGCAATTTTTTGACCAGTTTCGTAGAAGGGAGCCCCCAGGGCAGAAAGCTGCTCTGGAGAGTCGAGTTAGGCATGTTGCTGGTGTAGTCATCCACTGCATTCAGATTTGTCTCGTTTCTTTTCTCTTTAAAAAAGTAAACTTGAATAATGAATTGTTCTACCTGGAATCTCCCAATCTTTAAGTAAATAAATAATTACTTTGGGCAATAAGCCAATTTCTTTTGGCAGACTTCATAGCATAGAGATTTAAACACACAGACTAAAGTTTTTCCATAGACAGAAGTTAGAGAGAAGTGGGTCCAAAGCCAGCTGTGTGATTTGGGGTTCATCACCTAATGTCTCTGAACCTCAGTTTTCTCACCTGTAAAATGGGAGACAATAGTATTTACCTCATAGGATTACTAAGAGGATTAAGGACAGAAGTCCAAGTACAGTATAGCCTAAGGCCGGGCACAGAGTAAGTGTGCAGTCAATGGCAGTTATAACGGCTCTTTGTCAAAGTTCAAATACTTTCACAGAATTCTGTAAGTCTTTAAGAGGGGCCTCAGAGGTTGTGTAGACCAACAATCTCACCTTAAAAGTGAGGACCCTGAGGTCTGGAGAGAGTCCTGCAGGCTTCAGATCTGTATCTACTGCCTCCCAAATGCACAGGAAGCTCCCTGAGGCTAAGCAGTCACCTTCCTACGTGTCTGTATCCCAGAGAACACCCAGCAGGGGCTGTGTTCTGTCAGCAGGAACGCTGCCACCATCATGTGTGACAGGTACACCCAACCTTCTTAAGGTCAAGACTTCTGTCCTGACAACATGAGCATGGGTACTTTCGGGATAGATTGCCAGATAAAACCGCTGAGCTCTCAGCAATGTCATCAGCGTCTGCCTGGCTAGGATGCTCGAGTGGAGTTACTCCTGCTCTCAGAGCAGCAGTGGGATGCTGATGATGGTATGGGCTGTCATTTATGGATGTGCACTCATGCCAGGCCACAGTGTTAAGCACCTTATATGCCCTATCTCATCTGGCTCTCACAACCACCTTAGGAGGGAGGTATTCTTATTATGCCCATTTGACAGATAAGGAAACTGAAGGTTGGAGTTCTGAGCCCGTCACAGGGTTAAGTACACACTTGTCAGACTCTTTTCCTTACCCTCTCTCTCTTTGCCTGTATTAACAGTAAAAACGCTCCTTTCCAAAATACTGCTGGGTGTAGGCGCTGGTCCAGTATGAAAAGCTGGCCAGGCTTGGTACAGGTGGGCCCTGGGGAGTGCTCAGGGAGGGGGACTTTTCTGCACTCTCAGACCCGCTCTGTGGGCAGGGAGCAGAAGCTCCAGGCAAGAGAAGTGATCTGGAGTCCTGATCTGTTAAGCCTGCAGATAAGGCACCATGGTATCCAAAAATTGTCATGTTGATTTAGGTTAAAGGTAAGATCTAGTTGATCAGAATGGAGAACTCTCATATAACAAATAAGAACATATCTGGCTTTGCTACATAATTTCTCGTTTTTCTTGAAAAGCTGCATAACAAGATTCCTTAAGTTCTGAGACTTAAGTCCCAAATACTTTATTACATTTTCAAGTAATCACAAAAGAGCTATAAGGAGAAGTCCAGCTGAAGCCTTCCCTCAACTAAGTGCACCACATCCAGCAAGCAAATAAGTACGAGAAAAAGGGAAAGTGCATCAGCCCAGATGGAGCAGGTCACAGAGCATCTGTGCAGAGGCGACGTGGTAAGACATCACATGCACGGCTCCTGGGCTAGAGACACTAGCACTGACCCCACCAGAGTCAGGAGATAAAACTCAAATGGACTGAAAGTTGCTCTCACACATCAGCCTCTGGAATCCTCAGTGGTCTACGTGGGGAAGCGGATCACCTGAGAGAGCAGCCTGACACTAGGCGAAGGAACTCTGCAGGGCCCCTCCCTGCTTTGTCAGCACCCTCCAGACTATCTGTGCTGGAGGTCAGTCCCGGGAAAAACCAAGAGACGCAGCAGAACAGAGAGAGTGAGCACAGTGGTGAGAGCCCTGTGCTCTGCTGGGATTCATGCCACTCCAGCTCCTGTCCTCACTCTGACCCTCACCTTGGGCAGGTAATTTAGTTGCTAAGCCTCAGTTCCTCAACGCTAAAATAGAAGTAATAATGTCATCCCCAAAGAGTTGTTATAAGCATTAAATAAGGTATGTAAATCATCCAGCACAGGGGCTGGCAGAGTGATTTTCAACTGGGGGCAATTCTGTCCCCCAGGGGACACTCCACAGTGTCTGGAGATATTTTTCGTTGTTACAACTTGGGGGTGGTACCTCCTGGTATCTAGTGGGTAAAGATCAAGAACGCTGCTAAACATCCTACAATGCAAAGGACAGCTCCCACAACAAAAATTATCTGGCCCAAACTGTCAATAGTGACAAGATTTAGAAACCCTGGCTGAGCACATAACAAGCACTCCATAGACATGAGTTATCAAATTATCTTTATTATTTTAACAATAAGCAATAAAGTTGTCATTTCTTTCCCTCAAGGATAACTAGCATCTGTGATTAAAATGATAACAGACAAAATACATTACTTACTCTACTTCTCGTAATAGTGGGTAACAGATCTGTCATTCTGGAGACAGGAAGAACTTGTTGCTTGGCTGATTCTGGGGAGCCCAGTAACTTTGTGAAATAAATAACATAGCAGAGCACCAGAACTGCAGTATAGAAAAGCTGAAAAAAGAAAATAATGGGTTTAAATTACACTGTTTTAATGTAAGCATAATTAAGATACAACTATAGATCTGACCTCAAAGGCCAGTCAAGAAATAGAACTGTCTTAATTAACTGTACTTTCTATGGAGCAATGTCTCACCCTCTGGAAAACAGCACTACTGAGTATGACCCAGCTCCACTGCAGCATCTCTAGGGAAAGTGTCACACTTCACCTGACTGGGAGAACAGAAGTTCTTCCAGGCAGGCAGAACATAAGTTCCGTGACAGACATCCACTAGGACAACCACCACAGCAACGTCAGATACGTTCTCCGAAGATTCGTATTTGGACAAAGGGATGGCTCTCCCAACTAGACAGTACACCTTGAGAATCCATGTGTTCCGGCTGTGCTAGTATCCAGGGACTTGTCCATCATCTAGGGCTGGGGGTTTTCCATGAACCCCAGAAACCTGTGACACCATGATTAAAAAGCAGAATTGAGCTGCTGGCTCTCCTTTCTGCCTAGTGCATGGGTAGGGCAAGAGCTACTACAGGATGGGGAGGGACAGGGTGCTAAGAGGCTCCACCCCTTCCTCTTCCCATCTAGGACAAAAAGATGTCTTCTGGCCATGAGCAGCAGCCTGGGGTTTTGTCTGCAGGTTGGGGAGGAGTATCCAAAGAGACCCTTTTCAGGAATTCCCTAGCAGTCCAGTGGTCAGGACTCTGCACTTCCAATGCCGGGCACCCAGGTTCGACCCCTGGTCAGGGAACTACAATAAGATGCCACAAGCTGCGTGGCATCGCAGGGAAAAAAAAAAAAATGAAAGAGCCCCTTTTCGTAAGCTCCCTTATCCCCTCTGCCCCTGAGAACAGTGCACACTAGCTTAAGAAGTACTGGGACCTCCAGGCCCCACTTTCAATTTGGAAACACCAAGGCTGCTCCTTTAGTAAACGCATTAAGAGGAGTCTGGGTTTAGCAGGTGTAGGCTCCTCTGCTCTCCACGCCCATCCATGCCTGAGGACAGACTCGCCATCTACTCTCCTTCTTTCACGCCTCAAACCCTTTAAGACACAAGCAGCGCTGTGGGGAGCCACACCACCTGATGCCAACATCCTCTGTAACAAGCACCCTTTTCTAGCCCCCTTCCCTGCCTCTCTCCATCTTCCTGCTGACCAGAGCCTGGGGAAGAGCAACAACTTCTTTACAGAGTATCCTAACTACATGATCCCTTCCCCTTTTTCTAATTGAGGAAATATTCACATAAATTGACCATTTTAACCATTTTAAAGCATATAATGGCAGTGGTTTTTACTACATTCACAATGTTGTACAATAACCACCATTATCTAATTCCAGAACATTTTTCATTACTCCAAAAGGCAATTCTGGACCCATTAAGCAGTCCCTCTCCATTCCCCCAGCCCCTGGCAACCACTAATCTGCTTTCTGTCTCTACAGACTCACCTATTCTGGACATTACATATTAATGGAAACATATAATAGGCGGCCTTTTGTGTCTGGCTTCTTTCACTTAGTATCATGTTTTCAAGGTTCATCCATGTTGCAGCATGTATCAGTATTTCATTTTTATGCTGAATAATATTCTATTGTATAGATATACCACATTGTGTTTATCCATTCATCAACTGATGAACATTTGGGTTGTTTCCACCTTTTGGCTATTGTGAATAGTATTACTATGAACATCCATGTACAAAATTTTGTTTGAACACCCATCTTCAGTTCTTTTGGGTATATACCTAGGAGTGGAATTGCTGGATCATATGGCACTTCTACATTTAACTTTTTGAGGAACTGCCAAATTGTTTTCCACAGCAGCTGCACCATATTACATTCCCACCAGCAATGTATGAGTGTTCCAATTTCTCCATATCTTCACCAGTGTTTGTTATTTTCTATCTTTTTGATACTTGCCATCCTAACTGCTGTAAGGTGGTATTTCATTGCGGTTTTGATTTACATTTGCCTAATGACTAATGATGTTGAGCATCTTTTCATGTGCTTATTGGCTATTTATTTGTGTATCTTCTTTGGAAAAATGTCTATTCAAGTCCTTGACCCACTTTTGGGATGGTTTGTCTTTTTGTTGTTGAGTTGTAAGATTTCTTTATATATTCTACAGTGACTCTTTTATTTAAGCTATGATGCCATGGGGAGAGGGGCCAGTTCAAGGAGGAACCTGGAGGCAGGTTGGAGAAAGGGGAATCCCAGCACCATAGGTGGGGCTCACCTGCTGATATGAGGTGCTGTTGGCTCTTAGACCTCTCCCACAGAGACTGACAGAGAATATACCAGAGAAGTGCTCTCAGAAATCTTATAATAAGGATGTCAATAAACTCAGAATTGGCCTAGCTGACCTATGATCTATGACGTATCCTGGGTGGGAACTATGACAATGAGAAAGTCATAATGCAAGTAACTTTCCCAAGAAGAGTCAACCAATAACTGGGCATCTCTACTGCCCTCCTATCCTATTAGGGAGAGTCCATCACAAACAATGATGAATGTTGAGAACTGTAGTTCTAGATCTAATAAAACATGGCAAAAATAATCAGAGATAACTTCTCTAAAATATGCAATTGTAGCAAGCAACTTTTAGGAAGCAATTCTCATTCTTTTTTTTTTTTTTTTTGCGGTACGCGGGCCTCTCACTGTTGTGGCCTCTCCCGTTGCGGAGCACAGGCTCCGGACGTGCGGGCTCAGCGGCCATGGCTCACGGGCCCAGCCGCTCCACGGCATGTGGGATCTTCCCGGACCGGGGCATGAACCCGTGTCCCCTGCATTGGCAGGCGGACTCTCAACCACTGCGCCACCAGGGAAGCCCCTCATTCTTAATCTATAATTTTAAATCTAGCTCTTCTATGTTTCGCAGAAATATTTGTACTTTTTGCCTAGGACATGGGAAACATTTTCACATAAATCATTACTAAGAATTTTAACTTGTCTTCCAATACATTAAGAAAAATTACAAAGTAGTTTGTACTATGAGATGGTCTGATAACTATATGATCTTTTTCAGTTTTTAAATTAGCATTAGTACTGTAGTTACATTTTTAATAGAACTAGAAATATGAACTAGAACTAGAAAATGAGATGGAATTGAAGCCAAAATTGCTAAAAATGAAAACGTACCTCCTATGACTAGATTCACACCCTCTGAATTATGAGAGATTTCAATCTAAGTTTAAAACAGGCTTGGCAGAGTTTCCTGCTATTCTGAAAACAATTGATTGAAATCCAGGGAAAATAACACACATGTAATTTGATTCCCACTCCACCCCCTTACTGCTTTTTCTCTCCTCCATAGGATTGTCAGACAATCAAAGATCAGTTGGATACGGGCTGGGCTTGCCCACAGAATGTCTAAAGGAGTTTTTATGTCTGACAACAAGGCCGGATGTGGCCCTCACCAGGTCCCCACAAACACCAGTGGTGTCAGTGTATGCAGCAGGATGGACATGGCAGCCAGAGGAGAAGCAGTGCCAAGACCACCTTTCTAGAGCTTCCAGCCTTCTCCACATGCATGAATACTGTAAATGTAAATCACTGAGTAACAGAAACAAGAAATAAAAAACAGATGGAGAAACAGATTATACAAAAGTTAAAAGTCATAACTCTTACCTGGGCCAAAGAGAAAATATACAGTCCCCAGTGAGGCAAACACACCACGAGAAAAGCTGTCAGGACGCTCTTGAGGATTACTGACAGGCTCTCAGCAATCACCTGCAAACTCATGGTAAAGGGTACACTTTACAAACATTATTAAAAACTAAAGATGCAAAGGAATCCCAGAAAATCTGGGATAGTGGTTACCCTGGTGGTAGGGGTGGGGCATATGGTTGGACACAGTATTAATAATATTCTACTTCTTAGGTTGGGTGGTAGGTTCATGGACCTTCAGTATATTATCATGCTTTAAGATTTACATATATGTTACACACTACATTCTTTTGTATGTATCAAATAATATATTTTAAAAGATGAAAAGCTAATATCCGTATACAACTAAATAGAATCACTAGAAAAATCTGAAAAACGTCCTTTTAAATTCTTATTTACACTAATAACTTCGCTATTAACAAAACCTGTTCTTCATTAATAGTGTAGCAGAGGTAAACTTCAACCAAACTCATCTGACAAATCTCAAGTGAATGAACTGAACTGATCATGTTACCTTTTTCCAAATATTTTTTTAGATGCAAATCTGAAAAGACCATTCTCTCCTATAAAAGCATTTTTTAAACACCACTCTTTCTCCTATTCTTCTCATTTCTCATTCACAGCAGAAGGCACACTGACCTTAAGCTTGACAAACATATGTGCTTGTGCCAAGACCCAGAAGGGCTCTCCCAGAAGTTCCACCACTGCCGAGAACCCAAACAACACCACTCCAGTTCCATAGTGGGGGATGACGTCAGGATCGGGCACTGCGAGCAATTGTAGCCAGGCCCACCCCAGGAACACGGACCAAAACACACCCAAAGGGACTCTAGAAAATGGAAAAAATGTCTCTTAATATGCTAAATATAAAAATAAAAATATATTAAAATAGTAACATTGAACAGAAAAGAAATATAGTCATAATAAAAATAGCTACCAAAAAAAAAAAATAGCTACCACTTATTCAGGCACTTACTACATGCCAGGCATATGATTCACCCCCTTTATCTCACTGACTCCTCACAATGATACTCTGTCATTACTCCCATTTAAAAGATGAGGAAACTAAGGCTGACAAGCATTGGGTAATTTGGCCAAGGTCACAGACAGCTATTCAGGGCAGAAGTAGGACCCAATCCTGATCTAACTCCAAAGCCTGCACTCCTATCCACTGTGTTACAATGACTCGTAAGTAAAACTCCCAGAAGTGCCTGCTGTTTGCACTAGAATAACTGAAGGACGGTATACAGCTGGTCCTTGTACCTCAAATAACTGGTAGTCCAGTGCACAGTATCCCTTTAGGTGTGACCAGAGAGCACTTCAATATGACTGGGTCGCTAACAGTCATTCCTCTAATAAAATAAACACCTACCGCCCCTTATGACAGTCATCTCCATGAGGTAATAAGGAGTTATGCAAGGGCAGGACTGGGAAAGCATTTTAATCACTAGCCCTCCTGGCAGGGATCGAACTGCAGAAAAGCCATTACAATTTTTAGCTGATGTACTTGGTCCTCAAGAATATTCTAAAAGGCTCAGAACTGAAATCAACATAACAAAATTGAGGAGAGATACAAAGAAACCCTTAAAAGGCTTTCAAAAAATAATAAGTGGCTGTTAAAAGTGCGGAAAACACTCTAAGGAAAAAGGTTAGGAATAAAAAAGATGGCACAGGCCCAGTGGGAATCAAAATAGCAGAAACAGCCTCCAAAGAGGGTAGGAGTGGGGTTAGAAACGTGGCACAGAAACCCCTACCCGGAGCTTCCTCCTGGCTCCTGGCCATCCGGAGAGAAAACAGCCAGGGATGCTACTTCACACAGATGTTCTCCCCTTCCTGTCCCATGCCAAGGGCCCAGAAGCCCACTGCAAAACCCAAGCTGGAAACTATTCAGCTTTAGGCAAGTGTTGCTGTTTAATTTCTCACACTTATCACGCTTGCCTCCATGAAACCGTCTCTGGCCAAAGCACAACTCACGTTAGCCACAGGAGGTTGAGGGTCTGGCTCCAGTCCCGCTGGGTGCTGCCACTCAGACATGCTCTGCGGAAGGCCTCTCTGGCCAGGAAGATGGTGGTAGAGTAAAGCAGTGTTAGCCTGTAAAGGAAAAGCAGCAATCAACATGATGTCTAGTTTTTTCACAGAGACAACTTCTGGGATTTTGCTAGCAATCGGGAGGAGGAAAAGTCTTGGTCATAAATCACTGGTGGTGATTGGTGGGGGGCAATGGTTTCTTACAGAAGCCCCCTCCCCAGCTAATCTGATCCATACAAATAGGAGAGTTAGGAACCAAACAAGGGACATATGAGTGTGTGCCTATAAGAGTTATGCCTAGGAGAGAAACTGCCACAGAGGCCCCCAAAGACTGCAGCCTTTGTGCCTATACAGAGGTGTGGCTCTGACCATAAGGAGGAAAAAAGGACAAGATATGACCACATACAGCAAGAGGGCCTCTTGGCCACCCTGAGACTGGTGACCTAATGACCCCTATGAAAGAAGCTGAGGCTCTATTGAGAATCTCAACACAGGCAATGAGGCTGGCAACCACTACTGGGGCCGCTGCAACCTAGATGGGCAAGACTTGCCCACATTCCTCCTTGTGGGCTTACCTAGGTGGACCCTCCTGCACCTTAGCAAAGAGTAGCTACAGTTCCCCTTCCTCAACAGGCAGTTGATTGGATGAAGCTAGAATGAGGATGGCCCAGGGCTAAGGTACCTGAGGTTGTCCAGGGACCATTCTGTGACCCAGTGCTTCTGTCCCAATGAGACTGAACTATATGTTAAGCAGGTGGACAGGCCAGACAAGGGCTGTCAATGCAGGGATCTGCAAATCTGGGAGAGGCCAGTGGGGAGAGGCCCAAACTGCTTTAAAGTCTGAGTACCTAAGAGGCCTTGGCCCTCTTCCTTCCTGCTTTTACAAGAACGTTTCTTTTTTTTTTTTAATAAATTTATTTATTTATTTATTTTTGGCTGTGTTGGGTCTCCGTTGCTGCGTGCAGGCTTTCTCTAATTGCGGCAGCTGGGGCTACTCTTCGTTGTGGTGCGCAGGCTTCTCATTGCAGGGGCTTCTCTTGCTGTGGAGCACAGGCTCCAGGGCGGGTGGGCTTCAGTAGTTGTGGCACGTGGGCTCAGTACTTGTGGCTTGCAGGCTCTAGAGTGCAGGCTCAGTAGTTGTGGCACATGGGCTTTGTTGCTCCGTGGCACGTGGGATCTTCCCAGACCAGGGATCGAACCCGTGTCCCCTGCATTGGCAGGCGAATTCTTAACCACTGCGCCACCGGGGAAGTTCCAAAAAGAGCATTTCTTAAAGTATGGTCCCTATTTCAAAATCACCTGAAAAACTTGTCAAAGTGCAGATTCCCGGGCACCTCCTCAGTCCTACCAATTGCAAAGCTCTCCAGATGATTCCTTTGCCCATCAAAGTTTGAGACCCTTCTCTAAGCTCTGAGAACAGAGCCAAGAGCGTATGTTCGGTAAATATTAGATGTGAAATGCTGTCTGGAACATAATGTCTTGTTTACTAGGACATGAAGACACACCTGGGAAGCTGAGCTATACGGAGCACTCACATCACTTCATATACTTTTGTGTCATTTGTGAAGACAGAATATGTGTGGGTGTCCTTCAACAGACAGGAGGAGAGTAGAAGAAACAGAATCTAAAAGACAAAGCAAGTTGGCTTTCTAAGAGCTTCCAAGGAACTAATGACAAGGACACAGCTCTCATCCCACTGCCACTTTCCAATTATAAAATTCACCGAGGAGGGAAGGAAGGGGCTGTTCCAGCCCTGCAATTACAAAGCACATCCTCACGATGTGCAGAATTCCTGCTTCCTTTGCTGTCAGCAGGACGAGAACACAGGATTATACCTGAGTTGGAGTTTGCAGTGAATTACTCCCACTCCTCTCCTGGGTTCTAAGGCACAGCGGAAGAGCGGGCAGAGAAATGTGTATTTGGAGGCTGCTAATGGAAAACACACCATGGGTCCATTAAAAGCAACATCGCCTAATGCTTCTCTTCAGCCCACTGCTGAAACACTCTGCTTCTGGTAAAGGTCCATGCTTCTAAAATCCAAGGGTGACACACAGGTACAGAATTTGAAGAAAACCCGACTAGGGATGTGCGTTGTGGACAATGCCAGGGTACACCCCTTCTTACCTGACATTCACTATGCCAACGATTTCCTTTGACAGGAAGCGAAGAATAAATGCATTTAAGACAAAGGTGATCAATCGAAACAACACCTACAGAAAAAGAAAAAAAATAGATAAGAATAAATTATATTGGGAAGGTTTACTTTGCTGAAAAGAACACAAGATGGCTGCTCTTCTTAATGTAACGACACACAGCAGCTTCGCCAGAGAGTTTCTCTTTAACTGCTTCTGAAATCTCATTCCTTGGGGTCTCTCGGCACTCTCATGCAATGGTCAAAGAGCCCAAGAAGGCATGTGGAAGTCTCCCTAATTTACTGATTAGAAGAGGGAGGCCCTGACAGATTCACTGAATTTCTTCAAGTTCAGTCAGGCAGAAAGCAGAAATGGAATTCTAGGGAGCAGAAAGGGAATTCTAGTTAGTGCTTCACACTGGCCCTCCCTCAAGCCTGTTTAGAAAGAGCACACACTTAGCAAGTGGGAGTCTGCAGAATATAGCAGATTTACCAGGAATCACGGAATCTAACTTCTCCTTCTTTGCCTAGTTATATCTAAGGATCCGACAATGACATTTAATCTCTTTGAACTTCGGTTTCTCAATTAGAAAACAGAAAAGGCTATGTTTATTTACTGAATATTTGCCACTTTCCAGAGAGGAACTGAAATACCTTTCAAACAACTGCAATAAGATACTATAAAATAGAGGGGAAAGGAAAACAGAGTCCAGCTATCACCTTTTGAAAAGGATATATCCTGAGACTTTCAAGCCTGTGAATTCAAGAAAACCACCTGAACAAAGAATTCTTCCCATGAGACAGAGAAAAACAGGTTGCAATTAAATGAGGCTGCCAAATGGGGATGATGGCTGGGGTGCAAGCCTCACTAAGTGACACCCCCTCGGCATCCTGGCAGCAACACAGATGTAACTCAAGGGCACTCCAGAGCAAATGACAGATCACTTCTGTGTCAAGCACTCTCAGAGTTACACGTGAACAGTTGCAATCTGGAAAATTCAATCAAACTATGCCAATGGACCACAGTGGTCTGAAAATTTCCGGGGGAAGGTATGACCAAAAAGGGAGATTGCAGTCTAACACTGTCCCTGAAGTGTCACAGAGCAGCAAGGTCTCCAAAGCCAAGGTATCACAGTGTTAACCTTTATGGAGTCAAAGGTGATCTTTTCAAAGTCTGATGAAAGCTTGGTAGCCTCTCCTTAGAAACATGCGGGTACGTAGACACCAAATTCTGTATTCAATTTTAGAGATTTGAAGCCAATTCATGCAGCTCTTAACGGAAAAAGTACTCAGCTGAGAGTCTCAACTCACCATTTAGCTAAACCCATCATCTTCTAAATTCTGTAAGCCTCAGTTTTCATCCCTGTCAAGTGAGGCTACCTATCACAGAGAGTTGATGACAAGGATCAAAAAACATCGTGGAAGTGAAAGCATTTTTGAAAAATGCATACAAATGAAAGGCATTAATACACTATGGCTGGCTCAGAGTTACAGAGAATAAGCTCTTAAATTCTTTCAGAACACAATGTAATTGCAAAGCTACCTCAAGTGTCTGCATTGTAATTTGAGAAAGCACACAAGACTGAATTAAAACACTCCAAGAAACCTAAAGATTATAGCTATTTAAAAAAAAAACCACATGCACACATTTATGTTAACTTCCAAGTTATCAATAAGAAACTTAATGTCTTAGGCTATATCCATATCTCCTAATTGGTTTGAATAACGGTTTGAGCTAATGAAGCTATGAGGTTGCTCACACCCCCCAGTATTTGCTCCGTATAGTGGCCCTTATTAGCAACACAGTCTTCATTTAACTTTGTAAAGGACTTAACAGTTTAAAAAAAAAAAAGCCCTTTCACATCTGTTAATTACCTGACCCCTAAAAGCAACCTGGTGAATGCATGGGAAGCAAGTAAACTCGGAGCAAAGGGATTTGCCCACATGGCAAGCAAATGACCCAGCATGACCTTATGGGTAAGGCCACCCGACTCCTAGTCTAGTGTGTTTTCTGCTATGACTTGTTTTCTTTTAATGAAGCTAATCTCAGTAGTAAGGTATCATCAAAGGTTGAACAATCAACACTGTGGCTAAAGCACTAAATTCAAAGTTATTAATGTTGTGAAATAGAAAAAAAAACACAATTAAGTAACTTAGGGTTCACCTAATTTAGCGTTAGATGACTAGCTAATGTTTATTAAGTGCATATCTTGTGCAAGGAATTCTTCTACATGCCTTACATAGATTGGCTCATTTCACCCCTACAGTGACCATTTTCAAAATTCATATTACCATAATAAAACTAGCTAACATTTATTAAGTACTTATGCCAGGCACTTAGGCATTTCACCTAATCTCCCTAATGACATTATGAGATTGCATTATTGTTCTCATTTAAGATGAGGAAACTGATGATTGTAGAAGTCAAGAGATTTTCCCCAAGTGCAGGCATCTAGCAAGTGGCAAGGCCTAAACTTGAGCCCTAGTCTGCCTGGTGCTTTCTCCTAACCTCTATGTGAAATGCTGCCTCTCTAAAACAAGGGGAAAGGTAGATTCAGGACTTTTGTGAGGAAAGGTTGAACGCGTCAAGAGCGGGACACAGAGAAACTGAGCCACATGACTTAGAATGACCAGGTTCTAGGGTTAAAAGAATCTTTACAATACCATTTGGATCAACTGGCATGCACCATATCTGACGTGAAAATTTGGGCCAAGAAGGGAAGTGACTTGTCCGAGGTCACACTGCCTTAAGGAAGAGTGCATACTAAGAGCCAGAGCATACTACTGTTAAGTGCAATTATCCGAATAACCCCAACCTAGCTTCACAGCAACCTTATGAGCTAGGTACTCTTATTACCCCCATTTTCTGAGGAGGAGCTGAGGCTTAGCAGGTGAAGTCACTTGTCCTGGGTCATGCAACAAGGACATGGTAGAACCAAGATTCCAGTCCAGGCCTGCCTGAGCCCAGGTCCCTGTTCTTCGCCATGCCATATTGTCTCTCTGAACTCAGTGGGAGTCAGAGTTTGAAAAAAGTGTTTGAGGGTAAGGAGTGGGACATGGAAAAAATAAACCCTTGCCTTAAAAATACGTGAGATTCTAGAGCACCAGAGGCACCCCTGCCACCTGATCTAACCTTCCCCTACTGCCATATGGGATAAATAATGCTCAAAAGGAAAGTGGTTTGTTTGCAGTCTTCCAGCCAGGATTCTGGACGCAGGCTCCCAGCTCCGGGCCCAGGTGTCCCCTCTCGGCCGCCGCCGCCGCCACCGCCTCTCGCGGAAGCCCTCAGAAGTAGCGGGGTCCACGCCAGGGCTGGGTCTGCCCCGGGATGGGCTCTCAAGGGCCCCAGGGCCACCTCCCCGTGAGTCCCGGCTGGGGAACGGCCCGGCAGAGTACCTGCAGGAGGAGACCAGAGGAGGCCAGCCGAGCCGCCTGGCCCAGCACCTCCCGGGGGCTCATAGCCTCAGCGCCCGGGGACCGTCTCCAGTAAACGCCTCAGATGGCCGGCTTTGTCGCAAGAAGATAGCGTCACGGAGCGGCTCGTTCGCTGATTGGCGATTTTGTAGGGCGGAGGCGGGACACGGGAAGATCTGGCCCTTTAAGTGGACCGGGTTCGGATGAGTCAGCGTGGTTGCGCCGCATCGCCTTTCC
Organism: Lagenorhynchus albirostris; assembly: GCF_949774975.1. Taxonomy (NCBI): domain Eukaryota; kingdom Metazoa; phylum Chordata; class Mammalia; order Artiodactyla; family Delphinidae; genus Lagenorhynchus; species Lagenorhynchus albirostris. The sequence continues at coordinate 35,806,901 of NC_083104.1, read as the reverse complement.
CGTTTGAGAGAACGCGTGGTTTGTGTGCCTATGCCTCCCTGTTCCAAATGAGTTAAATACTGCGACCATACTAAGAGGCTCTATTAAAGTAGCCAAAGCCCCTTCTCTGAGGCACCCAGGCCACCAACCAAGAAACACTCACTTCCCTGGCCTCATCTGTCTAAAGGAACAAACTATTCACTGACCTCCGTAATAAGATTTTTGCCATTTGGCCTTCGCTTACAAAATCACGGACACGGTCCCCAGAATTAGACTAGACAGGATTGTCCCAATTTTACAACGAAAGAACTGAGGACCAGAAGTTAAATACAGCATCTTCATATGTGTGGTTTTGTGTAATCCTTTCTCAAGCGTTGAAAATTGGGACCTGTTGTCAGAGATGAGTAAAGTGAGACGTGGAGACGTGAAGTGACTTGTTCATGTATACATAACTTGTACCTGGGTGGAGTGGACCCCAGGCTCCTGATCCTAAACTTGCCTCCCTTGTCTGCATGCCACCAATTGTGAGGACAGAGCAGAAGAATGGTAGGAAAGAGCTTCATAAAATGTAAAGTGCCCAACACAGTCAGCTGTTGTTCTGTCCATGCTCCTATCATCTGCTATGCGGGCCATAGGAAGCCCCATCTGTCTCTTTTAGGCACTCGGTGATTTGACCCCAACCTACCTTTCAACCACCTTTCACACTCTCACTGCCCTTTCACAGCACATTCTAGGCCCTCGCCATTTGGATCCCTTACATTTCCTCAAACAGGCCCAAACTGGCCTTTGCTCTGCTGCCATCTCTGCCCAAAGTGCCTTCCTTTCCAAATGGCACTGCCTACCCTCCCAGGCCCCAGTGTTCTGACTTGTGAGTATAACAGCACCTGCTATGGACTGAATGTTTGTGTCCTCCCCAAATTCATATGTTGAAGCCCTAATTTCCAATGTGGTGGTAATTGGAGGTAATTGGGACCTTTGGGAGGTAATTAGGTCACGAGAGTGGAGCCCTCAAGAATGGGGTTAGTGACCTTACAAGAAGAGACGAGAGAGATGAACTCTCTCCCTGCCATGTGAGGATACAGTAAGAAGGCAGCTGGCTGCAAACCAGGAAGAAGGCTCTCAACAAGAACTGAATCGGCCACTTTATCTTGGACTTCCCAGCCTTCAGGACTGCAAGAAATAAATTCCTGTTGTTTAAGCCACCCAGCGTATGGTATTCTATTACAGCAGCCTAAGCAAATTAAGGCAGCACCTGTAGGGCTTCCCTGGTGGTGCAGTGGTTAGGAATCCACCTGCCAATGCAGGGGACACGGGTTCGATCCCTGGCCTGGGAGGATCTCACATGCCGTGGAGCAACTAAGCCACAACTACTGAGCCCGCCTGCCACAACTACTGAAGCCCATGTGCCTAGAACCTGTGCTCTGCAACAAGAGAAGCCATGACAGTGAGCGACCTGCGCACTGCAGTGAAGAGTAGCCCCTGCTCGCTGCAACTGGAGAAAGCCTGCACATAGCAACGAAGACCCAACAGAGCCAAAAATAAAAACAAATAAATAAATTTATTTTAAAAAAAAAGACAGCACCTGTAAAGCACTTTGTAACCCTTTATAGCTCTTAGCACAGTCTGCTTTGCAGTGAAGAGACTAGGCTATGTCTAAACATCCCATGAGTTCTGATAAGGCAGGAATGAAGTCCATTGGCTTTGCCTCCTGCAGCAGTGGCAGAGAAAGTCCCCAGGACACCCATGGATGCTTCCTGACTTGTTATTGCTGCTATTACTGCTGAAAACAGACTATGGGGTTCAAGGCCTATGCACGTCCCCCACTCCCATCTTGCCAGATTAATCAAGCTCTGTCTTATGGCAGGGGCTCAGAATGTAAGCTTTTGACTGTCAGACAGACCTGGCCCTGAATCCTCATTCTGCTACTCACTAACCAGGTGACCTCTATACGCTCAGCTATTAAATAGGGGATATTATCTGCCCTGTGATGGCAATCGTAAGGAATATAGTAGACAAAAGTCTGGCCCTTCAGGAGCTTAAATTCTAGTGGGAGGAAGATTGAAAAAAAAAACCCTAGTAAATAAATAATAAAATTTTACATAGGGATAAGTGCTATGAAAGAATGAAATAAGATAAGGTAATAGAGACTTTTAGATGGGGAGGGAGGGGTGCTGTTCCAGAAGGCAGAGCAAATTAGGCAACCACTTGGAGAGGAGAGCAAAATGCTGGAGGGTCGAGGTATTCAGCCTGTGGGCCGAGATGCCCAAGGCCTTGACCTGGGCTGCCTGCCTGCCCCCATGGACCTTGGGCTGGCAGGTGAGGTGGGCTCTGGCTCCCTTTATCCCAGCCAAGCAGCTGCCTCCTCCACAGCTACTCCTTGGAGCGCAACCAACCAAGAGCTTTTTTTTTTTTTTGTCCGCTCTGCATGACATGTGGGGTCTTAGTTTCCTGACCAGGGATCGAACCCATGCTCCCGCATTGGAATCACAGGGTCTTAACCACTGGACCACCAGGGAAGTCCCCAAGAGCTATTCACGTCAACATACTCTAACCCTAGGCATCCAGGTGAGCTGGTCTGGGAGCGACTAGGGAATCGTTTCACTGGGGGCAAAGAAGCCAAAGGGAAATGCTCCAAGCTAAGTCCAAAGTGCAAAGCCTCCCAGGAGTCCAGGGTACAGACCCTAAGGGGCTTCTGGGCAGGGAGTCAGGGGCCCTTTTCTCTCATTCTGGAGGGTAGGATTTAGCAAGGAGAGATTGAGCAGACACTTTGTGCCCAGAGCCGTGCTGGGTGCAGGGGTGTGTGGGAGAGAAGGAACTGTAATGAGAATCAGTGAGCACCGACCACTGACTCCATGTTAGGTGCTCGTGTGAGCACTGCACATGCATGTACTAACCTCTTCATCCTCTCAACAACTCATGAGGTAGGTATTACAGATGAGGACTCCAGGAGAGCTGCAGAGATTGAGCTGCAGTGGGCTTGAAGTTGTCCCCCGCCTCTGTGCTGAGCCTCTCCAAAGGCCTTGCCTCTGTTAGAGGTATTGACACCAACAGGGCCTGGCACACTCCTGTGTGCCACACTCCTGTGTGGAGGGCTAAGCACAGGGCTGGTGAGCTGTGACCCATTGGCTATTGCTTGTTTTAAACCACCTGCAAGCTAAGGATAATTTTTTTTTTTTTTTTTTTTTTTTTTGCTGTACGCGGGCCTCTCACTGCTGTGGCCTCTCCCGCTGCGGAGCACAGGCTCCGGACTTGCAGGTCCAGCGGCCATGGCCCACGGGCCCAGCTGCTCCGCGGCATGGGGGATCTCCCCAGACCGGGGCACGAACCCGCGCCCCCCGCATCGGCAGGCGGACCCTCAACCACTGCGCCACCAGGGAAACCCTAAGGATAATTTTTATAATTTTAAAAGGTTGGGGAAAAAATCAAAAGAAGTCTATTTCATGACACATGAAAATTACATGAAATTCAGATTTCAGGGTCCACAGTAAAGGCTTTTTTTAATTAGAAAATTGGAATCGCGGCTTCCCTGGTGATGCAGTGATTAAGAATCCACCTGCCAATACAGGGGACATGGGTTTGAGCCCTGGTCTGGGAAGATCCCACATGTCGTGGAGCAACTGAGCCCGCGAGCCACAACTACTGAGCCCGCATGCCACAACTACGGAGGACCACGCGCCTAGAGCCCACGGTCCACAACAAGAGAAGCCACCGCACTGAGAAGCCCGTGCACTGCAGTGGAGAGTAGCCCCCGCTCACCATAACTAGAGAAAGCCTGCACGCAGCAAAGACCCAACACAGCCAAAAATAAATAAATTAAATAAATAGATTTTATAAAAGATAATTGGAATCATATTGTACATTTCCACTGTATTTTCAAATTATTATTTTTTTAAATTGAAGTACAGTTGATGTACAATATTATGTAAGTTTCAGGTGTACAACATAGTGATTCACCATTTTTTTTTATTATTATTTTTTTTTGCGGTACGCGGGCCTCTCACTGCCGTGGCCTCTCCCGCCGCGGAGCACAGGCTCCGGACGCGCAGCCTCAGCGGCCATGGCTCACGGGCCCAGCCGCTCCGCGGCATGTGGGATCCTCCCGGACCAGGTCACAAACCCGCGTCCCCTGCATCAGCAGGCGGACCCACAACCACTGTGCCACCAGGGAAGCCCAGATTCACAATTTTTAAAAGTTATATTCCACTTACAATTATTAAAAAATATTGGCTATATTCCCTGTTTTCTAATATATCCTTGTAGCTTATTTATTTTATACATAGTAGTTTATACCTCTTAATCTCTACCCCTATCTTGCCCCTCCCCACAAATAAAGTTTTATTGGAACACAACCACATCCATCCATTTGTTTACTTGTTGTCTATAGCTACTGTCTTACTAGAACAGCAGAGTAGTTTAGCCTGGAAAACTGAAAATATTTACTGTCTGGCCTTTTAAAGAAAAAGTTTGCCAATCCTGGTGATCACCATTGAGCCCCGGTGCCTGACAAGCAGTGGACATTTCAATATTGAATGAATGAATGCATACATAAATGAAATTTTAAGTTCAGTTTAAAAAATTTTTTAAGGGTGGAAGAGTTTTATTAGCCCATGGCAAGATACAAAATGATTAATGATGATAATGATGATAAGAGAGTTCTTTCCTGGTGGTTGCCTGGTTTGGAGAGCAAGTGACCCCTGGGAGAACACTAGACTATCACTGGTGGTCACTGAAGGAGCTGCTTCTCTGGGCTTCACCCCCTCTGCCCCCTGCTCTTCATGGCAGGTAGCCTCCCTGCCAGGGAAAGCTGACCTGAGCTGGCTATTTTATTACAAAGCTGGAGGGAGTGCCAGGGCTGTTGCCAAGACAGTTAGACTCCTGGGGCATCAGGGCAGGGAGGGAGGTGGCTGGTGGGTGGGGAGGCAGGATGGAAGATATGGGAAGCAGGACGTTGGACCTCAGCTGGGTGGAGGCAGAAGAACTGGGCATGGTCCTATACACCAGCCACTAGCTCTGCCCTGCCAAGGCTTCCTGGTGCCCAGAGTACCTCCACCAATGCCTTCCCTGCAAGAGAAACTCAAGACTCTGTCCCTTACTCAGAAGTCCCCGGGCATGAGAATTTGGCTGTGCTATTAGTAGTCCACATTTGCTGAGCCCGTGTAGGCACTATGCTGCACACTTCACTTTCATGATCTCATTTTACTCCCACAGCAGCCCCACAACGTAGGTACCATTATTATCCCCATTTTACAGACCAGGAGACTGAGGCTTAGTGGGGTTAAGGGACTTGCCTAAGGGCTAGCAAATGACGGTGCCAGAATTTGCACCGGGCGGTGTGACTCTCAGACCCTTAACTAGGACTAAACCAGGTTGTTTATTGTTAGTGCTGATTTTTTGGCTCCACTTCAGCAGTTCTGATTCAGGAAGGCTGGGGTGGGCCTAGGAATATGCATTAACCTGCACTCTGGGTGGTTCTGATACAGTGGACCAAGCTCTGAGAAGCACAGCCTGAGGGCAGATCTTCAGGCACCTTGGAAAATCTGCCTCCTTCGGTGGGCTGGAAAATTCTGTCTGCTTAAAGCAAGCAAACTGAGTCCTGAGATCTGCCCCCAGGCCCATCCACCCATCAAGGGGTCTTGCTCTCAGGATTGGGCTACAGTTCAGTGGTCAGGGCAGCGGGGACTGGAGGCGGTGCCTGCGGGAGGGCCTTGGGGAAATTTCGTATCAGGAAGGGTGCACAGTGCAGCCCCTGGGTCCCAGGGTCTGCCCAGGGGTTGGGGGTGAGCAGCCACAGGGCCCTGGCCTTGTTGGCTCCTGTGGGCTTTGATTTGTGCAGAGATAAGAGAGTAAACTGCAATGTCCACTCATCAGCCTGGTTCGTATCAACACAATGTCTATTCCAGAGCCACCACCCTGTGCTGGGCATTAGGAAGGAACATAAGGGTGAACGAGTCACAATCGCTGCCCTCTCAGAGCTCAGGGTCCCTCTCCATGAGAACACGACTGTTATACCAGGCAGGCTGAGGTGGAAAAAAACAGACAAGGGAAGCTCAGGGCTGGGGTCAGAGCTCTCTGGCGGGGGCAGCAGGGAAGCTTTCCCTCAGGGGCTGTTTTTGAGCTGCACCTTGAAGGGAAAGAAGGCTTGGTCAGACACAGGAACATGCAGGCAGAGAGAACACAGAGGAGGAAACTTGCCGAGCCCATTGGAGGACCCAGGAAGTGCCTTTGACTGCCCTGGAGTGCAGGAGGTCCTCCCTCACTGGTCTGTGGCCAGTGCCGGGCTGGCAGCCCTGAGAAGAACAGCAAGTTCATGGATGTGGACATGCATGTGTGAATGAATACAAATTCAGGCACATGTGTTCACATGCATGGGGGAGGTGAGCGTGCATCTGTATGTGTGTGCCAGTCTATTTGCGAGGATCTGCCTTCAGACAGACAAAGTCTGTGTGTGGGAGTGTGTGAGCATGCACGTGAATGCATACGTGCTTGTGAGTTTATGTATGAGCACGGATGTGAAAATGTGAATGTAAGGTCACGTGCAGTGCACGCAGCCAGTGAACGTGTGGGGACATGAAGGTGTGTGTGCACGCAGGTATACACATATGTAGGCTACTTCAGGGAGTCAGCCTTTGGACTTTCTGATTCTGGGTCCATGGCCCCCATAAGTGTAAAAATGGTTAACATTGTGAGTCAGGCCTCCACTTTTCATGCATCACCTCAGTTAATCCTCTCATCAATCTTACATGGCGAGGGGACTTCCCTGGTGGTGCAGTGGTTAAGAATCTGCCTGCCAATGCAGGGGACATGGGTTCCAGCCCTGGTCTGGGGAGATCCCACATGCCGCGGAGCAGCTAAGCCTGTGCGCCACAACTACTGAAGCCTGCACGCCTAGAGCCCATGCTCCCCAACAAGAGAAGCCACTGCAATGAGAAGCCCACGCACTGCAGTGGAGAGTAGCCCCCACTCGCCGCAACTAGAGAAAGCCCGCATGCAGCAATGAAGACCTAACGCAACCGAAAGTAAATAAATAAGTAAATAAATCTCTTTAAAACAAAATTTTACATGGTGGGCTTATAATAGTTATATAATAATCATCTGAGTTGTTATCCCTATTTTACATATGAAGAAACTGAAGCTTAGAAAAGTAAAGTGACTTGCTCAGGGTTACCCAGCCAATAGGTAGCAGAGCTGGGATTGAGCTCAGACTGTCAGACCTCAAAGGCCCCCCTTTTCCATTTTCTGCAAGCTTCTTCTCAGCAATTCACAACGCTCCCAGGGAGGAAACGCCCCTGGCACATTCCTGCTCCTGGCACATTCCCACCCCTGGCCTGGACCTGGCATAAACACCCAGGGCTTCTTCTCACATGCGAGGTAGGAAGGGGCTGTCCCTGGGGCCTGGCTCTTGGGACCCAGGGCTACACACATAGAAAGGTCACATAGAGGTGAAATGGGGCAGACTTTGTTTATCCAAAACCCCAAAGAATTTGGGCCAGAGCCAGTGGAGGCCACAAGCCTGAGCACATGGTGTGTTTGCTGCCCTATGGAAAAACAGTCCAGCATGGAGAGTTGCCCCCAGGCTTTCCCGGGCCTGTTTTCTCGAAGGCTACTTGCCAGCACCTGCTCCTGAAGAAGGTGGGGATCGAGCCTAGGGACCAGAGTAGAGTCGGGTACCAGGGCAGGTCCTTCCTGGACCTGACAGCCTGTCAGCAGCAGCAGCACCACCAACTTGCATTTGTGTGTTTTTTCTTGCATTGAGGACGCAAGTGTCATGTAAAAACCAAAACAGGCAATAACAATTTTTTAAAAAATAGGTCTCACAGAATCATTTTCCTCAACCATTTGGAGATGGACTGATCTAAGTTCAAATGTCTTTTAGGTAACACACTTCGTTTCTCCAAGCCTCTGTTTCCTCATCTGTAAAATGGGGATAATAATAATACCTGCCACATGGGTTACGGTGAGAGTTAAATGAGATAATGCATGCAGAGGCTTCCATACTGCCAGGCACATAGACTGAGCATGCTCAACAAATAGGAGCTATTAGTGTTATTTTCATTGTATTTGCATCAATAGAGCTGACATCGTTTCTCCCTGTGACCTTGGAAAACCATTTAATATTTGGACCTCCATCCTCCACCCCCATAGAAATTATTTTGACTCTTTTTTTCTTACACTCATTTTTTAAATTAATTTTTTGGGGGGCCCATGTCGCACAGCATGTGAGATCTCAGTTCCCCAACCAGGGATTGAACCCATGCCCCCTTCAGTGGAAGCATGGAGTCTTGACCACTGAACTGCCAGGGAAGTCCCAGGCTCATTTAAATGTTTTAAAATATATAACTTATTTTCATAATTCTGTACCATAAAATTCACCCCTTTTAAAGTGTACAATTTAATTGTAAATGAACTCTATTTCAATACAAATTTTAAAAATAATAACAAAATAAAACATCATAATATTAAAAAATTTAAAAATAAGGTGAACAGTTCAGTGGGTGTTAGCATATTCACGCTTGGATGGCGTTCTCCAACCATCACCACTATCTAATTCCAGAACATTTTCATCACTCCCAAAAGAAACTCCATACTCATTAGCAGACAATCCCCTTTTCCCCTTCTCCTCAGCTCCTGGCAATGACGAATCTACTTTGTGTCTCTTTGTATTTGCCTATTCTGGACGTTTCCTATAAATGGAATCATACAGAATGGGGTATTTTGCATCCAGAATCTTTCACTTAACATTAATGTTTTGTAGAGTCATCTATGTTGTTGCAGGTATCATTGCTTCATTCCTTTTTATGGCTGAATAATATTCCATTTTATGGGTATATCACATTTTGTTTATCCATTCATTAGCTGATGAACATTTGAGTTGTTTCCACTTTTTGGTTATTATGAGTAATGCTGCTATGAACATTTGTGTACAGATATTTGTGTGGACATGTTTTCAGTTCTCTTGGTTATGTAGCTAGGAGCGGGATTGCTGGGGTCTTGTGGCAACCCTGTTTTCCACGGTGGCTGTAGTATTTTACATTCCCACTGGCAGTGTATGAGGGTTCCAATTTCTTCACATCCTCACCAATACATATTATTGTCCATGTTTTTGATCACAGCCATCCTCATGGGTGTGAAGTGATATCTCATTGTGGTTTTGATTTGCATTTCCGTAATGACCAATGATGTTGAGCATCTTTTCATGTGCTTATTGGTTATTTGTATATCTTTTTTGGAAACATGTCTCTTCAAATCCTTTGCCATTTAAAAATTCTTTTTATTTTAGCTAACATTTACTGAGCACCTCCTGTGTGCTGACTTACTGGGATGGGAAGGGGCACACAGAGCCATGGACTCTGCTTGGGGCATGAAGGCTTGCCTTGCTCTGCCTCCCAGGGCTGTCACACTGGAGCATGTGTGTGATAGAAGGGACTCTGATCCAAGAGGGGAGGAGGCACAGACTGGACAGGAGCCTCGGGTTTCAGAGGCTGTGCCATGCACCCTCCCAGGGGCCTGCCTTGCCCACAGGCTGCCCTGCCACACCTGACACCGGTGTTACTGATACGTGGCAGCCACCCAGGTCACCAACAGAGGAGGTACCCTCTGGGTAAGCACCCTCAGGGAATCCCAGTTTAAACCCATGGCCACCCAGCCAGGGCCCCCACGCAATCCCTGGTCATCTCCAGGCAGCTCTGCAGGGTGAGTGGTAGGGATAGTGAGGCTGCTGGAGCCTGAGCAATAGGAAGACAGAAGGAGCCTACTCTGCCCCACACGGCTGTGTGCTTTAGGCATGTCCCTTGATGTCTCTGAACCTCAGTTTTCTCATCTGTGAAATGGGAGACTAACAACACAATCTCTTGAGGTGCTTCTGAAGCTGAAATGAAATAATGCATGCAAAGGGGTTTACACAGGTTGGGACAGAGGAAATGTTCACGCGATATAACTCATGTTACTTTTTTGTCATCTGAAAACTGAGAGGGACGAGATGATCTACAAATGCTCAACTCCCTCCTAGAAAAGAGAGGTGATAAGGAGCCAGTGGAACCCCCACATCATATGAAAGGATCAAAGAGGCGGGCCAGACTCTCCCAGTCACAGCTACCTCTATGGGAAGGAGCTGTCCTGATTTCAGGGGTACCCAAAAAAGAATTTCAGAGGCAGCAGCCCCAGGAGGGGCAGCCAGACCATCCTAGGAAGCTGTCTGGCCTCTGGGACTTTCTGGTCTCCATCCCGGCTTCGCCTCACCCCTCCCAGCCCGTGCCACGGCAGCCAGGCGCCTTTTCACTGGTCTGCCGAGCTCATGGCTGAAAGGAAGTACGTTTCCAGATAGGGTGAAAATAGATCCTTCTCCAAATATGCTCATTGTGGCTAAGGAAAATAAATCGAACCAAGAGGGAAAAGAGAGCAAAGAGCAGCCATCAGATGGGGCCAGGCCTGGGCGGTTCTGGAGGAGCAAGCTGCAGATGGGTGGGGGTTGGGCTTGTACAACAGAATGGTATGTGTGCATGTGTGTGAGTGTGTGCGTGAGTGTGAGTGTGTGCGCGTGTGTGTGTGCGTGTGTGTGTACATGTGTGCGTGACTGACTTTAAGCATGACTGAGCATGTGTGATAGTAAACGTGGGTATGGGAGTGGGTATGTGTGAATGTGTGTGAGTGTGTGGATGCAGGTTGAGTGTCTGAGTGCATCTGTGTCTCAGGCGAAGTCTGTGAGCACGTGCAAGCACATATGTGAGTATGTTAGCATTGCAAGTCTACGTGCAAGTGTGAGCGAGTACAAGTGAGTGCATATGACAGTGTACAAATGAGTGTGAGCGTGTAGGAGTGCAAATGTGTGTGACTGCCTGTATGTGTTCATACCAGAGTGTATGTGTGATTGTGTAAGCATCTGTGTGTGTGAGTGTGTCTGAGAAAATGTGAGTACACGTGCATGAGTGTTCACCTGTGTCGTGTGGTGTGAACATGTGAGCAAGTATATGTGAGTGTGTACAAGCAGGTGTGATAGGGTGTCTGTGTGTATGGGGTTTTTGTTTATTTATTTTTTATACAGCAGGTTTTTATTAGTTATCCATTTTATACATATTAGCATATACACGTCAATCCCAATCTCCCAATTCATCCCACCACCACCACCACCCCCGCCACTTTCCCCCCTTGGTGTCCATACGTTTGTTCTCTACATCTGTGTCTCTATTTCTGCCTTGCAGACCGGTTTGTGCATATGCACATGCTTGTGGTCGGTGCCCCAGGTCACTTACTAATGGTGGTGGCCCCAAGGGAAGGTAGAATTCTCTGGGCTTAGTCACTCAAAGCCCAGACACAGACAGTTCAAGAACATATTTCAGAATAGACCCGGCTGCATTTGTCATGGGGACTCCCTGTTACCTGGGGGCCAATAAGACTTCCTAGAGTTGCTGCTCTGTGGACCTCTCAGAGGCACAGAATGTCAGAAACCAAAGGGACTTGGAGCCCCTCTCCCCAAAGACTTCATGGTACATATGGGGAGACTGGAGCCCAGGGTCACACAGCTGGTGGGGGCAGAGCTGGGCTTGTGACTCAGGCCTTCACCTCTCTGTCCAGTGGTCTTCTTGTGCCTCCACCAAGACACACCTTCTGCCTCTGTGGTCCATTCATCCAGCAAATGTTTACTGTGTACCTGTTGAGAGCTACACATCAAACTGGTCTCTAAGATACAGACCAGGACCCTGCTGCAAGAAGCTTTCCTCCAGGGGTGGAAAGGTAGACTGTAAACCAATAGCCAAGTTGATAAGATAATTCCACATCCTGAAAAGTGCTTTGAAGTCAGAAAAGTAGGGTGATGCGATCCCGAGGCCTACTTCAACAGAGTGGTCAGGGAGGGCCTCTGCAGAGTGACATCGGAGCTGAGACCAGGGTAGCGGAGCCAGCTCCTCACAGCTGGGTCTCCAGACCTATTTTCTAAGTGACCTTCTAGGGGCAGGTGGAGCTGTCACAAGTGCCACTGTCCAGGAAGCCTCGACCACTCCCCTAGTCCAATTCTTTTTTTTTGAGAGTAATATTTTTTAATCTTCCTCTTTGGAATTCTGCAGTGGAAACACAAGGGCAGCCCCTTCTTTCTCCTAAACCCAGCAGAAACATTAATAATCTATCATATCCTTTTAAAAAATTGAGGTAATTATAGATTCACATGCAGTTGTAAGAAATAATACAGAGAGATCCCTTGTACATTTTGCCCACCTTTACCCAGTAGTAACATTTTGTGAAATGATAGTATGACATCACAACCAGAATATTGACATTAGTTCAATCCACCAGTCTTGGTCATATTGCCCCAGTTTTACCCGTGTATGTGTGTATATTAAGTTCTATGCAATTTTGTTACCTGTGTAAATTCTTACATCTGCCACTACAGTCAAGATACTGAACAGTTCCAACACCACAAGGATTCTTCATGTTGCTCTTTTATAATCACGCCTACATCACCACCTTCTTAACCCTTGGCAACCACTAATCTATCCTCCACTTCTAAAATTTTTTCATTTGAAAAATGGAGTCATATACACTATGGAACTTTTTAAGACTGGATTTTTTCATTCAGCATAATTCTCTGGAAATCCATCCAAGTTTTTGAATGTATCAGTAGTTTGTTTCTTTTATTTATTTCATGATATGGATGTACCACAGTTTAACCATTCACCTGTTAAAGAAGACTTTGTACACAACATTGTGAATCAACTATATGCCAATAAAATTAAAATTTTTTTTTTAAAAAAGGAACACTTCGTGCTCCCACTTTGTACTCACTAGCAATTAATGAAAGAGCCTGTTTTACTTGGTGTCCTGAGTGTTTCTTAACCCTTCAGGCATGGCACCTATTATTATTTCCATTTCAAAGACAGGGAAAATTGAGGCTTATCGTAAATGATTTTCCCACGATCACATGCTGTTAAATGGCAAAGAAGAGCTTGGAACTCAAGACAATAGGGCTCTTTCTACTACACCAGGCTTTCTCAGACCTTGACTAAGGTTGCTGAGAAGAGGGTGTAGGCAGAACCAGAAGAGAGATGTCGGAGGCAGGAAGAGCACTGGAGCAGCCTGGGTCAATTCAGGTCCTCATAGCTAACTTCAGTTCATAGGTTAGAAGAGCAGTGTCATGAAGCAGGGGGCAATATGGCTTATGCCCTTGAAATTGTTTCCCCTTTGCCACTTCAAGCCTGAAGTGGATGGAGCCCATGAGCAATCTGCCCACAAACCTGGGACCTGGAATGGGAAAAGGAGGACTCAGCCTTTGGGTGTCTATCAGAGGATAAATGGTCAAGAATCTCCTTGGAAATGTAAAGTTGAGTGTGTCTCTGATGAGGTCTGAGGAAGTTGAGTCCCACGACAAGTGAGCTCTCTATTCTGGGGCAGGGGGCAGTAAGAGAGAAATAGCATTTTAATTTTTTTCTAGTGTGGTGGGGAACTTTAGGTCATTTACACACACACACACACACACACACACACACACATCCCTTGGGCAGGCTCGGTGTCTGGGACATGGATCGCGGAAAGCAAAGTGGAATCAAAAATGGCAGGTCACTCTTTTGCTGCTGCGGCCGCAGGCATGAGTATGCTCAGGCTTCAGAAAAGGCTTGGCTTCAGTGTCCTCCGCTGTGGCAAAAAGAAGGTCTGGTTGGACCCCAATGAGACTAATGAGATTACCAATGCCAAATCCCGTCAGCCGATCCGGAAGCTGATCAAAGATGGGCTAATCATCTGGAAGCCTGTGACAGTCCTTTCCCAGGCTTGACGCTGGAAAAACACCTTGGCCTGCCGGAACGGCAGGCACATGAGCACAGGTAAGGGAAGGGGTACTGCCAACGTTCGAATGCCAGAGAAGGTAACCTGGTTGAGGAGGATGAGAATTCTGCACCAGCTGCTCAGAGAATACCGTGAATCTAAGAAGATTGACCGCCACGTGTATCACAGCCTGTACCTCAGCCAGTCTGGTCTGCCTTGCGCCCTAGACCGTGAATTCCTCTTGGCAGGACCTCGCTCAGTTTTTAATCACTGTCCATTTCCCTCCCCAGTCTAGCCCTTGCTTGGGCGCGTAGGCTCCATCTACAGTTGATAAACAAGAGAGTCAGGGTATGAGTCAGACCCCAAATCCCGAGAGGCACAGAGTCTAACTCCCCCTAATCCAATTCTGATGGGAAGTGATGGAGAAAAACCTCCTCCCTGGGGACTAGAGGAATCCTCCCTCAGAGAAGGCCAGAGATGAGAAGAAAGTCATTCCCAAGGCTGCTGGGGCCCGGGAATCACTGCTGGGGCCATGGAGGAACCATCACCTCCACTCATGTCCTGAAGTGCTGGTCCAACCCTCATGAAAATAATAGTAACCACTGATGTTAACTAACGGTAACTACTGACGTTTGTTAAGCTCTTCCCATGTGCCAGGCGTATACCAGGGGCTTCAGGTGTATTATTTCATTTAACCTCCTCAACACACCTTAGGAAACGGGCAGTGATGTCACCCCAGTTTACAGATGAGGAAAGCGAGGCCCCACTGAAGTAACATGCACAAGGTCACACCACCAGGAAGGGGCAGAGCTGCCATTTGCACTCAGGCCTCTGTGACCCCAAAGACCAGAGGCCCTGAGCACACACCCTGGTGCCTCCTGCCTGCTTGCCCTTCGCATCTCACTGACCTGGACCTTCCTGGCCACCCTGCCCCCCAGGATCACACTGCCTGCCCTTGGAGCTCCTACCAATTCAGGCCTCACAACCTACCACAGAGCCCTAAATTATGTCACCGTTTGAAAAGGCCAAGATCAACGTCCTTGTCCTAACAGCCCCTATATGTGCCAGAAACTTTGGAACCTTTACATACGTGATTGCCGTCTTCACAAGAACCCTTTAAGGTCAGGATTATGTATCTCACCTAACAGCTGAGGAGGTAAAGGGATGGAGGTGGGGGTAACCTGACCCCAGAGCCTAATAGCCCCCATGCCTTCACACGGGGTGCTGGTGAAATGCTTAGCCTGCTTTATTCTGTTTAAGCCTCAAAGTCAGTGACTCTCTCCCACCACCAGCCTTACCTATGCAGGGTTCAAATTCACGCCTCGGCAATGCTACCAATGACAGAAAATCCCCAGCCTTTGTGGTCACTCTCAAGCCCTTGAAACCCCTATGTTGAAAAGGTGAATGCCAAGGGTTCTCCATGTCTATACCTCAGGGCTCTGCGGTATAGAGCATCTTAGTGTAGGGAGCCTGAACAAATGACTTAGCCCCTTAGAACCTTGATTTCCCCATCTATAAAGTGGGGTTATATGATAATACCTGGAGTCAGGTAAAACCAAGGTGATGTAATGGTGCCTGGCACACAGTAGGTGCACAGTAAAGATTTGTGGGTCCCTTGGTTAGCACTGGCCTTGAGACCCTTAGGGGGTGGTGCTGTTTGGAGTCTAGATGGTGGGGTAGAGATTTCAACTTCCTGGGTTTCTGGAGCCTTGCTTAGAGGGCCTCAGTCCTCAGCTCTCTCCCCCAGTCCCTGGTTTGGGCAGCAGCCCCTGGCTCTCCCTCTGGGAACTGTGGGGGTGATGCACAGGCCCAGCCGCTCCAGTTCCCAGCTGAGCCAGGCAGAGGAGGCCACAGGTTTTCCAGACGGCTGTGTCCCAGAGCTGCAGCCGAGGGAAGGAAGTATGTGCTCAATGGGGAAGTTGCTGCCCAAAACACCCGGTTGAGAAACAAGGTGGGGAAAATCCACCAGGCTGCTGGGCTCTGGGGAGGGGATCTCCAGGGGTGGCACATGCACACCACTCTCTCTTCCTCTGTCCCTTTAGCCTGGAGGCAGTGGTGGCTTCCTGCTGGTGCTACCCTCTGGGCTGCCTTGCCTTTCCCCATAGCTTCTCTACTTTTCCATCACCTGTGTGACGGATTCCCTACATTCAGTTCCCTCTATCTGAAACGCCTCAAGTGGCTTCTCTTTTCCTGTTGGACCCTGAAGTCCACAGAGGTAAGGCCACTTGTCCAGGATCAAAGGGCTTGCCTGTGGCACCCATCCTCTGCTTCCTCAGCCCCCTCTCCCTTTGGAGATCTGCCTTCCTCACCCTCACTCTGTGCCAGCTTCCTTCTGCTGTGTGGAGAGCTGTCTGGGAATGTAGTGAACTTAAGGAACTTCATCAGTTGATTCTTACTAAAGTATTACTGACTGATACTTGGGTATCCAGAAGAAGCTAGAACCTCATTGGGCCTCTCCGGGGGATCTGAGGCCGCAGAAGAGAGGCAGGCACTGCTAGAAACATTGCCTAAGGCATTTCTCTTCCTGTCTCCTTCCACCTTTCCCCCAGTGCCCCCAACAGGCTAAACCAAGCCACAGAAGTATGAGGAATGCACCCTGAAGAGGTTGACCCCTCTGCTATAGATGAGGATCAGAGCAGGGGAAGGGTGAGGAATGATTTGCGGTAAGTAGGCCCAGGATAGGCACATTCTCCTCTGTCTACTGTGGCAGGGGTCGGATTTGATGGTGCCTGAGGATACTTGGTCTCTGAAAGTCTATGGATCTGTGACTCATAGAGCAAGGGCTGGATTTCCCTGGCTTCTGGTCGCAATTCCTCTCGTGCGTGGCCTGCGGATCCCTACTCCCTCTGCCCTTAGTGTGGCCATCTGCTCAATGGAGAGGTTGGTCAAGCTGGTCCAGGTGGGCCCTGGAAGAAGACCCTGGGTATGTGGGCCGATTTCTCATCCACATCCAGGCCATGATTCTCCAGAAGCTCCTTTCAGGAATCTGCTGACCTCACCATACCTGCCCATCCTGCTGTCTCAGGCTGGGGGCACCCAGCCCTGTGTCCGCTTTTCCCTGTAGTCCAGTCTTCATGAGCCTGCCAGCCCATCAGTCATGGGTCTGGACCTCCCACCCCAGCTCCACCTTCGCCGGCTGAGGGCTCTTCCCCCTCAGAGCAGCAGGAGATACCACCTGGCCTGGGCAGAGGTCCACTCGAGCCCTCCGCCCCACCTCCCTCCCTCTATCTGGGGTTTCTCCTTTTTTCCTTTCCAGAAATGGACAGGAAACTGGGCCCATTTTAGAGAGATTATAAGAAAGATTTCTAAAAAGACTCTGAGAGAGGTGCCGAGCAGAGGGGACAGCAGGTCTCCTTCTGTGGGAGGCTGAGGTCAAGCCCTTCTAAGGTTTCCGCAGGCTCTTGGCTCTCAACCCAAGCAAATTAAAAGGCAGCCACTTCCCACATAAAACACTTATAAGAGTTGTGCTCTTCCATGAGGTGTGCTCCAGTTGACAGGTTGTCCTAATATTACACTTAGCAGACATTTAATGTAACATGTATAGAGTTTCAAGCTTCCTGTCACTGAGATGACACCCTGTGCTATGTGATCTCAATCTACTCCTCAGAACACTATACCACCATGAACCCCATTTTACAGGGGAGAAGACAAGATGAGAGAGGTCTGGCACCTCGTCTAAGACCACGCGGCCAGGGAGCACTGGGTCACTGTCTGGGTCTGCCTCTCCCCATAGCCTGGACCTTTGTCACCCTGGATTCCTGACTCTGCCTTGGGGACTCTGGGGTGGGGACTTCAGGTCTGCGGGGCTCACACCTCATTAGAAGAGCTTAGAGCTGCTGAATGGCCTGGCCTGATGGACCAGAGCCCTCCTCCTGGCCCAGTTAGGTGCTTGGCATCGGTGCCCCGGGACTCCTCCCAAGGGTGAGCTGCAGGGCACATGGTTTACCTGCCAGGAGCCCCGAGGTAGGAAAACAAACACCATAAATCATCAGGAAGCCTGTGTAAATATTTTATAGATGGGACAGTAAATAATGCAGCTCCCCGGACGTACCTGACCCAGTTCATCTGCCCCACATCCAGCACCCAGGCCAGTCTGTCTGGGCCACTCTCCTGCCTTGTATTTTTTAAACAAGTGCTGAGGCCCAGTGCTGGGCCCTTTCATATGCACCATCTTCACTGCCTAGCCTTTGCTCATGCTGCTCCCTCTGCCTGGAACACCTTTCTCCCTAAGCCTGGCTAATTCATCCTCCTCCTTCAGGAGTCGCCTCCTCCAGGAAGCCTTCTTTGATTTCATGGGTGGAGTCAGGAGTTCTTCTGGCTCTCACAGTGCCTAGGCTTCCCCCATGTGGGCTCTGCTCACAGGATGTGGTCATTTCCTAGTGACTTATCTGCTTTCTCTGTCAGCTCCAAGAGAGCGATCATATCCCTGGAACTGAGGGCAAATCTTGGCATATAGTAGATGCTCAACAAATAATGTTAAAGGATGGCATAAGTTATCTTGTTTAACCTTTAAATAAGTCTGTGAAGCAGGTGTTATTGTGTTCCTTATTACAATTATCCTTATTTTACAGGCAAGAAAACTGAGGCTTAGTGGCAGTGCTGGGATTGACTTCCCACCTGTCTGATCCTGAGTTTAGTGCTTTCTCAATCACCCATCCAGGAACACGTCTCTTTCTCCTACAGACCTCAAGCTCCTTGAATCAGGGACCCGCTGTTTCTGCTGGGGGGTCCTTGACCCTTGCCATAGGCTCTGGCACCCAGTGGATGCTAATCCACGTGTGTGAATGCCTACCAAAGGCAAGGCAGCAGTCAGGATCTTGTTGCCGACCTGGGAAGGAATGCACAGTGAGCACCTCGGGAACAGGAGACTAGGTGAGGGGACTTATGACCCCCAGGCCCCAGAGCATCTCTGAGAAGATATGTGTCTGGGGAGGGTCTTGGGTCCCAGACGGAGGCAGCTTTGAAAGATGCTTGGATGCAGTGGCCCAGATGCCTTCCATCCAAAGGCACTGCATTACTTTGGGGCCAAGTCCCTAACCAGGCCATCAGAGCCTCAGAGGAACCTGAGACACAAAGACAGATGATCCTGTCTACCCTCTCCCCATCCTGTGTCAGGCGCTGAGAACGAGGACAAAGAAATCAGGGCACAGGCAGTGTGAGGTGGGACAGGACAAGGACAGCTTTGCACAAGAAGCCCTGGCCTGACCCTGGCCTCGATCCTTGGCAGGAGGTGGGCTGCAGAAGAGATGGAGGGTAAATGGGTTTCAACTGATGTGTCACTTGCGGCTGATTGTCAATGGCTCCCTGCAGCTCTGTTGAGAAGGATTCTGAGTTGTACCCCTCCGGGCTCAGTTAGAAGTGCTGTGATCGATTAGCAATATTGGCCACCAGCACAGAGGGGGGCACAGTAGCCTACTTCAGAATTTGTCAGTCCCTCCTTTCACCTTTCCTCAACTCTCAGCACAGAGTAGGGACCCAATAAAAGTCTGTGGGTTCATTGTTGATTACTAACAAGGTCAGCGCAGAAGTCATTTGGAGTTAGTCATTCATGGAGATGGAGCTATGAACCCAGGGCCTCTTTACTATTGTATCTGCAAGAACCAGAAAGGAACAAGGGAGAAGAGAATGGGAAAGAATGACAGACAGCAAATGAGAAGTTAGATGCCCATGAGAACTTCTGGACAGTGTGGACTGAGATCCTGAACCCAGGCACAGCTCTGCCCTCACTAGTCAGCAGGAACCAGGAGTTTTCCAAGGCAAATTCCAGAGATAAATCTTGGCAAGGACCCAGGAGGTGGAGGCTTGTGCTGCAGGAGGCTGGACCCAAGCCTTCTATGCCCGGCAGACTCAGGCATCCCCACTGGGCCCAGGGCAGTGCAAGGGGCACATAGGGGTCCCAGGTGCAGCTCCTGTGTGAGCCCCTGTCCTCACATAGCTTCCCAGGTCGTGAGGGAAGAATACTGTGGGGGCCGGAGCAGGTGGGGCCGGGCAGGATGCCCCCTCTGGTCTGGGAGAACCTGGGCAGGACCGAGAAGGCTGACAGTGGGGCAGTCAGACTGTGTGCACCTACCCTTGTTCCCCCAGCCTCTCACTGCCCCTTGGATACCCACCCCGTGAGGCCACACAGAAAGGTCTGCACAAGCCTTCACAGCTGGGGAACAAGCCTCTGAAAGGGGAGCTCTGTCCCTCCCCTGCTAGCTGCCAATACCTCCACACCCATCGCTCGTCTGACTCCACCCAGGCCAGTTTCCAACTGTGCCCCCTACCCCCATCCCTGTTTCTGTGGCTTTAGGGGTAGACTGGCCTAGTGGCTATGAACTCTGGCCTGGAATTCAGAGCAGTCTGGGATGTAAGGCTCAGTTTGGCCACGTCCTGGCTGTGTGAGAATCGGCGTGTCATTTAGCATCCCTGGGTCTCAGTTCCTCTCCTGTAAAATGAGGCTAATGATGGTCCCCACGTCGTAAGGGCTTTGTGGAAAGATTGTGAGTTAATAAACATTGTTATTAGTTCAGGCCCTGGTAGGTAGTGAGTACTTGATATGCAGGGGCTGGAATTATTGTTCTTATTATGATTCTAAGATTCTGAGACCAAGTTCATGTTCACCACATCCTCTGTAGAGTCCTGATTCCACCTGGACCCCCAGGGGACCTCTTCCAAGATTGGTAGGCATCAAGGTTGGTGGAGGGCCCTGGAGCTGGGGACTTGGAATGTTTTGAACCTGAAGGCCTGGGGCAGAGCAAAATGGAGTGGGCAGGGGTTCCCTGCAGCCCTGAGGCCCCTGGGCCTGCTGCGCTCTGGGCTATGAGCAGAGCCAGCCATCCCAGGCCACCTATAATTACCTTCTGGCAGAGCTCTGTGGCACTGGGCGGGGGCGGCAATTGTGAAGTTTTATTCTGATGCCCAGTCAGTGCCTTTGGGCTTCCCCACACCGGCTGACCACTGCCAGACACAGATAAAGATTGAGCTCTTTGGGGAGGAGGCCCTTCCAAGGAAGCTGACCTCTGAGTGCAGGATCCAAGAGTTCAGGACCCCACAGTCTCCACGGACCCACCTCTGCCCAGGCCCTGGGGGCAAAGGCTGCTCTGGGGACCCTTGGCAGCCAGGAAAGCTGATTGGAGAGTACTCCAGGGCCTCTTGGACACAGTGTGAGGCCAGAACGAGGAGGTTCCAGAGGACCCACAGTGGACGTTCCATCCTCGTCCTCCTCCCCACTGTCCCCTTCCCCTCCTCCCCTCAGGTGCCCAGGCCTTGGTCTTAGGAGGGCAGATGCTGGCATTGAGGTGGCTGGGAATGAGGGTGCCTCAAGGGCAAACCCTGAGCCTGAGCCGTCTCTAGAGGTCATGCACCCTTGCTGGCTGGAGCCTGGCCTTCCTCTCACCACCGTGTGCACTTGCACCTTCCTGCTCTCCCACACTGCTGCCCCCACTCCAGGCCTCTCACACACAAGAATTTGTGCACAGAGGCGTCCTTGTACACTCAACCATGTCAACAATTGCAGGGTGATGATGGAGGAAGTAATGGTGACTTCCCACCCCAAACTTCCCCATCTTAAAGCAGCAAAAGGTGGGGACTCAAGGGGTCAGCCTCCAGGTCAGGGAGAGGATCCTGTGTCTGAGTGCTATGGGCAGCAGCACAGGCAGGTCTGCCCCGAGCTGTTTCATCATGCATTGCTGCTCCTAATTCTTCTGGGCACATCCCCGCCTACTGCATCTTTCTCCCCAGGGCAGGGCTGGAATGTCTCTGGATCCAAAGAGGAGCTTCCAGGGCAGGGCCTGCCAGAGCTGCAGGAGGGTACAGGACAGGGAGCCCCAGAGGCTCAGGCCAATCCCAGACAGCCTGACTTCCATGGGGAAGCAGCTTGGCCCTTTGCCCATGGCCCTTTGCCCGTGGAGGCCCAGGGCCCAGAGGGGGCCAACAAACGTGAAGTGAACAGATGCTGCTGAGCACTGCTTGGGCATGGGGTGCCGCCCCGGGAAAGCCAGTCTTTGCTAACAGCCTACAGTATGCCTGACCCTCACAGGGTGGCGGCCATGTGTGTGGTGGCATGGGGAGTGATCTGGACGAGAGGACATGGCCCTCAAGGGGTGTGACCCTGCAGCTAGCAAAGGAACAAAGACATGCACAGTTTAAAGCTCAATCCTACAGGCACCAGGAAGGTCACGTGGTAGAATGATGACACCAGGGAGCCCAGAGACCCATAGGTAAAGGTTCCAGAACCAACAGTAAACGAAAGGAAGAGGGTTGGAGGTGACTCAGGAACCCCCTACACACAGCCACACCCTCACCCATGAGTCTGTTGGTCGGAGACCCAGCAGCCCATCCTTCAGGGCTGCGCACTGTGAGCTCACAGAGCAAAGGTCAGAAGGGCAAAGATTAGAGAAATCTCCCTGGACCTACACCCATATGTGCCCTTTCATGTCGGCAAACCTTGTGCTCAGGGAGCAGGCTGTAATCAGCTTCAGGCGCTGCTGGCCTTGGGGGGTGGGGTGGGGTGGGGGTGGGGTGGGGGGGTGGGGGGAACTGGGCATGGGGGTGGGTGGGTGAAGGTCTTTGCATCAGCTGTGTCTCCACCCCTGCACTGCAGGTGCCATCAGTAGCATGTGGCAGGGCACTCTGATCCCTGCCCTATTGGACGCACAGACCCGGGCAGCATGAATGATAAAGGCCATGCCGCACTTACCCACTCATTTAAAGAGGCTTGTTGCAGCCGAGCCTGCCTCCAGGCCCTTGCCCTTTCCTCTGCCTAGAATGCCTGTCTTCCCAGCCTTATCGCTTCCAGTTTCTGCCTGGAAAACCCCTTTCCCAAGGCTTCATTTCCCATTATCTTCAGCACAGGCCCAAACGCAGACCCAGGCCTTTGCATGGAATCCAAGGCCCCTGAGAATGTGACTCCCCCACTGATCCCTGAGGTACCCTGTGCACCTCATGCTCCAGCCGCACAGGCTCACCTCGCTCTTCCTAGGATTGGCCTTGGATGTAGTCTTTGCTCCGACTGTGAGTGATTTCTCTGCCCCCTCACCACTGCCCGAGAAGGAATTCCTCCTTGTCTTTCTGGCCCAGGCCAGGGGCACCCTGTGGTGGAGCTGTCCTTGCTTCCTCAGCTCTAGTACAGGGTCTGGCACACAGTTGGTGTTTGCTACATGATGGCAGGAGGGAAAGAACAATGAATTATGTTCTATTCTTGGCTCTGTTGGAGTCTGTGCTGGTTACCTGGGCAAGTCACTTTGCCTCTTGGGACCTTAGTCTCCCATCCATTTGATGGGGAGTTAGATGAGATGTTTTGCATTAAGCTTCTAAGAGCCTTAGGTTTTATGCAGAGGGATTCTGGCCATGTAAGCTTCCCATCCCATCCTTAAATGCACCCTGATAATATCAAAATTAAATCATATAACAAAAATAGCAGTAATCTATTGGGAGCTCACTCTGATCTAGACACAGGGCTAGACCCTCTTCTGTCTACATTCCCTGAGCCTCTGAGGGGCTATAAACAACCCCATTCAGAGATAAGGGAGTTGAAGCCAGAGAGGGGAGGTGACTTGCCCGAGGTCACACAACTGAGTGGCTGAACTCGCGGCAAGAAGCCCACCCCCAATGGCCAGGGGACTCCGGGTCTCAGGCTTGGACCTCCTGAGCTCGGCCACTGCCCTTCAACGCAACCTATAAGGACAGGCCCTTTTCAGGAGGCTCAGGCTCAGGGGCTCGGGCTGCACTGTGGGCTGGGAACCCCGCAGGCACGTGGAAGGGAAGAGGGGACACTGGAGGGCAGCCACCCAGGCATGCGGCTGCTCCAGCCCAGCATCCCTGCCAGGCAGAGGAAAACAGATGCCCGGCCTCCCAAATCATGCTGGACTCCATCCCCTCCTCTGGTGGGGACACTGGCCAAAGTCCACGCTGCCATCTGGGCCTGGCCTAAGCCAGGCAGAACATCTGCTCCGTTCCAGTTTCCTGAGGAATTGTCCTGACAATGCCCCTGTCAGAACCAACTGGAGGGCAGCAGAGCCGGTCCCCACCACAGCATCCTGCCTTTGTCTAAGGAAGGGGCAGGGACTCTCTGCAGGACACATGGACAAGCCAGGCCTTGGGCTCCTGCCTCATTCTCCTCTAACAACCTGTGTGGCCTTGGGCGGGGGTTTACCCGAGCCTCAGTTTCCTCCTCTGTGGGATGGGATCAGAATGCCTGCTCTACCCAGGTGGAGGCAATTAGATGGCAATTGGGGGGCTCGCCATGGTGCCTGGGGGAGGTTCCTAGCCAAGGGGTAAAGAGAAGAATGTATCTGGGTGGAACTGCTGAACCTGATGCCTGCAACCCTCAGAGTGGCCCACTCCTGTCCGTGCTCCCGGCATGTCCTCATGCGGACTTGGGGAGGAGGGAGAGATGGGATAGGGAGGGCAGTGGCCTCCTCCTTACCCTCACTGGGTCAATTAATCCTCGTGGCCACGGAGAGCTAGGGCTCTTATCATCCTTCGTTGTGTTTCAGAGAAGCTGAGCTACCTGCCCGAGGTCACACAACCAGTGAGGGCTGAGCTGGGAGGGGAACCCAGAGACCAAGTTTAACTACTAGGAGCCTCTGCCTCTGAAGCCACCAGGTCCTCCTGCGAAAAGGCTGGAGGCTGCGACCTCACACAGACCTGGGGGCCCGCCTCTTCCTGACCTGCCGAGTGGCCTTGGGTGGTGACCTCACCCTTCTGAGCCTCAGTTTCCTCACCTGTAAACTGGAGCTGCCCCAAGCACTAAACGAGAGGCTGTTTTGAACTGCTCAGCCTGTCCTTGGCAGGGGCCAGTATCATCCTAATGATAACTTAATACGTCCCATCCTGTCGCCTCTCTTGTATAGCTGGAGCTATCAAGGCCTGGAGGGGCAGAGGGGACTCCTGGGATTCTGAAGCAAGTCAGAGGCACCGCAGGGTGAGGCTCTAGCTTCACAGTGCTTGCCAGGCACCTCTTCAGGCATGCCCATCGGGGGCCTGTTTCTAGCTGCATTCTGCTACAATCCCCACCCCTGACACAAACTCGCTTACTTGTGTGTGCTCAGGCCCACCCCAGCCCAGAGGTTTGTCCTTCTCCAGAAGCTTCACTTCATGCCTACCTCCCATCAGACATGACCCAGGATGCCGGGCCCATCCTCAGCTGCTAGGGTTCCCTTTGAGCTGGGGTTCAGCTGAGAGACCAAGTCCCCCAAGCCCTGGAAGCCCTGGGCAAATCTGGAGGATCAGTTGGTGGTACCAACTCCCAGGGGAGGCCCTGTAGGGCAGGTGGGCCGGAGCTGTAGGAGTCATCCTGAGAACCACCGCCCCCCTCCCCCGGTTGTCCCCTTACTTCCTGCTGGTCACCCTGTTCTCTCTTCTTCAGACACCTGGGGGCTGAGGTAAAGCATTGCGCTGGGGCTTGGAAGCTGGGCAGGCCTGGGTGGGGAGGTGGAAGGACAATCCCCCAACCCCCCAGTGGTGGTGTTCCCCAGGGGGAGAGGGCACACTGCCCTGATGTCTGAGCTCTGCCTAACCTGGTACAGGGGCTAGGGGAGGCTTCCTGGAAGAGGTGGTAACTAAGCAAGATGCTATATGAAGACTGAGAGTTAGCTAGGCATGGTGCACCTTGCAAAGGGAAGAGCATGGGCAAAGGCCTGGAGGTGAGAAACTACAGGAGATTGTCTGGTAGGAACTGAAAGAAATTTCTCTCACAGGAGCTGGGGTGCTTGACAGGGGCCAGGGAGGCAGGG
Source organism: Lagenorhynchus albirostris (assembly GCF_949774975.1). NCBI lineage: Eukaryota > Metazoa > Chordata > Mammalia > Artiodactyla > Delphinidae > Lagenorhynchus > Lagenorhynchus albirostris. The sequence continues at coordinate 35,781,459 of NC_083104.1, read as the reverse complement.
CTGAACCAGGCTGGGCCTGACAGTCATGTCGAGACTTTGTCCTTTATCCCGAGAGACCCATGGTCACTTCGGGGCTGGGACTGAGCAGTCCTGGACTCTTCAGGAGGGGTGTGTGTCTCCTGTGAGAAAAAAGAATTGTTGGGGGCGCGGAGCTGGGGTCCTGAATACAGAAGACTGCAGGTGGCCAGACAAGAGGCACTGGTGGCCCAGGGCGGCGGCAGTGGGGGCAAAAGAATGGAGAAGTCAGAATGGGGAGACTGAGAGACTTCCCTGGCCGTCCAGTGGTTAAGACTCTGTGCTTCCAGTGCAGGGAGGGTGGGTTCGATCCCTGGTCAGGGAACTAAGATCCCACATGCTGTGCAGTGCAGCTGAAATACAAAGAATGGGGGTACTGAGGCACCAAGGGGACAAAGACCTGTACACACTTCCATAGTGACCCGGGGCGTGGCTGGGGTGGCGACATTGTGGGGGGTGGAGGTTGAGAGGCGGGGAAAGGGCAGGAGGCTGCCCAGCGCAGGCCCACTTGGATCCACCTCGGGGGCTGGGAATCCTTTGTCCCTTCCCCGCCTCTCGGAGCAAAGCTTCTGCCTGAGGGAAGAAAAGTTCATTTCTCGTCCCCTGTGGCACAGCTATGCCATGCACCACCCCCACCCCACACAGGCTGAGGTCTGGCCACAGCCTGGCTTCCCAAGAGCCTGGTGGGCAGCAGAGGCTTCCTTGGAGTCTTCTCCTCTAGATTCCGGCGGCTTCATGTGGGTGGTGTGGAAGGAGGGGGCTTGAGGAACAGGAGGGAACACTGGGCATCACTGCCACCAGATTCCCTCCATCCCCACCTCCCAGCCCCCCACACGTGCACACCAGCCGGCACCTAGGTGCACACACAAGAACCCAAAGCCAGATTTCACAGAACACTCCCACCACAACCCCTATTGCCCAGCACTAAAACCCACTCACACTTCCCCAAGTTCCCTCCTCATCCTTTCTGCTTTCCCTCCAGAGAGCTGCTCCCGAGGCAAAGAGTGGCCCCCCACACAAGAAAGCTACCTTCCCACCCCAAAGGACAGACCAGCATGGTTGCTCTGCAACACAGTAGAGCTACAGCGGACATCAGCATGAACTTCCCAGGCTTCCAGGTTGTGAAACCTGAGGCCAAGTTGAAAGTCTAGTTCATCTTCTTTGCAAGGCTCCCAAATCTCCCTGTGATCCTAGGCCTGCGGCCTGAAGCGGAGGCCCCAGTTCCAGTGCCCACCTGGGGAAACCTGGTACAGCTGGATGCAGCTAACTGGAGCTCTCACCCCACTGGCCTAGAGTGAGGGTGTAAAGGGTCCCACATGGGCCCCACCTGAGGGCTTAGATTATATATCCCAGCCTTTGACCCAAATGCCACCCCCATCCAGAAATTCCAGCCTTGCCACTCTTCCCTCTATTGCCCTGGGACGACTGCCTGGTGCGCACAGGCCCTGAGGGGCTGGCCTGTGAACTGGCTGTGTTTCTGGCTCCCAGGGCTCACCATTCCTGCTGCCCAGGCCTGCCCAGCAGCCTGGCCACAGGCCTAGCTGCTGTGGCCAAGATGGCCACAGTCCGTTTCTGCAGAATCCTGTGGGCAGAGGCAAGGCCCAGGCATATGAAGGTGGTGGGGTGGGCAAGTAGCCTAAGGGTGAGACTCAGCTCCCTGGGGAGGCTCCTCACCTGGCAACCTCTGTCTCTGCCCACCACAGGCTGCTGGGCACTGAGGAGGAGGTGTATGTCTGCCAAGGGAGCTCGCAGCCTCGGGGAGATGGACATGAACAGCCCAGCTGACTGTTTCTAGTGCTGGGCATAGGGCTGGGCCCTCTGCAGCCAGCATTTCAATCCATCCTCAGAGCAGCCTCAAGGGCTGGGGATTTTACAGATGAGGAAACTGAGGCTCAGAGATGGCTGGCATTTGCTCAAGGTCACACAGTGAGTTAGTGTGGAAGCTGCATGCTAGTTCTTCCTACTCTGGAGTGTCTGCACCATGTGGTTGGTGCCTCAGGAGAGGCCCTGGACAGAGGGGGTGGGAGTGGGTTAGAACTGAGGGGAGGGCTCATAGAGGACCTCTTTAGTTAGAGACAGGAATCTGGAAGTCTCCCTAGAGGAGGACCTTTTGCATGGGGCCTTGTTAGACGGCTAAGAGCTTGATCGAATGGCATCTTCAAGAGCAAAGCACAGCATGAGCACACCCAGGATGGAGGGTGCTGGCTGCGCAAGTACCTTGCTCAGGCTTTGCTGGTCCAACTGGCCCAACCACTTCTCTCTCCAGGCACTGCTCACTGCCCCTGCTCACAGCCCGGCCAAGAGTCGTTGGCAAACCCTGGGTGAAGGCTGGGTCAGGAACCTAGGATCCCTCATCCTGGCCCTAGGGTAAAATGATTAAGGGGTCCTGAGCCCCAGACTGCTCTGTCACCTCCTCACAGTCACCTCCTCCAGAAAGCCTGCCCGGATTGTGCCTTCCAGTAGGACAATTTCTAAGATACAACAACAGTGTGGAGGGTAGGTCTGTCTGAGGAGATGAAATTACCCGTGCAATTATGAGAAATCTCTACTTTTCTCTGTAAACTTGTCATTATTTTCCTTATTTGCTCTGGTTTTCATCAGAACAGCCAATGTGTGTCATTACTTCATTACTTTTCTAGGTTTCTGTGAGTCTCCCTCCCCATCTCTCACCACCCGCCACCCCCCAGCCCCAGTCCTCCCACCCAGGCTTTGGTGCCTTGGACGACACTCTCGCCCAGGCTCTAGGTTGCGCCATCCTTGAAACGGGCGTGCTCAAGTCTCCCTGACTCTCCTGGACGGAGCCAGCAGCGAAGGGCAAGGAGAAGACACCGCCCAGCGCCCGGGTCCACGAGGCGGCGCCACTCCAGCCTCCAGGTGACGGCGCGACCCGGGAATACAGCCGGGTCATTTATAGCCGGGCCTGAGTCACGAGGAGAGGCGGACGCCTCCGCCCGCCGTTCGGAAAGGTCTCCCCGGGGCTAGGTAGGCTAGGCTGGACCCGGAACGCGGGAGACGTGCCTGCGGGGGCGTATGCGCCGCAGCCGCTGCTGGGGGGCGAGGCTGCCCCTACCCGCCGTCCCCCGTTTCCCACCGGCCAAGCTGGGCACGGTGAGCTGCCCGCTGCGGAGGGAGACTGAGGCAGGTGAGCGAGCGAGGGAGCTGCTGAGGCCGGCGGCCCTCCCCGCCCTGTGGGTGACAGAGCCCATCCGACTCCGCAGGTGTCAGAGCCTAGTGTAAAACCTGGCAGATCTTAGCAGAGGGCGTGCTGCTGTGTGCGGGTGATGGGGGAGTAGGGGTGATGCTGGAGAGCTGGGGGGTCACCTGGGTCTTTGTGCCAGGGGATAGCTGCTAGTCCGTGACTGCCCCTGACAACACCAATGCCCATCCACACCCCTTTGGTGGGCAGAGGAGTAGAGGAGCCCGAAGAGGGGACTCAAGAGCAGGGGCTGTGCGGTGGTCAGTGCAGGACTGGGGTAGTCCAGGGGCTGCCTGCTCTGTGAGAGCCCGGGGAAAGCCCTGTGCCCTGAACTCCCAGAAAGCACCTTCCCCTTGTCTACCGCAAGTATTTCTCAAGTTTCACCCAAAGATGTTTTGAGGACAGAACTTGTAGACCATTAGCCGGCCTCACCAACTCTTTGGTAGTTAACACCAGCATGGATTGAGCTCTGCCCCTAGTGCCCCACAATCTTGATCTCTTCCATCCTCTCAACCACCCACCAGGCCAATATTACTGTTCTCTTCTCCATTCCACAGATGAGGAAGGTGAGGCACAGTTACGACACAGGTCCAGGGTGGAGCCAGGATGTAAACTTGGCCTGTTCAGGCCCCTGACCTGGCACTTCCCTACCATTTGGTACTACCCCCAAGGCCACTTCCCTTACATGTTGCTTACCCAGTGCCTGAGGCTGAAATCCCTGCCCATGGTCATCTTGGTGACCTGAGACATGGCCACAGGTTGGACCATGTTCCAAGTGCCCTTCTCACCTGCATGCGCTACCCCCAACAGGACCCATCCAGGCTCTGCCATCCCCAGCAGTTGCCCAGGAGCACCATCCCTGCTGGCCTAGGCCTTCTGCTCCAGAAACATGAGCCCACTCTCCCTTGGTCAGGCCAGTGCTCTGGATGTGATGGGGATGGTGATGGCAGCCAAAGCTTCAGGGACAGGGATGGTGATACAGAGAAGCAGAAACAGAGAGGCAGCATAGGAAGAGAGGCCGGAACAAGGACCAACTCTTGGCAGGGATCAAGTGGGGGACCCCATCCTGCCCCCTCAGGTGGGTGGGCCCCAGAGATGGAGGGAGGTCCAGGCCTTTTCCAGGTTGCTTGGCTGAGTCCTGGCCTTCCTGTGGAGGGGTGTGAGGGCCCCCAGGGTTAATGGCCTCTGGGTGGGATGGAAGCTGCAGGGGTCAGGCTGGCGATCCTCTGGACTAACCCTCCAGGGAGCCTGCAGGGGGACAGCCCTGGGTGGATGCTCGGGGTAGGAGTCTGGAGACTGCTCAGTGCTAACTCTGCTGGGCCTGTTTCCTTGGCTGCAAACCTGGATAGGGGAAAAGGGAAAGCACCACTTCCGGGTGGCTGCTGTGGACCCAGCCCTGCATGGGGATTTATGCCCCATATCGTGAGAGGCTAACAAGGGCTCTTCCGAGGCCGACAGCCTGTGACTTGGCAAAGTGACCTTACCTGTGCCCCTGGCCAGTGTGAGCTTAGCCTCACCAGGTGCCCACCCTGGCTGAAACTGCACACACATCATCTCACCCAACACGTAACCACCAACATGGTTTGTCATCAGCCCATTTCACAGGTGAGAATTCAGGATCAGAGAGGTGTGGTCACCCGCCCAGGGTCATACAGTTAGCATGTGACACAGCCAAGACTTGCTCCCAAGCCTCAGCAGGCCCTTCTAAGGTCAGTACCAGTCGGGTTGTGGAGGCACAGAAGCAAGCTCACCTGGACTGTGCCCTGGCCCACCCAGTGTGGCACCAAAGGGCAACTCCGACATGCAGAGTGGCTCCATCCGAGCTTGGCCTGGATTCCCTGGACCCCACACAAGCCTGTTCTCCCTGGGTCCCCTGGTCCCAGGACCTGTCTCTAGAGGGAAGCCCACCTGCATCCTTTCTCTGCATTGGCCACAGTGTGGCCTGCACAGCCTCAGCCCCTTGCCCTTCTCTGGGGACATCTCGCCTCCCCTTGGAATCTCCATAGGAGAAAGATTGGCTGAAGCTAGTGTGTGCCCACAGCTCCTGAGTTCATGAGTCTGCATAATCCTGAGGGCCAGGAAAGTGCTTCCTGGTGTCTAATTTAAATCCTTCTTGTTCCTGCAATACCAGTCCTGCTCTAAAGTAGTGGTTCTCACTCTCACAAGGGGTGGTTTTGCCCCCTAGGGGGCATTTGACTGTGTCTGGAGACATTTTTTTAAAAATTTATTTTACTGAAGGATAGTTGATTTACAATGTTGTGTTAATTTTGACTGTACAGCAAAGTGATTCAGTTATACATATATTTTTATATTTATATATATACATTCTTTTCTTTTTTTTTGAGGTACGTGGGCCTCTCACTGTTGTGGCCTCTCCCGTTGCAGAGCACAGGCTCCGGACGCACAGGCTCAGTGGCCATGGCTCATGGGCCCAGCCGCTCTGCGGCATGTGGGATCCTCCCAGACCGGGGCATGAACCCGCGTCGCCCGCATCGGCAGGCGGACTCTCAACCACTGCACCACCAGGGAAGCCCTATACATTCTTTATCATATTCTTTTCCATTATGGTTTTTCACAGGATATTGAATATGGTTTCCTGTGCTATACAGTAGGACCTTGTTGTTTATCCATCCTATATATAATAGTTTGTACCTGCTAATCCCAAACTCCCAATCCATTCCTCCCCCACCTCCCTCCCCCTCGGCAACCACAAATCTGTTCTCTATGTCTGTGTTTCTCTTTTGTAGATAGGTTCATTTGTGCCATATTTTAGATTCCACATATAAGTGATATCTTATGGTACTTGTCTTTCTCTTTCTGACTTAATATGATCATCTCTACGTCCATCCATGTTGCTGCAAATGGCATTATTTCATTCTTTTTTATGGCTGAGTAATATTCCATTGTATATATGTACCACATCTTCTTTATGCATTCATCTGTCGATGGACATTTAGGTTGTTTCCATGTCTTGGCTATTGTGAATAGTGCTGCTATGAACATAGGGGTGCTTGTATCTTTTCGATTTATAGTTTTGTCTGGGTATATGCCCAGGAATGGGATTGCTGCCTCATATAGCAACTCTATTTTTAGTTTTTTTGAGGAACCTCCATACTGTTTTCCATAGTGGCTGCACCAATTTACATTTCCACCAACCGTGTAGGAGGGTTCCCTTTTTGGAGACATTTTTATCTGTCACGACTTAAGGGAGGGGAGCTACTGGCATCCAGTGGGTGGAGGCGAGGGATGCTGCTAAACATCCTCCAATGCACAGAACAGCCCCCACAACAAAGGATCATCTGACCCAAGGGTCAGTAGTGCTGAGACTGAGAACCCCTGGACTTTGGAGCCAGGTGGACCTTGGTTTGAATCCCACCTCTGCCATTTACTAGCTGTGAATCCTTGGGCAAGTGGCTTCATCTCTCCTTGAGACTCAGTTTGCTCATCACCAAAAGTGGCCCTAATAGTGGCCTTCACCTTAAAGTGCCTTGAGGACTGATCAGATTGCACACATCCAGTACCCAGCACAGGACCTGGCACCGGGGAAGCTCCATCAGTGATAGAGATTATTCTTCTTTTCCATTTTCCAAGGTGAACCTCGGGGTGTGGGAGCAAAGGTCTGGTGGCTGGCCCTGGAGCTCCCCAAGAGGCAGCCCTCCATTGCCCTCCCTCCAGTGATCCCTGGCACAGGCTGAGCCTATTGTTGATGTTGAGGGAGAGGCTAGGTTGGCCTCTGTGGACCTGGAGGGAGGAGCCAGGAGGGAAACTTGATCCCAGGTGAGCAAAAGTCACCTAAAGCTCACCTTGCTCCCCTTTCCTCCAGCCCAACCCCACGGAAGCCATGGGGTGGGGGTAGTGTGATTTGTGAGGACACAAATCACACTAATGAATGGAGTCCCTTAGCTCAGGGAAGTGCCATGGATTCACAGCTGGGCATCGCAGAGGAGTGGCATTTGAATGGACACAACAAAGAGAGGTAGAGATTTGGGGATGGGTGGGAAATGGCATTCAGTCCCAGGGAACAGTGTGTACAAAAGACTAGTTGTGAGGAGTAGGGCATAAGCCCTATTTCCCAAATGATAGTCCAGTGTGACCTGAAGGTTCAGTTTGGTGGATAGAGCCTCCCCCAGTGGGGTAGGGGACAGGCACCAGTGCTGGGAACCTAGACAATAACCAGTTTTCAAACTAGGTCCTCCTTCTGGAATGTAGAGTAGCAGCCGCCCGCCCCCCCACCCCAGCCTCCCATTTGTGGGACGAATCATTGTAGTTTTTCTCTTTCCAGTCCAGACCACCCCCGCCACCCCCACCGACACACACTTAAAACAGTTTCAGGATTCACATCTCTGCCAGGCTCTCCATCCCTGGAGGTCTCATTGGACACCCCTTCCTCCCACCCCCACAGCCCTGTAACCCACTTGGTGTGGCCCCTTCTTCCCACCCATCTTCCCCAACCTAGGGTCCTCCCACCTGAACAACATGGCAGCACCTCTGCCCCTGTCCAGCCCGTCTCTTTGCCTGCAGCCACTCTGTCCATGCATTTCCCCCACAAGCCCACTCCACTCTAACAGCTGCAGCCACCTGCTCTTTGAGAAGACTAATGTCCTGGCCATGGCCTGTGTTAGCTGTGGGCCCCTTGATCAGGTCAGGCTTCCTCAGGGATTGCCTCCCATTTTCATCCCTTAGGTCTCAGCTGGGAAGAGCTGTGCAGGCTGTCCTCTAGGTGGTCCCCCAGGAGGTAGGCCTGGAACTGGAACCCTCTTCTTTTCCTCTGAAAAGTGACGTTTCTTTGGAGTATGGAGTCATTGGTTTGGTTTTCTGATCTTTGGGGGCAAGGGAATGGATTCCCTGCGCCTTACTCTTTCCCCAGACTTGAGGCCCAGAGGATACCCAGTGAATGAAATGAATGAATGAGTTATGTCAGACAACCAAGTTCTAAGTCTGGAAAGGAAGATCAGGAGCCTCCCAGAGGCGATGGGGAACTCTGAAAAGCAGGGGCAGGAGGGAGGAATACTGGTGGATCGGGGTAGGGACTGCTCCCAGAATCACTTGACCAGCAGTGGTGGACCATCTAGAGCCTCCCGCCCTGGAGTCTTCCCACTCGTCTCCGGGGGCAGGGCCGGGACTAGCCGGCCTGGCGGCGGGCACGGAGCCCGGCCGCGTCCGCACTCCAGCCAACAGGAAGAGAAAGAGCGAGGGCCCGGCGAGGCGGGCCAGCTGGCGGGGCGGGAGTCCCGGGCGCGGGCGCTGGGAGCTGGGGAACCCCCTCCGGCGCCTCTCCGGCTCGCTGTGCGGGGCGTGGGGCGGGGAGATCGCCCCCCACCCCAACCCCCCGGCCTCAGCGTCCTCCGTAAAATGAGGCCCCTTCTGAGGGCTGGTAGTGCCCTAATGGCGGGCGGGGGCGAGGGGTGCCGGGGCGGGCGGAGAGGCCCAGACACTGAGTGGCGGGCCAGGGAAAGCCTAGCCGCTAGACCCCCGGGGGCCGCGGGTGGAGGCGGGCCCTCGTGGGGGCGGGCCCAGGGCGGGGCCGCGGCCGGGGCCGGCACCTGGGTGAGGTCGCTCCGCGCCGCCTCGCCCCCTCGCACTTCCGTGTGCCGCTGCGCGGGAGTTAGAGGCTGCGGACCCGGGATCACTTGAGCGACCCCCGGCGTTCGCCCGCCGCGCCGAGGCCCGGGTGGTACCTCACCGGCCACCAGGCCCGTCCGGGTCGGGTGCGCACCGAACCCCCATCCGCGCGCGCGCCCGGGAGCCGCGCCGAGAGCCAGACTCTAGCCACCGCGACCCCTGGCGCCTGGCCCGAGCCCGGAGGTGAGTGAGGGACGGGCCCGGACGTGGGATCGGGCTGCCCCGAGGGCGAACCGTCCCTCCCTTTCCCTCCCCGCTCCGGTTCCCGTTTCCGAAACTGAGCCGCGGCCGGCGAAAGTCCCGCCGCGCTCCGAGACCCGCCGGTGTCTCCGTGCCCCCGTCCGTCTGTCTGGCCCTCTCTCCAGCGGTAAGGGCTGAGGGGCTCTTGTCCGTCTGCTCCCGGGCCCTCTCTACCCGCGCCTCCGAGGGTCCACCGTCCCTTCCGAATTACTGGGGCCCTCTGTCCGTCCATCCGTCCCCACCCCCTCAGTGTTCCCCCGTCCGCCTCTTCCTAGTACCCATCCGGCTGCCCTTGCGCCCCATCACCCCACCCTCAGTCCACCTCCCGCCACCCCCTAGATCCTGTCCTCCGCGAGGGGCGCCCCCGGCCACGCTCGCCGCCCCCTGCCTGTCCGCCGCCTCATCTTTTCTACCGCGGGGCTGAGGCCAGGCCGCCCGCTGGGCCTCGCCTCCCGCCGCTGGGACCCTGCCCGGCCCAGCCGGCGCGGCGCCTCCTCCTCTCTCGTTGTCTTCTTTCAGTCTCTGTGTGTTTCTCCCCGTCTGTCTCCGGGCTGGGCGTGGCTCCATGCTACACTATCCCCTGCCCTTCCCCTCCCACCCCTACGCCCCCCAGCCCCCTTTTCCAGTGGCCCCTTCCCAGTCCAGATGCCACCCCTTTGGGGGCCCAGCCGGGAGAGGGGAGGAGGCGGAGGAGGGAAAGGGTGAAGAGGCAGGAGGTGGGCACCGTCAGAACTGCCGCACTTCCCCAACTCCTCCATTCGTCCTTGTCGGGGAGGGGAGAGCCCCACTGAGAACCCCACCAGAACCGGGTCAGAAGGATTTGGTGTGAGTGAAGCGACGTTCCTTTCTCCTCTGGCCCGTACCCTATGTGCGTGGACCCTGTCTTCTGCTGAGTTGTCCGTATCTGTCATGTAGGTATGTTGTGTATCTGTGTCTCCTTGTGTGTTCTTTGTCACCGGGTCTGGGGCTTGACCCTCTGTGTCCTTTTAAACATGTGTGACTTGCCTGTGTGTATGTGTATATACCTCTTTGAGTGCCCTGAGGCTCTGTGTGCCCTCCGCAGCTATGTGTGTACTATGTTCTTTGTCACCAGACTCCCCTCTGTGTGTTGGGATGTGTGTCCCCATGTGCCTGGAGGGTCTTGTTTGTACACTGGGTAGGTTTTGGTGGTCATGAGTACATACAGCCCGCAGTGTTAGTGTCAGTCCACGAGGCTCATGTGTGAGTGTGTCTGTATAAGTGTGTGTATGTGTGTGCACTTACATGTTCTTATTCTCTGCCACTGAGCCGCTGTGACCAGGCTGTGACCAGACTGACCTAGTCGCTGAGGGAGGGGACTGGTCCCTTGGGTTTCCTCGTTCCTGCCGTGGACTGAGCTGGGACGTGGTGGGCAGGCCGATAGAAGGCAGTTGTGCGGGTGTGTGTGATGTGGAGGTGTTTGGACAGCTGTACCTGGCTATAGGGTGGTATGAGGGCTCTGGCGTGTGACAGGAGTTTGGCTGGGGCTGAGGCTGAGCGTATGACTGGTGGGAGACTCACAGTCTGACTGTATGAAACTGTGAGGATGTGTGCTTGGGGAGTCATTGTGATTGTGGGGAAACGAGAGTGCTTGGGCGTGGGTGTCAGTAGCAGGAGGGGATGCCACGAGGTGTGTGTTGCCTGTGCCCTGGGGTGGCAGTGCTGGGAGGGAAGGTGAGAGCCCTGGTGTGTGTGTGTATATGTGTATGCATGTGGCAGGCTGTGAGAGTGTGGATGTGCACATGATACACGCAGGCCCAGCCCTGGCTCCTGGGGAGACGGGGAAAGCCTCCATCTCTCACCTTCCTCCACTCTCCCAAGTTCACAGACACCTGAGCTCACAGTGTTGTGACTAAGACCGAGAGCTCTGGACCCAGGAAAGATTTGGGCTCAAATACACACTGTGCCTTTTAAGAGCAAGAGCTGGGAACTAGGCCTCTCTGAGGCAGTTTCCTTATTTGCAGGGTGGAGAAAGTTGTGAGGACCAGAAGTCCTGTGTCAGAGGTACTTTAGCACAGCCTTGGTCCATAGTGAAAGCTCAGCACATGCTAAGTCTTGTTTGGTGACCACTCACCTCCCCGCAAACTGTATGGTCCCCATTCTCCTGGGAGCTGGAGCTAATAAAAGCCCAGATAGTCCCAACCCAGTTTCCTGCCCGTGATGTATCTTTTGCCCCCTCCCATCCACTTGACCAGACTGCTTGTGGAGGGAAGATGGCTGACAGAGACCCCACCTGCATCCAGCCCTGTTGAGCCCACATGATACCCCCTACCAGTCTCAGCAGCAGTGATGGGGAGAGAGTGGTGGGGGTGATTCGAAGCTGTGACCGCAGGCCACTGACACCGTTTAGCTAGCACAGCTAATTGGAGTTTAAAATTAGAAATAACTTAAAGCACAGACAAAAAGATAAAGCTCGAGGATGCCTCAGCCCCGAGGGAGTGATGATGGGGGTCTTCAGCTGGAGGAGCGGCTCACATCTGGGGAGGAGAAACTTTTGTGGAGGCCTGGCCTGCAGAGAAAGTGCTCAGGCCTTTCAGCCAGGAGACCCAGGGCACCTTGTTGCCTTTGTTGTTCCTTCCTTCTAGGATCTCTCTGGGCTTCCATTTTTTCAGCTGTATAATGGGCACAACAGTAATGTGAGAATCACCTGAACTAGAAGGTGCAAAACAAAGAATAAAAAAGTGTCACTATTCATTTGGCACTCCCAGTGTGAGCTCAGCACAGCAGCTGGCACACCACATCACTGGAGCCTCAGTACCGTCTGGGGAGATGTAGTCTCCCCACTTTAAAGATGAGACAAACTGAGGCTCAGAGGAATTGCCCCAGGCCACAAAGCGGTGGTACCTGATTGCACCCTAGGTCTCCAAGCCCACAGGGCAGACTCTTGAAGACAGGAGGATTAGTAACAGCTTTCTTGTTGTATCTGTAGTCTGGGAATGCTCCAAGGGCTGAGACATAGTGTTCTGACTCCAAGCATGGAGTGGACACATAGCCAGTGCCCTGGAAAAGTCAAGCCCAATACCTCATTTCATAGAAGAGAAAGCCACGTCCACAGAGACCAAGGTCTCAGAACCAGACGAGGCTGAGCTGGGCCTCTGTCAGCCACGCTGGGGCTGACCGATGGGAAGAGCCTGTTTGGTGGCGCCTCCCAGCTCATCTGTTTTCTCTTGTTCCTGCAGGTCTGCCAGGAACTGGCCCAGGTGAGGGCGGTGGGCCTACTTCTGGTGGTGGTTGTGTGGCAGTGGTGGCAGCGGGAGCCAGGACTACGGACAAAGGGGAGCCGGGAGCCCCAGGTAAGATGGGGTCCTCTTAGGCAGATGCACAGTGTACAGGGATGACCACCCTCTTTGGGCTCCTCCCCTTCTGCCCTGGGACTGGAGTGGGGGAACATACAACATGCCCATGGTCTGGGTATGGGGCTGGGCACCCAGAGCAGGTAGCAATTGGCCCTGCCCCTGAGAGCTCCCTGCCTAGAACTGGCTTCGGGCCCAGGGAAGGCTTTGGCCTTGGAGCTCAGAGGCCTGGGGCCCACCAGTGGTTTGGTGCCGAGAGGAGGTGGTGTCTGAGCCAGGGTGAGAGTAGATGTATCAGCTTTTCCTTGGCCCCTTTCTCTGCCTCAGGCTGTCCTTGTCATCACGAAGGGAAACTGAGGTTTGCCCTGGGCCCTGTAGGGGTTGGACACTGAGCTGAAATGGAACGAGGTCTCCCAGCTCCTGGCACAGCTCTCTTCCACACCCCAGTTCCCTCATTTCCACAGCCTCTCTGGGGCCAGAGGAGAGGCTCTAAATCCCCATCGCCAGCCCCCAGATTCAGGGTGAGCTGGGAGTCTCTAAGGAATACTGGGAAAGGCTGCTCTCTCTCAGGCCCCTTATAAAGCTAAAACTTCCCTCCTTTGGCGCCAGACTTGCCTCCTTCAGCCCGCATTACAGGGGCAAGTGTGAGTTACCCACTGAGTGTCTGAAGTCCAGTGAACAGGATTCTGGGGGGCACTGGAGGGTGCTCAGGGTGGCCAAGGTGTTCTTCCCCCAGGAGTCCTCCCAGATGAACCCCTCACTCCCACCCCTACTGGCTGCCAGGCACCTACAGGTCTCAGGGGTGAATAGATGGTGGGGGCCGGGCTCCCCCTTGAGGGGAGGGCAAGAGGTCAGGGCCCTCACTTCCTGGAGGGGCTGAACAAGGGCAGGGTCTGCGCTGGGTCTTCTGTTTATTCAGCCTCCCTGCAAACCTGGTGAGGAGGAGGTGATGTGTCCTTGGCTGGCTGGGGGACTCTGCTGTGTGAGATCAGGGGGCCATTCCCGCCCACCACTGAGCCTCATTCCCTAAGTTCAATTAATTAGCCTTAAAGCCAGCCCACTTTCTACTCTCAAACTTCACCTACCTCGCTGGCATAGACATACAAACACACACAGGGAGACAAGCCGAGCCGCATTCGGCACCCATACCCGCAGACGCATGAGTGCCTGCACACGTAGCACACATGCGCACACACGTACACACGTGTTCACATGGACTCACCCGCAGGCACGCTCAAACACGCACACAGAGGCTCACCCAGTCATCCGTGCACTCAGACGCCTGCCCACACATACCACACTGTGCCCATTCTGGGTCAGGAAGGGGGGGCGGTCCTTGGTCAGGGTCACAGCTCAGCTTGCATCTGGCACTGAGGGTGAGGTTTGAGGTGTGGCTGTGTGACCACAGGCACTCCAGGGGACAGGGCCACAGTGGGAGGTGAGCTCTTCCCAGGCATTCACCAGCTATCCTGCCTGCCTGGGCTAGGCCCCCAGGCTGACCAGGGCTTGGCACTGGGGGGAGGGGGCATAAAGGTAGGGGAGGGGCCACGTCAGCTGTGCTGGCGCCATTTGTGGCTGCTGCCACAGAGGAGGAAGTGGGCCGCCTGTGGTCACGGGGCCGAGGTGCTCACAGGCGGATGGGGGATCCTGTCAGCTCCTCTGTTCCCTGCAGTGTCCATGTCTGGTACCCGTGGAGTTGCTGGGCCCTGGGGACTGGGAGGCAGGCAGGGGACTTCTCCTGGGGCAGTCTGTGCACTTTCCAAGGCCTGGGCCCAAGGAGAGACCGTCCGAGGTGTTTCCGGAGGCTCACTTCCTCTGGGCTGCCCAGGAAGTGGTTTTAGAGTGGGACTGACCAGCTCTCCATCTGTGGCTTGCTCCACCCCAGTCTTGCCTCCGAGAGGAGCAGTGTCTGGCCAGTGGAATAGGTCAACCGGCCAGGCTTTCCAGGCCTGGACAGAAACTCAAGGAGTGGGCTGGGGGTGCAGAGGCCACGGGGTCCCCTGCAGCCTCCATGACCCCAGCTCCTCTTTTCCTCCAAGCTGTAAGCTGAGGCTCAGAGCATTAGCTCAGGCAGGGATGGCCCCTTGTGTGTGAGTGACATCAGCTGGGCTGCATCTCTGGGATTAGGCAGCTCTAAGCAGCTGTATGAACGGACCTGGGCAAGTGGCTTTGACACCATGTGCCTCAGTGTCCCCCTCTGACACCTGAGACCATGACAGCATCCACCTTTACCAGGTTGTGCTGGAAACAACAGATGATGTATGCAAAGTAGCCAGGACCGTGCCTGGCATGCTGTTCGTGTGTAAGAAGTAGAAACTAGCTGTATAAAGCACTCAGCACCCGGTTCATGGTAACTGTTCGAAGAACAGCAGGTGGTACTGATGATGGGATTATTATCATCTGATGGCCTGGGCATGGGCCCAGTGTCACGGGGCCAAGTGGCTGCGGCTGAGAAGCCGGGTCTTGACTCTGCCTCCAGCAGCAATGCTGCAGGGTGGGGACAGTTCTGTTGTTTTCAATAAGTTCTGCGTTCTCAGAGGAGAACTCCAGGGTGGAACAGCTGTGCCCACTCAGCTCTTCTCCCCCTCACTCCCTTTCAAAGGGAGAAAAATAGATCTCCTGACAAACAGATGCAGGGAAGGGAAAGGCAGGCCGCAGCTGCCTGCTGCCCCCTCTGGCCTCCCTAAAGCCTCTCCCCTGCCCTGGCCCCTTGTGGGACATGAGGCTTGGAAAAGCTGAGGCTGGCGGTGAGGGCGTAGCTGGTGAGCCCTCCCGCCAGCCTGCCTGCCCTTCGGACCCTTGGAGTTGGCCTTTGGACTGGGGAAGGGGGCGGACGTGTGGGGCTGATGGAGGCTGGAGGAGTGGGGAGAGCTGGAAATCCCCTTACACACATCCATACATACATCCTTGCCATGCAGCAGCTGGTGGCAGGGACCTGCCTGTCCCAGGGACACACAGAAGGTCAGCCCAGTGAGGGTTGGGCTGAGCTTTGGCTTTTGCTATCCAGGGCCAAGGGGCTGGGGTTCTTGGGTGTTGAATGGTAATGCTGGCGGTGTGGTAGGCGGGGGCCAGGAGCCTGGAGGGCTGGAGATGGGCAGGGGCCTCGGCTAGGAGTGTGAGCGAGGGCATCGAAGGTTTAGGAGCAAGACCTCTGCAGGCGTCAGACAGATCTGGCTTCAAATCCTTGCTTGATATTTCCTGGCTGTGTACTCAAGCCAGGGACTGGACTACTTTGAGCCTCAGTCACCTCACCTGTGAAATGGGCAGATCAGGGAGTGTCCATCTGAGACCTGAATGATGAGAAAGAGCCAGTGTGTGTTTTGGGAGGAGCAGGAAGATGGAACAGCGAGCTCAGAGGCTCGTGAGCAGAAAGGAACGTGGCTGTTTAGGGAACCAGAAGTGGTCACTGGGGTTGGGGCCCAGGAGCAGGGCGGGGTATGGCCAGGAGGCCGGGGAGAGCGGTCTGGGCTCATCAGAAGGGAAATGGGAAACACTGGGGACTTGAGCAGGGGGTGACAAGACTTGCTTTACTGTCTTAAAAGACCTGCCTAGTCACTGGGGCAGAGGGACCATGGGGGCCAGAGGAGAGGATGGAGGGTAGTGATCAGGCTGGTGCAGGCCTGCAGAAGGCGATGGTGTCTGGATAGGGTGGTGATGGAGAAAAGAGAGGACTTCGGGATGGACAGGAGGCAGAAGTGATAGCCTTGCTGTGCTGGGAAGAAGGGGAAGGTGGAAACGACCGCCGGGTGTCTGGCCTGAGTGCTGGCGCTGCTAGGAGACCAGGGGCACTTGCGTGGAGAACACCAGTAGGCCTCATTTGGATGTGTTTGAGCACCTACAGAGCTTGGTGAGGTTGGGGATCCTGGAGTTCAGGAGGGTCTGGGCTGAAAGTGAAACCTGAGAGTCGAGAGGTAGCACGTAAAGCCCGGACTAGGGAGGAGAGGGTTCAGCAGGCCTTTGGTGGGGAAGTTTGAGAGGCCCTGGGTACAGGGCTGGGGTGGCTGTCCCTTGAAGGTCCCTGCCAGGGTGCCCAGGAGGGCAGGCTTGTGGTGGCTGAGCTGCTGTTTTCACAACAGCCCCAGAAGCTTTGGATTATGTCTATGGCTGTGTTGGGTAAACAGGCACAGTGGAGTAGCCAGTCACCAAGGCCTGAGGCTGGAGCAGGTGTCCGCTTGCTGTGGGCTGGGGCTGGGAGGAGGTAGGAGGAGAACTGTGGGGTCGTTCATCAGAGCTGGAGGAAGCTGAGAGGTCTCCATTGTCAACGTAGGGAGACTGAGGTCCTGAGAGAGACAGTAGCTGGCCAGGTGTCTGCCAGTGGACTCAGCTGTCTTTGCCCAGCCTGGTCTCTTTCCAGAGCAACAGACCAGAGCAGGGCACCACAGGGCTGGGTGGCTTGAGAGAGCCCCTTTACCCACTGATCCAAGGAAGTTTGGAGGCCCCTGTGGCTATCAGACAGCTGGGAATGGGCGGTGGGGCAGGTGGGGAGAGGGCCCAGCGTGAGGATGACAGCGCTGATAAGGATGACGGTACAGCTCCTACACTCAGCACCACCTCCTGGGCAGGGCAAGATCATCCCTTTCACAGATGACGCCAGAGGGCCTTGGCCAAGGTCGCAGGGCACCCAGGGTAGACCCCATTGAACTAGACCTGTCCAGCCCACAACCAGCCCCTGCTCTCCAGTTCCTGTGTTCACTGCCCGCCGTGAGATGGCACACCATGGTCCTGCCTCTCTCCAGCTTTCTCCTGATCCCTAAAGTGGGAAGGCATCATCTAGGCCCTACTCACCTTGTGGGCATGGATGGCAAAAGCCTTAGATGGCCATCTCACCGTCTCTCAAACACAAAGGCTGTTGTCAACAATCAGGAAAATCACAGGGACTCTAGAAGGAGGTGCACAGAGAGTGGCTGAGGAGTGGACTGCGGGCCCATCTCTGTGGGGGCTGGTGGAGGAGCCGTGCCCTCTGTCAAGCAGTGCCCTGTCCCGCGGGAGGCCAGACGGGCAGTTCTGGGGCTAGGACCGGAGAGTCCCTCTCCGCCACCCTGGGGTCTGCCCCGTTGGCTTTGTGGCTTTGGGTGAATTACCCGCCCTCTCTTTGTCAGGTTCTGCCCAGTGAGTCTGGAGCTCCGTGGAGGTGCTGTGTGGGGTGCCCGCATGGCTGCTCTACCTGCACAGGTGCACCCGCCCCTCCTCCTGTGCACCAGGCCTGTGACTGCACCTGTGGCCCCCAGCCTCGTCCCCAACCTCCACTGACTTCCCCTCAGGCAGTGGGAGGCCACCCAGCGATGAGCCTGACCGGCCCACTCCTTCCCTTGTACACTTTGGACTTTGCCCCAGGCCAGGAGGGACTTTCTCCACCTCCCTCAGTGGGGAGGCCCAGCCTGCCTGATGTCCTGCTGCCCTTCCCTCCCCTGTCCCCAATTGTTGTGCCCCACGGGCTGCAGGAGAAAAAGCTACATTTGGACTTTCTGGTGGCAGACCGTAGTCAGGCATGTGTGGGTTCTTCCAGGCTTGTGAGTTGATCTCTGCCAGCCTGGAGTGGCGGTGTGCCTGTGTGCTCGCGGCTCCCTGTGTGCACACAGATCTCTCTGTGCTGGTGAATGCGTGAGGGTATGAATGTCCTGTGTGATCTGCGTGGGCTTGGATGTCTGTCAACATGTGAGAGCCGGGGAGCAGGGGTGTCGTTCTCGGTGTGTGCGTTACTGAGTTGTCATAGGATTGTGTATGTGCCTGTGGTTACAGCTGTGTGTGTATGTCCAACTGCAGCCAGGGCTCCCCACGTGTAACTGTGTTTGGTTTGGTGGGTGTGCCCGTGTGGGCACACAGGTGTGGTTATTCTGGGAAAGGCCCTGACATACCCCCTACCCTGGCTCCTCACAGAGCCCCCTTGTCCTCAGTCTTGCCATGAAGGGACTTTTGTTCCCCCCTCAGGGGTACCTGGAGCCCTCCCTCTGGCTGAGCCCGGGCTTCCCCAGTCCTAGGGCCAGCTGAGTGGCTCAGGCCTGTGCCTGCTGTGGACTGTGCCCCACACAGGTCCTACACCCGACACGGGCAGGGGTGAGTGTGAGCCAGTGACAGCCAGGGTCCCAAGACCTGTCCCCGTTACCCTTCCAGACCCTCTGGCCAGATGGGCTCATGGCACCGTGAGCATCTCTCAGATTGAAGCCCTTCCTAAGGCAAACCACCCCGCCCCCGCCCCGGCTGACAGGCCCCTCCGGCCCCCATTCTACCCCAGGCCTTCTCACTGCCTGAGCAGCAGTCATCTTCTCTGTAATTACACACTTATGTGGCTGTCCCCGGTGGGGCTGTGAGTTCCATGGGCCTGGTGTGTCTTGTCACTGTGACGCCCGCTGGCTGGGGGTCACCTGGGACCAGGCTAGGCCTTCGAGACCTACAGTCCCCACCCTATCATGTGCAGAATCTTGTCGCCACAGGCATGGGTTTTCCTGAGGGAAAAGCCAGGTGTTTCACTGGTTCTGAGGGAAGGACAGTTGCAAAACGTTCAGTTGTGCTGCCCAGGCCTCACCTCTGATTCCCATCAGTGGGCCGGGTCAGCCGGCAGTGGAGGTTTTGAATGTCCCCAGGCCGGTCAGATGTGTGGCCAGAGCTGACAAGGCTGAGCTACAGGCAGACACCCAGGTCCTCTGCTGAGTGTGATCCCAGACACATGCACAGGGGACCTGCGGGGGCACGTGAGATAGAGGAGCAGCTGGCTTCCTGGCAAGTGGGGAAGGAAGTGCTGGACTTCAGAGCAATCTGTAAGGATATGGAGGAATTCAGGGAGACATTCTGGCTGAGGGAGCAGCCTGTGCAAAAGGTGGAAAGTGAGGCATGTGTTCACAGAGTAGCCAGGGGTGAGATTTGAGGTGGCGGGGAGGCCAGGGCCAGGCTGAGGTTGGGGCCTTCTCCAAGGGCAGTGGGAGTCCAGGAGGTTCTGAGCTGTGAGAAGAATGGATTGGGGAAAGACCGGGAGTGGTGACAGGTAGTAGGGGAGGTCACTGGGCAAGGGGAGGAGAGTCCACGGCAGTGGGTGGTCTGTGTGGGGCGAGGGAGGGGCTGAGAAGGAGTCTGGCTGGGGGATAAGGTGCTAGTCCTGGGGGAGAGCAGGGGTGGGGAGCATCCCCTGCTGTGGGACTTGGCCATGACCTGAGACCATGGCTGGTCCCTCTCCCAGGACATGGGGGCTAGGGCACAGGCCCTGGGGGAAGGGCCTTGGAGGGGTCTTGCTAGCCCTTCCCCTCCCCCACCTCCTGTTCTTGCTGAGCCCATTTCCTGGGTTGTGAAACCCCTGTGGCCTCCTTAACTTGCTTCTGTCTGGGAAGGCCATCTGGGGAAGCCAGTCTCCCAGCTGAGCTGCTACCCGCCTGCCTGCCCTGCCCGGCAGCTTCTGCCACGCCCAGCCCCCTTGCCCTGTTGCAACCCTGCCAGGGCCAGCCCTGCTCCCTCCTACAATCACACTGCCTCTCACTCTCCTTCCCTCCCACTGCCTGGGCCTCCTGTGTCCTCCTTCTTCCGTTCATCCCTCAAGACTGATGTGGGCCGGACCTTGAGCTCCCCCCAGGCAGGGTCTGTGTCCCTAGAGGGCCTAGGCCGACACTGCCCCACTTTGCTTTGCCGCCACCACCAGCCTTGACCGGCAGCGGGTGGTGGCCTTCCGTGGGCAGGTGGCAGGGGCTGCCCCAGGCTGGGCGGGTGTGTGTGGGGAGGGTTGCATGGGAGGGGTGTATCCCCCTCTCTTCAGGGGTCTGTTCAAGGGAGCCAGACCCTAGACCCACTAGGGGCCTCAGCTCGTCCTACTCACCCCTGCTTTGCTTGACCTCAGCCTGCCTCCTCTTGTTCCCTGGGCAGACTTTGTGAGGGAGCCCCCCTCTACATTCTCACACTCTCCCCAAGAGCCTGCCCAAGGCCTCTCTTCTCGGGCCCTGCTTTGCTCCTCTGTCCAGCAGGCATCACCCTGTGGCCTGTGAGGCGGAATCAAATGTCAGGGAAGGACTAGGTTGGAGGGGACCCGGCCCTATCTGGGGGCCAGGGGACCCTCATTGCAGGACCCGGTCCTCAGTTCCCCTGCGCTCTGTACAAAGAGGAGCTGGACACGTCAGTTTCTGAAGGCCGATCTATTGGGAGATATTTTTGGCTTGATGGGTTTTATTTTTTACCTCTAAAAAAATTGTTAGGGCTTCCCTGGTGGCACTGTGGTTGAGAGTCGGCCTGCCGATGCAGGGGACACGGGTTCGTGCCCTGGTCCGGGAAGATCCCACATGCTGCGGAGAGGCTGGGCCCGTGAGCCATGGCCGCTGAGCCTGCGCGTCCGGAGCCTGTGCTCCGCAACGGGAGAGGCCGCAACAGTGAGGGGCCCGCGTACCGCAAAAAAAAAAAAAAAAATTGTTAGTCAACAAGTTATATGTGATTGTTGTAGAAAATGCGTTTTTGTTCCTGATAGTGCCCCTCAGGCCTTGCACCCCACCTGCCTCCTTTACTGGAACACACTCACGCACACACACGTGGATGTGTAATGTGCATACTTGTCCTCCACGCCCCGGGAGCTTCAGCTGGCACAGTCACCCTGGTCACCTCGAGGTCGGCCTTGCCCACTGCCCCTGACTGGTTGGGAGAAGGTTTCCGCTGCCCTGGCAGAAGCGGGCCGCCTGTTCTGGTCCGGCCCGGCCCTGCCTTTCCGTACCTCTGGGCTGTTGGTCTAGGGCAGGGTGGGGAACAGGGCCAGCAAGCCCTCATATCCTGGGGATGGGATGCAGCCAGACCTTCCCCAGGTTTTAAGAACTGGAGTCTGTCCCAAACAGCTGGGTCAGGAGAGAAAGTAGCAGTTCAGGGGTCTGTACCACCCTCTTTGTACAGTAGCGGGGGATCCCCAAGGTCAGACCTAGGACCAGCCTGGAGGGGGTTGGGTGGTCAAGCACAGGGGACCTGTCTCCTGGTCCCCTCACCCCTCTTCTTGTTTACTTTGTCCTCATGGGTGTGTTTGTGTGTATTGCTCCCTGCACTTTTATCTATCTCTGCCTCTGCCCCCTCTTGCCCTTCATCTCCTCTTCCTGACATGGCATACCAGAAGAATGTGGGCTGCAACGTCAGGCAGGCCTGGATTCAGATCCTCCTTCTACCACTTACTGGCTCTGTGATCTTGGGCAAGTCACTTAGCCTCTCTGAGCCTGTTTCTTCATCAGTAAAATATCCACCTCTGGGACCTGCACAGGGATAAAGTGAGCTAATGCCATTACAAGGTTGGTCTGGTGTATGTTGGCCTCAGAGAAGGATGATCTTTCTTATAAGTGAGTGTACTGATTCACACCCAGGCCCTTTGACTCCCAAGTCCAGAGCTCTCTGCTTCACAGGGCTGCCCCTGCTGTGGGCTAGAGAAGCAGGAGAGCAGAGACTCGGAGCCCACAGGCAGTTGGGAAAGGCCTGGCTGGCCTCAGCTGGCTCCAAGGAGCTGGTCCCCATGGAGGCCTGTGTGGAGTCCAACCCCTGCCACCTCCGTGGCCCTGCAGAGTGGGGATAAGGTTGAGCCAATGGCCTTCCTTTGGGGCCTGTGGGCCTGAGCCAATTTGCATGGGGGCTATAAATAGTTGGCCCACCTTGCTTTTGTGCTGTCACTTTACCCCCTGGCCTTCCCACCAGTGTTCAGATGCTCTGCAAGGTAGGTGGACAACTCTGGCTCTGCTGTGCAGGGGGGTCCTGGTGTGCAGGGGCCCAAGACCCCTTTCAGGGTCACATGGCCATCAATGGAAGAAGATGCCAGCTCGTGGTGCCTGTCTTCCTCTGGGAGTCCAGGCGGTGCAGTTGAGGTGGAGGAGGTGATAGAACGTGGCCGGGGCCCGTGCTCTAGGTTTAGTCCTAGGTAGTTGGGGCTGGGTGACCTAACGCTAGGGTTACTGCCAAGTAGCCCCAGGGCAGCCCGTGGGTCCTCTCTCTCACGGTGCTGCGGCCTGGCTGTGCAGGTTTGGGGCCAGGACTGGGGCCTGCTGTGGTTGTGGTTTTCCCTCTGATGGCTTCTAACTGACTGCGAACAGCAACTGCTCCGAGTGTGCTGCAGAGCTGGAGGGCAGGCTGATGATCCTGTCTCTGCCTCACAGCCCTGGGTGGTCCATGGACGGCTCCTGCTGGGTGACCCGGAGCCCATGGGCCACCTGGAATGGGCCCCGAGGGGAGGTGGGGGAAGGGCCGAGGAGGAGCTGGCCAGTAGGTGTTGGGCCCACCTGCTACTCCAGGATGAGCAGCTCTGTTCCTGGAGACTTGGTTTCCCCGAAAGGTAGAGTCAGTTATCAGGACCGTCTTCCCAGGCTCCAGGGGTGGCGTGGAGTGGATGTGGTGGGGATGTGAGTGTACTTTGTAAGCGGTGAGGGAAGGTGCACAGATGAAAGAGGGGTGCTATTAGCAAGAAGGGGCTGTAGTGGTAAGAGGCCCCCGCCCTGAGGCTGTGGGGTTGGTGTTGGCTCTCATCCTATACAAGTTCTCATCATCGTGACAACTCTGCAGCGAGGGGACTGTTCCTCATCTGTAGGATGGGGATGACTGAGACTCAGGCCAAGTGACCCACAGAGTCCCACAGCCAAGGCAGTGTGGGTGATAGGATCTTATACCCAGGCAGCTTGACCGTCATTTTGCCACCCAGGGCTGCCCTGACCCCCTCTCCCATATGAGCCCAGCCCCCTGCAGCACAACTGCTCCTCCTTTGTCCCTGCCCACCTGTCCCCTCATCCTCTGAGACACTCGGGAAGTTCATCACGGCCCCACCTGGGTCTCGAGATTATCCTATTGGGAAGCATGAGGCTGAGCCACGTCTGCCGGGGTCAGGCCCTGGAATGCAGATGCAGACACATGGCAAGTGTGTGCTGTGCAGGGGCCCTGCTGATCATTCTGGACCCCCAGACCACACAGGGTGGCAGGAGGGGCATGATGTCCTTTTGCCTGGAAGTTTGAGACACTCACCCAGGCTCCTACGCACGCTCCCAGCCAGGCCCACACAGCTCGCTCTCCACTTCAACGTTGGCTGAGTGCACACCGCCTGCCACCCACTCACACATCCTCACAGGCACACACATCTCCATGGCTGTGCAGTCACACCCACACATACCGCCCCCCTCCCCCCAACACCAGCTTGCACACTCATGCCTGCTTGGGCCCCAGGAGGAAGCAGCAGCCGCCCACAGCTGGCTTTCCCTCCCTGCCTGCTGAGGGGTCACTGTGGCTGGCCTGTCTGGTCTCAGACGTGAGCTCACACACCCACTCTCGCTCCCTCTGAGTAGGAGCCTGGCCCGGGCAGGGGACGTGGTGGAGTCTGCCCCGCATGGTCCCTCCCCTCTTCTCTGGCTGCAGGCTTCAGAGGACTGGCCGGGCCATTGGACTGGGCTGTAGGCTGAGGTCAAGTGTTTCCTGTGAGCTTATCTGGGCTTGGAGCTGCCAGCAGGCCTGGCTGGTACTCTGCGGCCATGTGGAGGAGCTGGGGGAGCTGTCCCAGGGCCAGGGTGGCTGTTGCCTGTGCACACAGGCCCATGTGTGGGTAGGGGTGCGTGTCTCAGTCTGCCTCCGTGCTGGCTTATGTTTAGGATGGAGCAAATACGTATACACGGGGATAAATGTTAGTGAGCATTCCTGCAGCCTCGGCTGTGGAGCTCCCTCCTGTGGGGCCTAGGCCCGGAACCAGTGTCTGTGCAGGTGTGCAAGTGTACACCTGTGGGCTTGCACAGCTGAGCATCCTCCACGAGGACAAGCTGAAAGACCTTCAGGGCCACCCGTCGTGATCCTCGATTTGAGGAACTGTGAGGAATGGGGGCGTGTGGGGCCAACCTGTGTGGCGTAAGAAGCAAAGTCAGCGTTACATTCGACCTTAAAGTAGTTTTATAGTTGGAAAAACTTAGTCTGAAAGTGCGGACAAACTTCCAGGTAGGCGAGAGCGCCTGACCCCAAGGAGCTCAGGTTCCGAAGTGTCAAGCACGCTGATGTGGGTGGGGCCTTTCATGACCCTGATCCCAGACAAAGTGGGTGCTTAATTAGTAGAATCCAGCTTTGGGTTCTGGTTCAACCTCAGGATTTCAGTTTCCCATCTGAAAAGTGGGGGTGATCATCTTGGCCCTGCTACTTGTCTTGGCCCTACTTGTCTGCCTGGGTAGTTATGAGCAAAAACCAAACTTTGAAAACCAAGGAGGGCTGCGTGGGGCAGGGTACAGGGAGGAAGGGGTGCTGTCCTGCCCATCGTGGCTGGCACCAAGGTGCCATGGCCAGCACATACTAGGTAACAGCCATTGGGTATTAAAGGAGGCATTGAATGACTGACTCCCCAAATGAATGACATGGGAATCACAGGCTCACACGCCTCCAGGGCCTAGATAGGATTCGGAGAGAAGTGGAAGGGGGCCTCTGAACTGGAGTCAACTGGCAGGGGTGCCCAACAAAGGGGGCAGTGCCAGCCAGATATTGCCCAGTAGGCCTGATGTCGCACCTTCCAATTTCACCAGGGAGGCCACCAATCTAGTCTTACATAAAACTTCTCAATTTTAATGGTGGCAACTAGGACTAGTGCCTTTTGAGCACCATGTGGGCCAAATTCAGTGCTGTGGGAGCCCTCGGGGGGAGCGGTTACCTGACCACCTCCCAGGGCTGTCCCTGCTGCCCGCCTCACACCTTCTGTCTCCACAGCCCTGCTGCAAGCCCCAACATGGCACCGTTCCTGCGCATCTCCTTCAACTCCTATGAGCTGGGCTCCCTGCAGGCCGCAGACGAGGCAAGCCAGCCCTTCTGTGCTGTGAGGATGAAGGAGGCACTCAGCACAGGTAGGGCTGTAGGCTGGACCCTACCTGTGCTGCAGGCAATGGCAGCAGCCGGTGGGGCGGGGAAGCCGGGGCCAGGAGGAGGCAATGGAAGGGACTGTGCCTTGTTCTCCTAGAGCCTCTGAGGGATCCTTCTCTTCCTTGTCCTCATTTCCCTGCCCAGCTCAGCTTGCGATGCAGGACAACAGGCGACTCACTGCCTGTAGAACCACCTGCACTGGCTACATGGAACCTTCTGTGGAGCTCAGGGCTTCTGGCTCCTCCCCCACTGGTTGTTTCACCCAAGAACAGGCTCCCTCCAGGAGCTCCACATGTCCATCTGTGCCAGGCCCTGTGCTGGGTACTGAGAACACTGCCATGCTCCAGGGCTGACCAGGCCCTGCCCTCATGGGGCTCACAGTCTGGTGGAGGAGGCAGACAGTGATCCTGTGATAGGGAAGTCCAGATGAGGAACCATCCCAGGCTGCAGTCAGGGAGGTCATCCTGGAAGAAGCAAACATCTCACGCCATTCCTTCTTGCTTCTGCCCTCACCTGGTGAACCCCTGGCTCATCCCTTAGGTCTCGGATGAGCTGTCCCTTCCTCTAGGAAGCCTTCCCTGACCCTTAGGTTGGGGCAGGCCACCTGACCATGGGCGGGTCTAGAACCAGTGACCTTGCCCTCTTCAGTCTCATGACAGCTGTGATTTAATGTTCACTTGAGGGGTGAACTGATTCATGTCTCTGCCCAGGACTGGGACTCTAGGAGGACAGGTACCGTGTTCCTTGCCTCCAACACCATGGCTGGCATGTGGGAGCCTGTGGCAGTGTCACTGAGTAAATGTCTAAGGGAAGGTGACATCTAAGAGGGGCTGGAGGAAGCGGGTCACAGGAAGAAGGGACAGCAGGAGCAAAGGTCCGGGGTGGAACCTAGCAGGGCACCCTGGGGAAACTGCCGGCGTTTCTGTGCTCTCATGCAGATTGTGAGTGAGATGGGGCTGGTGAGGCGAGCAGAGCATGGTCATGAGGGCTGAGGAGTGGAGACTTGGGCCCTGGGGGAGAGAGCAGGCAGATTCCATAGGATGGAAGGCTGTGGAAAGGCCCGAGATTTGAGGCACAGAGGTTCCCTAGCCTGACCTTGCCTTCCTGGCCTGTTGCAGAGCGTGGGAAGACGCTGGTGCAGAAGAAGCCCACCATGTACCCCGAGTGGAAGTCCTCGTTTGATGCCCACATCTACGAAGGTCGCGTCATCCAGATTGTGCTGATGCGAGCTGCGGAGGAGCCAGTGTCCGAGGTGACAGTGGGTGTGTCGGTGCTGGCCGAGCGCTGCAAGAAGAACAATGGCAAGGCCGAGTTCTGGGTGAGGGGCACAGCCACAGTCACGCATGTGTGTGGGCAAAGTGAGCGGGTACGGCCGAGGGCACCTGGACGCTCCGGCCACTGGGGCAGCTCTGTAGCCAACAGCTTGTGTTCAAATCCTGGTCCTGCGATTCATCAGACCCTTCGCCTCTCTGAGTCTGCTTCTGAATCTGTAAAAGGAGAAACTACTAAAAGACCTACGGTGGGGTCAGTTCTGATGAAATGAGCTGCTGGATGCAAAGGGCTTACTGTAGAACCTGGCACGTAGGCGGTGCTAAAGAGAGCCCTCCTTGGTATTACAGCTGCTTTTTTCCCTTTTAATTTTGCAAAGGCAGGATGTGCACATAGTAAAACATATCAAGCTGTATGAAAGGGTGGGTCCTAGCCCCAACACCAGGTCCCCTTTCTCAGAGAACCCCATTGTTCCCAGTTCTTTTTGGAATCTTCACAGATATTCCAAACCCAGGCAGGCATCGGGGAGCACCAGTTATGATCTTCCACAGCAGGGGGGGTCGGGGAGGAGAAGGCTCATGGCCCACCACTCACCTGCTGAAACCTGGACTCTGCATGCACACGTGGCCATATGTCCCTTGTGGCCACAGGACGTCAGCGCTGGCAGGGCATCCCTGCCCCCTGCGGTTACATGTGGGCTCCTGCAGCCGAGGTGTCCCCGCCAGGAAAGACCTGTGACCATGGAGACTCTACTCAGCCTCCAGTGAGGGGTGAAGGAACTGGGCCGAGAGAGGTTGACCCAGGGCTGCACCCACCCTTGAAGAATCAGGCAGAGGCTCCTGTTGTGCTCTCTGTCCACTACCCCAAGGGACACTGTCAGTCACCAGGCCCTGGGGGAGCTGAGGGTCTTGCCCTTAGGACGAGCCAGTCTGTGTGAGGAGACTGGACAGGCAGAGCCCCCGACAGAGAGAGAGAGAGAGAACCAGCACGCTGTGTCAGTAGGCGTGTGTCTGTGTGTCTGCATGTGTGGGGGGATGCAGTGCCTCCATTCTAAGATCCTTGTGAAAGTGGGCAGCCGGGGTTGGGGGCGGGGAGTTTCCCTTCCCACTCTGTTCCCAGGGCCATGTGGCCAAGCTGGGTGTGGGCTGGATCCTTTTACTTCCCCAAATGTAATAATACTCCTGGGTGAGGGCTGGGGGCGGGGCTCACAGGTGGGGCCCTGCCCACTCTGGGCAAACAGGTGTCTGGCTAGGCGCTGGGACTCCCTGGCCCTTCAGGGACCAACCATGGGGGCGGGTTCTGAGTCTGGCTTGGCCCAGGCCCGCCCTCACTGACTCCCCCACCCTCACTCCTGCAGCTGGACCTGCAACCCCAGGCCAAGGTGTTGATGTCTGTGCAGTATTTCCTGGAAGACATAGGTAAGCCCCTCCCTACCTGGGCTGGGGACGGAGGTTCATAGACCAGAGCCAGAACGGAGGTTTAGGGAAGCAGCCTCCATTGGCGCTCTGTCCAGGACTGCCCTGGGAGGGACTGAAGGGGTGTGGCCCCTCCCGTGGGCTGGGGCTGTCTTCACTCCTACCCGGTCCCCAGATTGCAAGCAGTCAATGCGGGGTGAAGACGGGGCCAAGTTCCCAACGATGAACCGCCGTGGAGCCATCAAACAGGCCAAAATTCACTACATCAAGAACCACGAGTTTATCGCCACCTTCTTTGGACAGCCCACTTTCTGCTCTGTGTGCAGAGACTTTGTTTGGTGAGACTGGCTGTGTCCGCTGGGGTGGGGTGGGTGAGGGAGGGCCCCCATCCCCGGTACTTCCTCTCACTCACCCTGCCTGGGCACTTGCCTTTCAGGGGTCTCAACAAGCAAGGCTACAAGTGCAGGCGTAAGTGTCTCCACCGCCCAGTCTGTATGCACATGTGTGTGCACGCATGTGCCTGCGTGCCTTCACAGAGAAGCCTGTGTCCCTGTGTTGGGACGGTGTGTCTGGATGAAGCCTGTGCTTGAGTGTGTGCACGTGAGGCTTTCCATGTGGTAGTGTGTGTGTGGACGGCGGCTGCGTCAGTGAGTGCTGGAGCCGGCGTGTGTCTTCCCAGCGCTTCCCGTTCAGTGACATCACGTTGGCGGCCTGAAATAGGCCCCAGTGGAGTATGTACACAGAATCTGCCAGTGCTGCACATCGGGGCTCTTTCCCCGCAGAGAGGCTGTTAGACCTTTGCCAGCACATCCCTGGCTGCATGTGTGCTTCTGTTGAGAGCTGTGTGCATCTGGTACACACGTATGAGCACACCCTTCTCTACAGCCGTCGGTGCATGCATGAGGCATTGTGGACCGGTGGTGGTGAGCACAGGCTCTGGAGCCAGCCTGCCTGGGTCTGAATCCCAGCTCTACCACTTCCTAGCTGTAGGACCTTAGACAAAGTTACTTAACCTATCTGTGCCTCAATTTCCTCATCTGTAAAATAGGGACAATAGAGTCATTGTGAAGATCAAATGGGATAAAATATGTAAAGCTGTATTTTAAGTGTGGCTGGTGCCCGGTAAGCATTCTATGTAAGAAGGTTTGTCATTATACATGCTGTGTACGTGTACCTGAGTGCCTTTGTGTTGGGGTGCATCTGTCAGTGTGTGTGTGTGTGTGTGTGTGTGTGTGTGTGTGTGTGTGTGTGTGTGTGTGTGTGTGTGTGTGTGTGTGTGTGTGTGTGTGTGTGTGTGTGTGTGTGTGTGTGTGTGGCGGGGGGCGGTGAGAGAGCTTAAGAGCTGTTTGCTGTCCTGAGCCACAAAGAGGGCTCCCCTGCCTCTAGTTCTCTCACTGCCATGCCCCCCTCCCTGCCCACCGGGACTCCTTGAGCCTTTCCTAACCTCCGATACCCGCCCAGATCGACCTGTCCTCCCTGCCCAATCCTTCCCAGACTCCTCCCACAGGGACTGACCGGAGGAGAGAAAAATCAACCTCTAGGCCGAGGGCTCCATGTGGTGAGGGTGTGGGTGGTCGGGGAGCACGGGGACTTTGTGTGGAAGGCAGGACTGGGCCGGGGGGCGCCAGCTCACAGACTCTGCCCCTCCGGGGCCTTCCCGTCCCCCTCCTGGGCCTGGGCCGCCTCAAGAATGCAACGCTGCCATCCACAAGAAATGCATCGACAAGATCATTGGCCGGTGTACGGGCACTGCAGCCAACAGCCGGGACACCATAGTGAGGCGGGGCCCAGGGCAGGGCGGGAGGGATTCGAGCTCTCCCCACCCCTTCCCTGTGGAGTCACCCTTCCTCCCCGTTTTCCTTCTTCCTTCCTTCCCCTGGCTTGGCCCCTGGGATCCCTGGATTTCCCAGTCCCCACGGAGCCCTCTTGGGGATCTTGCCACGCATGGGGTTGGGTCAGGGAGAGTTAGGGGGTGAGGAAGGGACTGGTGCTGGCATGTGACCCTTGACCTGTGACACCCCACACCCCTAGTTCCAGAAAGAACGTTTCAACATTGACATGCCACACCGGTTCAAGGTTTATAACTACATGAGCCCCACCTTCTGCGACCACTGCGGCAGCCTGCTCTGGGGGCTGGTGAAGCAGGGATTAAAGTGTGAAGGTGCGTGCCGGCTAGGGCGGGGGCTGCGGCGGAAGTGGGAGGGGGGCCCACCCGGACCCCAGAAGCTGAGACCAGCTGAGGCTGCCTTTGCCCCCTCGCTTGGGGACTCTCACGTGGGTGAGGCCTCCTGGCCCCTCCCCACTGGCTCGACTGACTCTGCCATTTACTGCTGTGTGACCATCAGA
The DNA here is from genome assembly GCF_949774975.1 of Lagenorhynchus albirostris. Taxonomy (NCBI): domain Eukaryota; kingdom Metazoa; phylum Chordata; class Mammalia; order Artiodactyla; family Delphinidae; genus Lagenorhynchus; species Lagenorhynchus albirostris. The sequence continues at coordinate 35,751,247 of NC_083104.1, read as the reverse complement.
AGGTGGCCCCACTGCTGAGAGCTCCACGTCCTCAAGTATAAAACAGGTGTCGAGTCGGCCCCAGAGAGTCACCGAGGGGAAAACAGGCGGAAGGTGCTCCCCGGCCAGGGCCCCTCTCACACCAGCTCAGCTCGTGCTCCTTGCAGGCCCTCCCCCACCTCAGGCTTCACTGAAACGAGAGACGTCTGGAGGAAAAGTGACTTGTCTAGCTTGTCCCAGACATTTGTTTTTTCTTTTTCTTCTTTAAATAATGAAAGATTTGAGGTGCTCCTGATGGCTTCAGATACATCTTTTTCTAAATGCAGGAAACCCAGCAAACCCTGCCAAAAGCCCTCCTCTCTCCTGCTCTCTCCTCCGTCCCTCCCTGCCCTTGGCTGGGCCTGGGACAAGGGGACAGTTCTTTTGGAGCCTGCTGGCTGCCTGCCTGGGCGGGGGCCCTGATGGCTCTGCTTCTCTCCCACCCCAGATTGTGGCATGAACGTGCACCATAAGTGCCAGACGAAGGTGGCCAACCTCTGTGGCATCAACCAGAAGCTCTTGGCCGAGGCCTTGAACCAAGTCACCCAGGTGGGCAGGCACTGTGGGAACCCTGGACAGAGGGTGGCAGGGTTGGGGACGAGTCAGGGCTCATGCCCACTCCTGGGGAACTGCAGTGAGGGGCGTTTATACATAAGACCCTACTTCTGGAAGATCCAGTTCAAGGATTGGACATTAGAGGGTGGTGGGCTTGTTCTCCTAAGAAATTAGTTATTCAAGCAGTGCTTTTCCTGAGGGTGAACCTGGATGACTGCAAGGTTGGAACACTTGGAACTAAAGCCTTTATGTGTATGTGGTTTTTTTTTTTTTTAAAAAAAAAAGAGTTTAGGGCTTCCCTGGTGGCGCAGTGGTTGAGAGTCTGCCTGCCGATGCAGGGGACACGGGTTCGTGCCCCGGTCCGGGAAGATCCCACATACCGCAGAGCGGCTAGGCCCGTGAGCCATGGCCGCTGAGCCTGCGCGTCCGGAGCCTGTGCTCCGCAACGGGAGAGGCCACAACAGTGAGAGGTCCGCGTACTGCCAAAAAAAAAAAAAAAAAAAAGGAGTTTACCTAAAATCTCTTTTTGCTCCTTTACTTTTTTTTTTTTTAATTAATTAATTTATTTTTGGCTGTGTTGGGTCTTTGTTGCTGCATGCGGGCTTTCTCTAGTTGTGGCGAGCAGGGGCTACTCTTCCTTGTGGAGCACGGGCTCTAGGTGCGCGGGCTTCAGTAATTGTGGCTCGCGGGCTCTAGAGCACAGGCTCAGTAGTTGTGGCACATGGGTTTAGATGCTCCGTGTCATGTGACATCTTCCTGGACCAGGGTTCGAACCCATGTGCCCTGGATTGGAAAGTGGATTCTTAACCACTGCGCCACCAGGGCAGTCCAGTGTGTACATGTTTTTTGTGTGTGTGTGTTTGGGTATGGGTGGAGCTTGAAGGAGGCCACAGAACTTTAAGATTCTAGAATCTATCACAAGTGAGGGAAAAAAAAAAACAAGTGAAGGCAACACAAATAAAAATCTATTGAGTAAGTGGCTGGGAAGTTAGGGTTCAATTTCCAGAACTCTTGTTTGTAGTCAGTGCCTTCCAGACCACCGAGGCGTCTCTGTGCCGGAAGTGTGTGTGCGTGTGTGTGCGCACTTATTCACACACGTGTGCGTGCACATGCACCGCCTGGGGTCCTGGGCTCTGCCCCCTGCTGTCCCCCATTGGTACTGAGGGTGGAGTCATGGATGGTTGGGGTCCTCCCTCTGGGTTGGGAGTTCTGACCATGATATGACCTCTGGCCCCCCAACCCCTACCCCCTCCAGAGACCTGCCCGGAGGTCGGACTCCGAGACTGCAGAGACTGTTGGGATCTACCAGAATTTTGAGAAGAAGCCAGGAGTCTCTGGAGATGATGTCCCATGTGAAGGTGTGCCCATTCCTTCCAGGAAAGCCCCTACCCCCCCACGCCAGCATGGGACCCAGCCTCTCCACACAGTTGAGTGCAACTGGAGAGGAGGCACCTCTGTGGGGAGGGACCCAGCCAGGGAGGACCACCCTCTGGACGTGAGACATGAGTCTGAAGCAGCTGTCTCTTGGGCAGGAACTGGGACCTACGGCAAGATCTGGGAGAGCAGCACCAAGTGCAGCATTGACAACTTCACCTTCATCAAGATCCTGGGCAAAGGCAGCTTCGGGAAGGTGAGGGCCCCATGGCCCTGGGGCAGGCAGCCCGAGGGACCTGGGCTTGGTAGCCAAGGGGCACCTGCTTCCCACCCTCCCTGGGTGCTTCCGGGTTGGGTTGGGCCGTGCGCCCTGACCTTTGGTCCGAACCTCCCCTGCTCAGCACCCCTGCCCATCTGTCAGGTGCTGCTCGCAGAGCTGAAGGGCAAAAAGGAATTCTTCGCCATCAAGGCCCTCAAGAAGGACGTGGTTCTGATCGATGATGACGTGGAGTGCACGATGGTGGAGAAGCGGGTGCTGGCGCTCTCCGGGGAGAATCCCTTTCTCACCCATCTCTTCTGCACCTTCCAGACCAAGGTGCCGGCCCGCCCACTATCAGTGCCCCTGGCCCACATCCCCCCTCAGTCGCTCAGGTCAAGGCCATGTCTCCCACTGAGATTCTCCAGGGTAGGGCCCAGTCTTCTTCCTCAGACCACTTAAGGCAAGGCTGAGTCTCCCTTCCTCAGACTCCTCAGGGCAGGGCCGTTCTTCCCCCCTCACATCCACCAGGGCAGATGTCCCCTGCTTCCTGTTGGGGCTTGTCCCTAGTGGTCCTCAGTGAGGGAGCTGCCTGCCGCTTTCTGTGCCTCTGCTCACCACCCTCCCCCCACAGGACCACCTGTTCTTTGTGATGGAGTTCCTCAATGGGGGCGACCTGATGTATCACATCCAGGACAAAGGCCGCTTCGAGCTCTACCGTGCCACGTACGCGAGGCCCTGTTGGGGGAAGAGCCCTCTGCCCATCTGCCTTCCATTCCTTCTTCCCTCCCCCTGGTGAAGCCAGCCTGGGCTGGAGCTGGGGTTGGAGAGACTTGGGGTGGCCAGGGCCGTCCCCTGCCCCGTGTGGGAAGCTAGGGGTGAGGGGTGAGCTGTGGCTGGGAACACAACCTAGACATGCCAGGTCCTGTCCCCTCCCTGGGCCTCAGCGGGTGGGTGATCCTGCACAATGCAGGACCCAGGTGGGTGGCCCCTAAACTAGCATGCACCCCCAGACTGTGTGTGTGTGCACACAGGCATATCTATATAAATGCATACACTCTTAGGACAGAGAACTGTCTCATTTGGAGCTTTTTACTTCACAATTTTCTTTTCTGCCTTGGCTACCAGCCCCTACTTGCCTGATACAAGATGTGCTTGATCAGGACCAGGTTGTCCGTGGAGTTATTTTCAGCATTTCCTGTCCCTGGGGGTGGGGATGAAGACCCAGGGAGAAGCAGGGGCTGCTCACAGAAATCTCAGGACACTGTGTGTGTGTGTGTGTCTCATACAGGTTTTATGCGGCTGAGATAGTCTGTGGACTACAGTTTCTACACCAGAAAGGGATCATTTACAGGTGCGGGGATCGGAAGGTGGGGGGTGTTTAGGAGGGGAGGCCCCGACCCCATCATATCCTCTGAAATGCTCTGAGTGGATCCCGGTCCAGCTGTGGCCCCATCTCCTCTTGGAGTTGGTCTTTAGTTGGATATTTGCTTAAACCACCTACTCCATTGCTACAATTCCTTGTGGCCCCTTAGCTGAGGCTGGCACAGCTCCAGGGACTGGGAACTCCCTGCCCATACTCGACACCTTTGGTGGGAGCGCAGCACTGACTGGTATGGTGTCTCCCTCCCTTGGAGCCATCGGTCTCCCTCTGCAGCTGCATCTGAGCACTCTGAGCTTCCACCAATGGGGTCTGCTTTCATAAATTCTCACCCAATAAATGACAGTTCCATCCTGCCATGGATTAATATGTACTCATCCGAAAGGCTGAGGCCGTGCTGTGTGTACTATTGTGGGATGATCCCAAGGTATGTTGTCAAGTGGAAAACCAATCCATGGGACAGTGCATATTGGATGTTAGGGACCAGGCTTTAAAAGGTGGCATGAGATGCACATTGTAATGTGCTGTCCGTGCCTGGACTCAGTCTAGGGAGGGCCTGGCAAGCGAGGTTAGTGGAAGATGGGCCTTGTGCTGTTCTGCTTTTCTGGTGCTTGTTACCGTGTGCCTAAGTTATCTACTCAACTACCTACATAAAATAGATGGGCTCCCTGCCCTTGTGGAGTCTGACAAACCTGAGTCCAGGGCGCTTCCACAGCTGAGTAGCTGGGTGACCCTAGGCAAGTGATACTACCTCGTTGAGCCTCATTTTGGGCTTCGGGAAGTAGGATGGTGTGTGTCCAGCACACAGCACACAGTAGGCGGCTTGCAGGAAGCACCTGTGTTTAGCACCTCTTTCCCCTCCTCTTCCTCATTCCCTCGTACCCTGGAGAGAGTCCTAGGCTTTCCGGGCTGACAGTGGGGACATGGGAGGGGACTACGGGGAGGAGGGGAATTGGACCCTAACGACTCCTTTTCCTGTCCCCTCCCCGCAGGGACCTTAAGCTGGACAACGTGATGCTGGACCGGGATGGCCACATCAAGATTGCTGACTTCGGCATGTGCAAGGAGAACATGTTTGGGGACAAACAGGCCAGCACCTTCTGCGGCACCCCTGACTACATCGCCCCCGAGGTGAGTGGCACCCTCCCGGCCCTGCCTCTGGCCGACACCTTGTCTCCACAGGGGGTGGGTGGCAATGTCCGAGTCACAGCCGAGAGGCTGAGGAGGGCTGGTCGGGGCTTGTGCTCCAGGGCCCCCTCAGCTCTGGCACCCCCTCTGCCCCAGATCCTGCAGGGCCTGAAGTACTCATTCTCCGTGGACTGGTGGTCCTTTGGAGTCCTTCTCTATGAGATGCTCATTGGTCAGTCCCCCTTCCACGGTGACGATGAGGACGAACTCTTTGAGTCCATCCGTGTGGACTCACCGTATTATCCCCGCTGGATCACCAGGGAGTCCAAGGACATCCTGGAGAAGGTAGGAGCCCCTGGGCTGGGCTGGCAGGGGCAGGAGCTGGCAGACACCAGGTCACGGGAATGCCAGAAGCCTCCTGTCTCAGGGATGGCAGCCTCACCAGTGCTCCGGTCCTAACACATTGGGGGGTCACTCTCCTGCCACCTTCTTGGGACCTCCTGTCTATGTTCCCTGCACTGAATCAGCCTGGCCTGGCAATGATGGGCTTGGGGTCAGAAGACAGATAGACCTTAGGCTAAACTCTGAGTCTATCTCCTTATCTACAAAATGAGGCCAGAAGAGAACCTTTCTCACAGAGTTTTGGGGGGAAAAAAAACGTAAGTGTATGATGCCAGGCAGATGGTAAACACCCAATAAGAGCTACTGCTTTTGCCCACAAGTCCCACCAGCTGAGAGTCCTGGCAGCCCCAGTCCACACCCTATTTCTCCACCGGACCTGGGACCAGAGGCCAGAGAGGACCTCTCAGGCCCAGAGGCCCTGGGCTGTGATACCAGGCTGGGCTGGACCAGCCTGGGCACCCCTCGACCTGCTTGGCGTTTTCTGAGGCTCCCATTTCCTACAGCCCTCGGGTGCTAACCAGGTTCCCTGCTGCGTTGCAGCTGCTTGAACGGGATACAACCAAGAGGCTGGGAGTGACAGGGAACATCAAAATCCACCCCTTCTTCAAGACCATCAACTGGGCTCTGCTGGAGAAACGTGCAGTGGAGCCGCCCTTCAAGCCCAAAGTGGTACGTGATCCCGCTCCAGTGGGGGCTGCCCACTCAATGTTTTCTCTCACTGCCTTCCGGAGTGGACTCCTCCTGCTTTGCCCTGCCTCTCTCCTGCATCATTCGCATGCTCTCCTCCTCTCCCTTCTTCTAGCAAATCTGCTTTCCCAACCTCCTTGGCACACTGAGCCACAGCCTCTACCCTCGTATCCTCACCATCTCTCCTCAGTCAGTCATTCAACAAACATTGGTGACAGTGGATCCAGCCACCCTTTAGCATACATTCTTTAAAACCCACTGTGTGCAGGGGAGTATGCTTTGGGGATCAGAGTTAAGGCCCCCCTCCCTCCACCTACCCATCTATCCAATCCATTTTCCAAAAAATATCGGAAATGATGAGTACCCTCTGGGTGCAGAGCACTGTGCTGGGCTGCATAGCGAAGTGGGAGGCCCAGTCCCAGAGCTAGAGGGGCCCCAGCTCCTCAGAGAGATAGGAAACTTGCACACTGATGGTCATCTATGATAAATGACAGCAGTACAAGACATGTCACAAGGCCACACACAATCAGTTGCCATAGGGATGGTTTGTGGGCAGGTGCCCAAGATGCAGAGATCGGGGTGGGTCTGAGAGGAAATGGGATGTCTGCAGGGCTGGGGAAGCTCGGCCAGGCCAAGGGCAGATGGGAGGTATTCCAGGTAGAGGAGGGATGGTTTGCATAAAGGCCTAGAATCTAGAGAAACCACCAAGGAGCCAGCAGGAGAGCAGAGGGAGGCTGGACTTCTCAGAAGTTGAACTCTGTGGCCCTTCTCTGATCGCAGCTCTTCCCTCCCTTCCCCTTTCTCTCCTTTGCTTCCCCTCCTCTTTCAGGACACGCTGTTCCCACTGAGCAGCCTGCGTAATGTGCCCCCGTGTTTGTGTCTTGAAGCCGCAGAGCACTCCCCCATTCCAGGGATCTCAAACTCAGTGCCTCCTGCCGTGGGCACGTCACTACCAGGCCAGGCCAGCTGTAGGAAAATCACACAGCCTGCTTTCAGTGTCTCGCTTTTGATAGAAAGAGGGATAGACTGATTTTAAATAACACCAGGCAGCTGATCGGCAGCCCCTGTCAGTGGGAAGTGGGGCCTGTGATGTACTGGCCAAGCGGGTTTCAGCACCAAGAGTGGGTGGACGTGCCAGGAAATGGGCCCAGGGCTGCTCTGCTCTGTCAGTTTTCAAAGAAGCCAGAAACCAGGATTTTTATGTCAAATTGCCCTTTTTTTTTTTTTTTTTTTTTTTTTTTTGTGGTACGCGGGCCTGTCACTGTTGTGGCCTCCCCCGTTGCGGAGCACAGGCTCCGGACGCGCAGGCTCAGGGGCCATGGCTCACAGGCCTAGCCGCTCCGCAGCATGCGGGATCTTCCCGGATCGGGGCACGAACCCGTGTCCCCTGCATCGGCAGGCGGACTCTCAACCACTGCGCCACCAGGGAAGCCCCAAATTGCCCAATTTTAAAATATTGGCTCAAATGCCATTAAAACCCATGGCTAGTCAAAATGGTTGTACCTGCAGCTCAGTTTGGCCTGAGGGCCACCAGCTTAAGACCTCTTTCAATCACTCTTTCATTGTACCTTCAGAAGCAGAGAGTTGGCAAACTTTTCCTGTGAACAGCCTTATAGTAAATATCTTAGGCTTTGCAGGCCAGATAGTCTCAAGGCGGCCATAGACGGTATGTCAGTGAGTGGGTGTGGTTGGGTACTAATAAAACTTTATTTATGGATGCCGAACTTTGAATTTCATTTAATTTTCACATGTCATGAAGTGTTATTCTCCTTTTGATTTTTTCCTAAACATTTAAAAATGCAAAAGCCAGCCTTAGCTTGTGGGACCTACAAAAACAAGTGGTGGCTGGGCTTTGGCCCAGGGCTGTGGTCTTCTAGAACCCTGCTTGGGTGGATGCCCACCTTTCCTCCTCCAGGCCCCCTGCTGGCTTCCCTCATTCCCTTGGTAACAGCATCCACCTTCCAGCAGAAAGACTCCCTTTTCTGTTCTAAATAAGGACAGCTCTGGCTTGGCCCAGCCCAACAGGGATTATGGCTCCGGGAATGGGTCCCTGGAACGTCGGGAACCCATTGGAAGGTTGCCCTGTGGGTCCCGCTTACACACCCCTGCCTTCTGTTTGCAGAGGTCTGCTGGAGACTACAACAACTTCGACCAGGAGTTCCTGAACGAGAAGCCGCGCCTCTCCTACAGCGACAAGAACCTCATCGACTCCATGGACCAAACAGCATTTGCCGGCTTCTCCTTTGTGAACCCCAAATTCGAGAGGCTCCTGGAAAATTGAGGTTGCCAGACACGTGCCCCCAGCCCACCCCAGCCAGGGAGCCTGGGTCAGCCAGCACGGCCTGCTGACCTGGCCCAGGCAGAGCAGGCAGGACCCCCCACTTCATCGGCACCTGCCTGTCCCCCACGATAAGTAGCAGTGTGATTGTCATAATTTCTGCTGCTGCCTGTCTCCCTCGTCCCCCAGAGAGGCCTCAGCTCCTGTCTGGCTGGGCTTTCATGGTACTTCCTCTGTGAATTGTATGTGAATTTGCTTTTCCTCTGCCCTCAGAGGGAAATTGTAAATCCTGTGTTTCATTACTTGAATGTAGTTATCTATTGAAAAAAATATGTAAAATATATATATATATATATATATACACGCATATATATATATATATATATATATATATATATATATATATATATAGGCGTGTATATATTGCTCAGTAGAGAAAAATGTGGGGGACTGGTGATATGATCTTTTAAAATATATATATATTATATATATGACACACACCCTCCCCACCTCCCACCACCCCCCCACCCAAAAAAAAAAAAAAAAAAGGAGCACAAGCTGTTTGAAACGCCAGGTTCTTTTATTTGTGTGTCTAAATAAACACCAACTGATGCTGACCTGGCTATCAGGACACGTTTCTCCCAGGAAGCTGGTGGCTGCTGCTCCCACTTCTGGCAGCTCTGTCTTGGAAGTTAAACCGAGCTGTTAGCTGCAGATGCAGACCCCTGGGCTTTCATGCAAATGTGTTTGTATTTATGGGTTTCCTCTGGCTCCAGGGCCATGGGCCAAAAGCAGAAAACTTTTCTGGGTGGCTGAGGGAGCCCCAGGTGTCTCTGTGGGGTGATGGGAGGAGGAGGGACCAGCTGCAGAGAGTCTATCTCAGAAGAGTGAGGGGCGAGCGCTGAAAAGCAGGACAGTGCAAGGTCTGGCGGGGAGATGTGAGCAAAGTCGTCGAGGCCAGCCCAGACTGGGGAGGAGGACAGGGGAGAGAATGGAAATACAGCTCAGGCTTCAGACAGCTCTGGATTCAAATCGCAGAGTAGCCAAAAGATTCGGCTTTTAAGATGTCACTTAATCATTTGAAACCTCCGTTTCCTCATCTGTAAAATGGGGACAAAGCAAGGTGGTACTCGGTGTAACTCCTCATCTCATGTTTGTCCCCGCCCTTGCCACAGAGGAGTCTGTGTCTGAGTTCTAGAATCTATATCTCAGGAGCTCTTTCTTACCTGGGGACAGGGAGGGGAGCAGGGTAGGAGAAAAAAGTGAGAAAATGCCGAGTGGCCGGGTTGAGGTTGAGAGACTTGCTCAGTGTGCCCGTGTGCAGCGAGGAAACTGGTGGCAGCCGGTGTCCCCCTGAGCGTGCAGCTTTCTATCCCCACCACTTCAACACCTGCTCACGGCTTCCTGTTTCTTCCTCTCCGCCTCTCTCTGGGCACAGGCCTCAGGCAGGGCCCTCCCTGCAGCCCCTCTGGTCCAGCCCCCGGCCCTCGTCCCTGGTGGTGGACGAGGTGCCCCCAGCGCCGGATTGGCTGGCCCTGGCATCCAAGTAGCTGACTTCCAGCAAGTTCATTTTTCTGGGCTAAGGTACAAGTTTCCACAGCTGGAGAGGTGCCAGATGAGGGGGGGCTGATACTGCGGGGATTGGGGGCCAAACCCTCCCCAGAGAGACCTAAGTGTCTCCCTGTCCTCTCCACCTGCCATCCTCGTGGGAAACACTTGAATCCCTGCTCTGCGTCCAGCAGTGAAAGCCCCAGAAGTGGGGCTTTTTCCCCTTGGGCTCACAGTCAGGGGGGGAGACACAGCGTGACATGGGCTGTGCTGGGGAATGCTGGGGCTCTGAGAGCCCAGAGGAGGAGCCTGGAGACCCCTGTTCCCTACTTCTGTTGCACAGGCCCCAGAAGCCCCCGGGGTGGTCCAGAGTGTGTTTAGAACAGAACTACAGTTGGTGAGTGAATTCAGAGTCTCTCCCGTCGTCCTGCAGCTCCAAGGCAGAGCCATGCAGCCAGAGCCCATTTCCTCCTGCGTGGGCTGGGAGACTAAGTCGTTTTTCAGCCAGAGGCTGTGGAGGGTGGCGGGAAGAACGGAAGTGTGAGTTCTACTCCGCTACCCACACACTGTAACCACCACGAGTTTCTTCCTTAGGCCTCAGTTCCTCATCTGTAAAACGGGACCATTACTCCTTACTGGCTCTTGGAGCTCCCAGCTCTGGGGAATCCCTCAGAGACTGATGCTCGGTACCCCATGGGGCTGGGCAAAGCCTGGGGGATGGGGAAGCAGCTGCCAGGGATGCTGCCAAACTGCCTGGGAAGCTGTGCGGCTCGAGGCCTGTTCCCAGAGTTGCATAGGCACCAGGACTGACGGGTGGCCCAGGAAATGCCTCTCGTGGCTGGGCCCGGAGCCACGCTTTCACTGGGAACTGGGGGTCTGGAAGACGGCCCTCCACCTGCCAGGTAGGTGTGTAGGCAGAGCAGCGAGCTTGGCCTCCACCTGAAATGTGTACCAGGCCTCACACTCAGAGCCAAGCAAACACAGATGCAGGAGGGCCTGGGGGCAGGAGCAGGGCTCTGCTGTCAGATACCCCTGGTTTCAAACCCTGCATGTCCCTAGTTGTGTGACCTCAGTGAGTGACAACCTCCCGGAGGTCCAGTTTCCTTTACTGTAAAATGGGGATGCAGGCAGACTTCATTTTACTGCACTTCGCTGTACTACACTTTGCAGACATCACGGTCTTTACAAATTGAAGGTTCGTGGCAACCCTGCGTGGAGCAAGTCGATCGGCACCATTTCTCCAACGGCATTTGTTCACTTCGTGCTTCTGTGTCACATTTTGGTAATTCTCTCAATATTTCAAACTTTAAATTATTATTATATTTGTTATGGTGATCAGTGATGTCTGATGTTACTATTGTAATTGTTTTGCAGCACCACCAACTGTGCCCATATAAGAACTTAATCCGAACTTCCCTGGTAGTCCAGTGGTTAGGACTCCATGCTTCCACAGCAAGGCACGTGAGTTCAATCCCTGGTTGGGGAACTGAGATTCCACTTGCTGCACAGTGCAGCCAAGAAAAACGCAAAAAGATGAGAATCCACCCGCCAATGCAGGGGACACGGGTTCGAGTCCTGGTCTGGGAAGATCCCACATGCCACGGAGCAACTAAGCCTGTGGGCCACAACTACTGAGCCCACGCTCTAGAGGCTGCAAGCTACAACTACTCTAGAGCCCATGTGCCACAACTACTGAAGCCCATGCGCCTAGAGCCGGTGCTCCACAACAAGAGAAACCACCGCAATGAGAAGCCTGCACACTGCAACAAAGAGTAGCTCCTACTCGCTGTAACTAGAGAAAGCCTGCGTGCAGCAATGAAGACCCAACGCAACCAAGATAAATAAATAAATTTATTTTTTAAAAAAGGAAATACATTTCACAAGGCTATAGCTGCCACACATAGTGATTCCTCTGATGGATCTAAAAATTGAAAACCTTTTGGAAAAGGTTTACCATCCTAGATGTCATTAAGACATTTGTGATCCATAGAAAGAGGTCAAAATAACATTAAGAAGAGTTTGGAAGAAGTTGATTCCAACCCTCATGGATGACTTTGAGGGGTTCAGGACTTCAGTGGAGGAAGTCACTGCAGATGTGATGGAAATAGCAGAAGAACCAGAGTTAGAAGTAGAGCCTGAAGATGTAACTGAATTGCTGCAATCTCATGATAAAACTTTTAACGAACGAGGAATTGCTTCTTATGAATGAACAAAGAAGGTGGTTTCTTGGGATGGAATCCACTCCTGGTGAAGATGCTTTGAAGATTATTGAAATGACAATAAAGGGTTTAGAATATTACATAAACAGAGTTGATAAAGCAGTGGCAGGACTTGAGAGGATTGACTCCAATTCTGGAAGAACTTCTGTGAGTAAAATGCTATCAAACAGCACTGTGTACTATAGAGAAATCATTCATGAAAGGAAGAGTCATTTGATATGGCAAACTTCATTTTTGTTTTATTTTAAGAAATTGTCACAGCTTCCTCAATCTTCAAGCAACCACCACCTTGATCAGTCAGCAGCCATCAACATCGAGGCAAAACCTTCCACCAGCAAAAAGATTACAACTTGCTGAAGGCTCAGATGATGGTTAGCATTTTTTAGCAATAAAGTACTTTTTAATTAAGGTATGTACATTGCTTTTTAAGACCTAATGTTATTGCACTTAATAGATTATAGTGTAAACATAACTTATATGTACTGGGGAAACCCCAAATTTTTTGTGACTCGTGCTTTATTTCGGTGGTCTGGAACCGAACTCGTAATATTTCCGAGGTACGCGTGTAGCTATGCTGATGCTTGTGGACTAGGATGATTTCTGTAAGTGCATCCCACGGTCTCAGGACACAGTAGATGCTCAGTAGACAGCAGCCACTGTGACCCCATCCCCTCAAGGGGATGAAACATGCTCAGGATAGCGGGCCTGTCAGCTGCACATCAGAACCCGTGGGCCTTTTGACCAGACTGCAGGAGGGCACCTTGGCAGTTTCAATTAAAACCTAAAATGTGGGAATTCCCTGACAGTCCAGTGATTAGGACTCCGTGCTTCTACTGCAGGGGGCACAGGTTCGATCCCTGGTCTGGGAACTAAGACCCTGCAAGCCATGTGGCGTGGAATGAATGAATGAATGAATGAATCCTAAAATGCACCCACCCCATGATCCAGCAATCCCCCTTCCCAAGCAGAGCTACCCAGAGGAGTCTCACCCACAGGCCCCAGGAGGCTGGCCCAGGATGCCCACCATCTCGTGGACTAATTGGGAAAAACTGGAAGCAAGCAGAACACCCAGCACCTGGGGAGGTGGTTAAATACTTTCCTGATGTGGAAAGTGGTGCAGGGCCAAGGAATCAAGATGAGCAAGTTAGAGAACCAAAACTTCAGAGCGATTCCACCCTGTGGTTCCATGTGCCAGCTCTCGAGGGCTCCCAAAGGTGGAATGAAGGATGAATGAGTGAATGAAAGCGTGGGCTGCGCAGACCACAATCCCTTTAAGGCAGTGGCTCTCACAGTCAGCGTGCAAAGCATACTGATAAGACACATCCTTTATGCCAAGTTCTAGCCAGCAGGTCTCAGCCCTGACTATACATAGGAATCCGATGCCCAGGCTGCCCCGCGTCTAGTTCTAGGTGATCTCTGGAAGGGACCCCACGTTAGTATTGCTAAAGTGCCCCGCAGTCCAACGGGCACCAGGATTGAGAGCCAGTTGGTTGAGATCTGGGAATCTGCATTTCACCCAGTCGTCCTGGTGGAGCAAGGAGATGCGGCTGTGAGCGGGCCACACCCTGGAAGGTGAAGTCGCCAGCCAGTACCGCCCAGCCCCTGTGTGTGGAAGGCTCCACCGCTGGACCCTGGGACCCCTGCGTGAGCGTGCATCACAGGCGGAAGATCGGTGGGCCCTAAGGGAGGGAGCCTGCGGCGGCTCCGGGAAGCTACAGCGCCCTCTGGTGGCCGGCGGGCTTGCAGGCCCAGGGAGGATCGTTTTGTGCCAGGTACAGTGCTCGGTTCCTAACCCACCTCCTGTCATTAGTCCCTGGGGAAATATTCCAGCAAGGAGGTGCCCGAGGACCATTTTGAAGAGATTCAGAGATGTGGAGGTTACACATCTAGACAGCTCCCCTGGCATTAAGAGGGTCTCTGGTCTGCCCCAAATCTCAACCCCATTCCTTAGCATCCATCACACAATTAGAATCCCGTTTCCCCAATTTCTTCCTTACTAAGGTGTGAATGACTGATATGAGCTCCCCTCCCCCTGCTCTGGGGGCATGGGTAAGGAGTCGGTAAAACAAGGGTGGCTGCCAATCCTGCCTTGTGACATTAGAAGCGACAGGTGACCAAACCCCAGGAACTCAGAAGTCAATGTCCTCCAGCTGGCAGGTGGCACTGGCCCACTGTCCCAGCTGAGGGTTAGGACATGGTTCAAGAGCAAGACAGCTGTGGCCAACCACAAACCTTTAGAAACCTGCCATCAATAGTATTGGCAAAACCTCTCTGAGCCACTTCCTGGATTTAAATCATGAGTTTCATTTTCATAGGAAAATGAAAAAGGAATGTCTCAAAAATTAAGCCAATTAGACCCACTTTGCATCAATGATAAGTTCAAAATAACTCATTTCACAAAATGCTTGCATTCCATTAAAAATGGATCTTGGGACTTCCCCGGTGGCGCAGTGGTTAAGAATCCTCCTGCCAATGCAGGGAACATAGGTTCGAGCCCTGGTCCAGGAAGATCCCAGGAAGATCCCAGGATCCCAGGATCCCAGGATCCCAGGAAGATCCCTTAATTGCCGCGGAGCAATTAAGCCCACGTGCCACAACTGCTGAAGCCCGTGCCTAGAGCCCGTGCTCTGCAACAAGAGAAGCCACCACAGTGAGAAGCCCACGCACCACAACGAAGAGTAGCCCCTGCTCACAGCAACTAGAGACAGCCCGCGTGCAGCAATGAAGACCTAATGCAGCCAAAGGTAAATAAATAAAATAAAATAAAATAAAATAAAGCTGAAAAGCCCAAAGAGAAGTCAAACCCAGGCCTTTAAAACTGTTGCCTCAGGGCTCTGCAAAACCACAGCAAGAGGCTGCAGAATATAAAACAAAACTGCTGCTGGAAGCATTTCTATGTGAAAACACACCCTCTGCAAAAAAAAAAGAAAAAGAAAAAGAAAAGGATCTTGTTAACTTAATTGTTCTTGAGCGCTCTGTTTGGAAACAAGGTATGTTTAAAAAAAGAAAGGAAGATTGTCTTTAAACCCTGGCTCAGGTTTGCAGTAGCTGGATATCAAATGCTCCTTTTTATATTGGACCCATACTCAGACTCACCTAGCGTGGGCCAGGAAGTGGCAGCGCTGATGACAAACTATGGGATGCAGACTTGGAGTCAGATCTGGGTCTACACCTGCCTGTCCCATCCCTCCACTGTTACTTGCCCTCTCTGAGCCTCAGTTTCCTCCCCTATAGCTTGGGCATAATAATACCTGCTTTACAGTGTTGTTATGAGGCTGAAGCTTGGAAAACTCTTCGTGCAGCCTGGCACACAGTGAGTACTCAGGAAATCTAAGACTATTGTTCTTATTCTTCACTCTGTGAACATCTTCCATGTCTCCAAGCATGTTTGCCTCACAGCAGTGCTGTAGGTACAAGACATGGCTGGGCCCAGGCTAGTGTCCGGGAATCTTGTAGAAAGGGGACAAAATTTTCCTGGATGGGAATGGAGTGAAGACCCCTGGACTGCGAGTCAGGAGTAGGTTCCAGACCTAGCAGCAGGGTCCATCTCCGCTTACCTTACTGTGGGCTTTGGGCCATCAGCCAGCTCCACAGCAGGAAAATGAGAATCTAAGGCTGATGTGAGTGGCAGGTGGGTCTCATGTGGTTTTAAATTATGAAAAAGAAAAGTTGAATGTCAAATGCCCCAGTTCTTGCTAGGTGGGGTGACGTTCAAGCGTGGGGCGGGGCCTCTGCTTAGGACCCGCCCAGAAGTGGAGAGGCAGCACGTCCAAAGGGCTGCCTCTGGAGTGTGGAGTTCCGGAGTTTGGAGAGTTCCTCCTCGTACCCCCGACCCAACAAAATGCCAGGAAGAAAGAAGTATGAGTCATAGGAAAATGAAAAAGTAATGTCTCAAATCTTGTACGACTCATTATTGATTTCAGAACTTGAGTTGGATTGAAGAATGAGTACAAATAGAGGATTGGTTCAAGATGGCAGAGTAGAAGGACATGCTCTCACTCCCTCTTGCAAGAACACCAGAATCACAACTAACTGCTGAAGAGTCATCGACAGGAAGACACTGGAACTCACCAAAAAAGATACCCCACAGAAGTCCACCCACTGGAGTGAAGGTTCTGAGCCCCACGTCAGGCTTCCCAACCTGGGGGTCCAGCAACGGGAGGAGGAATTCCTAGAGAATCAGACTTTGAAGGCTAGTGGGATTTGATTGCAGGACTTCTACAGGACTGGGGGAAACAGAGACTCCACTCTTGGAGGGCACACACAAAATAGTGTGTGCATCGGGACACAGAGGAAGGAGCAGTCACCCCATAGGAGACTGAACCAGACCTACCTGCTAGTGTTGGAGGGTCTCCTGCAGAGGCAGGGGGTGGCTGTGTCTCACTGTGAGGACAAGGACACTGGCAGCAGAAGTTCTGGGAAGTACTCCTTGGTGTGAGCCCTCCCAGAGTCGGCCATTAGCCCCACCAAAGAGCCCGGGTAGGCTCCAGTGTTGGGTCGCCTCAGACCAAACAACCAACAGGGAGGGAACCCAGCCCCACCCATCAGCAGACAAGTGGATTAAAGTTTTACTGACCTCTTCCCACAAAAGCAACAGCCAGCTCTACCCAGCACCAGTCCCTCCCATCAGGAAACTTGCAAAAGCCTCTTAGATAGCCTCATCCACCAGAGGGCAGGCAGCTGAAGCAAGAAGAACTACAATGCTGCAGCCTGTGGAACAAAAACCACACTCACAGAAAGATAGACAAGATGAAAAGGCAGAGGACTATGTACCACATGAAGGAACAAGATAAAACCCCAGAAAGACAACTAAATGAAGTGGAGATAGGCCACCTTCCAGAAAAAGAATTCAGAATAATGATAGTGAAGATGATCCAGGACCTCGGAAAAAGAATGGAGGCAAAGATCGAGAAGATGCAAGAAATGTTTAACAAAGAGCTAGAAGAATTAAAGAACAAAGAAACAGAGATGAACAAAACAATATCTGAAATGAAAAATACACTAGAAGGAATCAATAGCAGAATAACTGAGGCAGAAGAACAGATAAGTGACCTGGAAGGCAGAATGGTGGAATTCACTGCTGCAGAACCGAATAAAGAAAAAGAATGAAAAGAAATGAAGACAGCCTAAGAGACCTCTGGGACAACATTAAACACAGCAACATTTGCATTATAGGGGTCCCAGAAGAAGAGAGAGAGAAAGGACCTGAGAAAATATTTGAAGAGATTACAGTCGAAAACTTCCCTAACGTGGGAAAGGAAATAGTCACCCAAGTCCAGGAAGCACAGAGAGTCCCATACAGGATAAACCCAAGGAGAAACACTGAGACACATAGTAATCAAAGTGGCAAAAATTAAAGACAAAGAAAAATTATTGAAAGCAACAAGGGAAAAACGACAAATAACATACAAGGGAACTCCCATAAGGTTAACAGCTGATTTCTCAGCAAAAACTCTACAAGCCAGAAGGGAGTGTCATGATATACTTAAAGTGATGAAAGGGAAGAACCTACAACGAAGATTACTCTCCCCAGCAAGGATCTCATTCAGATTCGACGGAGAAATCAAAAGCTTTACAGACAAGCAAAAGCTAAGAGAATTCAGCACCACCAAAGCAGCTCTACAACAAATGCTAAAGGAACTTCTCTAAGTGGGAAACACAAGAGAAGGAAAGGACCTACAAAAACAAACCCAAAACAATTAAGAAAATGGTAATAGGAACATACATATCGATAATTACCTTAAACATGAATGGATTAAATGCTCCAAACAAAAGACACAGGCTTGCTGAATGGATACAAAAGCAAGACCCATATTTATGCTGTCTACAAGAGACCCACTTCAGACGTAGGGGCACATTCAGACTGAAAGTGAGGGGATGGGAAAAGATATTCCATGCAAATGGAAATCAAAAGAAAGCTGGAGTAGCAATACTCATATCAGATAAAATAGACTTTAAAATAAAGAATGTTACAAGAGACAAGGAAGGACACTACATAATGATCAAGGGATCAATCCAAGAAGAAGATATAACAATTATAAATGTTATAAATTATTATAAATTATTAATATGTATATGCACCCAACATAGGAGCACCTCAATACATAAGGCAACTGCTAACAGCTCTAAAAGAGGAAATCGACAGTAACACAATAATAGTGGGGGACTTAAACACCTCCCTTACACCAATGGACAGATCATCCAAACAGAAAATTAATAAGGAAACACAAGTTTTAAATGACACAACAAACTAGATAGATTTAATTGATATTTATAGGACATTCCATCCAAATACAGCAGATTACACTTTCTTCTCAAGTGTGCACAGAACATTCTCCAGGATAGATCACATCTTGTGTTACAAATCAAGCCTCAGTAAATTTAAGAAAATTGAAATCATATCAAGCATCTTTTCTGACCACAGCACTATGAGATTAGAAATCAATTACAGGGAACTAGAGAAAGCCCGTATGCAGCAACGAAGACCCAACACAACCAAAAATAAATAAACTAATTAAGTTTTTTAAAAAAGAAAAAGAAACAGAGGGAAGTACACCTGAAACTAACACAGCATTGTAAATCAACTATACTCCAATAAATTTTTTAAAAAAATCAGTTACAGGGAAAAAAACGTAAAAAACACAAACACATGGAGGGTAAACAATACATTACTAAATAACCAAGATATCACTGAAGAAATCAAAGAAGAAATCAAAAAATACAAATGATAATGAAAACACAATGATCCAAAACCTATGGGATGTAGCAAAAGCAGTTCTAAGAGGGAAGGTTATAGCTATATAAGCCTACCTCAAGAAACAGGAAATATCTCAAATAAACAATCTAAAATTACACCTAAAGGAACTAGAGAAAGAAGAACAAACAAAACCCAGAGTTAGCAGAAGGAAAGAAATCATAAAGATCCGAGCAGAAATAAATGAAATAGAAACAAAGAAAACAACAGCAAAGATCAATAAAACTAAAAGTTGATTCCTTGAGAAGATAAACAAAATTGACAAACCATTAGCCAGACTCATCAAGAAAAAGAGGGAGAGGACTCAAATCAATAAAATTAGAAATGAAAAAGGAAAAGTTACAACAGACACCGCAGAAATACAAAGTGTCTTAAGAGACTACTACAAGCAACGCTACGCCAATAAAATGGACAACCTGGAAGAAATAGACAAATTCTTAGAAAGGTATAACTTTCCAAGGCTGAACCAGGAAGATACAGAAAATATGAACAGACCAATCACAAGTAATGAAACTGAAACGGTGATTAAAAAACTTCCAACAAACAAAAGTCCAGGACCAGATGGCTTCACAGGTGAATTCTATCAAACATTTAGAGAAGAGCTAACACCCATCCTTCTCAAACTCTTCCAAAAAATGGCAGAGGAAGAAACACTCCCAAACTCATTCTATGAGGCCATCACCACACTGATACCAAAACCAGACAAAGATACTACAAAAAAAGAAAACTAGAGACCAATATCACTGATGAATACAGATGCAAAAATCCTCAACAAAATACTAGCAAACAGAATCCAACAACACATTAAAAGGATCATACACCATGATCAAGTGGGATTTAACCCAGGGATGCAAGCATTCTTCAATATATGCAAATCAATGGATGTGATACAACATATAAACAAATTGAAGAATAAAAAGCATATGATCATCTCAATAGATGCAGAAAAAGCTTTTGACAAAATTCAACACCGATTTATGATAAAAACCTCTCCAGAAAGTGGTCATAGAGGGAACCTACCTCAACATAATGAAGGCTATATATGACAAACCCACAGCAAACATCATTCTCAATGGTGAAAAACTGAAAGCATTTCCTCTAAGATCAGGAACAAGACAAGGATGTCCACTCTTGCCACTTTTATTCAACACAGTTTTGGAATTTCTAGCCACGGCAATCAGAGAAGAAATAAAAGGAATCTGAATTAGAAAAGAAGAAGTAAAACTGTCACTGTTTGCAGATGACATGATACTATACATAGAGAATCCTAAAGATGCCACCAGAAAACTACTAGAGCTCATCAATGAATTTGGTAAAGTTGCTGGATACAAAATTAATGCACAGAAATCTCTTGCATTCCTATACACTAATGATGAAAAATCTGAAAGAGAAATTAAGGAAACACTCCCATTTACCATTGCCACAAAAATAATAAAATACCTAGGAATAAACCTACCTAGGGAGACAAAAGACCTGTATGCAGAAAACTGTAAGACACTGTTGAAAGAAATTAGAGATGAAACGAACAGATGGAGAGACATAGCATGTTCTTGGATTGGAAGAATCAATATTGTGAAAATGACTATACTACCCAAAGCAATCTACAGATTCAATGCAATCCCCATCAAATTACCAATGGCATTTTTTACAGAACTAGAACAAAAAATCTTAAAATTTGCATGGAGACACAAAAGACCCCGAATAGCCAAAGCAGTCTTGAGGGAAAAAAATGGAGCTGGAGGAATCAGACTCCCTGACTTCAGACTATACGACAAAGCTACAGTAATCAAGACAATATGGTACTGGCACAAAAACAGAAAAATAGATCAATGGAACAGGATAGAAAGCCCTGAGATAAACCCACGCACCTATGGTCAACTAATCTATGACAAACGACGCAAGGATATACCATGGAGAAAAGACCGTCTCTTCAATAAGTGGTGCTGGGAAAACTGGACAGCTACATGTAAAAGAATGAAATTAGAACACTCCCTAACACGATACACAAAAATAAACTCAAAATGGATTAAAGACCTAAATGTAAGACCGGACACTATAAAACGTTTAGAGGAAAACACAGGAAGAACACTCTTTGACATAAATCACAGCAAGATCTTTTTTGATCCACCTCCTAGAGTAATGGAAATAAAAACAAAAATAAACCAATGGGACCTAATGAAACTTAAAAGCTTTTCCCAAGCAAAGGAAACTACAAACAAGACGAAAAGACAACCCTCAGAATTAGAAAAAATGTTTGCAGACGAATCAAAGGACAAAGGTTTAATCTCCAAAATATATAAACAGCTTATGCAGCTCAATATTAAAAAAACAAACAACCCAATCCAAAAATGGGCAGAAGACCTAAATAGACATTTCTCCAAAGAAGACATACAGATGGGCAAGAAGCACATGAAAAGCTGCTCAACATCACCAATAATTAGAGAAATGCAAATCAAAACTACAATGAGGTATCACCTCACACCAGTTAGAATGGGCATCATCAGAAAATCTACAAACAACAAATGCTGGAGAGGGTGTGGAGAAAAGGGAACCCTCTTGCACTGTTGGTAGGAATGTAAATTGATACAGCCACTGTGGAGAACAGTACGGAGGTTCCCTTAAAAACTAAAAATAGGATTACCATATGAGCAAACAATCCCACTACTGAGCATATACCCAGAGAAAACCATAATTCAAAAAGACACATGCACCGCAATGTTCACTGGAGCACTATTTACAATAGCCAGGTCATGGAAGCAACCTAAATGCCCATTGACAGATGAATGGATAAAGAAGAGGTGGTACATATATACACTGGAATATAACTCAGCCATAAAAAGAACAAAACTGGGTCATTTGTAGAGATGTGGATGAATCTAGAGACTGTCATACAGAGTGAAGTAAGTCAGGTAAGGAAAAACAAATATTGCATATTACCGCATATATGTGGAACCTAGAAAAATGGTACAGATGAACCGGTTTGGAGGGCAGATATAGAGACACAGAAGTAGAGAAAAAATGTATGGACACCAAGGGGGGAAAGCGGCGGGGGGGGGGAGTGAGGGTGGTGGTGTGATGAATTGGGAGATTGGGATTGACATGTATACACTGATGTGTATAAAATGGATGACTAATAAGAACCTGCTGTATAAAAAAATAAATAAAAGAAAATTCAAAAAAAAAAAAAAGCCCCAGTTCTTGGAAAAAACTAAAATCAAATGACATGAAAGGTAGTAATTCCCACTGTCACAAAATTCCATTGCAAGTTGCCACAGCAGCAGAAGGAGCGACAGATGCCTGGAGGTCTCCCTTTCTCCACCCCCTCTTGTTTGGTCTTAGGGCCACACTAAAACCTCTCCCTCACTCCTCAGGACCTTGCCCAGCATGTTCCAGAGGCAGAGCTGGAGAGCCTCCTGGGAGCCCCCAAATCACGTCCAGGATGCAGATACACAGGTTGGGCTGATGTTTCTTGAGCAGCTACTAAGGTCAGATCCTGCATTGGAGGCTTTTCTAGTGTATTTGTGGTCATGTCTCTGAAATGAAGGCTGGACTCGTCAATTCACTCTGTGAGCATTTAGTAAGCACTGACTGCATGTCAGGGCTCTGCAGGATGGTGGGAAACTGTGCAAATGAGGAACAGGCTTATGGTCTCCTGGGGGAGGCAGGTCTGTAAGCAAATTACAGTACAGGGGAGGGTGGGGGTCAGGGTGTCCGCTGGGGCTGTGGGTGGACAGAGGAAGTACCGGCTCTTCCTGGGAGGGCAACAGGGACTGGAAAGGCCTCCTGGAAGAGGAGACATTTAATCCTGAGATCCAAAGAATGAGTAGGTCCCACTGTCGGACCTGCAACACTTTTAAAGTCTGCTAATACCAAGTTTTGCTGAGATGCAAAGCTGCAGGTCCCTGTTAGCAATCGTGGGAATGTAATTGGCCTCATTCCCCCGGAAGGCAACTTGGCACCCTTTGGGACTGCTGAAGACCCAGGCTTCTTGCTGGAGAAAGTCTTGGTCGCGACACTGCGAGCCACACAGGTAAGATTGTTCATTGCCACACTGTAAAGTGCAAAATTGGAAACAACCGAATGTCCACACAGGAGACTAAATGGAGAAGTGGAGGTGAGTTCGTGCAGTGGGTATGGAGCCTCTGCCTTCACAGTGGACGGGGCTGCCAGCTTCAACACCGACTGACTCTCAAACCCACGTTAAGAGGAAATGTGGAAGAATATGTGTGGGGTGATGAAATAGGGCAGCGCAGAGCTGCACGAGCTCAGGGATGCAAGCTTCTGTGTGAAGCGCCCAGAACTCCAGGAGTCAGAGGGTGCAACCAGGACGCAGGACGCTGGGTCCTCTGAAGGGTAGGGGTTGGGGGAGACCTGGGCTCCAGAGACTACCGAAGGGCTTGGCTTCTGTCTGTAATGCTTAACCTCTTTCAAAAAAATTTTGAAGCATGTACAGAAAACCATCAGAGGTTCATAGGGCTTGGTGGAGGGTCTGCAGATGTTTATTTTATTCTCTGTGCTTTATGCTCAAAACGTCTCATAATTTTTAAAAGTATTTTTTTAAAGAACAGGTAGGTGTTCTGTCTCTTGACCTGACTGCCGGTTACCCAGGTGTCCCTTTCTAATGATTTGTTACACTGTACATTTGTGCTATGTGCTTTTCTTTACGGAGGTGACATTTCACAGTTTTTTAGAAATTAAAAAGAATGAGTAGGCAACAGGGTGGGGTCGGGGAAGTGGTCCCAGGCAGAGGAACTGGCAGAGCCAAGGCCTGGGCGCCGGGCAGGGTCCTGGAGTCCCGCCCTAAGGATGCGTGGTCCCCTGAGCACAGCCCTGCTCCCAGCCCCCACCCGTGGGTGGTCGGGCTCTCTGCACTGGGGGCCCAGGCTGGCAGAAAGTGAGCGCTCAGGCAGGGGCGCCAGCTGGAGTGAGAGGACAGGCTTGATGAACGGTTTAACCCCCGCCTGGTGTGTTAAGAGGTGGGCGTGCGGCCCGCAGGTGTGGGTTATCATGAGCTTGGCATTACTTGTTGGAGGCTGCGGGCGGGCTGCAGCTGAGCTAGTGCGGGAGCTCGTGGCGGGGGCGTGGCGGCCCGGCGGGGCTGCGGAGAGAGTGATGCGGACCCCGGGCGTGGGCGCGGAGGAGCAGTTACCCCGCTGGGCCCGCGAGATTCCGCTGACTGCAGCCTGCACCAGCTCGGTAAGATTTTCTGGGGCTTTGGGAAGGTTGGGGGAGACGCAGCACGGGCAAGTGTGGTGGGATAGTTGCGCTTTCCCAAGGGAAGCAAAAAACAAGCTTCAAGTGTTGTTTTTTTAAACTCTCCGGCGTTCTTTCTGCATCAGAGATGGGAAGTCAGGCTCCGTGGGGCTGGCGTTCGCTGTGAGGTGCTCGGCCTGCGCAGGGATGGAGAGGCACTGACATCAGGGGAAATGTGGGTGATTTATCTGACAAGTAATCTTATTAAGAAAGCTCGTAAAGGGACTTCCCTGGTGGTCCAATGGGTGAGACTCCGTGCTTCCACTGCAGGGGGCCCGGTTGGATCCCTGCTTGGGGAGCTAAGATCCCACAAGCCCTGTGGCCCAACCAAAAAAAAAAAAAAAAAGAAACAAAGCTCTTAAAGAAAAATGTAGAGATAAAATTCCCACCCTTTGTACCTCGCACCCTTATTTCCTCTGCATTCTTCCAGAGGGAACCAGCACCTGGTTTTACTGTGTGGACCATTTCTCTGTACCATAGGCAACCCTGAGCATAGTCTAGAGAATTGTTTTTAATTTTGCTTTAATTAGTTAATTTATTTTTGGCTGTGTTGGGTCTTTGTTGCTGCGTGTGGGCTTTCTGTAGTTGTGGCGGGTGGGGGCTGCTCTTCGTTGCAGTGCGTGGGCTTATTGCAGTGGCTTCTCTTGTTGCGGAGCACGGGCTTTAGGTGTGCAGGCTTCAGTAGTTGTGGCTCACGGTCTCTAGAGCGCAGGCTCAGTGGTTGTGGTGCACGGGCTTAGTTGCTCCGCGGCATGTGAAATCTTCCCGGACCAGGGCTCGAACCCCTGTCCCCTGAATTGGCAGGCAGATTCTTAACCACTGTGCCACCAGGGAAGTCCCTAGAGAATTGTTTTGCATGTTTTTAAACTTCATTATAAACAGTGTCTGTGCACAGGAGGATCGTTCTGCCGCCTGATTGCCCACCCCGCCAACCCACACATGTTTTTGAAATTGACCTTTACTAAGCCCTGTAGCTCAAGTGTATTTCCTTCCTTTTGTGAGAGCTTTGAGATATAATTCATATACCATACAATTCACCCATTCAAAGTGTACAATTCAATGGTTTTCAGTATGTGCATAGAGTCATACAATCATTACCGCAATCAATTTTAGAACAGTTTCATCACCCAGAAAAGAAACTCCATACCCTTTAGCCTTCAGCCTCCCACTTCCCCCATATCCCCAGCTCTTGGCAACCACTAATCTACTTTCTGACTGTATAGATTTGCCTATTCAGGATGTGTCATATAAATAGAGTCATACAATATGTAATCTTTTGTGACTGGTTAAGGAATTCCCATCAGGGTTGTATGATATCCCATCATATATATTGACCACACTTTATCCAAATAAATGATGTAGAATCCTGCTTTTATCCTGCCAAATGGAGTAGAAGGGACTATAATTACCTTCCTGTCCTGCCTGAGAAAAAAAAAAAAAAAAAAAAACCAAAAACAAGATAAAATCAATGAAACAACAGTTCTCAAGATTCTGGACATGAGGTAACAAAGGGCAGTGTTCCCTGGGAGATGGGAAACATGGGAGGTGAGCCCCGTGTTTGCCCAGCTTACTGCCTGGAGACAGTCTCCAGGCTGAGGCTTAGGGAGGGGAAACCAGGTGGTGCCCCGTGGACTCCCCAAGTTGGGAAGATGAAG
The DNA here is from genome assembly GCF_949774975.1 of Lagenorhynchus albirostris. NCBI lineage: Eukaryota > Metazoa > Chordata > Mammalia > Artiodactyla > Delphinidae > Lagenorhynchus > Lagenorhynchus albirostris. The sequence continues at coordinate 35,725,739 of NC_083104.1, read as the reverse complement.
CTGGGAAATCAGGCATGCCAAGGGGGCTGGAATTCAGAATGTAGCCTATTGGAGATGAGGGAGAAAGGCCCAGAGGTCTGCAGAGAATCCTTCTGGAGTACTTGGCTAAGCACTCATCAGGGCATGTGTGTGAGGAAATGCTCCAAGGTGAGAAAGGATTATCTGAGTGGATAAAAGGGAGCAATCCTTAGAACTCACAAGGTGTTGGGCACAGTGGCTATTCTCAGAAGCCATACTGGAAAACCTCATGATTCAGGGTCATTATGTAGAGTACCCAGAGTTCACCACATCCTAGAACAAAGCCTAAGAATATTTATGGGAATATAAAAAGTATCCAGCAACCAATCACATAAAATCCACAATGTCTGGTATCCAATCAAAAATTACCAGGCATGGAGACTTGCCTGGTGGCGCAGTGGTTAAGAATCCGCCTGTCAATGCAGGGGACATGGGTTCAAGCCCTGGTCCGGGAAGATCCCACATGCCGTGGAGCCACTAAGCCTGGTGCCACAACTACTAAGCCTGCGCTCTAGACCCCTCAAGCCACAACTACTGAACCCGCGTGCCATAACTACTGAAGCCCGTGTGCCTAAAACCCGTGCTCTGCAACAAGAGAAGCCACTGCAATGAGAAGCCCGCGCACCGCAACGAAGAATAAACCCCACCCACCGCAACTAGAGAAAGCCTGCGCACAGCAACGAAGACCCAATGCAGCCAAAAATAAATAAATTAATTTAAAAAAATTACCTGACATGAAAAGAAACAGGAAAAATACCAATTGAAACTGACCCAGAGCCAACACACATATTAGGATTTGCAGACAAGGACATTAAAACTAGTTATTAACTAAATAATTATTATAACTATTCCATATTTCAAAATGTTAAGTAAAGGATGAATAGGCAAAGCACAACAAATGTTTAGGGCAGTAAGTAAAACTATTCTATATGTCAGTGTATTGATACATGTCATCATACACTTGTCCAAACTCATAGAATGTATAACGCCAAGAGTGAACCCTAATGTGAATGTGGGCTTTGGGTGATAATGATGTGTCAATATAGGTTCATATCAATTGTAACAGTTGTACCACTCTGGTGGGGGATGTCAATAGCTGGGGAGGCTATGCATGTGTTGGGGTAGGGAGTATATGGGAGCTCTACCTTCCACTCAGTTTTGCTTGTGAACCTAAAACTGCTTTTAAAAATGAAGACTATTTTAAAAAAATAAACAGAAATATAGAAGATACAAAAAAAGACCCCAATTACACAATGATGTCTGAGATTTTAAAATATGCTGACTGGGATTCACAGCAGATTAGACATAGCAGATAAAAATTTAAAGACATAGCAACAGAAAATACCCACAATGAAACCCAGAGTGGGGGAAAAATTAACAGCACCAGTAAGTCATGGTACAACCTCAAGCAATCTAATCTATATCGAAGTGGAATCTCTGAAGGATAAGGGGATGATGGTACAGGGAAAATATTGGAAGAAGTAATGGCAGAAAATTTTCTAGACTTGATGAAAACTATAAATCCATAGCTCCAAGAAGCTCAATGAATCCCAAGCACAACAGACACAAGGAAAATACACCAAAGCACATCATAATTAAATTGCTAAAAAGCAGTGATAAAGAGAAAATCTTAAATATATCCAAAGAAAACAGTCATGTTACAGGCAGAGGAACAAAAAAAAAATAAGGATGACAACAGATTTCTCTTTGGAAACAAGGCAAGTGAGGAGACAAGGGGGCAAGCCTTTAAAATACTGAAACACACACACACACACTCAGAATTCTATGGCCAGCAAGGGTGTCAAGAGTTTTTCAGACATCCAAAGCTAAAATAATTCATCTCCAGCATTTACAGAAAATGTTAAAAGAGGTCCATCAGGCAGAAGGAAAATTATTCCAGCTGGAAACAGGGCTCTACACAAAGGAACAAAGCATACCAGAAATACGAACAGTATGGATGACTTGGTATAGTAATGAAGCTTTGGTGAACTGTTTTCTGGAATTGCACATGCAGGGCAATTAGTTCCAGAGGTGACATGATTTAACATTTCTTTATAAAAATGTCCTTATTCCTCTAGGGGTGGACGCAAGGCAGGAAAACTGTTTCTGCAGATAATGAAGGGCAGGAAATGAGCAGTGCATCTGCATACACCTTTCGCAACCACCACAGTGAAGTTTTTCTCAGGTTAATTGTACTCTTTTGCTACTCATTTCTCATTTACCCACTTTGTTGGACAGCTATTCATGTGCCATCTGCCCCATGCACAACACTGCAACTGGCTATGTGGAGAAAAAGACGAACCAGAAAATTACCCAGGTTTTAAGGATTTCACAGTCTAGAACCAATTGCCATAATAGCAAGTAATAAATACAACTGCCTTATGAGAGGAAGAAATATAGAAGAGGCAGGGAGGGATTCCTCCCAACCAGAGATCTAAGGAAAGCCCTTTCCTAGGTAACCCTCCAAAGCGTGAGAATTTAGAAATATTTAGTTAAGAAAGGCTGCAGCTTATGTGTCAAGTGTTGGCAACTTCTGATGAAAATATTAAATTTCTGGTTAAAATATAAAATTTCTCCTCCTGCTTCATGCCCCTGCCTTCTGTTACTCTACTGTGTTTGAAACTGGAGGAGCGTGGAGAGGGAGGGGGAGGGGGAGAGACACAGAATGGATGGTGAAGCAGCAAAGTGGAGGAAGGTAGTTTTCACCACCAGAATATCTCGATGATCTCCAAAGGCCGCTGGTAGCAGGGTGAGTGGCCTTGGAAACTACGACTGTAATTGGGGCTTGCTTGCAGATTTCTCAGGTGTGTAGGGGGTGTGAACAGAAAGGCGGCCTTTTGGTTTGGGAGCTTTGGAATCTGTGGAGAAGTGTGATTAATTTTTCAAGCACTCTATGCATTGATATCCTTTTTGTTTTCTCTTGGTTTAGTGGACCCTTTCTTGAGAGTTTCAGCCCATCTTGTCTTTGCTAAGGAAAGCCACAGAAAGGTGATATTCTGGGCCTGGGTCTTCACGTGTGTGTGGAAATCTCCCCATTCTGTTCATTAGCCGGGTTTGGGGAATCACTGGCCCGGAGGACATGAATTAGGGCTGGTCCAGCTTTGGATTCCTCTTTTCACAGGACCCGGGCCATGGAAAGCATTCAATAAAATATTGGTTGGAGAAGGAAAAAAAAAGAAGTTCCTCTTCCTGTGAAAGTAAAATTGGAAGTCTTTTCAGGCATAGTTGAGATCCAGATTACTGACGTTAGCATTCAAGGCTGCATCTTTCCTCCCCCAGCCCCCCACCGTGTGTGCCCTCTAGTTACACTAGGCATGGGCTGTCACCCAGATAGGCTGTGCCTTCCTTCTGAGAGGCCTCTGCCCCCCAACCCAAGCTTTCTCTTCCTCCTCCTCAGTCCCCCCGTTTTCTTCCTGTTGTCAAACTGCCTTGTGTTTTTCTCAGCACTAAGTGATCGGCACCAGCGCAGCCTGGGGAGGGGGTGGGAGGGAGAAGAGGAAGTGGGAGAGACCATGGAGGAAGTGACAGAAGCTCGGCTGCCGGGGCTGGCACTGGAGAGACAGGGGGAGATGGTTTGAGGTGAGGCTGCAGCAGGGCAGGAAGAGGCCATTCAGGGCTTCATCCAGTGGGAGTCATGAGGGAGGGGATGTGCTTGAACAGTAAGTGCTTGTGTCAGGTTCTAGAGGATTCCCTTGGGCTGCTGTGTAGAGAATGAGCTGGGGGGAGGGGCAAAAGTCAGAAGTCATCTGGAGGCCATTGGCTGTGCTCTGTTTAATAAGAGGTGATGGGGACTTCCCTGGGGTGCAGTGGTTAAGAATCTGCCTGCCAGCGCAGGGGAACTGGGTTCGAGCCCTGGGCCAGGAAGATCCCACATGCGGCGGGGCAGCTAAGCCTGTGAGCCACAACTACTGAGCGCGCGCACCACAGCTACTGAAACCCGCGTGCCTAGAGGCCATGCTCCGCAACAAGAGAAGCCACCGCAATGAGAAGCCCGCGCACCGCAGCAAAGAGTGGCCCCCGCTCGTCACAACTAGAGAAAGCCCGCAGGCAGCAACGAAGACCCAGCGCAGCCAAAAATAAATAAATAGATTTATTAAAAAAAAGAAAAAGAAGAAGAGGTGATGGAGGTCTGGACCAGGATGAAGGCAGAAGCTGGCATATTTGGGATCATTTAGGAAGCAAAATCCATGGGGCCTGGGGTTACTGGAAGAGAACTCTGTCCAGTCCCATGAGTGGAGTGGGGGTGGGTAATTGCCCAGAGCTTCCTCTTCATCCCAGCATGCATCTTGCAATTTCAGTGCTGTGTGACTACTGGGAGCCATTGCTGCAGCCCAGGGTCTCTGGTCCATGAGTCAGCTCCTCCCTAGTCCTTACAGGTGGAGGTACAGGCTACTCCTCCACATGGGCCACTTTTTCCTACAAAGTGATGTGACTTGGGCCTCTGAGGTGATGGAGAGACAGGCTCTTTGCTGAGGTCTGTGTTCCTGGCATCAGCTAAAATGAAATTCCTGGTGGGTCTAAACTTCAGCGCCCCTCACCCCCAGCCTGGTGGCCCTGGGCTCAAGCACATGCAGAGGCCTTGGCTTGTGTCCAGATACCTCTTGTAAGGATAGAGCTGCTCATCCAGTTCTGAGCTGTGTGATGGTTTTCTTCATCTTTTGAGCTTGGAGGAGCAGAGGTGGAAACGTCTTGAATTTGAGGTGCAGAGTATGGTTAGGAAGTGTTTGTTAAAACTCTGATCAGCTGCCTCCTACCCCCATGAAAATATGAGAGAAACATTTATTGCATGTTCAGATCTGAGGTCACTGAAGGCAACATAAAAATGGGCCATGTATGACTTGGGTACTAATAAACTCACCCTTTGTCCTTTGAGGAGTACTGAGGTAGAAAGAGACATTTTCTGGGGAAAAGCATTTGTCGATGTTGGAAACTCTGTTGCTCTTTTTTTGTGGTGAGATGGGGATGAAGGTTGGGGGCTCTGGGCTTCCTCCACCCTGGCCTGGGTGTGTGTAGGGAGGTGGTCAGTGACCTGTGGATGAATTTCTGCTCCCTTTTTAAAGAACCTTCCCTCCTCTTCCCCTTTAAATCCCAGATATTTTCCTTTTTCTCTTAAACTTCAAGTTCTAATGTCCAGATGAGTGTTCCCCTGGGAGATGATGGGTGAACCATGAACTGGGTAGATTTGGGGGCTGCTATGCACTGAACTGTGTTGCTCCCAAATTCATAGGTTAAAGCCCTAACCCCCAATGTGACCATATTTGGAGAAGGAGACTCTAAGGAGGTATTTAAGGTTAAATGAGGTCATGTGGGTGGAACCCTGACCAGATAGGGTTAGTGTCCTCTTACTTAGAGACACCAAGGGCACTGTCTGTCTCCACTGGCACAGGGAGGAAAGGCCATGTGAGGACATCTATAAGCCACAGTGTAGGCCCTCACAAGAAACCGAACTGGCCGGCACCTTGATCTTGGACTTCCAGCCTTCAGAGCAGTGAGAAATAAGTTTCTGTTGTTTAAGCCACCCAGCCTGAGGAATTTTGTTATGCAGCCCAAGCTAAGACCGGGGCTTCAGCAGCTTTGGGGTCCTCCTTTTTTTTTTTAATTCTTTTTTTTTTAAATAAATTTATTTATTTATTTATTTATGGCTGCATTTGGTCTTCGTTGCTGTGCACAGGCTTTCTCTAGTTGTGGCGAGTGGGCGCTACTCTTTGTTGTGGTGCATGGGCTTCTCATTGCTGTGGCTTCTCTTGCTGCGGAGCACGGGCTCTAGGTGCGTGGGCTTCAGTAGTTGTGGCTCGCGGGCTCTAGAGCACAGGCTCAGTAGTTGTGCCACACGGGCTTAGCTGCTCCGCGGCATGTGGGATCTTCCCAGACCAGGGCTGGAACCCGTGTCCCCTGCATTGGCAGGCGGATTCTTAACCACTGCGCCACCAGGGAAGCCCTGGGGTCCTCCTTAATGATGCCGTTGTCCCTCCCCGTTCCCAGATGTCCTGGGAGCAGGACATCTCCTGGCTCAGGCTTAGGCTATAGAGGCAGTAGCAAGACACCTGACCCCGAGGACCCTGTCCTGCCTTGCCAGCTTGACCAAAGGCTCACTCTCCCCAAGGCTGCGCCTGACCTAGAGTGAGTCAGCACCAAGCCCAGCACCAATGCAGACCCTGTGCCTCCATCCAGGACACAACTCAAAGGAGACACTTTCCTTCTCTTGCCCTTAGGGCCACATCTGCATGACCCCCTTTCTCTAGAGTGGATAGTGGGGGCACAAGACCTGGTTTGGCGGGTCTCAGTGGTCCCCACTGAGCCACTACTTGGGGGAGGAGCCTTGTAGTTCACACCCTTTTATTGCCTCATCCTTTCCCACTTTTTGCCCTGATGTATTTTTTTTAACATCTTTATTGGAGTATAATTGCTTTACAATGGTGTGTTAGTTTCTGCTTTATAACAAAGTGAATCAGCTACACATATACATCTATCCCTATATCTCTTCCTTCTTGCATCTCCCTCCCTCCCACCCTCCCTATCCCACCCCTCTAGGTGGTCACAAAGCACCAAGCTGATCTCCCTGTGCTATGCGGCTGCTTCCCACTAGCTATCGGTTTTACATTTGGTAGTGTATATATGTACATGCCACTCTCCCACTTTACCCATCCCCCTCCCCGTGTCCTCAAGTCCATTCTCTAGTAGGTCTGCGTCTTTATTCCCATCCTGCCCCTAGGTTCTTCATGACATTTTTTTTTTTTTAGATTCCATATATATGTGTTAGCATACGGTATTTGTTTTTCTTCTTCTGACTTACTTCACTCTGTATGACAGACTCTAGGTCCATCCACTTCACTACAAATAACTCAGTTTCGTTTCTTTTTATGGCTGAGTAATATTCCATTGTATATATGTGCCACATCTTCTTTATCCATTCATCTGTCGATGGACACTTAGGTTGCTTCCATGTCCTGGCTGTTGTAAATAGAGCTGCAATGAACATCGTGGTACATGATTCTTTTTGAATTATGATTTTCTCAGGGTATATGCCCAGTAGTGGGATTGCTGGGTCGTATGGTAGTTCTACTTGTAGTTTTTTAAGGAACTTCCATACTGTTCTCCATAGTGGCTGTACCAACTCACATTCCCACCAGCAGTGTAAGAGGGTTCCCTTTTCTCCACACCCTCTCCAGCATTTATTGTTTGTAGATTTTTTGATGATGGCCATTCTGACTGGTGTGAGGTAATACCTCACTGTAGTTTTGATTTGCATTTCTCTAATGATCAGTGATATTCAGCATCCATTCATGTGTTTGTTGGTAATCTGTATATCTTCTTTGGAGAAATGTCTATTTAGGTTTTCTGCCCATTTTTGGATTGGGTTTTTTGTTTTTTTGTTATTGAGCTGCATGAGCTGCTTGTAAATTTTGGAGATTAATCCTTTGTCAGTTGCTTCATTTGCAAATAGTTTTTCCCATTCTGAGGGTTGCCTTTTTGTCTTGTTTATGGTTTCCTTTGCTGTGCAAAAGGTTTTAAATTTCATTAAGTCCCATTTGTTTATTTTTGTTTTTATTTCCATTTCTCTAGGAGGTGGGTCAAAAAGGGTCTTGCTGTGATTTATGTCAAAGAGTGTTTTGCCTATATTTTCCTCTAAGAGTTTTATAGTGTCTGGCCTTACATTTAGGTTTTTAATCCATTTTGAGTTTATTTTTGTGTATGGTGTTAGGGAGTGTTCTAACTTCATTCTTTTACGTGTAGCTGTCCAGTTTTCCCAGCACCACTTATTGAACACACTGTCGTTTCTCCATTGTGTGTTCTTGCCTCCTTTATCAAAAATAAGGTGACCATATGTGTATGGGTTTATCTCTGGGCTTTCTATCGTGTTCCATTGATCTATATTTCTGTTTTTGTGCCAGTACCAAACTGTCTTGTTTACTGTAGCTTTGTAGTATAGTCTGAAGTCAGGGAGCCTGCTTCCTCCAGCTCCGTTTTTCTTTCTCCAGATTGCTTTGGCTATTCAGGGTCTTTTGTGTTTCCATACAAATTGTGAAATTTTTTGTTCTAGTTCTGTGAAAAATGCCAGTGGTAGTTTGATAGGGATTGCATTGAATCTGTAGATTGCTTTGGGTAGTAGAGTCATTTTCACAATGTTGATTCTTCCTATCCAAGAACATGGTATATCTCTCCATCTGTTTGTATCATCTTTAACTTCTTTCATCAGTGTCTTTTTTTAAAAAAATAAATTTATTTATTTTTGCCGCGTTGGGTCTTCGTTGCTGCACGCGGGCTTTCTCTAGTTGCAGTGAGCGGGGGCTACTCCTTGTTGCGGTGCATGGGCTTCTCATTGCGGTGGCTTCTCTTGTTGTGGAGCACAGGCTCTAGGTGTGCGGGCTTCAGTAGTTGTGGCTCGCGGGCTCTAGAGCGCAGGCTCAGTAGTTGTGGCGCACGGACTTGGTTGCTTTGCGGCATGTGGGATCTTCCTGGACCAGGGCTTGAACCTGTGTCCCCTGCATTGGCAGGTGGATTCTTAACCACTGTACCGCCAGGGAAGCCCCATCACTGTCTTATAGTTTTCTGCATACAGGTCTTTTGTCTCCTTAGATAGGTTTATTCCTAGGTATTTTATTCTTTTTGTTGCAATGGTAAATGGTAGTGTTTCCTTAATTTCACTTTCAGATTTTTCATCATTAGTGTATAGGAATGCAAGAGATTTCTGTGCATTAATTTTGTATCCTGCTACTTAACCAAATTCATTGATTAGCTCTAGTAGTTTTCTGGTAGCATCTTTAGGATTCTCTATGTATAGTATCATGTCATCTGCAAACAGTGACAGCTTTACTTCTTCTTTTCCGATTTGGATTCCTTTTATTTCTTTTTCTTCTCTGATTGCTGTGGCTAAAACTTCCAAAACAATGTTGAATAATAGTGGTGAGAGTGGGCAGCCTGTCTTTACTCTTATGTATTTTCCCAGATTCATACTTCAAATCCCCATGTCTGTAACACCCAGATCCCCAAGAGTTAGTGATTTCTGGAATCCTGCCCAGAGCACTTGCCAGTGTTCCCTTGCTCTTCTGTTACCTCTCCCTCCACCCCGAAGGGGACAGAAGAGCACAGGGGAGCCCCAAGCAGGGACTCATCTTGGGGAGGAGGGCTGGAACCTGTCTCTGAAATGCTTTAATTATTAAAGTAATACCCACCCCCAAAACCCATTGTCCCGGAGGCTGGGAAGGACAGGCTGTTTTAAGTGGCAGCTTTCTTTGTGGCAGAACCTGGATCCCCCTACACACAACATCCGGGGAGGTGATCTTTGGTGAGATGAGGGAACGCTTGTGACCCCAGCTGTGCTGCAAGAGGCGTCTGTGTGGATCTCCACACGGAGATCCTGGAAGCACAGGTGTCCTCACTGGGAGAGAAAGGAGCATTTGGTCCCTGGCTGCAGTGAGACATCTCACATTCTGCCCCCCTGTCCTCACCACAGAAAGGACAAGAAGTGAAGGCCTTCAAGTCTTATGAAAAAGACAGGAACTGGTGAAATCTGAGTAAGGTTTGTGGTCACCTGAGACGTTGTACAAACGTGCATGTCCTGGTCTTGGTGATGCACAATAGTTATGTAAGATGCCACCACTGGGGAAAGCTGGTTGAGGTCATGAGGCCTCTTCTTTTTTTGCAACTTCTTGTGAATCCACAATTATCTCAACAAAAAAGATTTTAAAAAATGGCAGACCCACAGAACAGGAGAAAATATTTTCAAATCATAATTCTGATAAGGGACTTGTATCTGGACTACATAAATAAAGAACTCTTACAATTTGTCTTAGTTTGGGCTACTGTTATAAATTACCATAGACTGGGTGGTTTAGCCAACAATTATTTATTTCTCATAGTTCTGGAAAGTCCAAGATCAAGGTGCCCTCAGATTTGGTGTCTGAAAGCCCTCTTCCTGGTATGCAGATGGCTTTTTAGTTATGTCCTCACATAACACAAGACAGATCTTATTTGCTTCCTCTTTTTTTTTGGCTGTGTTGGGTCTTCGTTTTTGTGCGAGGACTTTCTCTAGTTGTGGCAAGCGGGGGCCACTCTTCATCGTGGTGCGTGGGCCTCTCACTATCGCGGCCTCTCTTGTTGTGGAGCACAGGCTCCAGACGAGCAGGCTCAGTAGTTGTGGCTCACAGGCCTAGTTGCTCCGCAACATGTGGGATCTTCCCAGACCAGGGCTTGAACCCGTGTCCCCTGCATTGGCAGGCAGATTCTCAAACACTGCGCCACCAGGGAAGCCCCCTTTGCTTCCTCTTTTAAAAGGGCATTAATTCCATTGTAAGAGCTCCACCCTCATGACCTTATCCAACCCTAATTATCTTCCAAAGGCCCCAGCTCCAAATTTCATCACACTGGGGATGAGAATTTCCATATATGGACTTTGACGGGATACAAACATTCAGTCCATACAATTCAATAATAAGAAGAAAAATAACCCAATTTTAAAAATAGGCAAAGAATCCATATAGATATTTCTCCAAAGAAGGTGTGCAAATGGCCAATAAGCATATAAAAAGATGTTCCACACCATTATCCATCGTGAGAATGCAGATCAAAACCATGAGATACCACCTCACCTGTAATAAAAAAGATAACTCCAAGTGTTGGCAAGGGTGAAGAGAAATTGGATCTGTTATGCATTGCTGGTGGGAACGTAAAATGGCACAGCCATCAGCCTTGCAGTTCCTCAGAAAGTTAAACATAGATAGTTACCAGCAATTCCAATCCTAGGTATACACCCAAGAGAAGTGAGAACATATGTCCCCCCAGACCACAACTGTTTATAGAAGCGTTACTTATAGTAGACAAAAAGGAGAAATAACTGATGAATGGAAAAATAAAATGCAGTATAACCATACAATAATATATATTATTTGGCAATAAAAAGAAATGAAATTCTGATACATGGGTGAACCTTAAAAACATATGGTAAGTAGAAGGCAGAAAAGACCTGTATTATTTTGTCAGGCTCACCTAGCTCAGCCTCGCCTGAGAACCGAGAAGTCCCCAGGGCACCCCTCACCCCTGTAGCCATGTCACATGCACGGCTGTGGGGTGGTGCGAAGACAAGTGGTCCCTGGCCTCCCCTCCCTGCCAGCTGGGCTGGGAGGCCCTTCACTGGTGCCAGGAGTTTGTCCTGAGGCTGTTGTGGGGCCCTGAAGCTGACCCTCCCCAGGCCATACTGACCTCCCACTCAGCTGCCTAAGCTGTGAGGCTTGGCCAGGCCTTTCTGGCTGGGAGGTCAGGCCAAGGAGAGCCTTGGGCACTGTGTCCTGGCTTCTCATCCTCCCTGGCCAGGGCCTGAGGAGGAAATAACAGGTTCCTCGGACTCTCATGAGGGCCCAGCTGACTGGGCTTCCTGCACGTGCTTGGCCACACCGCACAGAATGTGGGGTCTTAGTTCCCTGACCAGGGATCAAACCCGCCGTCCCTGCAGTGGAAGCGCGGAGTCTTAATCGCTGGACCCGTAGGGAAGTCCCTACCAAGCACGTTTTATACTATGTCTTCTCAGCCAAAGAGAGGAAGCAGGGTTTCAAAGGCTCATCATGGGCTCTGGGTCCATAAGTGTCCCGGTTTCCTGTGTCCCTGATGTCTTAGGACTAGGTCTGGGGCCTTGGGGGTATTGTCACTTCCTCCATATCCTGCCCGAGCCCCCAAGGGCCTGCCCGCCCAGGCCTTTGTCTTCTCCCTCACAAGCTGTGTGGGTTTCAAGAGGCTTAGCAGGCTGGGGTGTTGGGGCAGCTGCCTGTCCTTCCCTCTGCTTGGATTATCCAGGGCTGCCCAGGTCCTTGGGGCCATGGCTGATGCATATAGATGGGCCCAGCAGGTCTACCCCAGCCTCCCTGCAGGCCTGGGCCTGTGTCCATGGCTCAGGTGTCCTTTTCCCACCATTTGCTTCTAGAAACTTACGTGCATGGGCCTTAGGCCCCAAGGACCACAGGGGGCTTTGCTGACAGCTGTACAGAATCTGAGCTCCAGCGTGCTCTGTGCACGCTCCCCATGGCCATGGTGCTGCAGGACCCAAGGCCCTTCTCCAGGTGCCCGCTGCACAACCCCTTCTCCAGGGGGCTGAGGGTGCAGAGGCTGAGGTCTCGGAGTGAGAGAGACCCGGGTTCCAATCCCAGCTCTGCCTTTTGCTACTGTGCTGGAGTAACTGGTGTCTCATCTGAGCCTCAGTTCTACCTCATCTGAAAGATGGGGATGATCCAGTTGGAAGGGCTAAATAGATGTATACACATAAAGCGCTGGCTTGCAGGAGGTGTTCAGCAATGTCACCTTCACCTCCCACTCCTCTGGTCCTGGCTGGCTGCAGCCCAGTCCTGGGACAACAGCCGCCGTCCCACTCCTGGTCTCAGCCCCACCTTGGGGATCCACTTCAGGCATCACAGTACCAGGGATGACCAGCAGGTGGCACCCACCCCAGCTCCCTGTCCCCAGGCTGCTGCTGCTGCTGCAGACCTCCATGGATTTCCTTACTCTTTTTTTCTGGTTTACTGTAGTTTATTTTGGATTATACAAGAAGGGGCATCAGAGTTGTGTCAGGACCCAGAGCTCTGGCTGAGAGCTATCCTCTTCCCCCCACCCCACTGGTCCCAGGCAGGAAGAGCGGGCTTGCCTGCTCTCCTCCTCCCGCTACCCATGTGGGCTTCCTGCAGTGCCTGGGGCCAGCCTCCCTGGTGTTTGCCCTGATGTCCGCTTCTGGTGCTTAAGTGGCCTCCAGTCGGTGCCAGCAGGCTGATAAGCCCTGGCTCAGGACTCCTCCCCGCCCCTGCTCTTCCTGGCACCCTTTGGAATTGGTGTTAAACGCAGGCACACAGCCTCTGGTCCAGCCAAACCTGGCTGAGTAGCCTTGCGAGCTGACTGTGGGTGTGACTGCTTCATACTGTCCAGGTTGCTGGGCGGACAAATAGACATGTCTGTGAGTGTCTCATCTCCCCAAGGACTCTGGATCTCCTGGGAACCCCACCAGTGGCTGGGAGCACCCAGCTCTCTTTCCCTGGCATTAGTTTGTCCTAGGTCGGGATAAGGGTCTATGCATTTGGCTACAGGCAAGGCCTACCGTAGCTGAGCCCAGGGAGCAAGGGAGAAATAAGCTGTGGTCACGGGGGTGAGGGAACCAGCCCCACGTAGAGGCTGGAGCTCGGGCCTGCACAGCTTTCTAAGCGTGAGCAGAAGCTCCTGGACCAGCTGTCAAATACAGAGTCCGGCCCCAGAGGCAAGGCCCAGGAAACTGCATTTTCACAAGTCATGGGGAGGCAGTTCTGCACACTTGGAATTGAGGACTGCTGGGTCTGTGGTGCTGGGTGGGAGATTCTTGTTTTTCTTGAAGCCTGCAGCTCTGATGCCAACCTGAGAGCTTCATTCTCTCTTTCCCTCTGCTTCTCTGAGGTTGCTGGTTAAGAAGGCATGGGAAGGAACTGGAACAATAAGCAAGTGTCCTCCCTACCCCAGGAGACCTCGGACCACAGAGGTCAGACTATAAGGCAGCTCCCTAGACCCCTGGGGCCGGGCCAGCTGAGGCTGAGAGTTTCCACCTCTGGGCTGGAAGGCAGGTTGCAGGCGAACCTGGTGGTGCTTGGGAAGCAGCAGCAGCAGCTCAGAACCAACTGCGCCAACCTCCCTACTTCTCCCTCCACCCTTCTTCCTCTGAACCAGCACTGGCTGCATTCACATCAAAGAAAAAACATTTCAGGAGCCAATTCATTTTTCTCAAAACATATATTTATGACTCCTCTTGGTACATCTTTGAGCACCTCTGCCGGGATCTCAGGAATGTGTAGAACTCACTCCCACGCTGTACCCCACACCCCCCACTAGGACTTGGTGACCAGGCCCCGCACGGCTTGCGCGATGGCGTCCTTGTCAATGCCGAACATCTTGAGCAGCTCTGTTGGTTTCCCGCTTCTTGGCACATGGCTGACAGCCAGGCGAGTGACAGTGACGCCAGGCTCGCCCATTACTGCAGAGGCCACTGCCTCACCTATGCCACCTGGACAAAGGAAAGGAGGTGAGTCAGGTGATGCAGCCTCAGGTGAGCAGTGGGCGGGTCCCCAGAGCCCCTAGCTGCCCCCCGGGGCCCTGAATCAGTCTGAGTTTATTCCCTTTCCCAAGGATGGGGGGATGGCATATATACCAACCACCGTGCCCTATGCCTGTAGCCAGAGCAGACATCACCAATCACAGTACTTATTTTTTTCATAAGCCCAAATATGGCCTCTGAATCATATTTAACACCATCCTCTGGGCAGCTGTCATCAACCGACATCTGCACTTGATCTCAGGGTCTAAGCCCATCTATTCCCCCGGGGCCTGCTTTGGAGGAGAGAGTAGTGTGTATTTGTAGAGGATGGCTTTGTGAAAAACTCATTAAAGCCAGAAATTTGTGTTGCTTTCCCGGTTTGATTCTGCACAACATCCTTAACTTTCAGGTACTTCAGGGACATGACCACTGTGTGCTCTTAGCACGGCTGGAACCCTCTCGGGCTTCCTGGGTCAGGCAGGGATCCAAGGAGCCATTCCAGCCATTGAGTTCAAGGGTCCCCAGGCCAAGCCTGAGGTCTGTTAAGAGGCCAAGTCCCAGCTGCTCTGGGTTTCCTGGGCCGCAGCTACCCTCCTGGGGCTGGGATAAAGGAGGATGTCCAGCCCTATGCCCCCAGCCCTCCCAACCTGTGTGTCTCTGGCTCTCTCACCTTCATAGTAGTGGTCCTCCACGGTGACGATCCTGCCCTTGGTAGCACGGGCACTGTCGAGAATGAGCTTCTTGTCCAGGGGCTTGATGGTGAAAGGGTCCAACACGCGAATGTTGATCTTCTCTGTGAGGGGAGGAGAAGCAGGGCGGGCTGAGGGGAAGGAGCTGGGCGCCATGGGTCTGCCCTTTGGGGGCCTTTGATGGGCACCCTGCGAGGGGGCTTGTCACACAGCTGCCCACCCCCGATGGCTCGGCCACCTCCTCTGTTGATCTGTGATGCCCGTATCCTCCACACCCACCCCTCCACCTCGGAGCCTCCCTGGCCTAACAGGAGCAGCAGGTCTCAGGCAGGAAAAGGAGCGCCGCCTCTCTCCCCTCACGCCCTGGGCTGCAGTATCTTGGCCTTTGGACCGACTGTCAGGGAAAGCCAGAGGGACGGCCGCCTCCAGGGGTCCGCCCTGAGGTAAAGTGAGGGCATGTGGGGTGGTGGGGAGGGGAGCTGTGGCTACAGGCAGGACAGTGTCAGGTCAGGAGGATGGGTCAACCCTCCCCCTGGATCTCCAGCCCGTCTCGCTCCTGCTCTGGCCCTCCCCCCAGTTCCTCAGAGCTCTGTTCCTTCTGCCTGGGCCTCTTCGATACCCTCTTTGCTTATCAGTTCCTACTCACATCTGAGGTCATTTTCTTTTCTTTTTTTAAATTTATTTATTTTTGGCTGCATTGGGTCTTCGTTGCTGCACGCGGGCTTTCTCTAGTCACCGTGGCTTGTCTTGTTGCAGAGCACGGGCTCTAGGTGCGTGGGCTTCAGTAGTTGTGGCACATGGGCTCAGTAGTTGTGACTCCCAGGCTCTAGAGCGCAGGCTTGGTAGTTGTGGCGCATGGGCTTAGTTGCTCCGCGGCATGTGGGATCTTCCTGCACCAGGGCCTGAACCATGTCCCCTGCACTGGCAGGTGGATTCTTAACCACTGCGCCACCAGGGAAGCCCTGAGGTCATTTTCCTAAGGACACCCATGTCCACCCTCTCCTGGGTGCTCAGCACGGCTGAAATCTGTTGTGATTCTACTGCAGGGGAGGCTAATGCCTGTCTTCCCTACAGCTAACACTTGTGAGCTCGCAATGATAATAATAATGCCAGGTCACGTTTATTAAATCCTCAGGACAGCCCCGTGGCGAAGGTGATAGTACCTCCATCATGGATGGGGAAACAAGGCACAACGATGCTGAATAACAGACTTAATTAGCAGCCAGCTAAGTAGATTCAGGCTCCAGGGCCTCTGATCTGGCCACCATGCTGGGCACACAGTGAGTGCTCCAAGCCTGGCTTTTAGTAATATTCTCATCATTTAATTCGACGAGATTTTTCTTCACCCAAGACCGGGTCTGCAGTTAGCAGCCCATCTAAGACTATGTGGGTCCCACCCTCCTTACCTTTCTTTAGCAGGTCAGCAGCAGCCAAGGCCTCATGCAGGGTCACCCCAGCCCCGATCACAGTCACCTGGTCGTCCCTGCTCTTCAGGACCACCTGGGGGCAACATGGGGGCCAGTGAGGCTCAGAGTCTGGTAGACTGGGGTGGGTCCCGACCTCAGGCTCTCTCTGCGGGGTCTCATTGGGGCATAAACCACACTGACCTTGGCCTGTCCGATTTGGAAATCCTCGTTGTTGTTGTAGATGATGGCGTTTTCTGGGCGGCTGGTCCGGATGAAGCAGATGCCCTGGAATGAAACAGAATAACTGAGGATTTCAGGACGCAGGACTTCCAACCTTGAGGACTGGAGTCTTTCCTCTGCAGCACGTGCCTCTCCAAATATTCCTCCTGCGTGACAGCCAGCCCCAAGCCCCAGATGGAAGATAACTTCTCCATCAGGTAGACTGGCCTCCAAGGACTGCACCCCCCCCCCGCCCCCCACCCCAGAGTGCTGTGGCTCGCCCCCTGCCCTCAGAGGGACGAGAGCCATGTGAGACATTCCAGTCAATGGCAGCGTGGCTCTTGTTCAGGACTCAGTTCATTCCGTCTTGGAGAATTCAACTCAGGGAGGGCAGACAGGCATCAACTGCTGGATTGGCAGGGGCTGCCAGGATGCTCAGTGGTGAAAGAGAGCGGTGATCAATTAGCAATGTCTGCCACGCAGCAGGAAAGGTGGTGTGTATTTCATTTTTCCTGGTCTAACTCCTCCAAGCCACAACACCAGTGCAAGGTCAGGAGACACCACTCTGGGGCAGCAAATGATCAGCTCTGGGCCTGCATACTGGCCTCCCTGCCCGTCCCTTTAGGGAAGCGCTAGCTGCCAGCGAAGAAAGAACAGTTAAGTGACCTACCTTTCTATTGGCTGCTAATTCCACTGCCTTCTCTGTAGACACCCCATCGCTTGGGTAAAAGACGGTTGACATGGGGACAGACCGAAACATAGCCAGATCTTCCAGGGCCATCTGGGAGGGCCCATCTTCCCCTGGGGTGTGGGAAAGGATATGCTGAAGTAAGACCTCATGCGTGGAATGGAATCCTGGCCCCAAACCCTGTTTCAGAAGTCCGGGGACAGAATTTCGCGCCAAGCTGGCAGGCTATCCCCGGCAGTGTGACGTGCTAGCTCGGAAGTGTTTTCTGCCACCGTCATGGTTCGTCTGCTAAACTGCATTGTCGCTGTGTCCCAGAACATGGGCATCGGCAAGAATGGGGACCTGCCCTGGCCCCTGCTCAGGTAAACAGAATTTGGTGATTATGGGTGGGAAAACCTGGTTCTCCATTCCAGAGAAGAATCGACCTTTAAAAGGACAGAATTAATATAGTTCTCAGTAGAGAACTCACGGAACCTCCACAGGGAGCTCGTTTTCTTGCTAAAAGTCTGGATGATGCCTTAAAATTTATTGAGCAACCAGAATTAACAAATAAAGTGGACGGGGTTTGGATAGTGGGAGACAGTTCCGTTTATAAGGTATCCAGGTGTTCCTTCTGATGTCCAGGAGGAGAAAGGCATTAAGTACACATTTGAAGTATATAAAAAGAACAATTAATGTGAAAGTGATTTCTGATCTATTTAAAGCCTCCTCCTCCCCACCCCCCCCAAAAAAATTATGTATTTTTTGTTGTGGAGACTGTTGTTGACTTTAGATCTATGGATAATTATTTCTAAGCAAAGTACTTTTTTTTTTAAGCAAAGTACTTTTATTCCCCATTAATCTTAACTAGACTGTATCAGATACCATTTGTGAAACATTTCTTGCTGTAACTGCCTGAATGCCCATGAAGAATCAAGAATAGGTGACCAGCACGTGCCTAGGGTAGAATATCTACCAAGACAGCCCAAAGTGGCAGAGTCCCCTGGCAGCATGAGTTGAAACCAGAGCCTATAGAGCTAGGAGCTAGGCAGATGGGTCCAAAGGTCAGAAATAGATTATAAACAGAAGAGTTAGCATTCAGTTATTAAAATTACATCAAAAGAGGGACTGTGAATTACTTTATATCGCACTTTTGAAAAAAATTCTGTTCACTCAGACTAGGAGTCAATAAGTTGAAAACTCCAGGATACTCCACAGAGATAGTAAAGAGGCAGGTACGAGACTACCTTTTTGGTGGTTAAAGGAGAAGGTCTGAGACCTTAAAAAACTTTCTGATCTTCAGTGAGATTGCATGGGATGTTACAATGATAGAATAAGAATTGGCTGCTCTTTACAAAAAAGAATAACCTAATATCAAGCATAATGGCTAAAATTAAAAATTCAAAGAGGTGAAAATTGAGAATGAATATTGCTAGAAACCAAAATTAGTAAGTTAGAAACTAAACTTCACAGAATTAAAAAATGAAAATTAAAACATGTTTTACCCATCACTTTAGCAAAGATTTAGATTAAGTATCCAAAAAAAAAAATTAGCATTTTCTGCCTTATAAATTGGTACAACCTTTTTAGAGTGTAAGTTAGCAATATCAATTAAAATTCAAAGTATTCTGGGTTTGGACCCAGAACTTCCACTTCTAGAAATTAATCCTGAACAAAGAAATGGACCCAAGAGTACTTCTTGCAACTTTCTTTTTCAAACTTGGAAACAGCCCAAATGTTGATTAATAAGAAATAACTAACCAATATGTCTATAGAATGTAACATCTGCAGCAGTTAAAAAGAATGAAGTACTGACAGAAAAATGCCAAAAATTGCTAAGTAAAAGAAGCAAATTGTGTAAAGTACTCAAAATGTTTAATAAATGTGCATGTGTGGGAAAAAGCAAACAAATAAAATAAAATAAAAAGAACTCCGGGGACGTCACAGGTGTGACACCCGGCCGCAGCTCCTTACCGATGGACACGCCGCAGTGGGAGCCGCAGAGGTTGATGTTGCTCTCGGAGATGGCTGCCATGCGAATCTGGTCAAAGGCCCGCGTAAAGAAGGCTGCAAAGGTGCTGCAGAAGGGCACCGTCCTGTCACGTGTGGCACAGCCCACGGCGATGCTCACCTGGGGGCAGAGTGGGTGGTGTCAGCCCAGAGGAGGGAGAGGGTGGCCAGGGGGCCCAGGACCCCCAGGGCCACCTCTTGGGAGGTGAGGGTTCCGTCATCCTAGTAACTGTTAATTCTCCTCCTCCCATGCAAGTGATCCTGTGCGCCCACGGACTCCACAGTCTGTTTCCAAACTCCTTCAACTTGAAATCGTAATTTCACAAGTTCTCTTAAAATCACTCTCCTGGGGAACACTTTTCTAGCAAGAAAAGCCTTTCACAGAGCAGGCCAGTAAGCTTGAGCATGGATGGTCCATCCTTCCCAGGCCTCTGCAAGTCTCCTCCACCATCTGCCTGCCACCCCAAGGCCTCTGCAGAGACCAGCCCTCGCAAGCCCTCTGTATGCCCAGAGGCCCCAGGCCCCAAATGCTGGCCCAGAAGCACTGAGTGCAGGCACTGGTTCTAAATTGGCATCGCCTCCACAGCTCTGAAACCCACCAGCTGACAGGAGCCCTCCTTCCCCAGCCCCCCACCCCCCGGCCCCGGCCCCTCCAGCTGCCAAGGCTGGAAGCCAGGGACAACTTCAGGTTCAGGTGGAGGAAGAACTCTGGATGCAGCAGAGTCAGGTGGTCTCCAGGGGGAGGAAGCTCCCAGTTCCTAGAAGCCTGCAGGCCAGGCTGGGCTCCTCGGCCAGGATATTTTGAAAAACAGGACAAAACACTGTTCCTTATTTAACAACCATAGATCCTGACAAGGAGCTGTTAACCCAACTGTGTGCATGACAGGGGTCCACAAAGTTCTCTCATCTCTGTATTCCACAGGGTAGCAAGGGCCAAAGCCTCGTGCATAAAAGGGCCCAGCAGACTTTGGCTGCTAGTTCCAGCCTCCTGGCTGTGCCTGCCCTTCCGCCTGGAGCGCCCTTTACCCCCAGAGAAAGCCCCTCCACCACAACGACTGGCCTGCGTGCAGCATCCCCTGCTCAGCTCCCCCGTGTGCACTCACCCAGCCCTTAGGTGTCACAACACCCCTCCCCCACCAGTTACTGGAGGTCAAGGGTCAATGCTGGGTCCTAGCTGTTTCTGGGGCCTAGCAGGCACCTGGCACTGCCAAACACGGCTGCTCAAGGGAACAGGAGGGGTTCAGCCCTGCCCCTGCACCCCTCAGACCCCAGCTGCACCCACCATGTTCTGCTCAGCAATGTAGCACTCGATGAATTGGTCTGGGTGCTCCTTTTTGAAAAGTTCTGAGAAGGTGGAATTCTTGGTGTCCCCGTCCAGGGCGATGATGCGGTCGCTGGCGTGGCCCAGCTTGGCCAGGGCCTGCCCATAGGCCTTGCGGGTGGCTATCTGTAGGGAGGAGAGTGGGAAGGCTGAGCACCTCGGGGGGCATGTGGCCTGGAGCCCAGCTCAGCCTCTGGGCCATAGCTTCCACCAGGGAGGAAAAGGGTAAAACAGCAGAAAAAGGAAGCCCAGCAGCATATGGCCCTATGGAAACTTCTGTAAGGGTGCCAATAAGAACTTAAAACGATGAATGTCTTGGGTGCAGCCTCTTGTCTCCAGCCCGGCTATGAACCATCTGAGCTGGAAAAGATGTCCTAACAACCCCATTTCCCCAGCCCTGTGAAAGAGGCCTGTGAACGCGCCCCACTCTGCACGAGAATACACTGAGGGCCTGGGAGTCAGAAAGCCTGACTCAGGTGGCACTGATGGGTCCACAAGGGGTAGTGCCCAGAGCCGGGCAGGCCTGCCCTTTGCCTTTGCCTGGCCAGAAGTGGGGGAGTCCTGAGCGCAGGCCAAGGCCATGATGGACCGGGGCTGGGGGGGGACTCAGAAGCTGTCAGCTTTGATCCCAGTAGCTTGCTGTGTGACTATGGGCAAATCCCTTGCCCTCTCTGAGCCTCTCTGCATGTAAATAATTCCAGAGCTGGCTGACCCCATGAAAGAACTGGCAGGAGCAACATCTCAGGGTTCCTCCTCACCCAGAACTAATCTAATCTCTCTTCTCTTTCCCAGCCCCAGCCCTGGGGAACCAGAGAACCACCCTAGCCCAACCAGTCCAGAAAAGTGAGGCCCAACTGGGTACCTTGTCCCCAACTTTGTAGCTGGGTGGGGTGGGCATTCTGATGTTGGTAATGTCCACCGAGGGGGCGTCCTCCTGCGGGGGTTTTGCCAGGATCTTCTTTTTGCTCTGGATCTGGCTGTAGATTTCCTGGATGATCTGATCAGCCATGTTTTTGGGGAGGGGCTTCCCATGCCAAGACTCCTTATCTTCTATCCCTATGGGTACAACGTAGGAGGGCAGAGGGACAGGTAAGATGAAAGCTCCCAGAGGGCCAGGAAGCTGCTCGAGGGGGCCTAACCCTCCACACGTCAAGGGCAGGCCACCATGGGGGTCAGGGAAGGAGGACCATGGTGACCAGCACTCAACTGCAGGCCCCTGTTGAGTAGCAGCCCAGTCCCCCAGGAGCTCCCAGTGGGGAGGGGGCATGTGTGGTAGATGAATGTTGCTGGCATGCCACCCCATCCCATTCTCCTTGCATCACCTCCCCACCCCAAGCCTGCACAGCGTGGGGTCTGCTGTAGAAATCACACTCAGTTTGTTGCATAGGTTGGGAGAGGAAGCTGAGGCCTAGGGCGGGGGGAGCACCGCCAAGGTCACCTATGCATCAGTGAGCAGCAGACAGGGCTCTGTAAGCCCCCAGGTGCAACCCCTGTGTGGGGGGGCATCTTGCCGTGTGGGGACCAGTGAGACTTAATAACCCTCTCCTCTAAGGTCACCTCAGATGTCACCACAGCCTGGAGAAAGCCAAGAAGTAACCAAGCAGCCCCCAGGAGTTGAGGTTTCCAGATCCCACGTGGTGGTAACACCTGAGGAGTCAGCATCAGCGGCACTGAGGCCATGACTGTATCCCAGAGTCCTCTCCCAGAAGGTTCCAGAGCTGTGCACTTCTTCCCAGATACCAGTGAATATCCTCACTTACCTCAAGTCCACACAGGCAGAGGGGGACGTGACCCCTGGTGGGCAGGGGGAGAGCCGGGCACATGGCACAGTGAAGCCAGCCCAGAGCCTGCAGTTAGCCCTTTTAGTGCCAGACTCCCTGTATCCCTGGGCAAGTCCCTGGCCACTTCTAGCCCCATCTTCCCATTGTTACAATGGGCAAGGGCCATCCCAGCCCCAAGCAAGGGTCTGGAGCCTAGGTGCTAGGGAGGGGCTTATGTCTGCACGGCTCTCAGGCCAGGCACAGGAACCATCTTCCAGACGCTCCTGGGCTGCCCACCTGCACAGGCCTCTGGAATCACTTTTCCATTGCATGAGGGGTACCCTGCTTGCCTCCTAGGGAAGAATCTAGGTCTCCCCAGGATTTCCTGGGGCTCCCTGCATCAGCCCTTCGGCTCAGGGCAGACAACTGGAGCTGTCAAGGTCGCTCTGCAGATGCCAGGCAGGGAGTGTCCTCTCTCCTTACCCACAGTCCTTCCCAAGTCCTCCCTCTCCTCCTGCCTACACATGACCCCCAGTCGAGACCAGCCAAACCAGGCTCTAAATCCCAGCTCAGCCACGCTGCCCAGCAAGTCTCCTGCTCCCCCTTCCCTGGACTGGGTGCACTCTGCTGAGGAAGGAAGCGGCTGGCTCAACCCCAGGCACGGGCTCTCAGAGGCATATGCCTCCTAAACCACCCCCTCTTCAGTCAGCCGCAGGGCCCAGTCCCGGGGTGGTGGGTGGGAGGAGACTCGAGCATACAGACCTGTGATGCCTCGACCCTTGAAGGTCTTGGCAATGATGACCGTTGGCTGGTTCTTGACCTGCCCGAAGGCCTTGCACAGCTCCTCCACGCTGTGTCCATCTACGATGATGGCGTGCCAGCTGGGGACAGAAAGAGGGCGTGAGGGGCGAGGGCCCTGAGAAGGGCCCTGGGGAAAGGCCCTGCCCTCGCTGCACTGCACGGCTGCGATCTGCAAAAGAGCTGGAGGAGCTGGGGCGCCTCAAACCTGCCGGATTCCGATTTGCATTTAATTTTCTCTTTTCACATTGTTTTACTTCCTCTTGTTTGCCTTTGAACAGATTTTCCTCCTCTCTCCTAAGTAATGCAAAGCCTAGTTACTTACTGTCTTTCATTCCTGAGCTATTCATTTCCTACTGAAAGCTGCTTTTAGGACAATGCAGTGGGTTTGGAATCTACTGCTAGATTTTTGATGCATTTTTATTTAAGGGACACATCCGATCACTCCATAGATGGTGGACGTGGTGCCAGAAACTTGTATAAAATGAGTCATGTTGTCAAACATCCAGAGGAAGGAGCCCTTCTCTTTCAGGCAATCCCTTTTGGGACACTTTCTGGCAGATTAATAGTAACAGAAGTAGCAGCTCACACTTACTGAGTGCCCACTCTATGTAGGCACAGGGCTGAGCACATATTAACCCATTTAAACCTGTTGTTGGGCTTCCCTGGTGGCGCAGTGGTTAAGAATCCGCCTGCCAATGCAGGGGACACGGGTTCGCGCCCTGGTCCTGGAAGATCCCACATGCCGCGGAGCAGCTAAGCCCATGTGCCACAACTGCTGAGCCTGCGAGCCACAACTACTGAAGCCCGCGTGCCTAGAGCCCATGCTCCCAACAGGAGAAGCCACCGCAATGAGAAGCCCGCGCACCGCAACAAAGAGTAGCCCCCCGCTTGATGCAAGTAGAGAAAACCCATGCGCAGCAACGAACACCCAACGTAGCCAAACATAAATAAATAAAATAAATTAAAAAAAAGAATAAAAGCAAATTATTAAAAACAAACAAAAACCTGTTGTTGTCCCCATTTTATAGACATGTAAACTGACATACTGAAGGTGGAGTAATCTGCCCAAGGCCGCAAAGCAAGTTAAGTGATGAAGCCAGGACTTAAGGAATCTGGCTTCGTAGCCACAAGGTTATGGACACAGACCCAAGGATGCTGCCGGGGTTATACTCCAAGTCCCCAGCCCGATGTGGCCTTGAGGAGGTCTGTCCCTGAGGCATGTTGTGGCTGTTTCTTCCCCTGTCCAACAGAGAATCTTTCTTCTCTTCATTTTCTCCCTCTGTAAGGTCACTCAGAGATAACAGCCCTGTGTCCGCTGTGTGATCAGGTACTGCAACTCCAACTCGACTTTCCCTGGTCATCGGCTCATCTATGAAGGGTGGCCTTGAAGGCCCTGGGCCCTCAGAGCCCAACTGCAGAACTTGTATTTGGGGTAGGGGAGGGACATCAAGGTGAGGCCCTCTCTGGCTGACACCCGCCCAGATGGACCTCCCTGCTTTGTAACACGTGACTCTGAATTCACAACCATCCAAGGCCCATGGGGGAAATCTGGAAATCCTATCTCCCATTTCCCTATGAGAGGCCTGTTCCTCCTCCTGTCACAGGAGGTAACCAGTGGCCTGACGTACTGAGCGAGCCTGGTCCACACCGTGCACCTCCTGCCTCCTCACCCAAGAACAAGGTGAGGATGTGTGAGATCACATTATGTGGAAGCTCTGAGAGCCATCACACCACCCAACGTGCAAATAAAGGAACTTGCTCAGAGCTGGGCCTCAGCCCACAGATCCATGGCACTGGCCAGGGCGGCCACATGCCCTGTGAGTCAGACCCTGAAGGGAGGCCTTCTTTTGATGGGGCTTAACCTCTGGCTTCAGCCCCTGCATCTGCAAAGCTTTTGGCACAGAGGTATCCTTTGCTATGAGGGTGCTCAGGCCACAGCCTCGTACGTACCCGAAGGACTCGCAGCGCTTCTGGTAGACGTCCATCTGATGCTGCAGCGGGGTGGGGTCGCTCTGGCCCAGGCGGTTGATGTCAAGAATGGCGACGAGGTTGTCCAGCTTGTAGATGGCCGCAAAGGCCATGGCCTCCCACACGGAGCCCTCTGACAGCTCCCCATCTCCCAGCAGGCAGTAGACACGGTAGCTGTGGGGGGGTGGGGGTGGGGGGGTTAGAGACCGGCCCCCCTGCCTGGCCCACGTGCCCCTGGCCTTTCCCTCTGGGACGTGCAACAGCTGTGCCCACCCCAAGTCTGCACCCAGTGAGGAAGGGGCTGTGAAGGAAGCTGTCAGGAGCTCCAGAAAGTAGTACCAGCTGCCAAGAAACAGCTCCAGACAGCAGTGTGGAGTGGTTAGGGCATGAAGAAAATGGTGAGGTTCGCAGGGGCTGACTATCACGCTGGGCGGGAGGGCCTTGAGCCGCCCGCTGCCGGAGCGCACCCACTTCTCTCCACCCCACCGTGAACCAGGACTGCTGGGGGAGCCCTGGGACTCACTAAGTGGGCCAGAGAGACAGAGCACCTTTCTGCTCAGAGGAGCTGGGCCAGGGAGGCCATCTGTGATGCACCCTAGAGGGAGGCTTCAGGTGAAGATGAGCACGCACGAGGGGGCTTGAAGGCCGGGATCACGGTGTGGGCAGGTGCCTCGAAGGATGGTCTCCTCCCAAACTTCTCGGGCTGGTTCTTACCCAAGACTAGAGCTGGGCCTAGGCTTTCTCCACCCCAGGGGCTATCTCCTGCCCTCAAAACAGGCAGCCATGATTGTTCCAAAGGCAGTGTGACACGGTAAAAAGAGCAATAAGGTTGCGATAAATTACCCAGAAACAGAACCTTCCCTGGCTGGGGAGGGTGGAGCCAAGGGGTGAGGCTGGAGGCAGGGAGACCAGTTCAGGGACCTTGGCCCCAACCCCCAACCCCCCAACTCTGCTTAACACTGAGTAACCCTCTCAGAGAAGGTAAGTGCAGTTGTTATTCCCAAGAAAACATACAGACAAGGAAACAGGCTCAAAGGTGAAGGCACCTGCCTGAAGATCACGCAGTTGGGGAGCAGCTGAGCGAGGATTCAAACACAGGCCTGACTGCCCAGCCCAGACTGTCCACTCCCTGCTGACTAGGATCGCACACAGGGGGAGGGGCAGCAGGATGCCGAGACCCCCTTTCCCCCGCCCAGCGTCCAGATGCGTGACCCCAGGGAGCGAGGCTGGTGCCTGGACGGCTCGGAGGCATGCAGCCGCCCTGCTGCTGAGTGGGTTGGGCCTCCAGGCCTCCCTGCTGCAGGGCCAAGGCAGGGGGAGCTGAAGAGAGGCGGGGACGGCTGTGGTGCTGCCAGCATGACTCAGCACCCCTGCAGGCCTCCAGGTCAGGGAGGGCTCCTGCATCCTCCCCTTGCCACGCCAGGCCCGTACCTTCGCTTCTGCGGCCTCCAGCAGGCCAGGCCACTGGTTCCCCCACAAGGAGCAGAAGGTCCCACTCACAGAGGCTTATCTTAAGCTGGGTCTTGCAGGCTGCAAGGGGGGGCCCAAAGACACTGCAGGGGTGGGGTCTGGCACAGCAGCTCCCGAAAATGACCAGCCTGATGGGGCTAAGCCAGAGAAACCTGTAGGGAACTCGACTTCCCCAAAAAAGGATTCCAGGGAAGCAGACTGGCTGCCTTCCCAACCCCACACCCACTTCCAAGGAACCTGAACTGGGGCCAAGCGTGGAGTTCCAGCATAGCCTCAGACTCAAGTCAGGAAGGCGGTGTGGGGAGACACTGGGGGTGCTTGTGAACAGGAAAGGGGGCCCTGCAGAAGCCAGGGCTAACCCTGAGGCCGCATATTTCCTGAAGCTGTTAGATTCAGGGTAGGGCTACAAATGCCCACAGTCCTGAATTACCATGAAGAGAAGAGACCCTAACGAGAGGGCCAACATTTGCTGCAGGAGTTGGGAAACCACCTCAAATATCCAACAACAGATGACGGTCTAAACGTGTTACAGCATCCCCATAAAACAGAACAGTATCCAGTCATTAAACCTAGCTCTTGGACTTCCCTGGTGGCACAGTGGTTAAGAATCCGCCTGCCAATGCAGGGGACACGGGTTCCAGCCCTGGTCCGGGAAGATCCCACGTACCGCGGAGCAACTAAGCCCGTGCGCCACAACTATTGAGCCTGCGCTCTAGAGCCGGGAAGCCACAACTACTGAGCCCATGTGCCATAACTACTGAGCCCGAGTGCCACAACTACTGAAGCCCACGCACCTAGAGCGCGTGCTCTGCAACAAGAGAAGCCACCACAATGAGAAGCCCGCGCACCGCAACAAAGAGTAGTTCCCACTCGCCGCAACTAGAGAAAAGCCCACGCACAGCAATGAAGACCCAACACAGCCAAAACTAAAAATAAAATAAAAAAAACAAACACTAGCTCTTGACAGGGTGTGAGAAAGTGTTCAGATTTTTCTAAAAAGCATTGGGTAAAATTGTATAAATACTAGGATTATAAATCCATTAAGTTTTTTCTCACAATAACATGGAGGAAATAGGATACACTGTTAAGTGAGACTGAAATGGGGGAGAGGTGGTTAAGAATAAGGAAGAAGTTTGTTTCTTTTTTTTTTTTTTTGGCCACACCTCACAGTATGCAGGATCTTCATTCCCCGACCAGAGAGTGAACGCATGCCCCCTGCAGTGGAAGCTCAGTCTTAACTACTGGACCGCCAGGGAAGTCCCTCGTTTCTTTTTAATGCATTCCTGTATTTTAGATTAGTATGTATTTTATAATAAAAAAAAATATTTAAAAGAGAAATGGGGAATTCCCTGGAGGTCCAGTGGTTAGGACTCAGTGCTCTCGCTGCCGGGGCCCCAGGTTCGATCCCTGGTTGGGGAACTAAGATCCCATAAGCCATGTAGTGCAACAAAAAAAAAAAAGGAAAGAGAAATGGAAGAGACCCAATTGGATGTGGGCTCCCTGGCTGATGGCTGGACAGACCTGACTGGAGGCTGGATCCAGGACCTCTGGCAGCTGGCACAGCCTGGTAATTCCCTTAACCCCTCAGCCTTAGCCAACCCTGGCCACTGAGAACCCAGCTAAACGCTATCTCCCTACACTGGCTTTTCCCATTATGTTAGGGTCAGGAAACGACCCTTCACGAGGAATTATTTCAAGCAACTGTAGAGAATAATTAACTCACAGCTCTGGTTCTGTGCCAAATAAAATACTCTTAAACACACATCCCATTCTTTGTGACTTTCTTCACTGCATGGTGAATCACTTCTGGGTGTAGCTGAGCCTGGCCCCAGAGCCCAGCCCGGGAGGCTCTGCCGTCAGGTAACACTGGCCTGAGTCTGGAAGGCCTCGCAGCCCCAGCCCACCTCCTGGAGAGCTGTCTCAGGAGCTTGCCCTGCACACAGTAGGCGCTCACTGGGGTGGAGCATCCAGTCAGGCTCCCTGTAGCCACCTGCCGCCTGCAGGCCAGACTCCCTCGGCCTCTCCTCTGGGAAGCTTCCCGCCCACAGGGCTCCCCGAGCCTGCTGTGCTTCCCTCAGGCCCCTCAGAGCAGCCTGGGGACCCTGAATATGGACTCCAGATGCACACCCTGGGTTCACATCCTGCCTCCACCATAAGGCAAACACCTTACCTCGGTCTCCCCACCTGTGAGAGGGGCAGCTGTACGCACCTTATCACCTCATCAAGGTGAAACCCTATAAAGCACAGAGCACAGGGCCCTAAACGGTAAAGGAGTGAAGAAACCGCTCGGACAGCCTGCAGCCGACACGCCTCCCCTCCGCAACAGACGCCTGTCTGCAGGCCACAGCGGACGGCCTTGCAGCTGAAACCTGCCTCGAGGGCTTCTCTCCCAAGCTGCCTGGTGCTGCAGCAGCAAACCTCTCTGACCAGGCTGCTCACCCTCCACAGGCCACTCTCTCCAGGGTTCATCTCTTCCCTGGCTGACACGTAGGGGTCAGGGAGGCCCAGAAACACCCCCGGAACACCCCCTTTTCTCCTTTCCCGAGGTAAAGGCCAGTGGCTCCGGCCTGGGTTCTCGGCACCTAGTCAGGCATCGAGAGGTGGGCCCACCTAAGACTTCCAGGGTCCAGGTGCCAGGCTTGGGGGGAACACGGGAACTCATGAGCCAAAGCGCTCTGGCCAAAGAGCATGTGGCTCTGGACGCAAGCCTGGCCCTACCGGTCACTATCCAGGGACTCTGGGCAGGTCCCTTCACTCCTTTGAGCCTATTTCCTCATCTGAAAAGGGAGCTGGTCCTGGTACCAGCCTCATGCCACACATGCACGGTTAGTTACTCAGTTCCGACTCCGCCCTGGGCAGGCAAGGAGGTGCCTGGGGCCAGCGAGTAAAGCTGGACCACCAGGACCCCTCCCCAAACCATCGTGGGTGGGGATGGGGAGTGGGAGTGTTACCTGGCTTTGTCCAAGTATTTGCCGGTGTAGGCCATCCCACAAGCGGCCCCGAGGCCTTGGCCCAGGGAGCCCGTGGCCACGTCGGTGAAAGCTTGTTTCTGTCATGACAGAGGGCTACAGTTACCACAGGCAATGTTTCCCAGAAGTGCCTCCCAGGATTCTAGCCCTGTGGCCTTGGGAGCCTCGAAGCCACACCCCACCCATACCCGGGGTGCAGGCAGGTCTGCAGAAGGCAGAGTGTGACTTCTCATTATTCCCCTACAGCAGTAATTGTGGGTGTGGTTCAAATACCAGCTCGGCCCATAGGGAGCTGTGTGACCTCAGGCCACAGACTGAATCTCTTTGGGCCTTGGTTCCTTCACCTGTAAACAGAGCCCACATTATTCACCTCACACAGTGGTTGGGAGAATTCAAGACAAAACTGAAGTATTTGGCCCTAGTGGGTGCCCAGATGGGGCGTCACAGTTTCCATGGTAACCCCATGAACTCCAAACGTTTGCAGCGGCCCAAGGAGCACACCGAGCCCCTTCCGTGGGTGTCACCAGCATCCTGCTGTGACCCCCTTAGAGAATCCCTGGTGAACCTCTTCGCCCAAGCTGTGTCTAAGTGGCCAGGGAGGCCCAGCAGGGAAGGGAAGCCGGTGTTTGGTGCCTGGGGAGAGGCCCTCCCTGCAGTTGACCCAGAGTGCCCTGGGCTGGGGCCTTAAAAGTCTCACCCTTCAGCACAAGCTTGGGGTAAACAGCGTGCCCCCAAACCCCTGCTTCTTCCTTCCTTTAATGCCCTCCTCTGCCCTCCAACACCCTCAGCTCCTCAGTGGGTGCCCTGCCCCCTTCCCGCATGCCTTGAGAAACAGGAAGTGGAACCAGAGGCCTGGAGAGGCTCCTGGTGGGGTGCACTTACCGGGACAGGGTGCCCGTCCAAGTCAGAGCTGATCTTCCTCAGGTTCAGCAGCTCTGCCTCGGGCAGGAAGCCGGCTTCAGCCCAGACGGCATACAGGATGGGCGCTGCGTGGCCCTGTAGGGGATGGACGGTGGGGGGATGGGTCAGATGAGGAGCTGTTCCCGCCACGCCCCGAAACCCGGGGCCTGGCCAAACCGAACCTACCGGCCTGGGTATCCCTTTCAGGAAAGGAAGCAAGTGAAGGCTACCTTCCCTCCTTTCATCCCTCTCCAGCCCAAGGCTCCCACAGCCAAGGCGGAGCAGGCCCTAGGACAGGTGCAGGGGGAGCGCAGCTGTGAGGCCCGAGGCCAAAACCCCAGCAGGCAGCCGGCCGCCCTAATCCCTGGGTTCTGGCGTGTGAGTGGACCTGGACAGACTTCTAAGCTCTCATGCCTACCCCAGGAGACCAGAGGCCATGGAGCCAGGCCTGCGTACAGGTGGATTTCGGGGTTTCATGGCATAGTTTGTGGCTATGGTTCTCAAGCAGGGCGGCGGGGGGAGGTGGTCAGTGCGCCCCATCCCAAACCCTACTGCAGGGCACCACCACTCTTGCGGGCGCGAGCGTGGCCTGGGTACTGGCACAGCAGAGACGCGTGTAGAAAGCCACAAAGCTATACCCCCGACCTGGACTCCAGTCCTGCCCGTCAACACCAAACATGGGTGGAACACCCAGACCACTTCCATTATCCCCTACTAATTCGGTTGTTTATTCCCTAGCTTGGGGTTAAGTTTACCAGCTGGGTCAGCACAGAGCAAGACACCGAGGGAGGGGCCGGGCGGAGCAGGTGGAGAAGAGTGGTGAGGGGCTGGGTTCACACCAGGGAGGTAGGTCCCCTTCTCACCATTGCAGGGCCCACCCAGCCCCAGGTGAAGGACAGAGGGCTGGCCTCCTACCTTGGAGAGCACAAAGCGGTCGTTGTGAGGGTTCTGGGGATCCATGGCCTTGTAGCGCATGGTGTGGAAGAAGAGGACAGCCATGATCTCGGCGGCGCTGCAGCATGACGTGGGGTGGCTGTGGCCCAGGAGAGAGACAAACGCATGCATCACAGCCCTGAACCCCTGATCTACAGGGCTTATCTCACGCCCACAGACAGGGACCTGGGGGTGCAGGTCCCAAGGAGTCACGGGCTTGGCTCCTCCCTCCTGGGAGGGTTACCTGGGGTCTCAAGGAGGCACTGCTGGCAGCATGGGGGTTGCACCCTCCCAGGGGCCAACAGTCTAGACTCTCAGAGTCACGGTAATTGAAGAATTCTGGGGCTGGACTAGAGTAAGAAAGGAGGAGGGGTCCAGGAGACTGCGGTGGCCCCTCTATGAACAGTTAGCTAAGTCCCAGTGGGACTGCCCAGGACTCTGTCCACTTATCGGGGCAACTTGGCTTCCCAGGCCCCCAGGGGTGCTGGGCCTCCTACGGCCCTGGGCAGGGGCTAACGGACGAAGGCTCCCAGCAGCCTCCACCCGCAGGGTTGGTAGTCTGAAAACTGGGCCTTCGGGCTCTCCAAGAGCATCACTGGGCTACTCGGCAGGCTTTTAATGGGCATTCTGAGGGCTGGTATAGCCACCAGAAACCATGTTTCTGCACAGAATTTAAAAGGCAAAGCAATCGCTTATCTTCTACAAAGGCTACAATCCTGGAAAAAATAAATATTCCTTCTGCCTGAGACAGGCCTGGGGCGGTGGCTCAACGGGTCTCCCTTTTTCAGGCTCTTGTTCTATTTGCTGCACAGTTATTTGAATGGCTACTGGGCAAAGGACTTAACCAGGGAACGTACAAGGATTATGTCTTAGAGATGTGACTTATTCAGGTTTCTTAGGACCCACTTGATTGATTCAGCCCCAGCGCCCAGGAGTGGAGACTGGAGTTCCCTGCAGGACTGCTATGATTCCTGAAGCCCTCTGGTCCGCAGTTTGATTACAATGTCAGCCTCAGGGCACGTGCCTCCCAGCCGCTCCCTCCATGCAGCTCAGCCAGCTCAGCGCAGCCTTCTGCCGCTGCTCTGAGGCCCTTCACACTAAAACATGCCCACTGCCAAACCCAAGGGCACATGCACCACCTGGAGTTCAGTGGGCCTCCCTCCTCCCTGCCAGCCGGCTCCCACCACGGGTTAGGGGTGAGTCACTCCCAGAGCAGACACATTAGTAGAGAAATCCGGAACTGCCCATGCTGGTTTAGTACCCACATCCCCAGCACACAATCGTCTTATACTTAACCATTTCTACGAACTCCTGGTCATGGGGAAAGACACTAGACCTGAAAGAGGGAGGTGAGGAAATGTGAACGAGAAACCTTTCCCCGCCTGGCAGGAACCCAACTCCCTTGTCGCTAGCGCAGAATTCAGCTGGGGGACACCCCAGTCAACACCAGCCAGGCTGACCTCCTGCCCTTCCCCTCCTAGGGCAGCCCCATCCCTGAGGAACCCTCTTTCAAAAGTCATGACCCTGTTAGGAGAACAGCGGGGGAAGGATGTGGGTGGAGAGCAGGCCAAACTGCTCCAAGAGAAAGAAGGCAGACACGGACGGGAGCTTGGCCTGCCCTGCCCACCTGGCGGTTCCCAGGAAGGGGTTTCAGGGAGAAAGGGCTGTGACACAAGCACTTTCTGCACATGGTGGAGGTGTGCCTGGCCCAGGCAAAGCTGACGTGGTGGGAGGGAGGTCACCCACGAAGAGACACCAGAAGTTGAAAAGTAGTTGATTTGAACCATTCCTTGCGAGACCCATGGGGGTTGAGCCTATATTTCCTCCAAAGCCTGCATCCCGGACACACTACTAGCCCTACCTTCATACCTGCCAAATAAAAACATACGGAATAAGGGATCCTTGGGGGCCAGGTGTCTGCTCCACCGCACCCCAGAGCTTTCAGGGAACTCCCTCTGAGAGGTGTCCCAGGGTGGGGATATGGGCCACTCAGGCTGTTACTTCAGCACATGCTTCACCCTCCCTGAGGCTCAGCTTCCTCACTTGTAAATGGGGTGCTGTGTGGGGATGGCGGGGGGTCCATAAGACAATGAACTCAAAGTGCCCAGGTGACCATCGGCCACCACCATCTGCTGGAAGACCAGATGCCACACTTCTCAGGGCCTCCAACTCCTCATCTGCAGGCTGGGACCGCGACCCTCTGCGGACCACGGGGCAGGCAGGAGGGAAGAAATGAGCTGAGAATTGAGATGGGGCTCTGCAAACCGTAAACTGCTGAACACACAGGAGACAGTTACTTTTAGGTGCAATTTACTAGAGGAACTTCAGTGTACAGAGTCTGTGGTCTGAGGGCCTGAGATTCTCCTGTAACCCCAGCCTGCCCTGGGGGGACAACTGTGGGCGGGGGCCCACCCCAAGGTGCTGTACAGGACAAACCCATGAATGTATACTGGCAAGAGGCAGGGAGGGGTGTGGGCAAGGTGGGAGGCTGCAGGGAACTTTATCCACTAAGCAACTCTTTGTGACGCATGGGGGTTATAAGTTTGTTCCAAAACCTGTCCACTTACTCCTAATTAGTTCAATCTATGAAGGTGGTGCTGAGGCCTTACAGCTGGGCCTAGGTAAGTCTCCCAAAGTCCCCCCACCTCTGGGAGGACATTCTTCCAGATGTCCCCACCACCACCCTTCCCTTCAGCATTCACTCTGCTTGCTCACAGGTTTCCCTGCAGAAAAAGTGCAGAGAAGATCCCTCACCCCCTGGCTGGGCTCCTCTCCATTATCAACAGATAATGCTGCCAGCTGCTGGAAGATGGCCCTTCTCCCCCACTACACATGTCCTACACATGCCTCAAGGCCTCAGAAAATGAACCAGGGAGGCGAGCACTACAACAGCCTCTCACATGCTTAAAAATACAGAGAAAAATAACCTGTTATGAAGAAGAAATAAGTCCCTGAAGGAAAAAGTAAGAAATATGAGTTGAAAACCAACAGTTAAGGTCCAACCTAAAAAGTTAAAAAATATGGTGAGCTCAAAGACAGTAGAAAGATAAAAAATGGAAATTTATGAAATAGGAAGCAAATGTACAATTTTTAAAAATTGAAGTCAAGAGTTAGCTCTTCAAAAAAGAAAAAAAAGGGACTTCCCTGGTGGCACAGTGGTTAAGAATCTGCCTGTCAATGCAGGGGACACGGGTTCGAGCCCTGGTCCGGGAAGATCCCACATGCCACAGAGCAGCTACGCCTGTGCACCACAACTGCTGAGCCTGCGCTCAAGAGCCCGTGAGCCACAACTACTGAGCCCATGCACCCCAGAGCCCGTGCTCTGCAACAAGAGAAGCCACCGCAATGAGAACCCCGCGTACCGCAACGAAGAGTAGCCCCCGCTCGCCTCAACAAGAGAAAGCCCGCGCACAGCAACAAAGACCCAACACAGCCAAAAAGAAATAAAGAGGATATTTAATGACAATATATTCCTATAATGGAATACTATGCAACAACCTCGACAAGATCTCACAAATACAACACGTGAACAAAGCACACTGCTGACAGATCTCTACAGCAGGGAAGACCACACTGTTTATGAATTTATACAAACGTTATAAGACTATAAGGAAAACAATAAAATGCAAAACTCAGTGTATAGTTCTTTCTGGGGGGAACCCTCCTTCTGTGAGTAGGGAGAGACACCCAGCAGGTTCTAAAGCACTATAACGTCCTAGTTCTTAAGCCTGGAGGTAGGTACACCCAGGATAGTTATTTATAACATGTACGTCATTTGTATTCTTTTTTAGGTATGTATTAAAAAAAAAATACTCAGGGGACTTCCCTGGTGGCATTCTTAACTAGTGGTTAAGAATCCACCTGCCAATGCCGGGGACACGGGTTCGATCCCTGGTCTGGGAAGATCCCACATACTGCGGAGCAACTAAGCCTGTACGCCACAACTACTGAGCCTGTGCTCTGGAGCCTTCAAGCCACAGCTACTGAAGCCCGCGCGCCTAGAGCCCGTTCTCTGCAACAAGAGAAGCCACCACAGTGAGAAGCCCACGCACCACAACAAAGAGTAGCTCCCACTCACCGCAACCAGAGAAAGCCCGTGCGCAGCAATGAAGACCCAACCCAGCCAAAAATAAATAAATAAAATAAATAAATTTATATATTAAAAAATAAACATTAAAAAAGAAAATACTCAGGCAAGAGAATCTCAGGATGCCAGGACACAAGCCATCCTTGTTCTTCCTGTTCCTAGAACCACCTGGGCTGGCTCCTGTCTGGAAAGACTGCCTCCACACCTCAGACTGTGAAGAAACAGAGCTATGCCCCACACCACTCCCTCCGAGAAGCCCTCCCTGACCTCACTATCTAAAATACCTTCTTCAAGACCTCCCTGGCGGTCCACCGGTTAAGACTCTGCGCTTCCACTGCAGTGGGCTTGTGTTTAATCCTTGGTCGGGGAACTAAGATCCCGCAAACTGCATTAAAAAAAGAAACAAATAAACCTTTTTCCCCTCACTCATACTTGCCGCCAACTGACACTATGTGGCTATTTGTTGCCTGTCTATCCTAGGTGCAACTCCAGCTCCAGGAGGGCAGGGAGTTTGAGTCTTTTCACTGTTGTAGCCTCGGGTCTGAAGAGCATCTGGAACAAAGAGTGCACACATAAATGATGTATCCTGGCTCCAAGACTCTAGGGATGTCACCTCTCTGAGCCTCAGTTTCCTCAATGTAAAATGGAGAGAGTAGCAGAATCTGACTGAATGAGGTAGTATTTGTGTGTAAAGAGCTTGACACAGTGCATAGGAAAACGGCAACTGCTCAGTAAATATCAGCTCTAAAAATACCAGATACGAAGTCGAACCTCCTTCTCATTTTGAGGATGGGACCACTAAGGTCCACAGAAGGGGGAAGTACCTTGCCCAGGGTCACACAGTCTACCATCAGAAGAGCTAGGAGAAAAGCAAAATGCTAAGAGAAAGTGAAGAATGGATAAACAAAATGGTATATCCAAACAATGGACTATTCAGCAATAAAAAGAAATGTACTTTTTTGCTGAATGTACTATTCAGAAATGTACATGTACAAATGTACATGAATCTAAAGTACATTCAGAAATGTACTTTATTGCTGAATGTACTATTCAGCAATAAAAAGTACTAATTCATGCTACAACATGACCTTCCAAATATTGTGCTCAGTGAAAAAAGCCAGACCCCCAAAGACCTCATTCTGTAGGATTCCATTTATATGAAATATCCATTAGAGTTAAAAGGGGAAGTGGTAAATTCACTAAAACTTATTGTAAGTCACTGTCAATATACTAAATTTACTAAAAGCCACTGGACCATACACTAAGAATGTTATGATATGAAAATTATACCTCACTAGAGCTATAACAGGATGATCTTTAAAAGGAAGAAGGTGCTCAGAGCCCAGCAGAGGAAATACCTGAGCAGCCACACTCCCTTACCCAGTTGTGCAGCCCTCAGAGATTACAGCCAGGCCACGGGTGAGACTGACTTCTGAGCACAAGGCCAAACAGTGCGGGCCCCCGCCAGCTAGACCCACATGCTGGGGCGACCGCCAGCTCCCACCAGCCCACCCCATGGAGTGGACTTCACCTCACTGTTCAGGGCAGGAACACAGAGTCTGCCTAAGGACCCAGCGTCCAGGGCTGGTAGCTGTTGTCTGTGGCAATAAGGGAGTTCCTGATTTTGTGAGACTGGGCTCTAGTGACAACAGGCCTCTGCCTAAAGAGGCAAAGTCAAGGGGAGTCAGAGCTGGTGGTCCAGGGGCCACAGTGTGATCAGCTCATGGGAAGACAGGAGAACATCTCAGACCCTAGCCAGGTGGCTGCACCAGGTTCCCAGCTTCAGGAAGCACTGCCCATCAGCCCTGCTGAGTTCAGAGGCAAAGAACAGGGTCATTGCGGGACAGCCGGGTGTCCTCACACAGAGTTGGGAAATGCTGCTGCTGGGGTAATCTCAACGGGCTTGCTCTTGCCTCAGTCAGGGCCAGGCTGGGGTGAAGACAGCCAGAATGGAGAAGCAGGCCCAGGCAGCAGTTTTCTGCCCAGAGAGAGCACTCAAAGCCTCTCAGAGCACCAGAACTGGGTAGCAGGGAGGGATGTACTTCCAGCCACTTCAAGGTCACGTGAATCCCCCAGGACATGAAACCCACAACAGGAGGTGGCAGGACCCCAGAGCTTGCTCATTCTGGTCCCCCAGCCCCACCCCGGAGAAACCCAGTTCAAAAACCACCTATCTGTGAACTTCTCCTTTAGAGATGGGGAAACTGAGGCCCTGGGATGGGAAGGGTCTTTCTGACAAGGGCACAGCCAGTCGGAACACAGCCAGGGTTAGATTTGTCTCCCTGTGCCCACCAGCCAGGCCTGGCCAGACCTTACGTTCCTGAGTATCCACCCCAACACTCTGGGTCAGAGTCCCGGGGACGTCTAGGCACAGCCTGCACCGCCAGACCCGGGCCTGACTCTGACGGCGTCCTCAGATGACACTCAGCACTGTTTGGATAATGCCAGTCTAGCCCGCTTGCTGAGAACTCAGAAATCTCCACCATGAGCCTCAGCAGGAAGGGCCCCTCTGACAAGGCCATCAAGTCTTATCTTTTAAAGCCTGGATGAGCTGGACCCTTGCCACGGCTGCCACAGCTCCCCCAGCACGCGGAGCGAGGGGCAGGTGACCTGGAGAAGCTGTGGGTGTTGCCACAAGGAGCCCTCTGTGCAGGCTCTGTCCCTCAGCTCCTCGGACACAGAGGCCAGTGTCCTCACTTCCCGGGCCTGGTGACGTCCACTGTCACTTGGTCAGTGATGGCACAGGAAGGGGAAAGCTACCGAGATATCAGGACTTCACCGAATCCTGAACACCATGGCCTGGTCCTCACTGATCCAATGTCAGTCCAGCCTCCACAGTGACCATGAAAAGACCTTGGCCTAAGTGCTGTTTCACCACCGGGGTGTAAGCTCCCCCAGAAAGGAGACAACCTGACAGGATGGTCACTTTGGCCGCGACTGCACAGAGCCGGGGCCTCAAAGCTGAGCCTTCACTTGATGGACCGCACCCATTGCTGTGAGGGAATAGCCGGCCTCAAAACCAACATCTGGAGACCTGTTCAAGTCTTCCTTTACTGTTTTTTTTTGTGTGTGTGTGCACACAGAGCTCTTGGCACATGCCTTTCAAAATCTCTTGTGAAAGAGGTAGTAATAGTAATGTTACTTCCTTCTGAAAAATTAAGTTTTTTCTAAGTATTTCTTTTTTTGGGGGGGGCCTTGCAGCATGTTTTTTCCTAAGTATTTCTTTCCTGCACTTTTTACGCATGCTTAAAACGAACAGGAATCACTGTATCTTGCACTTTTTCTTTTTGTAAATGGACACTTTGAGTTCAGTGAGTTCCTCCCTAAGGCATTACAGTGTAAACCTGGGTGTAACTTAGTTGCCAATCCAGTATCTTTTCCCCATAGAAATCAGTTTAACTATCTAACAAAGACCCAGGAGACCCATTGGACACCCTCTCCCTTTGGGAGCCCCCCTCCCCCAACTGTAAATGTTATTTCATTTCTTTCCAAGTGCCTTCAAACTGACTGAGATCCCTTATCACTGTGCCTTATCTTCCCCTTTCTAGTTTCTCTCCATTTTCTGGCCTGGTGCTGCCTGCCTGCCCAAGAAGTCTTCTTGGTTAACGGGAGCCCCTCACTGGACAGCATGGGACAGCTACCAATGACCAGCTTGGGCAAGTCACTCAACACACTAGCCTCACTTTCCTCATCTATAAAATGTGATATGACAGCATCTGTCTCATAGGGTTATTCTCAGAATCCATAAGATAATATTAGCAATAAAGGATGCTCTGTGTCACACCAGGGATACTTATTGACCACTCAAGATCCCTGTAATTGTCTACAGGTTTTATCTAGACCTGTAAGATGCTCGGAAGTGTAACACTATTTTGTGTCCCCCCAGCTAGACCGTCAGGAATCTAGCTAGAGAGCTCCTAGCATACAGCAGGGCTCAACAAGGTTCTGCAGGGCAAATGATCCCCTAAAGTGGTCAAGGGAAGGGGATCCAGTAGTACTCACCAAGCAATATAGGTGTGCAGACCTACTGTGTGCCAGGCAGGGGAGAGGGCACCAAGAGTAAGCCAGGTCCCTGCCTGGCCAAGGGGTACCCCACATGATCAGGTATCAGCCAGAAGCAAGAAGACTTGGCTGGGAAGGTTTCTGGAAACCATTCCCCAGCCAGACTTCAAAATCATTTCATGAACCCATCACATGCTGTCTGGGCAGCCTCATGCCCCGCCCCAAAGGGCTGGAATCCTGAAAACCACTCAGTGTGTAGGCGCTACTACTGTTCCCATTTTACAGAGCGGCGAAACAGGCTCTGAAGCGACTCAGTAGCTGACCCTCTCAACTACCCCACCTGATGCCTCCAGCTGCAAAGTGGCCAGTTATCATTACTGTCCCTTGCAACTGGCCATCTTCAGAGAAGGCTCCTTGGGATGGGCAACAGCCTTTCTCCATCTTCTGAGCCATTAGGGCTGTCGGGAAAGAACGCTGGGGGATGGGCCTCTGACTTGAGGAAAGTGCACCTGGAGGCTGGCCCTGTATGTTCACCCCAAGGCCCTGGGGCTTGGTTCTTGGTTCTCTTAACCTTCCAAGTCTCCCCTCCTCCACCCCATCCCCTCCTCCTGCCCCCACCCCAGAGGAGATCTTAGACCTTCCCTCCACAAGGGATGCCAGGGCTCTGCATCCACGTGGCCACCTTCCTCCTCACTCTCCACTCCTGGAGTCTCAGCACCCCTGCTCCAAAGCCAAGAGTGGCAGGAATGTGACTCTGAACAGGAATGTGAGGTGGAGAAGGGGACAGGTAGTTTGAGGTAGGGACAAGGCCGGGGCCCCCAGGCTCGTCTGCAAGATGAGGGATTAAAACAGGCGCTCTCGAGTTGGGCAGCACGGGTTCAAATTCCAGATCTCGCCGCGTGCGACCTCGGGCAACTGACAAATTCGGAGCTTCAGTTTCCTCACATGTGGGTGGAACGTTACCAGTTACCAGGGAGGAAAGGGTCCTGGGGCCGCGCGTGCCGAGGGTACGGTACAGGGCTTGTCTCTCGGCGAGTGGGCACTAATGGTGGCCTTCCAGGCACGGCCGGCGAGGGGCCTCCGCAGTGCGTAGCCGCGCGTCCCCTGCGCCTTTGAGCAGCGGGGAATGAGGGGCCGAGCCGGCCTGAGGCCTGCTGGGAGCCGGGCCCCAGCGGGCGGAAGCCGGGTCGAGCGCGGGCGCGGCGTAAGGCTCCTCCGGCGCTGACCTG
Organism: Lagenorhynchus albirostris; assembly: GCF_949774975.1. Lineage (NCBI taxonomy): Eukaryota > Metazoa > Chordata > Mammalia > Artiodactyla > Delphinidae > Lagenorhynchus > Lagenorhynchus albirostris. Next base: position 35,685,258 of record NC_083104.1, on the reverse strand, counting down.
CGAGGCGCGCGCTCCGCCATGTGACCGCGCCCCCGGCCGCCTCCCTCGTGGTGGCACCGTGCAGCGCGACACGGAGCCGGCGTGCCTGCGGCCCCGGCGCCCTCGCCCTGCGCCCTCACTCACCCCGAGCCGGCCGCCGTGGTGGCCTGGATGGAACTGATGCGCAGGCGGTTGGCTGTGTCCTTCAGGGCCTGCAGCTTCTGCTGGTCTGGCTTATGGTAGGCCTCCATGGCGCGGCCGGGCGAACGGGCGGGTGGGGAGGCCGAGGACGCGGAGACGCAGCGCAGCGTAGCTGCCGGCAACTGCTAAGGCCGGACGCAGCGCTGGGGCGCGTTAAGAGTGCCGGGAGCCGCCCGCGGGGGCGGGGCGCCGGCATCACCCCAGGTTGCCCCGCCCCGCCCCGCCCCCGGACCAGCGGAGGCAGCCCCGCCCCAGCCCTCCGGCGCTGTTAGGAAACCGAGACCGTCGGGAGCCTGGGAGTCTCTGTACTCAGCCCGATGCTGTCCGCCCGCCTAACCTCTCCGTCCCTCTTTCCTTCCCCCGAAATATGCGGGGCAGCTGCGGGCTGCCAGGCTCCTGTGAGTCAGGCTGCACTGCCATGCCGGGATTAACCACCGACACAAATAATGTGATAATAACTGCAGGTTCTAGGCCCGGCTCAGGGTTCTTCTGTTGACTCGCATCTTCACTGCAGACCGCTCTCCTTCCTCCACAAAGCCCTGGAGTGAAACTGAGAGGGGAGGCTTCATTGATTGTACCTTAGTAAAAATGAGCAAACTGAAACTGGTAAGGTCAATTAAGGTCACAGGGCTGGTGCGTGCAGGGAGCTCTGCCCTAGCAAACACGCCCTGTCCTCGAGCCCCAGCCCCAGAGAGGGACCCCAGGGCTTGAGGAGCCTGTAGGAGGATGAGGATTATGAAAATGAGAATACATATGAGTAGTAATGATAATATCAGTTAATGTTAACCGAGAAATTACTAGAGGCAAACCGTTCACAAGTTATTAAGGCCTAATAACACTGCTGACTCTTAGGGAGATCACTAGATTTGGTTTCCAGGTCTGTAAGGACAGGAGAACCCACCTCTGCTCTTACCAGGTCCCCTGGCCCCCCAGGGGGATGAAGGTCCCCCGAGAGGGAGTAGGGAGGGGACCGTCATCACAGATGTTGTCGGTGGAGTTCACCCACCCCACATGCCCCAGGAGGCTGATACCCTTTACCACGTCTTATACAGGAAGAAGCTCCATTTTACAGAGGACAGAGAAAGGTATCCCCTCAAATCAGTGGCTGAGGAGGGGGCTGCATCAGATCTGTCTGATGCTGAGCCCCTGAGCAAGCTGAGGGAGGCAAGTGGCCAGGACTTCCTTGCCTGTGTCCCCTCTGTGTCTTTTGCCAACACTCAGAGTTCTGGGTCATGAGGGACAATGGACTGAATGTGACTGAGTCCCCCACCCCACTTCTGGGTGCTCCTTGGCTGTTCCTCTGCTGGCCTGGCTCCCAGATGCCCAGCCAGACCCTAAGCCAAGTGCATCTCATAGCACTTGGGTCCTGCCGGCCCAGCCCACGGAGGCCTGCCCACCCAGGGTTGGGTCCAAAGCTGGCAAGGGCTGAAGGCTGGATTGGAGTGAGATAGCCCCAGGGGTATGCCATGTCAGAGACCTGACGTGTGCCTCTGCCCTCAGTCTGATAAGAAAAGACATACCTTTGAAACCCTTTGGAAGCTCTGTGCCTTCCAACTCTGGCCTTTAGAGCAGTGTTTTCCTGTTCCAAGCCTCAATTTCTCCCTCTGCCCAATGGGACTAACCCTTGCCATTCTGCACCCACCCTGGTCTCTAACGGTGGCACAGTTCTCTCCATGGCTCTGGGGATCCAGCAGTGATAGAATAAAATGCCCCTCCACCTGCCCCATTGTGGGGCTCTAGGGACCCCTGGGGCAGCTTCTTGTCATCCCAGGATTCCAGGTGAATAAGACCCAGTTTGGCATCACCACAGCCTTCTCCTCCTGCCCCGCTCCCCGACCCCCCTGGCCTACAAGGTCTGGGCGCCTTAGCTAAGGCACAGGGCAGAGCCAAGGTCTAGCTCCTCCTGCTGCTCAGACCTGGGCACCCAGCTAGACCCTTGGACATGAAGACCTCCACAGTGCTCGTGCCCTTCCACTAGGAACTCTGTGCCTGGGAGATGATGTTGAGGGAAGTTCCATGGGCAAGCATGTCTGCAATGGCAGCAGGCACGGGCTGGTGGGGCCCTACGTGGTCATTTCACCCAATCGGTGTGAAGACCAAGCCTCCTGAGAAATGGGGATACTCTAAAGTATCCCCATTTCTGACTTGCGGACAGAAATTGGAAGGGCCTGTGGGGAACTGTAGCTCCTAAGGGTCCCAATCACCAGACATGACAGTCCCCTAGCTGGCTGAGTCATAAGAATTGCCTGAAACAGTTATTCTACCCACGAATCCCTGGTCACCACATCTAACCTTCTGAATCAGAATCCCTAGGGTGGGGCCTGGGGCTCTGCATTTCTAAGAAGACACTCAGGCAATTCTGTTTTGGGGCTGAGAACTCTCCAGAGAAAAACATCAGGGAGACCTGGACAGACCTGAGTTCAATGCCTCGCTGGTTACGCCATGGGGCTAAGTGAAGCACTGAAAGTCCAGCTGTGGTGGGGAGATGTCTGTGACATGTAAACAGAGTAAAGCAAGGTATAGAACAGCAGGTAGAGTGTGATCCTATTTCTGTCAAAAATAAATTAAAGTGTGCACATGCATGTGTGTGTGTGTGCATGCGTGTGTACCCATGCATGTGTGTGTTCGTAAGTGTGTCTGGGCAGAACAGAGGCTGCAAGGACAGACTTCAAGCCATGGGGGACTTTGGAGGGTTGGACTGAGGGAGACTTTGGGTTTCTACTTTACGAATTTCTCTTTGGCTGGAATTTAGTGCTAGTGAACACTGTTGACTTTTATAATCCAAAAAAAAAGCAAAACAAAATTCCATCTTGAAAAAAGCACTGTTGAGATTGGGAGATGCATTTTTTTTTATTTTAATTTTTTAAATTAATTAATTAATGGCTGCTTTGGGTCTTCATTGCTGCGCGCGGGCTTTCTCTAGTTGTGGCGAGCGCGGGGTACTCCTCGTTGCCGTGCGCTTCTTTGCCGTGCGCTTCTCATTGCGGTGGCTTCTTTTGACGTGGAGCACGGGCTCTAGGCGCACCCGCTTCAGTAGTTGTGGCTCGCGAGCTCTAGAGCGCAGGTTCGATAGTTGTGGCGCTCGGGCTTAGTTGCTCCGTGGCATGTGGGATCTTCCTGGACCAGGGCTCAAACCCATGTCCCCTGCATTGGTAGGTGGATTCTTAACCACTGTACCACCAGGGAAGCCCTGGAGATGCATTTTTATGAATGCGCTTTTTCTTGTAATTTCTCACGATTATGTAAAGCTGCCTGTGTTTCATAAGCCAGGCTGTTTCCTTGGATGTTTTTGAGTTGGGAGCAAACCTCCAGGCGGTGGGTGCTCACCAGTGGGAGGTCCCTCCTGCCCTTGCTCTGCTATCTACATGAAATTCAGGGCAGAGCTATCCTGATGTGCTTCTGCACATCCCCTGAGTGGACACCAATGAGGCGTGAACGGGTCCCGAGCAGCTGTGTTCCTGAATGACAGCACTGGGCATCACTTTGGCAGGTCTGGCCCACGTGCGGCTCCTGGGGCAGGCCTGGGCTAGTGCTGGGGGCCCTACAGTCAGCACGGGGCTTGCAGTGGAGGCAACATCCCAGTCTGGGTCTTCAGAACACTGTCTTTGACTCATATCCGGGGCTCAAAGCCTGTGGGGACCTGGGATGGGTCCTTGTGTGAGGATGTGTCCAGCCTCGTGTCCACCAATGCGTAGCAGAGGGCCCGTTGGACACTCTCTAACGGGCTTGTAGGTTGATGAAGAATTCAGTTTTAATAAATCCATCTCTCCTCTCAATGCCGGAAATTTCCTTCCAGAGGCATTTTTGGGGTAAAGTTTCTTTCGATAATGTTGCCCCCAGGGACGTGAGATGACACACAGTTCAACTCACAGAACCTCTGATTTTTCTGATTTAACTTTTGTTTTTGTTCTTGTTTTTTAAAAACACTGCCCCCCCTCCAAAGGTAAAAGTAAAGTACACTCATTGTAAAAACCTGGAAGGTATAGAAAATTTAGAAGTAAACTAAAATTGTATGTAATGCCACCCAAAGAGGACCACTGGTAAAGTCATTTGGTCGTTTGACAAATTTTTTTTTTTTGGCTGCACCACGCTGCATGCAGGATCTTAGCTCCCGCCAGAGATTGAACCTGTGACCCTTCCAGAGGAAGCTCGGAGTCCTAACCACTGGACCGCCAGGGAATTCCCTCATTTGACAAATACTGATTTATTACAATTGTTTGAAGAAAATAAAAAAGGGTCAAGGGTCAGGGAGAGGGGCTGGAGAGTAGAAGTGGGGGACCCTTCAATAGGTGTTTGCTACTATAGTTTCTTTTGTTTTCTTATTGTCAGGATCACATAAAATTCTCCATTTTTCATTTACATTTTCCCATTAGCATTCCCAAATTCTTCAAAGACATCGTTTTACTAGCTGTGTATTGTCCCATCATGGAGCTATGTCCTCATTATTAACCATCCCTTAGTGATGAGTATTTGGAGTGCTTCCAGGTTTTCACCAAGATGTATTACCCTGCAGTTAACATGTGGTACCTAAATCCTTGTCCTCCTGGCAGCTTAGCTGGGAGTTTTCCCAGAGTTTTCAATGGGAAGCTGCTAGGTCAGAGGGTGGCAACCCTTCTAAAGCCCTTGATACATATTTGGCAATGAGCTCTCCAGGAAGTCTGGTTGTGACTCAGTCACCTCTGCCTCTCAGCCATGTGCTTGGGGGAGAGGGCAGAGGGAGGGAATCCAAGACCTGCATAGCCTTGAGTGGATCCCTGCATGTTTCTGGGCCTCTGTTTCCTCACATTTGTAAAATGGGCTCATTCTTACAACAAACAGAGGTTTCTTCTTGTTTTCCCTTTCTCTGCCTGGGGAAAGCAAATTCAAGGTGGGGAGGCTACCCTCATTTTCACAGCTGTAAGCTCTTCCTGGCAGTGGTATGTAGGCAGCAGGAGGTATTAGACCCCCTTGTCCAGTGAGCAAAGGGAAAATCAATGAGAAGAGAGAATTCTGAGATGAGTTTTATAGATGGTTTTCTCCAGGACACCTGCAGACTCTGGGACCGTGGGCACTGGGCAAGAGCCCCATGACAGGGAGGCAGGGGTGGGGAAAGGGAACCTGGACACAGGGGATAACTCACCAGCTCCTCGACTTTGCTAGAAGTCAGCTCTAACCCCGGTGCACACGGCTCTCTCTCCTTCCTTTCTCATTTTATTGCTTTTTAAAAAAATCACAACTTGGGAATTCCCTGGTGGTCCACTGGTTAGGACTCAGCACTTTCACTGCCGGGGGACTGGGTTCATTCCCTGGTCGGGAAACTAAGATCCTGTAAGCCGCGTGGTACTGAAACTGTGCACCTCAGATTGGGACTTGAATCCACATGCCGGGGCTCGAACCCAGCTTAAACCCAGATTGGGACTTGAACCTACGTGCTGGGACTCGAACCAGTCAGGGTTTGCTTCTTTACTCCCAAATCTTCTCTCTGGATTCACTTTTCTTCTTGCAGAAATGTATCTTTTAATAATTTTTTTAAATAAATTTATTTATTTTTATTTTTGGCTCCGTTGGGTCTTTGTTGCTGCACGCAGGCTTTCTCGAGTTGTAGTGAGCGGGGGCTACTCTTTGTTGTGGTGCACGGGCTTCTCATAGCGATGGCTTCTCTTGTTGCAGAGCACGGGCTTTAGGAGCGCGGGCTTCAGTAGTTGTGGCATGCAGGCTCGGTAGTTGTGGCGCACGGGCTCGGTAGTTGTGGCGCACAGGCTTAGTTGCTCCACAGCATGTGGGATCGTCCCAGACCAGGGCTTGAACCCATGTCTCCTGCATTGGCAGGCAGATTCTTAACCACTGCGCCACCAGGGAAGCCCATCCTCTTGTCTTTATTTTAACTAGCCTTGTAGGTGCAATGTGGTATCTCATGGTGGTTTTGTCACTTACTGCTTAAAAAAAAAATTATACAAATGACAACACATGTTCTTTGTAGAAAATTTGAGAATATAGCAAAATACTCTGACAGTCTGTTTTATATGTCATTCTGAAACCGTGCACCCCAAATTGGAACTTGAACTCACGTGCCGGGACTCAAACCCAGCCAAAACCCAGACTGGGACTTGAACCCACATGGCCGGGACTAGAACCCAGACCAAACTCCCAGTCTTCCAACTGAGATTGCACACCTGGTTTCAGGACTTAATGAAGCTCAGGTTTTTGATGTCTCATTGCAGAAAGGATTCAGTGAGACAAAGTAATAGGTAAGAAGTGAGAAACACTCCACAGACAGAGTGTGGGCCATCTCAGAAGGTGAGAAAGGCACCAAGGTATGGGATTGTCAGTTTTTATAAGGGTGGGTAATTTCATAGGCTAATGAGTGGGAGGAGTATTCCAGCTATTCCGGGAAGGGGCGGGGATTTCCATGAACTGGGCCACTGCCCACTTTTTCATCCTTATGGTTGGCCTTGGAACTGTCATGGCACCTGTAGGTTTGTCATTTAGCTTACTGATGTGTTACAATGAGCGTATACTGAGGCTCGAGGTCTAGTGGAAGTCGACTTGCCCACCATCTTGGACCCATTTGGTTCTAATCCGTTTATGTCATGTCCTCGGGCTATGTCATTCTTTCAAAGGTTGTGCCCTGCCCCCCTTCCCTCCTGTTTCAATTCAGCTAGGCTGTGTCCCCAATTATTCAATCAAACACTAACCTAGGTGCTGCTGTGAAGGTATCTTGTAGATGTGATTAAATCCCATAATCAGTTGATTTTAAGTAAAAGGGATTATTCTAGATAACTGGGTGGATCTGATTCAGTTGGTTGAAAGGCTGAAGAAGAAAAGTGACTTCTTCTGTGGCAGCTCCAGCCTCCTCTGCAGTTTGTGACTTACCTATCAGTCCCCTCGGCCCACCACCTTGGAGCAATCCAATTCTTTGCCACAAATCTTTAATATAGACCTACAGGTTCTGCTTCTCTGCTTGTATCCTGACTGATACACAAAGAGGAAAACTTCATCCCCCATAATCCACCATCCAGAGGTCACTAAGGACAAAATTTTGGTTATTTCCTTCCAGCCTTTTTTTTTCCCTTTTTATCCATGAGCATGAATATTTTAAGTAAGGTCATGATCCCTCTGGTTTATATCACTGTGCATCTTAAATGCTTTCCCGCAGAGTCCACGTGCTTTTCTCCCCCAGAATTATTACTGGCGAAGAGGAAGGTCATCCACTGTCCCCCCGTGGTTGGACGTTTGCGTTGCTTCTGCGTTTATACTGTATCAAACAATACTTGTGCTTTCACTATAGCTAGCACTTGCTTCTGGGAGAGAGGGCTTCTTTTCTGGTCATCACTGTGTGTCCTTGGCCAATCCCAGGACCAGATTGGGTGGTCGACCCTCTGAGTCACCCCCAAAGGCTGGGGCTGCAGGCACCTGGCACTCCTGAAAGGTGAGCACCAGCATGGAGCCCAGCGCAGCCCTGCCAGGCCTGCTTTCCTTGCACACAAAGGAAAAGTGCCTAGTCATTGCAGCTTGCGGTTTGAGTAGCAGAGCCTGGGCACCTCCCTGGGTGGGGAGTAAGGAGCTGCCTCAACAGCCCTCATCAGTTCCTGTCTGGGTGTGCCATGCCAGGCAGGGCTTGGGCAGTGCTATTGACAGGGCACTTCTAGGGCAGCCGGGCCCGCCTGCATGGCCTGCGGCACAGAGTGGGGAGAGACTGTCACCCTGTTCCCTCTTCTGATATCTCCTGGTTTCCCTGAGCAAGCTGGGTGGTAGAGGTGGCTTTTGTTCCTGTAGATATTAAAGATGAACATTTTTGTTTTGCTGTGGGGAGATTAAGTGGATTTTCTCCTGGGCAGTTGTTGAAGAGCTGAAGTGGTGGTTATTTAGGGTAGGGCTGCAGCAGTCTGGAGAAAGGCATGGAGAGGGATCCTTTCCCTGCTTAGAGCCACACGGCTCCTCCTGGGAAACACGAAGCCGTAACAGTGTTTGGCTAGGAGGAACAGTCAGCAGCCACAGGAAGTCCCAAACCCAGGTTGGTTGCCCTCCAAACACAATGGCTTTTTCTCCCCACCCCACCCCTAGAATTAGCAATGACATCTAGTCAGCCTTCCTCCTGGTGACTTTGATGAGGCCTCAATTGACCCTTTGATTCTCTCATGAATTCACTCCTTTGTTGCATTTACCAAGGCCTGTGTGCCAGCACTGGGCTAGATGTTTGGGGAAGAAGATGATCCTGTCTTGGTTCTCAGATCACAGGTCACAGGTCGGCAGGGGCCACACGGCCCTGTCCTGTGATCTGTATAAAGAATTGCCTGCTGAGACTGCAGATCAGGGAAGGCTCCAAGGAGGAAGTGACAACCGACAGCAAATTTTGAACTAACAGTATTCCCTGCCACCAAACTGTACCTGTGTCATGCTGGCATGGGTGATGGGAATTGAGACTATAAACCCATTTCAGATCCGGACCTCGGCTTCCCAGCTTGGCCAGTATCCTGGCAGGATGGCTCTGAGCCACTCCAACGCACCCCCCACCCCCCCACCCCCGGCCTAGGGCTGAGAAAACCCTCTGAAGGGCCATACCTGGGAGGAAGGGATAACAACAGGTGACTGGCAGCAACGCCACTGTCATTTCCAAACGTGCTTCAAAATTCTCCAGGGACCCGAAAGCTTTTTCCACGTTCCACAAACCCAGAGGGAGGTTTGAACTGAACACGTCCAGGTCAGCTCTTGCCTCTGCTGCCCCCTAGCTGGGTGAACTTGGACGGATGGCCTTCGGCAAATCACTCAGTGGTCAGTTCCTTCACCTGGAAAACGAGGCAATGACATGTGTCCCCCAGGTGGTCAGGATGGTCAAAGTCACCCTATTCCAGAGTGACGTGCATCCCTGCTCCCGAAATCGCAGTTTACCACGGAGCCCAGGCTAAGGGGACAGGGCAGGCGTGTGTGGGGCTGTGCCCATAGTGTCCAGCACTGAGTCTGGGACAGAACAGCTGCTACCCCCAGCCCCAAGGGTCAGATGGGGACCAACAAATAGGGTGTGTGTGTGTGTCTCTCCCTCCCACCTTCCCTCCTACCTCTCTCTGAGGTTGACGCACCGGCCCATCTTTTAAGGGCTCCAAAGTCCTCGGGGAATGTTAATTAATAACCTCGCCATCTTGGGCTGGAGCGCAAACAGCTCCTCGGTCTCCTTTTGGGCAGGAGCCCAGTGAGTCAGGGCAGGCGATGGAGGGGGGCGGGAGCTGGCTCCCAGGTGTGTCAGCCCTGGACGGGCCCTTTGTGGGAGAGCGGCCGTCTTCTGGGTGAAGGGGAGCTGTGTCAGAGTGAAGACCAGGGCTCCTATTTACGGGGGCATTCTGCGAATTTGTGTAGTCATGCCCAAGCATTCCCATATTTAATATGGAGCATCTGATTATAAATTACTTTAAAACTTCTCCTTTAGATCACAATTAAGGTCTTATTTAAAAATTATGTAGGCATAGGTTACATTCTCTATGAATTCTAGGTCAAAATGGTAAAGGTGAAATGACAAAATATTTGTTTATTTAAAAGGGGGTGAGGTGCCTGCTAGGGTGGAGACCACACAGTAAGTGGGGGTGTTGGCCGGCAACATTGCTAGCATCGCCTTTCCCATCAGGGGGCCTGTCGGGGTAAGGGTCAAACAGAAATCAGGGAAGCTTCTCAGTGCCAGCAGGACGGGAGAGGATGTTAGCCCTTCTGTCCAGGGGAAAGACCCCTGCCTGGGAGAGGCTGGGAGGGGCAGTCTGTGGGGGCAGGAACGTGTCAGATATAGAAACAACAAAACGGGGCTTCGCTAGCAAAATGTGTAGGGGTCCAGATTTTTGTACATGCTTCAGAAGCCAGGGCGCCATTGCCAACACTGAGAAACCCACAGAACATGGTGGGTGGTTTGCTGGGGTTGCCTCTAGAGCTTTGCCAGGGCTCAGGCAGTACCAGACCCATCTTTCTGGAGGGGCAGGGACGTGGTAAGCAAGCAGCAGTTCCTGTGGACTGTGGCCGCCTTCTCAGCTCCAAATTCTGGGGCCCTTTTTAGACTGATGGGCTGACGTCAGTCTAACCACAGCCAGGGCCTCTGCCCCTTCCCAGGATGACAGGAAGCTGGTGTCGTGAGTGGCCCTTTCCCAAGGCTGCACTTTGAATGGCCTCCACCTCCGAGGGATGTGGGAAGGGTTAAGGAATGCACACAGAGCACACAGCACACAACAAACGTCGGTTATGATTACTTGTGGGACTGTACTTCAAATATATTCAAACTTACGTGAAAGAAGTACCTGTGAAACATGATGTGACTGTCATGCGGCCTCTGTATCACCTCCTTCCGAGCCATTCTACCGCCGGGCATAAGAGCTCTCTTAGTAGTCAGCTTTACTTTTAGCTAATTTGCCTGGTGAACCTGAAGAGATATATGTAAGCCCCATCCGCCCGCCCGCCCTGCCATGGGTTCCGTCTGCATGAGCGTGGCAGCAAACTTAGACAGGTGGAGAATCTTGAATTGATCTAAGCCCTTTAGAAACCTGTTGGCGTCTTCCCATTACATTTGGGGGTAACAGAGACCCCAAAAGACACGGTCTAAAGGAGAGAACGCAGGCTGGGCTCCAGGGTTTGCTTGGTTTAGTGACTGTTTTGCTGCTCCTCCCTTCAGCTTTCCAAGAACCTGGCTTCATCTTTAGAGGAAACCACATGGCCGGATTTCTAGCTGCCCATCCAGGAGAGACAGGCTGGTTCTTGTAGCTCTGACAAACACAGAAGCCTCAGCAATTTCTAACTCACACACTTACTCAAAGACCAGGTATTTTTTAAAGTTAATCACTTAATTAATATTTATTTATTTTATTTTTGGCTGCGTTGGGTCTTTGTTGCTGCATGTGGGCTTTCTTCAGTTGCGGAGGCGGGGGGGCTACTCTTTGTTGCGGTACGTGGGCTTCTCATTGCGGTGGCTTCTCTTGTTGCGGAGCATGGGCTCTAGGCACGCGGGGATCAGTAGTTGTGGCTCACGGGCTCTAGAGCGCAGGCTCAGGAGCTGTGGCACACCGGCTTTGTTGCTCCGCGACATGTGGGATCTTCCCGGACCAGGGCTTGAACCCGTGTCCCCTGCATTGGCAGGCGGATTCTTAACCACTGCGCCACCAGGGAAGCCTAAGACGAGGTATCTTTTAGCAACAGCATGAACCAGGATCCATAAACGGTGAGTGAAAACATCATTAGAAACAACCAGGAAGCCTAAAATCCCAAACCCTATGGCTCTTGTTCACGATCCAGTGGCCTTAGTTTTTCACGAAATTCCAATGAACCTGGTTACCTGGTTTCCTAGGTCATGACAGCTAAAAAGCAGCACGTGAGTAGGTCAAACTAGCTTTTAATAAACAGTGGTAATGTGTGACCTAAGGAATTATAGAAAGCAATCTAGAATAATTTATCGTGGAGGCAATGGAGTCAAGAAAGGAGTTCTAGACCAGCCCTCTGGTCTGCTTGGCTTCGGGTCCCTAACTCAGTACTGGCTTAATAAGCAGCAGGCCCTGTCACTCTCGGCTTCAACTCCCTTCTCCCTAAAATGGGTTATTGTGAAGATCAGGAAAATAATGGACAGCAATGCTTAAGTGCTGAATGAGCATGCATTAATGATGACTGGGGTGTGTGTACAAAAGTCATAAAGCAAGGGTTAAGCATATGCTCTGCTCTAAAAAAGCAGGCAGGTATGTCAAACATTTTAGAGAGAATCTCATTTGGAAACACACTTAATGTGAACAATTACTAGGGAGATATATGATTAACACTTTTTTCCTTTTCCCTATGTCCCACAATGATGACATTTTACTTTCTTCCCTCCCTCTTTCCTTCCTTATCATCCTAGATGCCTGGCACATATGACAACTCAACACACATAAACTGAGTGAATTTGGGAAGTGACCTGGAAGGTTAAGTCCCCTGTAAAACAGTGTTTTTGGTCATGATTAGACCTGTACCCTCCATCTGGGGAAAACTCAGAGGAATAAACGGAGTTGTTTTGTTCTCTCACCTCACTCCCTCTCAGCAGTAGGAGACTCTGGAAAAGTGTAGCAACTCATTCAAAAGTTCCTATTTCTGTAAATTCAATAAAAACACAATTAAAATTTAGTAGGTGCTAAAACTTGGTTTTGAACTTTTATTAAAAAAATATATTTGCAAACATATAAAATTTAGGATGAAAAATGCTCATCTGAAAACAGGTAATAACTTAATATTTGCAAACATACACAGATGGTATAAAATCCATACCATTAAAAATGTTAATGATGCTGTATTGCGCTCATGGAACAAAAATCTTGCTGTAACCCCAGAGCTTCTCATGCTCACGTTTCAGGGCGCTGAGACTCTGGTACACTGAAGGTCATGAGAGCCACATGGCCAAAGCAGGAATACAGAATAAAAAACCATTTAGAACACATACTGTTAAAAACACGTTTCTTAAGGAATCACACAGATAAAAGGGAAACACAATTTTGCATTTTCCCCATTCAAAGTGAACGATATTGCATCATAGCATTTCAAATGAAGATGTCAAATACAAAACTGGGTGAAACATTGCACACATCTCTCCTGCTGAATTTGCTGAAAAACAGGCTCCTTGAGGCCCCGGCCCACTCAGGGAAATGTTCTCAAGCACAGCTTTAAAAAGCTCAGTGTAAGTTGCTTTACTTGTTTCAGATCTTAACGTTTTAGACACCTGAAAACACAGGGCACTATTGGTTCCAGAAGGCCCTTTGAATACAACTGAAGAAAACCAAAGACAAGTAAGAAAGAAACACGTGCTCAGCAGCAAACGCGCAGCAAGAATGCAGGACACACGTCCGTGTGATTCCTCGTCTTCACTCACGTGGACTGAGCCCACTCGTGCCTGTGTTGCCTCTCATTCCTCTGTGTTTCATTTTGCCCAGAGTTACAGTATGATGGCTAATTTTGTTTTTTAAGCAGTTAGGCACCTTCAATTTCATGTTGCATTGTTAGTAATACAATGGCAGTTATGGCCTCTACTACCAAAATGAGAAAATTTCAAACTACATTCTTTGGGGAGGAGAGTAATAAAGCTGCGTGGTTTAAAAATATTTACCTAGTAGAAGATTTGATGGGGTTTAAAATTTTTACAAGAAAACATGGGTGGAAAAAGAACAATTCTTGACATGCAAAATCGGGTCATATTCTAAACTTAGCCTGTGCATCCTCCGGCAGAGAAGGACCCAGGTCAACTTGGGCTCTTAACAAAACCCCACTCCCAAAAGCCTTCCAAAGTAAGCCATGGACACTCACATTCACATGCAGACGGCATGAATGCTTCTGAAACTGACAGTCACTTGAAAACCTAGGATTCAAAGTCACACCTTACAAACCTCGGGAGAGATGCACAATGAGGAGGAGCTTCTTCCTTAAAGGAAAGGAGCAAGGCTGTTTGGGAGGTGGGAGTCCATTCAAAGACACCACATCAACTACAACCAAAGAAGGTAGTGCCACCCACTCAGGTGAGGGGGGGGGCATACAGACAATCACGGTGACCTAAATGCAGGTCACCTGAAGTTGCAAACCTAGCAAGAAGCATCTCTGTTTTGGTGTCCATTTTGATTCACCTAAGGTTTAAAACTAAGATTCCAGTAAAGTCACTGCAGCAATGTAAACATGCAACCTAAACTAGCATGAGGTTCTGGACAGAAGCCTGAATGAGGAATAAGGCAACTGAACTGCGACTTTCGGGCCAGGGTCATCCAACTGCAACTGTTCAGGCTTGGCCTGACTTCTCTAGGGACTCATTCTGGCCTGAACTTCCTAGTCATCATGACGGGGGACTTCTGGCTTCTGAATTTTCAAAATGCTTTGAATACATAAATCTGGGAGTTGAAACAGGTTTACCCTTTTCAAGTCTCCATGACTTGGGCACTTAAAAATTTACTTTCACACTAAGGAAACCTTATCACAGATTCTCTTTACTGTCTGTCATATTCATTCCTTGGATTAAAGGGTGAAAATTAACAGATCTGATTAAAGACCCTCTTCAGGATATTCTCTCAACTCTCTTGTAATATTGTCCATACTCAAATCATCATTTCAATTCAAATGTCTATCATAACAAGAATCCCTCGATTCTTCCACTTACCAAAGCCCACTGAGACTACACCTGGGATGCGAGCAAACCTACCAGGGCAACTGTTTTCTGAGAACAGTCACGTGGCTCCCTGGACACCATCTCCTGGTGTCAGCAACACTTCACGTCTTACTGTAACCTTCTCTTTCCCAGGTGACACGCAAGCAATTCATTTTTGGTTGCTGAATTTACACACTACCTTTGAAAACAAACTATTCCTAATGGAGTATGAGAACTTAAAAGCTTCCCTGGCTTCTGCGCAATTCACAAATAACTAGGTAAATGCAATAGAAGACACTAAATTGGGAAGCAGAAAAGTTGCCCAGGAAGCATGTTTAGATTAACAAAAGCCAATCAAGGTATTCTTTATGCTAAAAAACTAAGAGCAAACTAAAACAAGTATGTAATTCACAAGTAATTTTCTAAAATCTCAGCTAGAAAAAAAAAATCTGTGGACTTATGATTGAGTTACCATTAAAGCTTAAATGATTGTTCCCGAGGAACCATTACATCTGTCAGCATTATTCACAGCTAATCCTTATGCTAGCTGGTTGAGCCAATTGGGTTTTACCCCATCATTAAATAGTGCTCAGAAAAGTAAGCAGTGCATCTTAATTGGTTAAATACTACAAAATGACCTGTATCATAGAAACGAAGACATTTTCATTCAAAGAATATCTTAAAATTACTATTGCTGAAATAAATCAAAATCTACATTAAAATATTACTAATCACCATTACATGCCATAAAAGAATAAATATAAATCATGGCAGATCAATAGCAGCATAACAAAGCATCTTTACATATTTTCACACTTCGGGCTGCAAAAGTACTCACAGCCTAGGAATACATTGGTAAAGTTCTGAATTTCACACTTTGTTTTTAACTCCATATTCTATAATAAAGTAAGGGCAGTGTGAATAACAGCTCCCTTTTCTGCATAGCTTTAAAACTATTCTCAGTAGACTTGAGGAATGGAACCAGAATGGCTTTGTCAGATTGGTCCACTGGTCCTTTTGTCAAAGTGTTAAGGAAAACAATTAACAATGACTTCTCACTGTGTTTAGACAGAAAAGGAAAATAAGGCTATGATTCACACACAAATGTAACATTTTCAAAACCACTGGAGAGTAACTTAAAGTGAAGATTTCTGATAGAATTCGGGCCTTACCAGTCCCAGCCTTTATTTCAAAGATGTGCCACGCCTGCTCCCATACCATGACAGGGCCTGCAGGGCCTGATTCCAATGTATCCCCACACTGGGAGCCTGCCACGTGGCAGCACTGGGGACACTTAAAAACAAAACACAATTAAGAAATTTCAGAACTTTTAAGGCCCAAGTGAGGCATTCATATAAAACATACTTCACTTGAACAAATCAGTCCTAATTTGCCAGCTTAAACTCTGACCCTTAAAACACGAAGCTACTTTGCACAGAGCTGACTTCTGCTCTGTTCTGAACTTGACTACCAGCCCAATGCTCAAGTTTTTAGGGGGGGAGTGGAGGGGAGAGGGGTGCAGACTGGGCTGAACTCTGACTGCTGCAAGGCTGGTGACCCCTTTTCCCTAAGACCTTGAACGTGAAAGTGAGTTGAAAATCAGATTCCTTATTTCACAAACTTGCTTAGATCTGATGAAAACACCCACACAACTCAACACAATGGTCTTTTTTTTTTTTTTTTTTTTTTTTGTCAAAACAAAGGTCTGCTGGTGATGCTTCACAGTGAAACCTCCATTATCACTGGGAACGTCACTTGGAAAACATTCTTAAGGAATGAGTCTCTTTCTCATAGGCTCAATTTCAGGATTCTCAAAACTCAATGTTCTGTTTAGAAGTTTCCATGATGAGGCCTATTGTTTCTGAGGTCGCCATTCTGCCTTTGGATCGACTCTGCTCCAGTCATAGGTTGTGGCTGTCTTTGTTCTTGGTCAGAACCTGCAAGTAGACTTCATGAAGCGTACTAAGGAAGCTGGAATCATTCTGGAAGAGATGGTAATGTCACATTTACCTCACTAGAGCTTACTTTCTTGATAACCGCTTAGGAAGAAGCTGTATACATGATCTGTATAACTAATTACCCAAAGAATCCCACCACCCAGAGATAACCATTAATATTTTGGAATTCACTCAGATATTCTTCCACCTGGAGCATATGCCCAAGAAGAGAGAAACACTGGTTCTGGCTAGTCGTGAATTTTCTTTATGAGCTGATTTTCTAAGAAGTCATACAATTTTTTTATTTTTAAAGAATGAAATTCAAAGATGAAATTGATGCCCTACATACCTTAATTAGATGTATTAATGTATCCTGGAGCTGAGACTTGCTGAGGATAATGGAAGGCTTTCTTTGATTTTCTGATGTTCCAACAGTGAGAGGAGAAGGGGAGCTTGCTTTCCTCTCAAGGTCTGAGGACCTTGTAACTGTCTGCTGGAAAACACTTGGGGACAGCAGGACTGAAGACACTGCCGAAGTTGTTGCAGGAACCAGTGGGGGGCCTGCCACCTGCAGGGGAACAATGGTCATTTTGCACCGTCAGCAGCCACGTTGATTAGTGGACGCCTGATAACAAGCATAAGCAGCAGGAGACTGGAGCCCAGAGTCCAGTGCTAACTGTTTGGGGTTCAGATAAACATTCAGGAGCAGCATCTGGGCATTTTACATCTGGTTAGGAAGCTTGTTAGCTGAAGGATAAAGAGTCCATTTATATGATAAGGATGCTCTAGAGTTGTTATGAGAAGCCAGGCCCGATCATCACAGAAGGGGGACCTGATAAATAACAGCAGGGTATGTACAGTAAGAATAGTCCTGTGATAAATCAAACATGTAAAGTTTTTCCATGAGGGGCACAGAAATGACTGGAAGAGGGCGTGAATGAACTTCCTGAGGTGATGGAAATGTTACATACCTTGGCTGGGTCATTACCCAACGGATATACGTATGTTAAAACTCAATTAAAAAATCTGCATTTTATTATATGTAAGTTTTATTTCAATAAAAAGAGAATTTAAAAAAACCCAGTTATATGAAGCATTAGTTTCTTTCTTTTTAAAAATATTTATTTATTTGGCTGTACTGGGTCTTAGTTGGGGCATGCGGGATCTTTTAGTTGTGGCACGTGGGATCTAGTTTCCTGACCAGGGATCAAACCTGGGCCCCCCTGCATTGGGAGTGCGGAGTCTTAGCCACTGGACCACCAGGGAAACCCTGAGCCTTAGTTTCTTTGGTGGTGTTCAACGTATTTATTGTATCATTACAGGTATCAAAGATAAATATATATATTTTTTGTGGTACGCGGGCCCCTCACTGTTGTGGCCTCTCCCGTTGCGGAGCACAGGCTCCGGACGCGCAGGCTCAGCGGCCATGGCTCACGGGCCCAGCCGCTCCGCGGCATGTGGGATCTTCCCGGACTGGGGCACAAACCTGTGTCCCCTGCATCACAGCAGGCGGACTCTCAACCACTGCGCCACCAGGGAAGCCCCCAAAGATACATTTTAAAAACATAAATCTAATATCTATCTCCTTTCATTTAGATGTACTTCTGGGCTAATAACGGCTAACCATCAGAATACACAAAAGAGTAATAATTAGTATTTTAAATAACTCTCACATTTTGATACAATCAACAGAGAGCTATATATTTTTTTCCTCTTATCTGTCACCCTCCTCATTTACAAATAGCCAAGAGCTAGCCATAGTTTTGAGAATGTGGTTTCTGGGTTCTGAGCCATTTGGTTTGTTTTTTTGGTGCAACACCAGGCTGAGAGCTCCCGCCGATCACCATGCAGCGGACAAGCTACAGAAAAGACCCGTTAACAAGACCAGTCAGAAGCTGGCTATACTTTAAATTCTGAGACTTGAGGAGCGGTGTAAAGGCTCAAAGGCAAAAGGAATGTAAAAGTTTAAGAACTGAAAAAAGTAAGTGTGCATGTCAAGGCTGGTAGGTAATGGAGGATGAGGGCAACTTTTAAAAAATGAGGCAGGGGGGCTTCCCTGGTGGTGCAGTGATTGAGAGTCCGCCTGCCGATGCAGGGGACACGGGTTCGTGCCCCGGTCTGGGAAGATCCCACATGCTGCGGAGGGGCTGGGCCCGTGAGCCATGGCCACTGAGCCTGCGCGTCCGGAGCCTGTGCTCCGCAATGGGAGAGGCCACAACAGTTAGAGGCCCGCGTACCACAAAAAACAAAAACAAACAAAAAAAAAAACAAAAAAAAAAAAAAAAATGAGGCAGGGGAGACACAGCAAGACCCAGAGCACACAGCCCTGGGAGGCTTTGTTGTCAGAGCAACGGGAAGCCAATGAGAGCATCGTAGTGATGCTGCCCTCTGTTTACTGAGACACCACAGCTCTTCCAGGGCAAAGACAATCTCCTACTCATAGGGACCAGGCTGACTTGCTCTCAGCAGTCGCCCATTCACAAACACTGAGTGACTGCCCCTGCTGTGGCCCACCTGCCCTCCCATACACACAGTCAGGGAAGACATCACTGCAGACAGATGCCTTGAGGCCTACAAAGGCCACAGCAATGAACTCTGCCTGGGGGAGCAGGAGGGGGCGTCTAAGATGGGCCTAGGCTTGAAAGCCAAAACTTTTCACTCAAGTGACAACGTTTTACTTCACACTCAGCAGAAGAACTTAAACATACTGTGCTCTTCAGAAAAAGGGAATCCTTACCGGGATGGCACTGGATAACATCATAGGCTGGGCAAAAACTTCAGGATCCTGGTTTTGCTGCATAGACTGCAACGTTTAAAAAGAAAAGATGAACAGATGTAGCAAGTTTCAATTAAGATTTCTTAGTTACTGTGGAAAAATCTAGGTTAGCAGCAGTAAGGAATAGTTCAGACATGATCTGGTTCCTAGACTCCTGAGGGGAGAGGCTGACCAGAACTTGTGACAATGCAGAATGAGAGCTCTGGGACAGTACCCGACCCCCTTCAGTTCCACCCAAGAACAGGGGTGCGTGCAAAGCCTTGAAAGTGTCTCTAAGGAAAAAGCTGAAACCTGTGTCTCTTATAAGAGCTGGGACAGCCCAAGCCTATTTTTGCTGTTGAGGCTGTAGAGATGCAAGATCCTGGCAGTGTGATACCTCCTGATAAGGTGATTTAAACTTTGGACAGGTGGCACTAAATAGTCTTCATACAGAGTCACAATTCCACATGTTAAATTTTATCCCCATTCCTGTGCAGAGCAAATACATTGGAACTCAATAAAGCCCAAGGTCCTAAAATTCAATACTGCCACATAAATGAAAATGTACATGTTTGTAAGCTTCCTTTGCAAGGAGGCATGCTGGAGAGCAGGGTGCCATCCTAGAAGGCAAAATCTGGAGCGGGTAGCATCCCCAACCACTGCTGGTTGTACTTCCAGAACAACAGGAACAGTGGCGGCAGACACACTGCAGGGGTGTGATACCTTACTGTTAAATAGAACATTTTCTCTCCTCCTTATACTGCAGACAGAAACGGCAAAAAATGACAATTTAATGATGTAACCGGGACACTAGGTTTCCTCTTTTTCTGTACAGAATTTCAATGGAATGGAAAAAATACTCCATTAACTAAGAAATAATATTCAATTATTATGATGGGCTCTTCTATATAATATTATTTGGTAAAATGTTAAGAGTTGGGGATTATAATTATTAAAGGGCATGAGACTAAAACCCTGAAAGGTTCTACTCCCTTTCAGTTCTCTGATCTTGCACAAGTCACTTCCAACTCTGACCTGACTTCCTCACTTGTAAACTCACCGACCTTATAAATTGAGGGACAAGCCTCTTCTTCACCCCCACACCCACTTCACCACTAAGTCCCACTGACCCTACTTCTTAACAAATCCACGGGTCCACACTCCCCAGTGCAGGCCCCCACCAGCTCAAGCCTGGGTGACTGCCCCAGCCTCCTTCCTGATGGGTCATTCTACTTCCATCTTCTCCTTTCCCGGCATGCCACCCTTGGCTCAAAGCACTTAAAAGACTCCCCAGGGCCCTTAGAACAAACCTCTAACTCCTTGACACAATTTACAAAGTTTTGCTCATCAACAAATACCTGCTCCCCTACATTTCTTTCCAGGTAGATCCAGCCACAGTGCAAGTTCAGCAAATGCCCTCTCATGTCCAGGCCTCTGTATGTGCTATTTTCCTTGCTTCCACATACTCTTCCTACCTCTAGAATAGGTCTGGCTAACTTCTACTGAGTCTTCAGATCTCAGCTGAACATCAGTTTCCTGAGGAAGCTTTATTTGACCCCAGACCTCCAAATCTGGGATGGTCTGATGGCAGCCCTAACGCTCCTGGCACAAGGCAGGCACTCAGTGAGAGTACTGAGGGAGCCAGGGATGGAACAAAGATTGGGATAATCTGGATCTGTGGTCCCAAGTCAAATAAGAACTTCTGGAACTGTTAGGCAAAAATAAACAAAAAACCCTAAAATGTACACCCAGGAAGGAAAATACAAATACTGTTTCTTAGCTTTTATCAGTTGAAATAACTTTGGGAAGTGAATTGAGTTACAACACCAGTTACCAATGGTCTGGCTGATCACTGCAGGGCTTCTCTCTCCTTTCTTCTAGCTCCTGACACACTCAACAGCTGTCTCTTTAAACAACTGTCTCCTGTCAATTAAAATCCAGGTCTTTGCAGTTTCATCCCACCCAGTTACAGCCACCCACCCTCCTGCCAGTACCTGAAGGGGAGCAAGCACCATGTTGCTCAGGGAGGCTGAGGCTCTTGCTGCTGCTGTCTTCGTGGGAGGCTCTATGAAGCTCTCAGGTGTGGCCAGCTGGCCAGCTGCTGCAGAAAAGCTGGGTGCCACTGCACCTTTCCCAAGTGACTGTGTCTGTATTTGGTCATGCTGTGGGGTCAACCTGAGTTTCTGGAGAAGATCAACGCTTGGGAGGGATGTACCGGCTGTGTTTGTCACACTCAGCGGGGCCCTGAATGGGCTCTGGCTGGCAGTCAGACTGGTGTGGCTCAGCTCAGGGACTGGCTGACTCAGAAGTGGAGACCTCTGTCTAGGTGTGGTCTTCACTGCTTGCATCATGGTGGTGTTTCGGGGTAGGCTTGGGGGAGCCTGTCCAGTAGAAGCTTCTGCTGGTAGAGTAGGACTAAGCACAGGGTGCAACGGGATCGTATAGCTTGGGGCCTGCTTTTCGCTGGACTGTGTGATGGAGGCAGGAGTGATTAGCACCGGGGTGGTGACTTCAGGCTGGACTGAGTGGTGGGCAGCAGGATGGACACCCAGGTTTTCCGACTGAGGGGCCCCTCCTGGCTCAAAGGAAAATGGTAGGAACGAGCTGGGCTCTTTCTGGGAGGCATCTCCTGGCAGCTTCTCCACTTCTTCTGAATCCAGACCCAAAACTGTTGGCTGTTCCTTTGGCAAAGAGGTTCCAAATAATTCTTCCACTGTCAGATGTTTGTGTCCAGACGGAGCAGACTGAAAAACAAATCAAACCACCCAATGAAAGAAATCTCTTGCAAACCAGCGCATCTAAACTTCCTTTCCATCAACCAAAACAGTTTGCAGAAGCAAGGTTGGGTGGAGTCTGAAAATAGGAAATGGAACAAACTGAAGATGTTCTCAGGATTAAGGCCTAGGTACATCTATCTGGTCTCCCCAAGGTGGTGGACAGAAATCTGCATTAATAGTAAAATTCCAATTTTCCGGACTCTAGGTGGTAGCTTAGAATTCACCTTTTTTTTGTTGGCAAACAGATATAAGGTGAAGGGGCAATTACTTTACTTCAAAGTTAATTGTGCCTAATTGCCCTATGTCAGTCACACATGGTAGGGAAATTACACTCAAGAGGACAGAGGGACCAAATGCTGATCAAGCAATCATACCTTTATTTTCATGACTTTTGACTAAAAGGTAGGCACTGCACCTTGAGGACTAGGCCTCAAATACCAGAAAATAAAATTAACTATTAAAGAAAATTAAAGTATAGCTGATACAACATTATATTAGTTACAGGTGTACAACATAGTGATTCAATATTTTTATAGATCGTACTTCATTTAAAGTTATTATAAAATATTGGTTATGTCCTCTGTGCTGTACAATATATCCTTATATCTTATTTATTTTATACATAGTAGTTGGTACCTCTTAATCCCCTACCACGATCTTGCCCCTCCCAATTTAATCATTTTTTAAATAGCTAGCCATTCCTCCTTCCTACTCCCGAATCACAGAATCCTTAAGAAAAAGCGAAGCATTTAAGCCTGAACACGTTACATTTACATATAGTCTAGTGATCTGGTTTACTGACGCCACTGCAACGACTCAAAGGAGAAATATTCGTGCCTCCCACTTGTGAGCTTTCCTGCCCCTTCCCTTCAAGGACTATTGCTGAATTCATTTAACCTTTATTTGCTGAGTATGCACGGGGTGGCAGGTCCTGCTCTGACCTGGGCCCAAAGGACATACCAGGAAGTAATGACAAAGAGTCCTACCCTAACAGAGCTTACATTCTCATGGGAGACAAAGTACTCTGAGAACACAAGCAGCCTCAACTTACGGTTTTATCCCTAAAGTGTATGGACTTCTTAGTTGTTTACATATATGTTTACATGAAAAAAAAATTCACTGAAAACACATGATTTTCAGGGCCCCAGAAAGTCTATAAAGGCCTTAAAGTACACTGCATCTGAAATACAATGATGATAACACTATGGTATGATCCCATTTCTATAGGAAAACAAGCTCAGTTTTCCCCCAATGTTTGCTGCGTCCATTTGACAAATAATTAATGGTGTTAACCAGGTGCCGGGGCATTGGGCTGTGAAGGGTGGGGAGAAGAAGAGAGAGGGAGCTTCTGGGCAGCAGGCTCTTAAGGGAAGGGGGTTAGGGATCCCCTCTGTTGAGAGACAACAGGGAAGGGAGGACTGAGGATGCAGGGGAGCTTACACATAAGGGACAGAAAAAGTTTCGGGGTCGCCGCTGTGCACTTTCTCCCTGGTGTCAGGGCAGAAGCACCTGCTGGGTGAGAGAGAGGTGGCCGGGAGAGCGTAGGGGGTGCGGAATAGCTGTTGTGGAGGAAGAGGCAGAGCCTCCTCAAGTTGTAAAAAAATCACAACTTCATACCAAACCATTCATTATATCTTAGAAAATAGTCAATGAAGAGAATTCTATTAATATTAAAGCTAACATAATGTATCTTGGCAAGTTAATGTGACGAGAGGCTTTGTTTAGGTGAAGGAACTCTCACGTGGCACATTCAGGCCCCCGCTAACAATGCTGTAGCGAGACGAGTAAGACTGTCTTGTCACAACACTTTCTAGCACTTCAAGGGATTTTCCAGATTCACAGTCTCACTCCAAATACTAGGCAGCACTAACACCTCATCATAAACTGTGGATGTGAAGAACTGCAAAAGACTTTATATGGTTTAATATCCTTACATTTTTACTTCTGGAAAACTGCAGAGCTTAGGGTCTGAAATAACAAGTACCTAGGTTCAAGTCCCAGCTGTTAACTCGTAAAATTACAGCATTTCTATGTAGTGCGCTCATTTGAAAACTGAGGGCAACTGTGGCTAATTGCCTCACAGAGCTGTTGTAAAAATTAAGTTCTCGATATAATGTCTGGTGCCCAACAAGCATTCAATAATTGGGAGTTGGCTATTATCATCATTATATGAACCCAGATACAGTCTTTTTTTTTTTTTGCTGCAAAAAGCTTTATTGTTTCCATTTGGTCCAAGGCTTGCGAGATGGGTCCAGGGTGGTTAAAAAGCTGCCTAGTGGCTGCAGAGAGGGGCTTCAGGCAGAAGCCCTGACACCAGAGGGGCTCCTCAGAGGCCGCTGGGCTCTGGAGGCTCTTAATCATGCTTGAGGGTGAGACTTTCGAAGAGATACTCGCCCAGCCCAGCCTGGGGACCAAACAGCTTGCGGAGGTTGGTCAGGCGGTGACTCATCTTCTTCATGAGTTTCACCTCCTTATCTAGGAAGTGGCTCTCCAGGAAGTCACAGAGGTGGAGGTCTGGGCGGGCAGAACCCAGGGCATGCAGATCCAAAAGGCCTGGTTCAGGTTCTCCTCCACGAGAATGGCAGCTTCCAAAGTGTCCTGGGTTTGTAGCCCACTCATCTTGAGATGGCTTCTGCATGTCCTCGAAGAGGGCACGGCTGCCACGCTGGTTTTGCATTTTCAAGAGACGCTGGGCGCCCTTGCACTTCTTCCCCACCAATTCACAGAAAAAGTGGCCCATGTCCTCCAGAGCCACGTTGTCGTGGTTGAAATAGAAGCCCAGAGAGGAGGCAGGTGTAGGAAGCCCGCAGATGCATGCTGACCAGGCAGCTGATGGCAGCCTCCACCTTGGTGGAATAATTCTGACGAATCTGGGAGCTCAGGGTTGATCGGTAATGAGGAGTTATGCTCAAAAAATGGTGTTAGCTGGTCCTGGTGGCCAAGGATAGCTGAGTGGCTGATTCTGAAGGTTGAGACTGGAAAAAAGGTTGGAGGGTGGTCGGAGGCTGGAGCAAGAGGCGTCCCTGGGTCTCTTCCGTCCAAACACTGTTGAAGCAAGAGACAGATCTGCGGGACTGGTGAGCACATTGCCCCACATATACTCTTTAACAGCAATTATGATAAATCTGTGTGTGGATATGTTTTAAAGAATATCAAATAATATGTGGGGATATTAAAAATCTATTAAATCCTTTTAGAATATCATCCCCTATAATGCAAAATAATAACAAAACCACTTGATGGGATATGGAGGCTGTGCTATTATAAATCACCCCATTGTTCCCTGAGGCAAGGAGTCATTAAAGACACAGCTGTTTGTTTAGAATTCACTGGTAACGTTTCAAATCCATTCAAAGTAATCTGAAATAGACAAGGAATTCTGATATGGGACAGATGTCTCTTTCTCTCTGTCCAGGCCACATAACTGTAGTAGAATGCACAGGTTCCAACTCCAGGCTGAACACTGTGATCTACTCACTTTTGGATCCCTGGCATCATAAATGTCTGCTGATGAGCAGAGAGACAATTCCTTCCCCCTTCCCATTTCTAAAAGTTATGGTAAAATATACATAACAAAAGTTACCAATTTAACCATATTTAACCATATTTATACCTACGTGTAAAATTCAGTGGCATTCAGAATATTCACAATGCTGTCGATTTACACAAGTTTTTCATCAACCCTAATAGAAACTCTGTACCCATTAAACAACTCCCTATCTTCTCTCCCGGTCACCCCCAATGCCCCACCCACAGACCCTGGTAATCTCTATTCTACTTTCTGTATCTATAAATTTGCCTACTCTACCTACCTTGTTTAGGTGTAATCATACAATATTTGTCATTTTGTGACTGACTTAATTTCACCTAGCATGTTTTCAAGGTTCATCCATGTTGTAGCAGGTATCAGAATTTCATTCCTTTTTATTTTTTATTTTTATTATTATTTTTTTGGCTGCGCCTCGTGGCTTGCGGGATCTTAGTTCCCTAACCAGCGATCAAACCTGTGCCCTCTGCACTGGAAGCGCAGAATCCTAACCACTGGACCACAAGGGTATTCCCAGAATATCATTCCTTTTAAAGGCTGAATAACACTCCATTGTATGTATATACCACATTTTGTTTATCCATTCATCTGATGATTGACAATTTGTTTCCACCTCTTGGCTGTTATGAATAATGCTTCATAGAACATTAGTGTAAAAGTGTCTGTTTTAGTCCTTGTTTTCAATTCTGAGGAACAGAACTGCTGCATCATATGGCAATTCCACATTTTAACTTTTTGAGGAACCGCCAAACTGTTCTCCAGGGCTGCTGTACCATTTTACATTACCATAACTCTTGTTGGCCTTTTGTGTATGTTATTTGGAGAAGTTTCTATTCAGCCCTTTGCCCGTTTAAAAAATTGATTTATTTATTTACTATTTTTTGGCTGCACCATGCAGCATGCAGGATCTTAGTTCCCAGACCAGGGACTGAACCCATGCCCACTGCAGTGGAAGCTTGGAGTCTTAACCACTGGACTGCCAGGGAAGTTACCCCTTTGCCCATTTTTGAGTTGGGTTAATTCCTTTTTTACACATCATGTTTAGAACAAAATGGTGAAGACTGCTTGGCAAAAGAAGTGCTGGAAAACTACACTAATTCTTATTCATTAATGCAAATTATGTAGTTTTTTTTTTTGCCACGCCACACGGCATGCAGGATCTTAGTACCCCAACCAGGGATTGAACCTGTGCCCCCTGCAGTGGAAGTGCGGAGTCCTGACCACTGGACTGCCAGGGAATTCCCAATTACGTAGATCTTAACCACCATATTCTTTTATATATATGTGTGTGTGTATATATATATATATATATAAACACGCACAAACCAACATTTAGACATACCTACTTTAAAAAATACAGACCACATTGGGACTATCTTGCAGAAACTTAAGAGTCTTTTCCAGGGAAGAATACTATTTTATGTTATAATGAAAGGAGCAATCCAACAATAGGACATGGAGACGCCTCACCATGAAATACACCTTAGGCTTCGTAAATGACACGATCCAGGTAGCAATTTTTATCTATCTAGTGGAACACAAATCAACTTTTGAACAACTAACATTACCCACATTTACATGTGAAATGTTTCTACACTTACACTTAAAAACTGGTATCTCTAGGGACTTTCCTGGTGGTCCAGTGGTTAAGAACCTGCCTTCCGATGCAGAGGACATGGGTTTGATCCCTGGTCAGGGAACTAAGATGCCACATGCTGCAGGGCAACTTAGCCCGCGGGCCGCAACTGAGTCTGCACGCCGCAAAGAAAGATGCCGCATGCCACAGCTAAGACCCGACAGAGCCAAATAAATAAATAAATATTAAAAAAAATAAATTACCTTCCAAGATGATTAGAATGGTGAATGTCTTATGGGGTTTGATGATAATGTTTATTTCAGTATAGAAAAACAGGGCTTACTTCGAAGTATAAATATTTACTGTATAAATATTTACTAATAAATATTAATAAATATTTACTGAATTAATACATACATCTAAGACTGTTGAAAAAAACTGGTATTTTTTTTAAAAGTCTCTCTAAATCCTCCATTAAAAAATATATACATATTTATTTATTTTCTTTCTTTCTTTCTTTTGGCTGTGTTAGGTCTTAGTTGCTGCACACAGAATCTTTGTTGAGGCATGCGAGATCTTTCGTTGCAGCACGTGGGCTTCCCTCTAGTTGTGGTGTGCAGGCTTCAGAGTGTGTGGGCTCTGTAGTTGTGGCGCGAGGGTGGGCTCAGCGTTGAGGCACGAAAGCTTGGTGGTTGTGGCACACGGGCTTGGTTGCCCCACAAATCTTAGTTGGAATCTTAGTTCCCTGACCAGGGATCGAACCTAAGTCCCCTGCATTGGAAAGTGGATTCTTTACCACTGGACCACCAGGGAAGTCCCCCAAACTGGTATTTCTAATGGTATGAAATCTACTTCATATTAAAAAATGGGACTTCCCCGGTGGTCCAGTGGGTAAGACTCTACACTCCCAATGCAGAGTGCCCGGGTCTGATCCCTGGTCGGGGAACTAAATCCTGCATGCATGCTGCAACTAAGAGTTCGAACACCGCAACAAAGGAGTCTGCATGCTGCAATTAAAAGATCCCGCATGCCTCAATGAAGATCCTTCGTGCCGCAATTAAGACCTGGCACAGCCTAAATAAATATAAATAAGTAAATAAGTAAATAAATAATGAAACCATATGGTAGAATGCTGAACTCTGACGGCAAAAGCAGCAGAAAGTTTCCAATTTCTCCATGCTGCCTCCCTGTAGCTTCTGCCAGGCCAGAGACAGATTCTCACATTTTCTCTGGAATAGGGTGTGTGGTAAAGCTTTAGGGTTTCAGAGGTATCTCACATGAGGCAGAATAAATGAGGTTACGAGGGCAATAAGAGCTATCATAGACAGAACGCTCATTACACATGAGGCCCTGTGCTACACACTTTACACGCATTACTCTATTAATCGGTGAGGGCAGTACTATTATTATTGCCATTTTATAGATGATGACCAAGTACAACAACAGAACCAGACTCCAACCTAGTTCTAACCAGACAGTCCATATTCTTAACCATTATGCCACCATCCTGAGATGTCCATCAAGTAGATGATAGGTTACCTACTCAACTGAATGGTGATATGATCCTCTGGGGAACAGAGGTGCAGCTAAGACTTGAATAAATAAGAGGTGGATACAAGTCAAAAGGTACCAACTTTTGGAAATATGTAACTGGCTGAATCAGTCGCAAGAGGCTGAGTAGGCAGAGCATGCGTCTCCACACAAACTCCCCAAAGCTTTATAGTCTCTGAGTTGTACAGGACCCTCTCTATGCTTCTCTGCCTCTGACAAGAAAAACTGGCTGCATTCCTCTAGTAGCTGGGCTTATTTATTCATGGATTCATCTTCCATCATCCATAGAAAAGGTGAAATTTTATTCTTTACTCATCTTTAAAGACTGGATTCTGAGTTCTGTAATGCCTCACTTAAATCAAGTTTTAGTCTGACCATGCCCCTGGGAATTGGAATTCAATGAGTGACACCATGTATGGTACTCAAAAAAAATTCTAATAAACTGTATCAGGGGACTTCCCTGGTGGTCCAGTGGCTAAGACTCCGAGCTCCCTATGCAGGGCGCCCGGGTTCGATCCCTGGTCGGGGAACTAGATGCTACATGCCGCAACTAAACATCCCGCTTGCCACAACTAAACGATCACACGGGCTGCAACGAAGATCCTGCATGCTGCAGTGAAGATCCCGCGTGCCACAATGAGGACCCGGCACAGCCAAATAAATAAATAAATATTAAAAAACCCCTAAGAAACAAAACAACAACAAAACTGTATCAGGTTTTCCATTGTTCCTTCCTCACCCCATAGCTCTTGCTATTTAGAGAACTTCATATTTCTGTTTGGATTTATTGTGTCCATGTCAGATTTCCTACCTGATAGTGCCCTGAGCACACTAGAAGATACGATTATTGTTAACCACAGGAACCAAAAAAACAATACAAAACAAACTAGAGAAATAGTCCCAAGGGAATTTTAATAAGTAAATTATGAAACTGAAATAAAATTTAATACTAGTAAGGCTTGACAGCATTACTTGCTCCTCAGCACTAGATGGCAGTGTTACTAAACCAACATACAATCTGCATACAGGGCCGATTATGGATTTTAGCTAATTTTAGACATGGCTCTGACAATATCCAGATCTCAATATTTTACAAAATGCTGTCACTCTGGCTATAAAATGGAGTTTCTGGGGGTCCATTTCTTCATTTGGATCTCACAGTAAGTCTGTGAGTTAGGCACTGCCAAGAATCCTTAATCCCATGATTCAGAAGGAAAGGGGAAGTGACTGGCCCACTGGCTGATAAACCAGACCAGAAGGAATCTGCTCCTTCCCTTGCTGCCTCTCTTAACATATATTTTTTAAAAATTAAGTTTTATATAGCACTGCTTTTTTCTTTGATTTTTTAAAAACACAGCATTGCTTCTAATATATGTTTGACCTTTAGGATCCTAAGTCCAAATACAGTAAAAATGGAGCAAAGGAATGTGGTATACAAAATGTGGTTTAAATTAATTACCATCTACATACCTAAAAACTTTATAGATACATTGCTGATGGGAATGTAAAATGGTACAGCCTCTCTGGAAAACAGTATGGCAGGGCAGTTTCCTATTAAACTAAAACATGCAATTACCAAATTACCCAACATTTGCACTCTTGGGCATTTATCCCAGAGTAAAGGGAATTTATGTACAAAAACCTATATACAAATGTTCATGGAAACTTTATTCATAATAGTCCCAAACTGAAAACAACTCAGATGTCCTTTAACAGGTTAATGGTTAAAAATGTTAATTCCACTCAGCAATGACAGGGAACTACTGATATACATAACAATTTCAATGAATCTCCAGGAGTTATGCTGAGTGAAGAAACATAATCCCCAAAGGTTATATATTATATGATTCCATTTATAGAAAATTCTTGAAATGACAACATTACAGACCTGGAGACAGATTAGTCACTGCCAGGGGTTAGGAATGCCAGAAGAAGGCTGGGAGGGTGTGACATATAAGTTTGTGCAATAACAAAAGGGCAACACAGAGGATTCTTGTGGTGATGGAAGTCTTCTGTATCTTGACTGTGGTGGAAGACATACAAAGCTCTACATGAGATAAAATTGCATAGAACTCAATAAACACATGCACATACACACAAATGAATATGAATAAAACTGAGGAAATGTGAACAAGATGGGTATATTGTATCAATATTCTGGTTGTGATATTGTACTGTATTTTACAACCTGTTATCAATGGAGTAAATGGATAAAGGGGACATGGATCTTTCTGTATTATTTCTTACAACTGCATATTAATCTATAATTATCTCAAAATAAAAAGTTTAATTAAAAAACTATGGTTTTCTGGGACTTCCCTGGTGGTCCAGTGGTTAAGACTCTGTGTTCCCAATGCAGGGGGCCGAGGTTTGATCCCTGGTCAGGGAAGATCCCACATGCCATGGAGCAACAAAGCCCATGTGCCACAAATACTGAGCCTGCTCTCTAGAGCCTGTGAGCCACAACTACTGAAGCTTGTGCGCCTAGAGCCCGTGCCCTGCAACAAGAGAAGCCACCGCAGTGAGAAGCCCATGCACCACAACAAAGACTAGCCCTGCTTGCTGCAACTAGAGAAAGCCCGCGCGCAGCAACAAAGACCCAACGCAGCCAAAAAAAAGGGTGGTGAGGGACTTCCCTGGTGGCGCAGTGGTTAAGAATCCTCCTGCCAATGCAGGGGACACAGGTTCGATCCCTGGTCTGGGAAGATCCCACATGCCATGGAGCAACTAAGCTCGTGCGCCACAACTACTGAAGCCCATGTGCCTAGAGCCCGTGCCCTGCAACAAGAGGAGCCACTGCAATGAGAGGCCCGTGCACCGCAATGAAGAGTAGCCCCCACAAAGAGAAGCCCGTGCACCGCAATGAAGAGTAGCCCCCGCTCATCACAACTAGGGAAAGCCCACGTGCAGCAACAAAGACCCAACACAGCCAAAAATAAATAAATAAATAAATAAATACATTTATTAAAAAATAAATAAATAAAATAGGGTGGTGAGAGAGGCTCTCACCTTTCTGGAAGACACTAGAGATCTGAAGGAAGAAAGGAAGCAAGCTACTTCTAGGAGGGAAGTCTTCCAGGCCAAGGGAACTGTAAGTGCAAAGGCCTGTGCTGAGGCAGGGGCATGTGTGGCACATTTGTGGAAAGGCAGGAAAGCCAATGAGGCTGGGAGCAAGGCAGAAAGGTAGAGGATGAGGCCAGGGTTAGGGGGGCCAGATCAGGTAGGGCCTTGTAAGCCACTGCCATGACCCTGGCTTTTATTTGAGTGAGATGAGATACCACTGGAGGAAGGCCATGATCTAACTTATGTTATACCAGGATTACTTTGGCTGTTGGGTTAAGAATAGGGGAGGGAGTGGCAAGGGCAAATGCTGGGAAACCAGACAAGAGGCTACGGCAAAATCCAGATGCAAGATAGTTTTACATGCACCAGGGGATATGACATAAGAGGATGACATTACATTGCTGCCTGTACATACATACTTTGACAGATGAACAACAAATCAAAATTGTACTGCATTAAAATCCTTACAAAATGTTGACTCTGTTAGGTTACCTTAGGTGAAGTTAGGGCTTTAGCTGTACAAACCTTATCTTGGGACCCGGATGGCGTCTCTTCTAGAGTCTCGGTGCTTCCCAGATTGGAGATCTGAGTACTTGGCTGTAACCCAGGACTGGAGATATTTGAATTGCCCATCTGATTCTTAAATTAGAAGGAAAAGTATATCAGGTGAAAAGCTTGCTATTCTTTGGCTCACAAAACAGCATTCAAGGTTACTAGAAATATTATTTTAAAAGTCAAGCATAAAATCCCCCCAAATGTTTGCTCTGGACCTACATGTAAATTAACCTGTACAATAAAATTTCTAGAAAGCTGAGCACCTGATTTTAGACAATAGTGTTAGTAACAACTACTATTTTTATAACCCCTTTAAGGAAAAGCAAATAGCATTACTTTATCATGTACTCTTTTCCATTTTATTTTTTAAGTTAATATATGGTGGAATTAACTTTTGGAGTGCACAGTTCTATTTGTGTACCTATCGCCACAATCAGGATATAAAACATATTGACTCCCTCGTGCTATCCCAATGCAGTCATGCCCTCCCTCCACTCCTGGCAACCAGTGATCTGTTCTCCGGCACTAATTCTGTCTTTTCGGGAATGTCATATAAATGGAATGCTGGCTTCTTTAACTTAGAATAATGCCTTTGAGATTCATCCAAGCTGTTGTATGTATTGGGCTGGCCAAAAAGTTCGTTTGGGTTTTTTCCATAACGATCTTAAAGTTTTTTAACCATTTACCTATAGGAGGACATTTGTGTTGCTTCCAGTTTTTGGTGACTATGAATACAGTTTCTACAAACATTCATGTACAGGTTTTTGTGTGGACAAAAGCTTTATTTTCTAGAGTAAATTCCTAAGAGTGGTAATTCTGGGTCATATAGTAAATATATATTTCTTCTAAATTTTTGTACTTTTATTTTTTACATTTAGATCTACTGACCCATTTTAAGTTGATTTTTATATAAGGTGTTACATTTAGGTTGAGGTTCATTTTTTTGGACATATGAATGTACAAGTACTCTAATACCATCATATATTTTAAAAATTGAATTAAAAAGGTCTTTAGGGACTTCCCTGGTAGTGCAGTGGGTAAGACTCTGCACTCCCAATGCAGGGGGCCTGGTTCAATCCCTGGTCGGGGAACTAGATCCCGCATGTATGCCGCAACTAAGAAGCGTGCATGCTGCAACTAAGACCCAGAACAGCCAAAATAAATAAATTAATTAAAAAGTCTCTAAACATCACTATCACAGATGACAAAACATTGTAATAAAGTGTTTAAAAATTCCTGTTAACTTGTATCTTTGTTCTTAGAAAGAATCCTAAAAAAATGATCACTAGATGGACATGGAATTTTTAGAAACTTATATATTTAGGCTATATAATCGAGCATCTAGTGAGCATTATCTGTGTCAAAATAGACACCAAAACCAGTTTAGAACAGTCAAGGGACCAGACTTTTTAAAAACAGAAGCTCCAAACTCTAGTTCAGAGACAGATTAACTTTCTTGACACCATATTATAAAGATATGTGCCTAGTGCAGGAGTAGGTACTGAATGTGAAATGAATGGATAATATACATTTTTTTCCTATTCAAATGACTTAGTCCTTGTATTATTTCAGAACACCATTTACTCAATGTTACGCATTTAAGCAGAGGTGAAATAGTCTGTGAAAGCTTATCTTCTAACATACTCTTTATGCAACACCACCATCAACCAGTATCAACACCTTATGGGGAATCCTTGGAACTGAACTGTATTAGAGAAAATTTAATGGGTTGGCCCAAAAGTTCGTTCCGGTTTTTCCACAAAATGTTACGAACTTTTGGGCCAACCCAATATAAACTGAAAACACTGCTCACAACAAGTTCTTAAGATGGAAGGTGCAAATGTTCAGGAGCATCTTTAAAATTGGGAGTTTTCACATAAAAATCCTGGCTTGTCATTTTCAGAGAGAAGCTGAATAATTTGGCACACCAGCCCATTTGGTAATGACTGGTTATAGCTGAGCTGCAACTGACCAGATGACACAGGGACAGGCTCGCTATTGGTTTTACTTCCACTCTGATTCACTGTGGGTGCCACTGTGGCCCACCTGGTTTTGGGACATGTGAGTCTGCAATACTTACTTAACTCAACATAAGCTATAAGATGGGTTGTACTTTAAAAGGTTTCCAGAACTTCAAATATTTTATTACACTTATGCAGGGCTGTTCTTGGAAGGTTTGTTTGTTTATTTATTTATTTTTGAGGGTTTATTTTGGGTTTGTTTGTTAATGATAGTAACCAGTATTCATAAGAATTGGGAGAAATGGACAATCAGAAACAAACGTTTTTTTTTTTTTTTTAAATTTTGTTTTTGGCTGCGTTGGGTCTTCATTGCTGCGCACATGCTTTCTCTAGTTGTTGTTGAGCAGGGGCTACTCTTTGTTGCGGTGCACGTGCTTCTCATTGCGGTGGCTTCTCTTGTTGTGCAGCACAGGCTCTAGGCATGTGGGCTTCAGTAGTTGCAGCATGTGGGCTTCAGTAGTTGCAGCATGTGGGCTCAGTAGTTGTGGCTTGCGGGCTCTAGAGTGCAGGCTCAGTAGTTGTGGTGCACAGGCTTAGCTGCTCCGAGGCATGAGGGATCTTCCTGGACTAGGGATCGAACCCATGTCCCCCGCATTGGCAGGTGGACTCTTTTTTTTTTTTTTTTTGCGGTACGTGAGCCTCTCACTGCTGTGGCCTCTCCCGCTGCGGAGCAGAGGCTCCGCGGCATGTGGGATCTTCCCGAACCGGGGCACGAACCCGTGTCCCCTGCATCGGCAGGCGGACTCTCAACCACCGCGCCACCAGGGAAGCCCGGCAGGTGGATTCTTAACCACTGCACCACCAGGGAAGTCCCACAAACAAACTTTTGGGAAGATAATTTTACAGTATTTGGTAAAAACCTTAAAAATGTCAAAATCCTTTGATTTACCAGTCCCATTTCAAGTAACTTATCTTAAGAGAAAATTAATGCTAATTAATAACAAGACAGCTACCAAAGGTATACTTCTGAGTTCTTAAACGGAATTAGAAAAATCTAGGATATTGTTTATATAAGGCACAGAAATAAAAATATACAACTATTAACATCACAGTTTGCTTTTTCAAAAGCTTTTCATTCTACCAAATGAACTTTCCCAGGGACTCCCTGTGAGATAAATATTGTCACAAAAAGATACTGTTCTTTGGGAAAAAAATAGGTTACAAAAAAGTTAATGAAAAAGTAGTTTTAAAACTAATTAATAAAACTGTGTACTTAAATATTATCACACACATTGGGACATATTTAGACAAATTTGTAGAAGGATAAATAACAAGGCATTAGTAGCAATTATTTCTAGGTGGTGGAATTATTTTTTTTCCCATTTATTATAATTTTAAATTATAAAGTTTTCTATAATTAATATGCACTGCTTACATAATAAGAAAAATAAGTGTTCCTTTTTTTTAAGAACAAAAAAATCCCTACCAAAATCTAGGATTACATCCTGTGGCTAGATGTGACTCAGAATGGGCCAACCTTAGTCAAGGCCTGTGTTTCAGCTATCTTTCTTTACATTAAAAACAGGAAAGTTGGGGGACTTCCCTAGTGGTCCAGTGGGTAGGACTCCGTACTCCCAATGCAAGGGGCCTGGGTTTGATCCCTGGTTGGGGAACTGGATTCCACTCCACATGCATGCCGCAACTAAGAGTTTGCATGCTGCAACTAAGAAGTCCGCATGCCGCAACTAAGAAGTCCACGTGCTGCAACTAAAAAGATCTCACATGCCACAACGAAGATCCTGTGTGCTGCAGCTGGGACCCGGCACAGCCAAAATGAATGAATAAATAAATAAATGAATGAATAAATAAATATTAAAAAACCCAGGAAGTTGGTTAAAACAAACTACTATAGGACTTGGGGAGAAAATGTTTATTATAAAGTGTTTTTATTTTCAAATAGTCTCTATTATAAATTCTTCACTCAAAAGTCTGGAATTTCCGACTTCCCTGATGGTCCAGTGGTTAAGAATCCATCTTGCAATGCAGGGGACGCCAGTTCGATCCCTGGTTGGGGAACTAAGATCCCATATGCCAAGGGGCAACTAAGCCTGCATGTCACAATTAGAGAAAAGCCTGCACACCACAACAAAGCAGAAGAGCCCGTGTGCCGCAAATAAGACCCGACGCAGCCAAAAAAAAAAAAAAAAAAAGTCTGGAATTTCATTCACTGTATTATATACACTGGACAGGGGAGATTTAGAATTGGGATTAAATTCCATCACTGAGGCCTAGCTTGTACCCCTGCTCTTGAAACTATCAATCTCCCAAGTCTCTAC
This sequence comes from Lagenorhynchus albirostris, assembly GCF_949774975.1. NCBI lineage: Eukaryota > Metazoa > Chordata > Mammalia > Artiodactyla > Delphinidae > Lagenorhynchus > Lagenorhynchus albirostris. Next base: position 35,648,931 of record NC_083104.1, on the reverse strand, counting down.
CTAAAGATAAAGGGTCCATCTGGAACCATCAGCACCAGAGAAGAGCCCATCCAAACTCTAAGATGGGAATTCATGGGCCACTGCTAATACTAACTCCATTTGATTAGATGATAGGCAAGTGCAGACAAGAAACGAAACTCTTGTTTAAGGAAGCGCCACCTATTTATGGACCGTTTTCAAAATTAGAAAGAACATATTATGAAGTAAATATCAAAGATTTAACTAAATTCCCAAAAGTTTAGTCTTAATCCAACCACAGTAATTTCATTTATTCCACACGATGGAAGAATTTTCTTTACAACGGTAATTACTGCACTTTCCATATTTTCTACTTTTGCAATGTTTATTAACTAGAAATCGTGTCAGATTTTTTTTTTTTTTTTTTTTTTTTGCGGTACGTGGGCCTCTCACTGCTGTGGCCTCTCCCGTTGCGGAGCACAGGCTCTGGACGCGCAGGCTCAGCGGCCATGGCTCACGGGCCCAGCCGCTCCGCGGCATGCGGGATCTTCCCGGACCGGGGCACGAACCCGCGTCCCCTTCATCGGCAGGCGGACTCTCAACCACTGCGCCACCAGGGAAGCCCCGTGTCAGATTTTTATTCTGCTCATGTGACCCAGAGTTCCTTTACAGCTCTGTGTAGAAAAACAAGGCTTTAGTTCTTTCTTTCCTTTGGAGATTACTCACTTATCAGCCTGAGGGGGAAGGCGAGCCATCTCCTGGAGAGTCTGCTCTAGTGTACAGTGCCTATACTTCCTATCCTGTGTGGCACCTTGATCTACTCATCACTGGGAAGAGGTGACAGAGCTCGGAACTTATTAGTTACTTGTTGTCAGAACACCAAAAGGTCTGTATAAAAACAGAACAAGGCATCTATATAGATAACCCATATCTCATTAAGGATATGAGAGGGAATTTATGGTAATATATGGTAACCTAAAAGTTCACAAATGATTCTTGCATTTAATCTCATCTGGTTTCCGAAGAATCAAGGAATTCATTATAGAGATGACTGCTTTTCCTATATTAATTTTCACAGATCCACAAATTCTTCGTAATTCTCTATGAGACACTGAGGAATCTGGTACAAACTGAAACTTCTCATGGCCTCTAAGTACATTTCTCTGCCCAGGAGGTGGGACCTTTGGTGTCTGAACATGAAGATTTGTTGTAGTTTACGGTGAATATGACTGTTTTTAATTAGGGGCAACTACCTTCTAGAGCACTGCTTCCAAAGTTTGTTCCCCGAACTCTAGATTCTTGAGATGTTAAAGGGCAGTATGTGAAAAATGGTCCTGTAGTCAAGTCAATCTGGAACCTGAGGTTACTGTTTTGTTTACTGTGGGACCTCTCAGAGTCTTGAGCACTGTAACGCCCCAAGAAGATGGGGGAGGAGAAGCCATTCTAACAATGTTTTCTTAACTCATTTGACCAATTAGAACCTCTTTTCAAGGACCACCTGCTAACAATGTAGAGGCTAGTGTTAGAGAACTGTTAAGGGAGCTACAGTCTTAGCGTTTTTCACACCTTGTTCCTTTAACTTTTGGTGAGGTGAAGATTAAACAAAAAAAGCTTAACTTAACCCAATGTTAGTAAAGAGTAAGATGACAATTACAATTCTGCTGAAACAAAGTGCAGCAGTGGAAACCTTCCACCTCACTCCAAGGAAGCGTGGGGCTTTGAAGTGCCGATGTCAGGTGAAAAGCCAGGACAGCTCCAAAGCCACAAGGTTTGAAGACCACTGAGGAACTGCCCACTGCTTGGCACATAGTGGACAGTTCATAAGTATGTATTGAATAAATTAATGAATGCACCACAACTTCCATTTAATTCAACTTTGGGGAGAAAATGTTATTGATTAACTTTTAACCTAAAATACAGGGAGGGACTTCCCTGGTAGTCCAGTGGCTAAGACTCCGTGCTCCCAATGCACGGGGCCCAGGTTCGATCCCTGGTCAGCGAACTAGATTCCACATGCCGCAACTAAGACCCGGCGCAGCCAAATAAATAAATAAATAAATATTTTAAAACACACAAACAAAACCCAGGGAATTCTGGTGGTCTAGTGGTTAGGACTCTGCACTTTCACTGCTGAGGGCCTGTGTTCAGTCCCTGTCGGGGAACTAAGATCCCACAAACCATGTGGCAAGGCTTAAATAAATAAATAAACTAAAATACAAAACAGAAAGAAAAAAAAAGCATTCTAGAAGAGCCTCTCATTTGGGTAATATTCCAAATGATGCTTAATGAGGGTTGTGCACCTAGCACCAATTACAGATCATAAATTATACGCTTCGGTATTACAGGGTGCAAGTTATCAGAGTACTTTTCAAAAACTACATAAATTCCTAAGACCTAGCAGAGCCTGCAGGGTGGAAGAAGAGGCATAAAACCTTTCCAGAACTACCTGCTACAGGCTAACTCCTGCAGTCCAAGATCATTTTCTCCCACAGTAATTTTACAGGAATAGAAAAAGAGCATTCTAAATTTTCTGAGGTAAGAAAATGTCTTTCCTTATCTTTTAGGCTTAAAACTATAAGACATGTTTTCTTTTTGGACTACTTATTCCCGCTGGCCCTGGAGGTGACTTCGCCAGCCCACGAGCCCCCCGCAGGTCTCCTCCTCCCTTTAGTTCTCCCACTCAGCATGCAGAGTCTCACCCTCTCATACTCATCCTTGGCTCTGCTTAGCATCTCCAGGATGTCGATGGGCCTGTGGTCACTGCAGCCGTTGGCCTGGCTGGGACTCTGCTTATCCCGAGCTGCTTGCTGGGACCGCCGTGTCTCCTCTTCTACCACGCTACAGGAGGAGAACCAGGTTTTAGAAAGACCTCTTTTGATACAATCTGACCCAAGAACTCTTTTGGTGTCCATCTTCCAAGGATACAGGAAGAATGCCACATGGTAACATTGTCCTCACAATACAAAACACAGAGCCTCGGTTACCCCATCCCAGGAGTATTCAACTACCTACTTCACCACCTCACTCACAACAGTACCAACCAATATATTTCACTGTGAGAAGGCCAAAAATACAGAATTCCTTTCCAGAGTGGGTAGAAGTAGGTACCTTTAAAACTCTACTGAATTATCTCATTCTCTCTCTTTTTTAAAAGTATGTCAAAATCAGTCAAACTAACTGGTGAAGTAAATTTGAAAATGGACAATGCCACCAAGACCAAGGAAGGCTGCACAGTTGAACAACCCCTGGGGAGAGTGTGTATTGATAATGGGGTAGCAAGGAGAAAGATCAGCTTCTTGAAAACGGAGGTCTTGGTGAATCTTCAAAAGTTAACGACAGCACTACAAGCAAACAAAAGATTTCCCTTGTTCTCTCCTTAAAAAAATCACTAAGTGGGTGACTGAGGTTAGGGTGACTGTGGTGATGCTCTTTATTTTGATTGGTGCTGCTTAAGCTAATTCTGCACTTGAAAATATATAAAGCATGAAAAGTCAAGGTCTAAGTCGAGGGTTGTGGTCTTCAAATCTATCTGAGGGGTTTCATTTCTTAGGAACATCCTCTCTCCCCTGCCACATATTAAAGTCTGAAGCAATTATAGCAAAATGTGAGAAACTGAAAGCTGGGTGGTGAGCACATGGATATTTTATTGTTTCTTATATTTTTCTTCAAGCTTGAAATAAAAGTAATAAATTTTAATGAGGCAACTAGTCTTTTTTTCTTTTAAAGATCCATTCGGGTTTCAATCCCAACTGTAATGAATAGGCCTACCTGCCATGGGATATTATAGGTACAGCCACAACTTGATAATCATATTAATTGAGAACTTTCAGACAGTGATGATGACAGGCAATAAAACAATTCAGTAGCAAAAGGCTTGTTTATGGACTAAGAGGAGTAGGACAACAACAGGCCACCCAGTGTCAGCTTTACTGCTTTAAAACAGCCTGTCCAGGAACTCCCAGTAGTGTGTGTGGGATGGTTCTTTTATTTGAAAATACTGGGTTAAAGAATATTAAACAGATTTTTTTTTAAACAGCAAAAACATTCTGAGTTTTTAACATGCTAAAATGTATTACGATTCTCCAAGGATGGGCTTATAGATTTCCCCAAATTTATTTGACCGTAGAATCTTATCTTGAAGCAGGATTCTTATTTGGAAAATGCTGCTTTAAGGTAATGGTGTCGTTTCTCTATTTAGATTCTTACAGCTCTTAATAGGATTATTATTTATAAAACAAATGTAGAATCATGGACTTGATGGCAGACTGAAAGAAGACAGCATGTGATATGAGGATCAGACCAATTAGAATATTGTTTCATCTATATCCATACTGGTAATCAACTCTTGGGAAAGAAATACTGTATTGTGACAACTGTGAGGCCTATTGCAAAGGAAAAAAAGACTGGAGAGATCTACATTGGTTATTTCTTGATGGTAGATTACAAGCAATTTCACTTTTTTTTTTTGTACTTCTCTTCATTTTCCATAATTAACAGGCACTCTTTTAATAATCAGAAAAAAGAGTACTATTAAAAATGACTAATTAGTTAATACTCAGTTATAGGCCACATCCGCCTGAATCCACCTTCTTGCTCTCCTACATAGCTTCTCAGTTCTTAGTAACACCTTTCGGAATAAATCAATTTTTTACTTGAAGAATTTTTATTATATTGTGGCTGTCAAAACAGTGATAAGAACTAGATTTAACAGAATGGGCAATAATGGGCACTTTTATTTAGATGCACAATATGCCCAAAAGAATTTTACCTGTATTTCTGGTTAAGAGAGGTGATATTCTGAAATATGTAGCAAATAGAGGCTGTATGCAGGCAAAGTTAGAGCAAAGAAGGATAAAGTAACCTTTTTATCTTTGGTGACCAGAACACCATTTATCACAAAGTTAATGTTAACATTAGGTATTCTCTTCAGCCATAAATAGGCCAGACACTTGAAAACTCACTATCAACAGTTTCATGAGGGCATTCACTAATCAGTTTCAATACCACCCCTGCTTCTAGTAAAACAAGCTTAAGCAAATGTCCCTCTTTTGGGCATTTCTAGTGAAGGAACCCTGAATGTCCTTCTTTTTCCTTTCTGCTTCCTGTTTCTACTTTCTCATCCTATTTCTAGGCTCAATACAATAGTTTCAGATAGGCCTTCAGTCTTCTGCTTTATCTACATTCTGAAGTCTTGCCTTAGGTGTACCACCTGCCCTGAGAGAGAAAAAAGCTCAAAATGGTTTCCTGCAAATAGCTGTTAGTTCTGCAAGAGCCAGGTTCTCTCACTTTGGGCCCAAAAGCTCTCAATCTGCAGGAGAAAGTCTATATATTAATATATTCCAAAGCATAGATATTTAAGAAAAATATTCTGGATTTCAGGACAACCAAGAATCAACAAATCTTTGTCTTCTAAGTTATCAGAAGCTGCCTCTGCTGTCACTTTCAGAACTACAAAATAGTCAAATAAATGGGTTTGTAAAAACAAGTTTATCTTTTTTTTTTTTTTTAGAGAAAAGTTGTTCTAAAAAGAAAGTCTGGTTCTAGAGAGCCAACAACACATTTTCAAATGAATGACACAAGTTCATAAGGAACAATGTCCTTGGGGTGCACACAGTAATAAACATGGCCTGCCAGTGGCTCATAGCTACAGCAAACAAAGCAGGAAGCAGATAAACATCCAATTGAGACATGTTAGCAGTCCTGGACTAAAACGTGTCCTTAGCCATGTGCACTTCTTTTAAAATGCAAATATACCTGGAACTGAGATTTTGGGCCTAATTATTTACACTTTTACAAGAATTAGTTTAAAATTAGACTGTTAAAAAGAAAATTAAGACTGTTTTCCCCCAGGCACGTAGGTAAAAACCTTGCAGGAGAGCAAAGGGAATTTTGATTTGACAGAGGGGAAAGAGAGGTCTGCATTTCTGAGGAGATTCAGGCAAAAATTGCAAAGGAAATATAAGTGCACCAGAACTTGCCACCCACTGCATCAGTTTGTCCAGAGCTCTGTAGCACCTCAGGCCCCTCCAGCACCTAAGTGTCTTGGGCTCCCAGAAACCAGAATGGCAATACCAGCAATACAGATAAGCCACATGAGGGGTGGCTTCTGTGGGCCAGTCTGAGAAAGGTCGATGAACCATCCCTCAGAACATCAATCCAATGAAAATTACTTTCCAAATTCCAAGATTCTGGTTTATAAGAACTCTCCTGGAACATAATCCATTAGAGGATTGGGGACTACTAAACCTAGAATCTGTGTCAAAAATAAGTTCTCTTAAAGGAAGTAGCCACGGATGTGTGCAGAAGTTCTCTATCAGTTACTGAACACAGTTCTACCTGCTACAGTGGATATCTGGAGAGAACCTAAGTCAGATCCACTGCATGTGCTGGTTAGGCTGTGCACTGGATATAGAGGATACCCTCTGGAGCTAGGCAGTTCATATGGCTCTAACCACATGTTTAACAGTTAAATTATGATCTGTCTGCAGCACTGAATACAATGCAGTCATTATAAATACTACAATGCCCTGGAAAAATGCTGTTGACATGAAAAGTAGGATGTACAGTATGATCTTACTTTTGTAAGTGTAAAGAAAAAAGTGTTGCTTGCCATTCCAGTTCAAGAAACATCAAGCCTATAGCTACTGCAGTTGCCCACAGAGAGTGTGCCCTGAGAGGAATTCAGAATGGAGAAAAACAGGAAACATTCCGTGCTTTGGATATACTGGTACTTAGATTAAGATGCATATCTAAGGAATCATTTCAATGACCCCAGATTCTTGCATCTTCTCATACATAGAAAAGCACTAAAATCATCAACTTGAGATGTCTGTTCTTTGCTATTGGCAGTAATCTTTTGATGCTTGACTACATGTTTTTCTCAGCAAAAAAGTTCATATATCCTCATTCTTTTGGCATTCCATTCGCTAGCTCCTTTTTTTTTTATTAAAGTATTTTAAAATTCTTGTTACTATTGCTGAGGGTCATATTTTGAATTCTTTTTTTTTCTTACCTTTTTGGTTTAAAAACAAAGTAGTCTTTAGCTGGTTTCAATTATGTAAATATATTTTTTTCTATGGTATTTTCCTCTTGGTGGTAACATCTTAAGTAGATGTTTTTTTCTGATGTATATATATTAAAAAAAAGTTCATATATATCCTGGCTCCTCCTTTACCTCCTGGGAGCAGTTCCTCAGAGCTCTCTGAGGCTATCTCCCAGGCTATAGCGCTCAGTAAGGTCACTGAATAAAAATTAACTCACAACTTTTATGTTGTGCATTGTTCTCTCAGTGGACGTAAGAAACAATCACACACATCAACCCAAGGTACACGTAAAGAAAAAGACTGGAATCAAACAGACAAAAACGGTAATGCTAGTAAGTAGTAGGATTATAGATAATTTTAGATTTCTTTAAGCTTTGCTGCCTTTTTCAAACTTTGACAATAACAGGAAATCAGGGGAAAATACGAGTTAGTGGACTCCAGTAACAAAGAGAAAGGGGAAAAGTCATTTTTTCATCTCCCATATATCACTAATTAAATCTATGGTGTAAACAGAAATACTTACTCGGCCATGAGTTTGGCTATGCGGTGACAGTCATTCTTGTCATAAAACCAGATACTGTATATTGACACTTGAAAAACAAAGAAAAAAAAATAAGGGGAAATGAGGTTTCAATACTTGGGTAATATGTAAGTAACATATTATCACCATAAAATGTCACAGAATTTACCATGAGGACCTCAAACTGTTAACAGTTACTCTAAAGAAAAAAAAAGCCTCCCCGCAAACTGTTTAATAATAAAATTATTAATAAAATTAGGACAGCTAAAATATTCAGATGAAAATTGCAAAAATTGTTGGTTTTAGACATCATTACCAGATCTCATCAAGCTTAAGATGCCACTAAAGTACAAGATAAACTATTATTTTATGCATTATCAAGAAAAAAAATGCTGCCAATTAAACTAAGAATTAACATTGATTGTGTGGAAAGGGAACGTTGCCTACCATTCCAGTAAATATCGTATGTTGCCCTAGCCTGCCATCAAGCCATCAGCCACTGCAGCGCCCCCTACCCCCCTATGGTGAGCCCTAAGGCAAATTCAGGATGGAGACAAACAGCAAACATTGTGTGCTCTGGATACTGGCCCTAGATAGTTGCATATCTAAGATGTCTATCTAAGGAATAATTTCAATGGGCCCAGACCTTGCATCTTCCCGTACACACAAAAGCACAAAAATCATTAACTTAAGGTATCTACTTTTTGTGATTAGCAGTAATATTTTGATGTTCAACTACATGTTTTCAGCAAAAACTCCTACATATCCTGGCTCCTCCCTTACCTCTTTGGAGCATTCTTCAGAGTTATCTGAGAAGCTATCTCCTGGGCAATAGTCCTCAGAAAGGTCTCAATAAAATTTAACCTGCAACTTTTAGGTTTTGTTTTTCTTCACTTGATAATTGTAAAATGCTTTCCAAATTGATAGTCAAATGTGGGGAAAAAGGTGTCTTAATCGTTGAAAACCATGTTCCAAAACCAAACACCAGAACCTTTATGAGTCTCTTGAAATTTAAAAATATAAAATTAATACCACATTACAGTAAAAACAAAGCTTTAAAAAACAAACACCAACTCCAGACCCATCCTATGATCGACTCTATTCACACGTGAAATGGAAGTGCCCAGGCTGAGCTCCATATCACACTTCTTTTCCAATCTTTTATTCCCAGTATGGTGATTACCACTAAGAAAGCCCCCACAAAACACTGAATAATAAACAAGCTCCTGCTGTATAGCACAGGGAACTATATTCAATATCCTGGGATAAACCATAATGAAAAAGATAATAAAAAAGAATGTATATATGTATATAGCTGAGTCACACTGCTGTACAGCAGAAATTAACATCGTAAATCAATTATACTTCAATAAAAAAATAAAGAAAAACACTGGTGAATGGATAGATGAACTTTATAAAGATGACTAAATATAAAACTACTGTAAATACTTTTTAAAAAATACTTATTTATTTCTATTTATTTATTTTTGGCTGCGTTGGGTCTTCCTTTCTGCACACGGGCTTTCTCTAGTTGCAGTGAGCGGGGGCCACTCTTCGTTGTGGTGCACAGGTTTCTCATTGCGGTGGCTTCTCTTGCTGTGGAGCACGGGCTTCAGTAGTTGTGGCACGTGGGCTCAGTAGTTGTGGCTTGCGGGTTCTAGAGTGCAAGCTCAGTAGTTGTGGCGGATGGGCTTAGTTGCTCTGCAGCATGTGGGATATTCCCAGACCAGGGCTCAAACCCTTGTCCCCTGCATTGGCAGGCGGATTCCTAACCACTGTGCTACCAGGTAAGTTCAAAACTACTGTAGATGCTTTTTAAAAAAAATTTATTTTCTTTATTTATTCTTTATTTTTGGCTGTGTTGGGTCTTCGTTGCTGCACGGGCTTTCTCTAGTTGTGGTGAGCGGGAGCTACTCTTTGATGCGGTGTGTGGGCTTCTCATTGCAGTAGCTTCTCTTGTTGAGGAGCACAGGGCTTCAGTAGTTGTGGCACGTGGGCTCAGTAGTTGTGGTGCATGGGCTTAGTTGCTCTGTGGCATGTGGGATCTTCCCAGACCAGGGCTCGAACCTGTGTGCCCTGCATTGGCAGGTGGATTCTTAACCACTGCACCACCAGGGAAGCCCCAGATACTTTTTTAATTTATTTTTTTACTTGAACTTTTAATTTTTATACAATTTTTAAAGGTTACTTTCCATTTACAGTTATTACAAAATTTTGGCTGTATTCTCTGTGTCGTACATATAAATACTTTCTGGATAAGGTAGATATACTGAATACATAAGTCAAAATAAACATAGCGATAGGCATGGCTCATTGCTATCATGTGCACCCACTGTGACACAGCACATCCCAGGTTGCACCCCCTTTCATACTTACTGTGACTCTCTGGCACAGGAAGGGCAGATATGCTTTTATTTTTTAAAATTAAACTTTTAGTTTTGAAATAATTGTAGCTTAACATGCAACTGCAAAAAATAAACAGAGATCCTGTGTGCCCTTTGTTTGTTCCAGTGGTAACATTTTGTAAAACTATAACATAATATCACAGCCAGACTACTGACATTGATAAAATCAAGATACAGAACATTTTGGGACTTCCCTGGTGGCCAGCGGTTAAGACTCTGCCCTCCCAATGCAGGGGGCCCAGGTTCGATCCCTGGTCAGGGAACTAGATCCCACATGCATGCCACAACTAAGAGTTCACATGCCACAACTAAGGAGCCTGGAAGCCACAACTAAGGAGCCCACTGCAGCCCTGCTGCAACTAAGACCCAGCAAAACCAAATAAATATTTTAAAAATATATATTCAAAAAAAAGATACAGAACATTTCTGTAACCACAGGGATCCCTGTTGCCCTTTTATTGCCACAGCCATCTCCCTTGGTACCCCTCCCCCATCTCTGACCCCTGACAAGCACACTAATCTGTTCTCCATTTCTATAACGTTGCCATTTCAAGAATGTATTATAAATGGAAACATAGAGGATGCAACTTTTTGCAACTGACTTTTCTGTCTCAACATAATTCTCTGGATATTCATCTAAGTTGTTGCTTGCATCAATAGTTTGTTCCCATTTTTTGCTGAACAGTATTTCATGGTATGGATGTACTAGTTTATTTAACCATTTGTCCACTGAAGGACATCTGGAGTGTTTCCAGTTTTTGGCCATTATGCATAAAGCTGCTATGTTCGGGTATAGGTTTTTGTGAACCTAAGTTTTCACTTCTCTGGGTTAAATGTCCAAAAGTACAGTTACTGAGTCACAGTAGTTCCATGTTTTTTAAAGAGAAACTGTTAAACTGCTTTCCAGTTTTACAGTGGATGACACATCTAGTCTCTGTGCATCCTTGCCAGCATTTGTTGTTCTATTTTTACCTTTATGCATTCTGATAGGTGCATAGTGGTAACTCATGGTGGATTTAATTTACATTTTCCTAATGGCTAACGTTACTGAACGTCTTTTCATCTGCCTGTCATCTGTATATCCTCTCTAGTCAAATGTCTGTTTATGTCTTTTGACCCATTGGATTGTTTTTTAAACTGTTGAGAGTTCTTCATATATTCAATATACCAGTCCTTTGTCAGACTTGTGGTTTGAAAATATTTTCTCCTTTGTCTGTAGTTTTTTTTCATCCTCTTCACGAGGTCCTTCCAGAGCAAAAGTTTTTAATTCTGACAAGGTGCAATTTATGAGTTTTTCCTTTTATGGATTATGCTTTTGATGTCAAGTCTAAAAACTATTTACTGACCCCTAGATTCAAAATTTTATCCTGGGCTTCCCTGGTGGTGCAGTGGTTAAGAATCTGCCTTGCCAATGCAGGGGACAGGTTTCCAGCCCTGGTCCAGGAAGATCCCACATGATGCGGAGCAACTAAGCCCGTGCACCCCAACTACTGAGCCTGTGGTCTAGAGCCCGTGAGCCACAACTACGGAAGCCTGAGCGCCTAGAGACTGTGCTCTGCAACAAGAGAAGCCACTGCGATGAGATGCCCATGCACCGCAATGAAGAGTAGGCCCTGTTATCTAGAGAATGCCTGCATGCAGCAATGAAGACCCAAAGCAGCCAAAGGTAAAATAAATAAAATAAATAAAAATTTTTATCCCGTTTTTTCCCTAAAGGGTTTATAGTTTTACATTTAAGATGGTGATCCATTTTGAAGTTTTTTTGGGGAAAAAAAGGTTTAGGTTAAGGTTCTTTTTTTTCTTTTTGGTGCAACTGTTCCAGTATTATTTGTTGAAAATGCTCTCTTCTATTGAGAGATCTCTTGTACCTTTGTCAAATATGAGTTGGGCATATTTGTGTGTGTCTATTTCTGGATTCTTTATTCTGTCCTATTTATTTGTTTATCCCTCTACCAATACCACATCATCTTGATTACTGCAGCTATATATAGGCTTTAATATTGGGAAGAATAATTCCTCCACTTTATGCTTCTTTTTCCAAGATCGTTTTAGCTTCTAGGGTCTGTGTCTTTCCATATAAATTTTAGAATAAGTTTGTCTATGCCTAAAAAAATCCTTGCTGGGATTTTGACAGGACTTAGGAAGAACTGACATCTTTAGTATGTCAAGTCCTTCAATGCACAGATATAGCACATCTCTCCATTTATTTAGGTTTTGATTTCTTTCATTTTGTAATTTTCAGCACACATACCCTGTATATTTTTTGTTATGTTTACTCTAAGTATTTAATTTTCTTTGTAGAGATTATGAATGATATTGTTTTTAACTTGGGTTTCCACAGGTTCATTGTTAGTATGTAGAAGTCTGATTGATTTTTGTGTGTTGATCTTGTATCCTCAGACCTTACCAAACTCACTTATTTGTTCTAGGAGTTTATACATAGACAATCATGTCATTTGTGAATAGAGACAGTTTTATTTCTTCTTTTCCAATCTGTAGCCCTCTTCTTTTTTCTTTTTCGCCTTATTGCAGTGGCTAGATCTTCTAGTGCTATGTTGAATAGCAGTGATGACAATGGATATCCTTGTCTTGTTTTCAATCTTAGAAGGAAGACATTCAGCCTTTCACTTATGATATGGTGGATTAGAGTGACTGATTTTTAATATTGAACAAGCTTTGCAGATTTGGAATAAGGCCCATTTGGGCATAATTTATATTTCTTTTCTATATATTGTTGGCTTTGCTAATATTTGGTTAAGGATTTTTTTCATCTAAGTTCATGAGAGATACTGGTTTGTGGTCTTCTTTTTTTTGTACTATCTTTGTCTTGTTTGGGTATTAGAGTAAATACTGGTCTTACACAATCAGTTGAGAAGAGTTCCTTCCTTTTCTTTTTTCTGGAACAAACTGTGTAAAATTAGTGTTAATTCTTCTTTGAATTCTCCAGTAAAACCATCTGGGCCTGAAGATTTCTTTTTTGAGAGCTTTAAAATTATGGATTCAATTTCTTTCATGGCTATAGGACTACTCATGTTATCTATTTTATCTCGGTTGAGTTTTGCAGTTTGTTTTTTTCAAGAAATTGGTCCATTTCTTCTAAGTTGTCAAGTTTATGAGTATAAAGTTGTTAATAGCATTCTCTTATTACAGAGGATGTGTAGTGACATTGTAAGCAGATACGGTAGGAGGTCCCAGGAGAAAGAGAACCAGGCACAGCTTTCTTGACAGAAGAGAAGCCATTTTTGGCCTAAGACATTTTGTGTTCTAAGCCTGGCCATCATGCTTGCCCCTGAACAGGTCCCAGTAACTAATGATCTTAAGGAAACAAAAGAATGCAGAAATAAGCTATTATCAGGCAAGAGAAGTAACAATAACAAAGATAACATATCAGTCTTAGACTCCCTGTTCTGTTTCAATGGTAAGACTAGCCTGAAAAGCTCAACCACCAGATCAACTGAAACCTAAGGAATGATGATGTTGACCTTTTCTGACCCTCAATCAACTATAGAAGCTTGGACTCTGTGGACCACTCAAGCCCCTTCATGAATATGCATGTATCCTTAGCTTAAAACTCCCCCAATTTTGCTGTTCAGGGAAACCCTGCTTTGGGAAAGCCCAGTAGTTCTTAATTGCTGCAAGTAATAATAAATCCTTCCGGGTTTCCCTGGTGGTGCAGTGGTTGAGAGTCCGCCTGCCGATGCAGGGGACAAGGGTTCGTGCCCCGGTCGGTCCGGGAAGATCCCACATGCCGCGGAGCGGCTCGGCCCGTGAGCCATGGCCGCTGAGCCTGCGCATTTGGAGCCTGTGCTCCGCAACGGGAGAGGCCACAACAGTGAGAGGCCCGCGTACCGCAAAAAAAAAAAAAACCCCAAAAACAAAAAAACAAAAAAAAAATCCTTCCTTCTACTGATCTTTGGCTTGGTTTTGTCTTTTGGCTCGACACCCACCAAGAGGCAAACCCAGTTTGGGGGTAACAACGTCCACTATTTCATTCCTGATATTGCTAATCTGTGTCGTGTTTTTGCTTTTGTTAGTCATTACTAAAGGTTTATCAATTTTATTGACTTTTTCAAAGAACTTTTTTTTTTTTTTTTTGCAGTATGCGGGCCTCTCACTGTTGTGGCCTCTCCTGTTGCTGAGCACAGGCTGCGGATGCACAGGCTCAGCAGCCATGGCTCATGGGCCCAGCTGCTCCGCGGCACGTGGGATCTTCCCAGACCGGGGCACGAACCCGCGTCCCCTGCATCAGCAGGCGGACTCTCAACCACTGCGCCACCAGGGAAGCCCTCAAAGAATCAACTTTTTGTTTCATTGGTTTTTCTCTATTTTCATCTTTTCAATGTCACTGATTTTTCTGTTCTCATCTTTGTTCTTTCCTTACTTCTGTATGCTTTGAGTTATTTTATTTTGTTCTTCTTTTCCTAATTTCTTGAGGTGGGAATTTAGTAGACTCCTAGGCAGTGTTGCTTGAAGGGGTGAGAGAAGTTTCCCATGGCTAGGCCATCTGGTATGCCTTTAGTGGGGAGCCTCTGACCTTCAGAGATGAAGACTGCTACCCAGGCCAGGCTGGTTGTGATGTGACTCCTCCCCTGCTCCCACCACATCTTCATGAAAAGGAGGGAACATATTACCCCAGTGGCCACTTATTGTCAGTAGGGCTTCCAATCCTTCCTGCCAGTTTTGCTGGGCTCACCTGGTACTGTTGACAGGATTCCCATTTGATCTGGGAGAGGAATGAGCCTAACTGGGGCACCCTCCTTTGCTACATTGGAGGTCAAGAAACACCAGGCCTGGGTCCCCTTCTTCTGTTGGGTGGGAGGGTTGTAAGACAACCTGCTGCTGTGTTGTTCTTTGAGTTCTGGGTCCTGCACCAGATCATCTTCCTCTTTCTACTGTTCAGAGTTTTCCTGATTGTCTTTTGTGTTACTTCTGGTTTTTATAGTTGTACTTAACAGGGTAGAAGCAAAGAAAGACAAATCTATGCCATTTTGTTTGGATCATTAGTCTCATTATGTATGCTTATGGATGGAAAACTGAAGCTCATGGAAAGACTACATGACATTAATAAATCAGAGAAAAATAGCCTTATAACTAGAACTCAGGTCTTCTCATTCCTAGGCCAATAATCCTGCCACTATACACCCAATGCCTCATTAGTTGAAATAATGTAAAATATTTTGTAGAAACAAAAGAGTTAATGGGCTTTAATTATGCTTGAAGACTAAAGCAACACATAAAAGAATAAAGTATAAATAACTGAATAAGTTAAAAATTATACACTAAAAGACTGACAGAATATAAAAAATATAAATGCTAGCACAAGAAACTTTAAATAAATTAAAAATCCTTTTTTATAACTACGATTTGAATTTCATCAATACACATTAACATATATTGATATTACCAATACACATTCATTTAGGAAGCCACTGTTAATAAAAAGCTTTTTTTTTAAAAAAATTAAGGTATAAATGACATATATTAGTTTCAGGTGTACAGTGCCATGATTTGATATTTGTGTATACTGCAAAATAATTACAAGGCCAGTTAACATCCATCAACCATACACAGTTACAAAAAAATTTTTTTTCTTGTGATGAGAACTTTTAAGATCCACTCTCTTAGCTACATTCAAATATGCAATACAGTACTATTAACCATAGTCACCATGCTGTACATTACATTCACATGACTTATTCATTTTATAACTGGAAATTTGTACCTTTTGACTTCCCTCGCCCATTTTACCTACCCACCTCAGGCAACCACAAACCTGTTCTCTATATCTATGATCTCCATTTTTGGTTGATTCCACATATAAGTGGGATCATGCGGTATTATTTTTTCCATCTGACTTATTTCACTTAGCATAATGCCCTCAAAGGCCAACCAAATGGAAGGATTTCATTCTTTTTTATGGCTGAATAATATTCCATTGTGTGTTCAGTTCTCCCAATACCATTTATCAGAGACTGTTCTTTCCCCATTGTGTATTCTTGGCTTCTCTGTCATAAGTTAATCAGCCATACATGCCTAGGTTTATTTGTGGGCTCTCTATTCTGTTCCATTGACCTATGTGTGTTTTTATGCCAATACCATACTGTTTTGATTACTACAGCTTTATAATATAGTTTGAAATCAGGGAGGGTAATGCCTCCAGCTTTGTTGTTCTTTCTCAAAATTACTTTGGCTCAGGACTTCCCTGGTGGTCCAATGGTTAAGAATCAACCTTCCAAAGCAGGGGACGCGAGTTCAAGCCCTGGTCAGGGAACTAAGATCCCACGTGCCGCGGGGCAACTAAGCCCGTGAGCTCTGGAGCCTGCACGCCACAACTAGAGAGCCTGTGTGCTGCAAGGAAAGATCTCACATGCCTAAACTAAAGACGCAATGTAGCCAAATAAATAAATAAATAAAATATTTTAAAAAAAGGGGGCTTCCCTGGTGGCGCAGTGGTTGAGAGTCCGCCTGCCGATGCAGGGGACACGGGTTCGTGCCCCGGTCTGGGGAGATCCCACATGCCACAGAGCGGCTCGGCCCGTGAGCCATGGCCACTGAGCCTGTGCATCTGGAGCCTGTGCTCCGCAATGGGAGGGGCCCCAACAGTGAGAGGCCCGTGTACTGCAAAAAAAAAAAAAAAAAAAGATTTCTTTGGCTCTTCAGGGTCTATGTGGTTTCATACAAATATTAGGATTGTTTGTTCTATTTTGGTGAAAAATGTCATTGGAATTTTGACAGGGACTGAATCTGTAGATTGCTTTGGGTAGTATGGACATTTTAATGCTATTAATTCTTCCAATCCATGAGCATGGGATATCTTTTTTTTCTTTTTATAAATTTATTTATTTATTTATGGCCGCATTGGGTCTTTGTTGCTGTATGCGGGCTTCCTCTAGTTGTGGCGAGCAGGGGGCTACTCTTCGTTGCAGTGTGTGGGCTTCTCACTGTGGTGGCTTCTCTTGTTGCGGAGCATAGATTCTAGGCGTGCAGGCTTCAGTAGTTGTGGCACATGGGCTCAGTAGTGTGGCTCGCGGGCTCTAGAGTGCAGGCTTAGTAGTTGTGGCGCATGAGCTTAGTTGCTCCGCGGCACGTGGGATCTTCCCGGACCAGGGCTCGAACCCGTGTCCCCTGTATTGGCAGGCAGATTCTAAACCACTGTGCCACCAGGGAAGTCCAATGTATCTTCTTCAATTTCTTTGATTAATGTCATAGTTTTTAGTGTACACTGAAAGCTATTTTAATGGCGAATTTTTTGTTTCACCCTGAATTAAGGTCATTACATTCTATAAAAGACTTTGTGGCCAATCACAACTTTAACAGTTTCTTTTCAATGGAAATAAAAGTTTAATTGGCTTTTTTATTGCCATTGTAGAGTGAGATAAAACATTGATATACAGAGTAAGTGAATGGTTTCATTTTAATCAATGAAGATCATGAACATGGATTTTTTTTTTCCCTACTCTGGTAACAAGGGGGTTTCTCTGACCCCACATCTGGCCATGCGTCCTACCATGAAGCAGCCCAGGCTTGCTTTTGTTTTCTGAGCCGTCAGCCTGCTGTGAATAGTTCCCTGTGTTTGGAATCCATTTTCATCGCCCCTCTTCTGTTCACAGAACTTCAAAACACTACCAATGCTTCAAACAGAGTTAATATCCTTGAATAATAGATAATTCTGGAATATTTTATATGATGTAAGTCGACAGATTAAACTTACCTTTGACATCCCAATGGAAGAAGCACAGAAGCAATCCTGTTACAGAGGAGATAATTGCTAAGCATTATCTACCACAGGCTCTTAAGTTATGTTCCTTGCAGCTAAGAATTGCTCCAACATAGAGTAAATTGGATTGGGGTTCTGAAAAGACTTCATATATGGCAATCACACACAACTACCTTTCTCTAAATATGCCTCATCTGACCTTGGCTAAAGAACACACAAAATACAAGAGGCCAAATACAAAAGATACTAATATTTCTCTAACAGACAACCCCATACAACTTAGACTGATGAGAAAAAAGGATGATATGCAGTACATCAGGCTCAGAGAGGAACACACAATATTACTGGGGGCTAAGTAGAGGCATTTAAGTATGTTTTCATAGGGGATTTGCAAACGAAACTCTTAAGAAAGAATTCCATATCAATAATCAAAGTAAGTCCACCCGAGCTGTCAACTTACTTTGACAAATCTTTACTTAAGCCCTACCCCCTTTCCTTTGAAGAAATACACTATAATTTAGAAATAAGATGCACACTTTCCACGCTTGTACATTATCAAGTAAACAGCCAAAAAAGAGCCAAACACTTTCAAAGGCATGCTGCAGAAGAAATAAAGATAAGGAAGCCATAATGATAGCTTAATGGGTAAAGGATAAGAGTCACACTCGATTCTGCCAAAAGCAGACCTGTAGAGGTTCAGACACGCATCAAAGAATCAGCTCTGTCTGCCAACATATCAAATGCTCAGTGCATGCAACTGGCAAGGAGGCCCAGGGAGCTGCCACTAAGCCTGTCACTGTCACTGGTGAGGAAAGACAGACAAGTTCACCAGATAGATAAAACCATGGAAGACCTTGTCTCTAAACCAAAGCTAAGTATTCTTCCCTCAAGAGAACTTACACTCTAAGGCCCAACACATTTTTGTCAACAATTTGCTTGCTGAAACATCTTGATCAATTATACCACAGAGGATTTAGGGATGTGGCAATACCGTATAATTTTGCTATGGTAAATAATAATGGCATCCTGCTTTATAAGTGGCTTTTATCAATATGAAAGCAAATTATTTAGTTATTGGACACCCATCACATATCATGGCTGTTAACCATTGTCCCAAGTAAGTCATGCTGTTACTGAAGAGTTAGGGGGTGTGACAGGACATTTAAATACCTTTATGTTGTACGTCCATAAAAAATAGCAAAGTGCAGAAAAGTATATTCAAAATTAAACGTTTCCATTGCTTTTCTTTTTTTTTTATAACTTAAAAAAATTATTTATTTTATTTTTGGCTGCATTGGGTCTTTGTTGCTATGTGCGGGCTTTCTCTAGCTGCGGTGCATGGGCTTCTCACTGCGGCGGCTTCTCTTGTTGCAGAGCACGGGCTCTAGGCACGCGGGCTCAGTAGTTGTGGCGCATGGGCTTAGTTGCTCTGCGGCATGTGGGATCTTCCCAGATCAGGGCTTGAACCCATGTCCCCTGCATCAGCAGGAGGATTCTTAACCACTGAGCCACCAGGGAAACTCTCCATTGCTTTTCAAGTGACAGCCCTTTTCTTTTGAAAGTATGAAAAATACAATCGACAAAGATTAAAGTTATTGGATTGTTTAATACTGATAAATTTTAAAAAGCTGAAGGGCAAGACATCCATTTCCCTAGAGAGTCCTGTTTGAAGATCCAGGAGCCAATTATGATTTGATGTTATACCTCATTTTGCTTCTCATCTGCAGTGGCATATGGCACGCACAAGATCAAGGAAACCCAAATTAATTTGGAGCCTTTATAAAATCCCTCGAGACTTCTAGAGATTCTGTGAACTGTCACAGAGCTGGGAATCACTCTCATGCACATTGTCTTTTTATTCATTTATTATTTAGATCTGATCTTTCTAAAAGGATTTGAGGAGGCTGAAGATTTTCTCAGTATGGTGCCAAGCAGAAAAAGGGGTTTGATAAAGCTTTTTGGGGTTGAGTTATAAAATTATTATAAAATTTATGAAGATGACACCCACAAAGATCCCCAAGACCGGGGAACAAAAACAAGAAAATGTACTTTCAACATAACCAAAAATATTTACGCTAGAATGAGAAAGACCCTTCTGATTATAAAAGTACTGTTAAGAATGGAGTAGATGATACAAACACAAGCCTGCCCTGACAAGTGAAAAAGCAAATGCCTTGACAGATCATTTCCTTTAAGACAAGAATAAGCCTGGTGGCTCCTTATCAGTATCAAAAGGTTGGGAAAGAGAGAGAAGAGAAAGTCTCTGAGGTGGGGTGGGGTTTAGAACACACACACACACACACACACACAGGAAAAGGGGTATGGAGACAAAGATTGCGGACCTGGGATTACGACTGGAGACTGTGGTAGGTGGCAAACAGGCAGGTGAGGCAATGCTGTGAATCTATAAGTAAGGCTGGTAAGTGTAACTGGGTTATGTCAGCAGCTTACCTTTTTTGGACAAAAGAACACACATATTAAAATACCACTGAACACTAACATGGCAGAGAAAGAGCACACCTTCTAAAATTTAAATTATAATGTCCATTTAGTAAACACTGATTAAAAGACTTAGGCCAGGAAATTAAAAATGCTATTTTGCAAGCTCTTTGGTTTGTTTCTAAATTTGGTTCCCCTCTCTAAATTAAATCAAGTCCAAAAATATTTACCAGCAATACTGCTTCCAAAGTCCCTTTTAACACTGTAATTTCAGTATAGGATTCAGACACATGAAATGACCACTGAATGTTTTGGGGGACTAGGAAAATAAACCCCAAAATATCACAACTGATGATTCCTATTTATAAACTTTTTATTCTTTAATGATGGGCAACCCTGAATAAAATAGTGAATCACACTAGGGTTTCACCTCTGCTGTCAGGATCTTTCGCCATTATTGCCACACAGTACTTGCCACTCCCTAAGGCAGAGCTTCCCCTGAGCTGCAAGTGATTATGGGTGTGCCAAAATGTTGGATTCATCCAACCCCCACTAGTGGTCTATTCATCCCAGTGTCCCACACAAATCCATATTATCATTTTTATGTATCACAAGGGACAACAAAGGGTGGGAAGCATGGCCCTTGGCTTCCATGCAGCCAAGTTCCTGTTTCCTGGGCTTCTAAAAATCTACACTTAGGGGTTTGGGAAACAGGTCAGACAGTGGTGTAAGAAAAGGGGGAACTTCTTTTCTCTCCTTTCTCTAACTTCTCTCCTACATGTTTTTCTACCAATTTACTAAGAGATTATCCAAACCAGGGTTGTAAGGCAAATGCCGAAGCGGGTATAAGAGACCTCAGGGTGTGATGGATCAGCAAGGCTCCGGTGAGCAGGCCCTACCCAGCGCTCTGCTGACTGTTAGTGCTTGCAGGAATGCAGGTGCTGTGTGGCCATACATGCCATTTTATCATAACAAGAAAAGGTAGAACTCCAGATGTGTGTGTGTAAAATACCCCAATTTTTTTTTTTAATTTTATTTATTTATTTATTTTTGGCTGCGTTGAGTCTCTGTTGCTGAACGCAGGCTTTCTCTAGCTGCAGCGAGCAGGGGCTACTCTTCGTTGCGGTGCGCAGGCTTCTCATTGCAGTGGCTTCTCTTGTTGCGGAGCCCAGGCTCTAGGCACACGGGCTTCAGTAGTTGTGGCTCGTGGGCTCAGTAGTTGTGGTTCGTGGGCTCTAGAGCGCAGGCTCAGTAGTTGTGGTGCACGGGCTTAGTTGCTCTGCAGCATGTGGGATCTTCCCGGACCAGGGCTCGAACCCGTGTCCCCTACATTGGCAGGTGGATTCTTAACTGCTGCACCACCAGGGAAGCCCAAATGCCCTAATTTTTAAAATGTTGGTAGTAAATGCTTATCCTATGCCTTCCTCTAACAAAAAGAAAAAGTTGAGCATGCCTAGAAGCAGTGACTTTGCAAGTAGCTCAGATCTGCCTGGACCCTCCGGGGGAATGAATGTCAGAGAGCTGTCTTGAGGTTTATTCTGCCCACTCCAGAGTGGCTTCAAATCTTCCTGGACAAGTGGTTACTCTGTTTCAATTTTTCACCTCCACAGTGTGCTTCCCTATATTAACACAAGGTGAAAACCTATACAACACATAGTAAGAAGTTTCTGCCACTTAGCTATAAGTAAATGTTGCTTTCCTTTTTGAGTTCTTGAAAGAGAAAACATTAATTACCTAAAAGAAATAAGTGGAGCATACATGGTTAACTTTTAAATCTTTACAATTAAGATAACACTATAATTAAAAAAAATGATAAAAATTGCTTTTCCCCTGACAACACTACTTTGGGCGGGGCGGGGTGGGGGTGGGTGGGAAAGCCAGTAATTAATTAGGCATAATGAAAAGAATCTGCTTTGGAAATTCTGACACATTCACAGGCTCACGAAGTTAACAAGAAGGTACCTGATGGAGCTCTACTAGAATACTAAGTGGTGGCCTATGACAGGAAGCATTAAAGATTTTTGATATGTCTGACCTAACAGTGTCACCAGATCAGCCTTAGAGTCTAAGTCACTGTTTTCATGGTGTTTTTACCTCTTCAATCTACAAAGGTGGCAACAGCAAGGCTCTTTATCTTGGTTCAGAAGGCCAGACTAATGCAGCGCCACAGATCCTTCTTCTTTCACTGATTGCAGAATCATACCAACCACAGCAGCTGCTGCTGATGGGGGAAGACTGCCTGCCTTTCTTCAGGCTAAGTAAGAAGCAGTGTGCTGGATTCAAAGATCACAAAGAATGAACTGTGTAACTTTAAAAACTGTTTATAAATTCCTCTTTCAGTCTCGACGTAGAACTCACATTTTCTGAGTTGACAAATTGTAAACTTCTCTTGCAAGGAAATTTCCTGCACTGTGCTTTAAGTTTGAAGATTTGCGCCAAATGCCAGCAGCCACCTAGCACCTCTACTGTTCCGAGTCTTGCCCTTGAACTGAGAAAGGACAAGCAGAGACCAAGAAACACACACAAACACACACTACAGTATTTCTCCTACTAAAACTTTCCATTTGGCAGCTACATTTTCAACGCTATGGAAATGAATCTCCCTGCTTTTTCTAGTGATCTAATTTTAATTAAAAATGCTCTATATCAAGAGACTGATGCCCGATATAAAGGAAAAGTTACAAGTGAAACGGAAACGAAGGGGTACTTCGCACAGGTTTTTGGAGGTAAGTTCTTAAAAATATTAAATAGCGATAATATTTTTATATTCAATTGTTTTGTTATGGTGATCTGTTGTTGTTGTTAAGCTGGTTACAGAGTGAAGCTTTGTTGATTTTTTTCAAAAGTACTTCTGGATTATAGAAAACATTTTAAAATGAAAAGTGGCATTCAGTGGGAGATCCATGCCTTAAGGTGTTGGGTGGAGGAAACACGGAGTTGTCCTTGTTAAAATGATTATAGTTCAGTAAAAAGATGTCAAGTCTAACATGCACACAAAGTAAGATAATTGCTTCTCTTCTGGCTAAAACCACCACCACCAACTTGTCTAAGGACAGAATAAAGTTAGGTGTGAGAAGAGAAAATCTAGACTGTATACTTCTTATTCATGAATCAGTATTGCTGTTAAAAATGACCAGGAAAAACAACACGTAAATACCCTCACAATCCCTCTGGTGGATCACATTTTCACTGTAACAAGCTTAATCATTCAAATTGGCAACTGGTAAGTCTCAAATCACAGATCTTAAATCATTAATTTTTACCACTAATTAACAGGGTTGTTTCAGGAATAAATATGCGCAGCATTGGGATTAATATAGTAGCATATTTCTTTAAGAATCTTGACCTTTACCAGAAAGGCAGAGGTCTGACATTAAAAGTTCTAACACAATTTAAAGACTTCTGCTTATAATTTTCTAAGAAAATAAAACAGAATCTCAGAATTAGAAACATACATAAAATTCTTTAAAAGTACATAATACTGTTAATCAAAATGATATACCGTGTGGTAAAATGCTTAGCAAAAGATATTTAATAAACATTAATGAATTAAGATGTGCATCTGAATTAAATAATCACCTTGTTTGTTTAAAAACAAAGTAAAGGACAAAATAAATAGTTTTTGCAAAAGAAAATCATTAAATGTTGGAATCGATTTTACAGAGCTTAGTGGTACCACAAACCTTTATCTTAATATTTTCAATTAACCAGGTTATACTGTGAACTGTCTAGCTGTAACAAAGAAAAACCAGTTTTGCTTGCTTTCACTTTTTTGTTGATTCACATACCAAATTTTGGATTTAAAAAAACTGCTCAGAACCTACCTTACAAAATGGCCTTGGGGCATGTCATAATTAAGTCACACACACACACACACACACACACACACGCATACATATAAATAACAGATTCCAGGTTGCCACGTTCACCCTGAGAGATACCCACAGAAGTGGAAATCAAAGCACCCCTGACATTGATCTTGGGGAAAAGAACCTTCTAAGAGAAACATACTTAGTGAGGTATGTTTCTTGTAGCAGGTGCTCACCAAATGCTTGAAGGAAGAGTGGATAATAGAAGCACAATTTCCTCACTGTGGAGATAAATGTCCTGTGATAGTATCAGAAATGTATAGATCGTATGGATGCTTTTTCAGAGGCCGGTTGCTATATGGAGAACTACTCTAGTACCATTTACTGAACCTGACAGAACATTCTTCTCAGCATTTTTTAAGATGTGATGCAAGAGATTTTAAACTACTGACCCAGTTATTTTACTGAGTCCATTTATTCCTGACTAAGTTTTGTTACACTGTGTTTTTTCCAGGAAATTGTCCATATAATCCAAGTTTTAAACTTACAGGCAGAAAGTTCTTCATAGCGGTTTCTTATTTTTAAAAAGTTCTTTGCAGTGGTTTCTTATTTTATTCTCTATATTTAGTTGCTCTATATATACAGTATATATTATTACTAGTATTGCCTATTATGCCTCTCCTTACTCTTTTTTTGTTGTTGTTGTTGGATCAATCAAGTTATAGGGGAGAGTTTTTTGTTTTGTTGATTTGCTCTACTGTTCTATTGCAATTCCTACTTTCTGCAATTAATTTCTACTCATCTATATTTTCCTTCAACTTAAAGATTT
This sequence comes from Lagenorhynchus albirostris, assembly GCF_949774975.1. Taxonomy (NCBI): domain Eukaryota; kingdom Metazoa; phylum Chordata; class Mammalia; order Artiodactyla; family Delphinidae; genus Lagenorhynchus; species Lagenorhynchus albirostris. The sequence goes on along the minus strand of NC_083104.1, from coordinate 35,624,211 downwards.
CTTTTTTCCTCTATAACTTTTGTGGCTGGGTAGCCTACATATGGTATTTTTTATAAAATTCTATACAGACTTGAAAAAAATGCAAATTCTTGAACTGCTAGAAGCAGGGTTCTTTATATGTCCATTAGATCAAGCCTAACTGTGTTGTTTAAATATCCCATAACCTTATTAAATTATCTGCCTTATCTGTCAATTACTGAGGTGGCCTGTTTAACTCTCCCATTATAATTATGGATTTTAAACATTTGATATGTAATTCTGACAAATATTAATACAAGGTAATACCAGTCTGGAATTGTTTTATCTTGCAGGTTATTTACTCCTTTTGTCATTATGTGGTAACTTTTATTCCTGATGATGTTTCTTACCTTAGAATCTATCATGTGTGATTTACATAGTTACATCAGCCTTGTTTGGTTAATAGTTACCTAATATATATCATTCTATCCCTTTACTTTCAACCTATCCTGGTTTTTGAGTTTTAAGTTTTTTGAAAACAGCATTTTAGGCAAATTCTGTATCTTTATCCAATCTCAGAATCTCTTTTAACTGGCAAGTACAGTTCACTTAACATTTGTTCTAAATACTGATTTATTTATTTCTGCCATTTTATTATAACTGGGCTATTTCCCATGGTTTCTATTTATGTTTTTCCTATCTTGACTTATACTGGCTTAAAATCAAGACATCCTATTTTTTGTTCTGCAGTGATTACCCTGAATCTTTTGGGTAATCACTTGACTTAAAAGTCTGTTGTTCATCAGTTTATTTACCCTCTTCTCAGTCTTGGGATGCTTTATGTTTGGAAAGCTTTTATCTTATATTATTGCTATCTAGTATTTTTGCTTTACTTTTTTTTTTGGTTGGTTTTTTTTTTTTGCGGTATGCGGGCCTCTCACTGCTGTGGTCTCTCCCGTAGCGGAGAACAGGCTCTGGACACACAGGCTCAGCGGCCATGGCTCACGGGCCTAGCCGCTCCGCGGCATGTGGGATCTTCCCGGACCGGGGCACGAACTCGTGTCCCCTGCATCGGCAGGCGGACTCTCAACCATTGTGCCACCAGGGAAGCCCTGCTTCACCTTTTTAATACCTCTACTCAAACTAGTCATTTTATTGTTTTATACAGTTAATGCTTATTTTGATGTACCTTCTTTTCTTTGCTCATTATGGTTGTTGCTTAAATCTCATTATTTCTGTGTTCAATTTCCTTATTTCTGAACTATAGCCTTTAGAACTGCACTGGTAAAATTAAATTAATTAAACTAAATTAAGAATTAATTTACAATTAAAAACTCAGTTGTACTAGGCACATTTCAAGTGTTCAATAGTCACATGTGACTAGTGGCTACCATACTGGACAGTAGTGCTTTGGAAGTGTATACAACAAGGGTCTGGGGAGACAACAGTTCTGTTTTTGTTGAAAAATGTCTTTATTTTGCTCTCTTGAATTACTGAATTGTTTGTTTCTTCCTCAGTACTCTGCATATATTATTCCCCTGTCTTTCAAATTCAGTAGCTGCAATTAAATATGCTGTCAAACTGGTGCTCTTTGTAAATAATCAATCTCAAGCTTGGTTGCTTCTGTCTTTGCCTTTGATGTTTTACCATCTGTCCAGGTGTGTATTTATTTCTATTTACTTTGGGGCCTTATTTTACTGCCTAAATCTGAGACTTCTGTCTTTCATGGATTCTGGAAGATTCTCAGTCATAATCTCTTCAAATATTACCTCTCTATATATTTTATCATTCTGAAATTCTTCTCTGTCATATGTTAAACTTTCTAAGACTTTCCTATCCTATCCTCTCTTTCAAATTTTCCATTTTTTCCCTTTCTGGAATGCATCCTGGATAATTTTCTCAGATGTCTCTTCCAGTTCCCCAATTCTCTTTTCAGTTGTTATAAATTCACTGTTGAGTCCAGGTAGAGAGTTTATTTCAATAACTAAAATTTTAATTTCTAGAAGTTTTACTTGGTTATTTTTCAAATCTACCTATCATTTTATTTTATAATCTACATCGGATATTCATATCCATTAAAGTCTCTATCTGATCATTTCATTACCCAAAGTTTCTGCGAAGGGTTGGCTGTTTGTTTTATCGTAACTTTTACTGACTGAATTATTTCTTTGTATATATAGTAATTTTGGACCACGAGGCTTGTCAATAAGATGCCTGGGCAATCTGGATTAAGAATATTTCTCTCCAGAAACGTTTTGTATTTGCTTTTGCCAGATGTTCTAGAGTACTCAACAGTTGACGATCAATTTTATGTTAATTTTTTGGCCTGGGTAAGAAATTATACCAAATGAATGATATAACTTGAATCTCAAATCTGCATGAGAGAGCTCATGGTTACAATTTTCAGGGGAGACATTTTCCCTCTAACTCATAGCCTAGACTGAGGTAGATTAGCTTGCCTGTCATCTCCCTAGGTTCGTGGGGATATCTCTGATATCCTTCTAATTTATTAATATATAACTCATTAGGGCACCTGGGTGAACGTTGGTATGCACGTTTCAGCTCCAATGAGCCACCTCGTGAGGGGTCAAGGTCTTGTCTCCTGATCCCATGTAATTATAATGGGGTCCTTATGTTAAGGAACGTTCCCTATCCCCAAGAACCCTTTAACCAGCTGGCAGCTGATGTCAGCACACAAGCTTCCCACTTTGGCTTTCAGTTTTCACTTTGATGCTGACCCATTAAAATGCCCCCATTCCCTTTTAGGCTATACTATGCATTTAATATTTTATACAGCATTTCTAAGTGTTTATAGGAGGAAGATTTTCTGACATCATATTGCTGGACAGGAGTTTTTCTTTGATGTGCCTATGCCATAACTCCTCGAAATTCAGAGTTTGCAAGAATGGTTTTATAATCCAGTTAGCAAAATGGATTCTGTTCACAAATGAAAACAGAAGATCAGCAGATTGGTAGTAATGCATATGTTTACACAGCAAAAGAATTATGATTTTTCAACTAATCACAGATAAAATGAAAACTATCGTAAGTGTTTTTAAGGGAGATGTGTCCACAGATTAAAACAGCATTACATTATCCTACAAAATTTTAGCCAGGAGGGGGCTGTGTGTTCCAGCACACCATGACCCACTGATGAGAGTTTTAAAAAATTTGTAGCCTCCAAGATTTCTCATCTTTAACATATATTTATATATATTCAACTTATCATACCTCAGGCTGTCTAGTAATTGCCCTTACAACATTTGAATGTAATATTTGTAAAGGTAAACAGAGTTCCCAGCTTGTCATGGTGCTAATCAGAAGGGATGGAAAGAAGCACACTATGGGCCTAGGTTATAAGTGAGCCTGTATAATATTAAAGTCTTTATGATTCTTTCACTAATAAGATCATTTGGCGTAAGTCCAAGATGGAGACAAAGTCTATAATATTTTATATTTGTAAGTGCCTGACAAAAAACCTTTACATATATGGTGCTCTCTTAAGATAAGCAGGTCAGATCAGTGGTTTAAGTGATTTATCCAAGGTTACAGTTGGTAAAATGGCAAAGCCTAGAATAGAATTCTTGTCTGCAAACTAAATTCCACGCAGAAGAGTGTTACCATGGCAAAGCCACCCTCAGGGATATCTTCTGCAGCCTTTGTATCTAGAAATCATTTGTAAATTTTAAAAAGGAATTACTAAATGAGAGGCATAAAAGTCTAATCTAAAGCTTCCCAAGTGCTCGTTCAGTTCAGGTATGGCATAACAAAAGGGTGTGTTTCTGCATGGATCCATGCTTTAGACCTCTGTTGTCCAATATGGTAGCCACTGGTCTCGTATGGCTATTCAAAGGCAGATTGATTAAATTAAATAAACTTAAAAATAATTTTTTTCTTGGTCACACCAGCCACACTTCAAGTGCTCAACAGTCACATGTGGCTGGCTGGCGATTGCTATATGAGACAGTACCCATATAGAATCTTTCCATCATCACAGAGTTCTGTTGGATAGCACTGCTCTAGAATGTGGATTGATGAAGTAATGTTATTGTTGTAGCAGAGTAGAAAGAACATTGGTTTTGAAGCTCAACAGACCTAGATTTGACTTCTGCCTGTCACTTATAACCTTTGTGACTCTTGAGCAAACTTCTTAACTTCTCTGGGACTCTTGTTTCCTCATCTGTAAGTTGGGAATCAGAAATAAGGTGCTGGGAACATCATTTTTGCTTAATAACTACAGAATCTGCAGTCTCCACAACCCTCATTGGGGTCTTGTGGCTGCCCAAAGTCCTTGCACAGTATACGAAAATATACTGCTTCCAAAAGGTTCAAGAGAATCACCAAAGCTAAGCTTCTGGAAGGCATAAGCATTTCCTCTGTAAGATTTTACCTTTCTCTTGGGGTGGTGGGGCTAGGGTGTGTGGGGAGTGTATAAAGAAAACCTAGGGAATTCCCTGGTGGTCCAGTGGTTAGGACTCCGCGCTTTCACTGCTGTGGGCCGGGATTCAATCCCTGGTCGGGAACTAAGATCCCACAAGCCGCAAAGAATGGCCAAAACAAACAAACAAGAAAAACCACTCAAAAAAAAAAATAAAGCAAAACAAACAATTTAGAACTGGAAAAAGTTATAGCTCAATGTTCTCTCAACTCTAAAAACTGATTTAAGTGGAACTAGATCTGAGGGTGTAACTTGAGTAAAATGGGTCAGGTGTCTTGGTGGTATTTTCCAAAAGAAAACAACAGAAGAGCAGCTACAGAATCATGTATAATTATCTGTATACACAATCAGACACTAATTAACTTTTTATTTAAAGAACAATCCCTAAACAACTCAATAGCCTGCTGACCTGACAAGACTACTTTTTACTTTTAAGACTAGGTAGACAAAACATATACTCAAGAGAGGCCTTAACACTCCCAGAATCACTTTATGCTGCCTTTGTCACTTCTCCCCGATACAGCTATTCCTTTAAATACTTTCCCCAAGCTCCTCCTCTGGACTGTTTCTAATATATCCACAGTATTGTGCTTGACCTTTTCAGGCTTTTCTCTGGTCTGAAAGCAAACTGGTGTGCTCTTGAATTTCTAATTAGCAATATCAGAAACTGTAAGGCCCTTGAGATGATTCAGTGCCTCAATTAACCGAGGAAGGGAATGACCTGGTTAAGTGAGTCTTCTGTTTAACTAAGGAAACCTTTGTTTCAACCTCTTGTTGAAAATCTTTCTAAAATAAAAAGCAGTAGTGCACTTTTTCCCTCAAGAATATTCTAATTAATATAAAAAACACTCCTGACAATTTAAGGTCTTATCATTACAGCAAATCAATCTATGACACTATAGTGCAGTTAAAGCTATAGTATTGATCCCAAGTAACACATGAGAAATTTACTAGATTTTCACAAAATAAAACCTAACATTAGCTTGTTTTTTTTACAATTTGCTTTCATTTCTTCCACACATGGACTATAGAAATATTTCCAGATATTTTAGGCTCCGATTAAATTTTGTTTTATCAACACAACACTGTAAATCAACTACACTCCAATAAAAATTAATTAAAAAAATTTTGGTTAATCATGGTTCACTTATATTTGTGTTATCTTGCACTTTCAACTTCACAGGAAACTTTACTTGTTAAAGAAATATAATGAGATTCACTTCAGGCTTATGCTAAATGGTAATCAAGTCCATGGGCCTCTGATAATTTCCCCTACTGACTACTTTACCAATCAAACTTTTCTTAGAGGCAATAGCTAGATTAAACTTTCAGGTAATAAAAAGCAGAATTAAACCAAGTTTCCTTAAAAAAAAATTGGATCTGTGTTACTTTGCAGAATTTCCCCTTTAACAGAATGGTCAGCATAAAGAAAACAGCTATTTGAAGTAATTCTACTGTAACATTAGTTTAAATAAATCCATTCAAACCATCTAAGAGAGGTAATTATCTGGACAAATAGTTTACTGAAAAGTCAAGAGACAGATTTTATTTCGCTTAAAAGTGAGCTACAGAGAAGAATTTGGGGTTTCTAGCTTCAACACAGACCTTGTCATTTCTCATTCAGGGAATGAAAAGATGCATAATTTCTAGTAGTTTTTTACATTTTATACTGAAGACATTCCCCCAATACCAGTTACCTCCCAGTCAAGTGAAATTCAAACTTTTACTTAAGGAGCAAATTTATCTCCAGCAATCTCCTTAGATTATGGTTACAGCACAATCACCTTACCACCGTAACCAGTTTTGATATCTCTACCATCAATGCCAAACAAATCGCCCATCTTCTTTCCTCAAACACTCATACTTTCAATACCCATGCTGAAGTACAGGAACCAGGTATACTTTTTAGTGCTTTCCTTCTTGAAAGGGCCACTCTAGCTTTGCTGACCACACCCAACCATTTTTAGAGTCTATAAAATGCCTGAAAGGACCCTGGACTAGGAAGCAGAAAAAAGGGTTACAATCCTCACTCTTCAACTGAATAGCCGCCACTCACCTCAGAGTCTCAGCTGACTTAACTGCCTGCCTACCCCATAGGTTATTATATTATTAACATTAAAGTACAATAGCTCTTGGCCCTGCACTTTTACCCAACAGATACTCAACTAAATAAACAGATCGAAAAATACCACAATCAGGGCAAAGACAGTACTTTCTTTGTGGACAGAAATATCAGTATCTGTCCTGTGTCTCTTAAACTAAGTTCTGTTGCTCAGGGGCATGGGCAGCCAATAATACATGTTACAACAAAAACAAAGGGTGAAACTTATTTTCAGAGAACAAACAATAGGAATATAATGTAATGCTATTATATGGAATAGTATAGTTAACTAAAATAATGTAATAAGTTACTGTATACAAAAAAGTGTTTCAATTTTAGAAGCTCAATTTAAAAGCTCTGATCTTACTAAGAGACTCATTTATAACCACAAGAGTATAGACCATATTTTTTATTGTACCTTTAATTTCCAAGAATAATGTGCTGACAGAAACTGAAGTCACTCAATTTTAACTGCAAACATATGCACTGTAATTAACAGATAGATACTCACAGCTTGCATTTCTATATAGTAGAAATGGTTCATGGAGCTGAAATTCCAAGTCTTTATTCACTGGTTCAACTAGATTGTGCATATTCAGTCGATTCACAATGGTAAAACCATGGTAAGGTGAAGCTGACCTTAGATTTAATAGAAGAAAAAAAAATCTGTTGTCATTGTTCATTTGCAGAAATGTTATCTACCTCTTTATTTCCATTTTAAAGAATGAATACAATATTGCATTATATAGTATTATTGGCACTTAAAATTGTAAACAAAAAAATCTAAGTCAGATCATACCCCTCCTCCTCTCAGAAGCTTTCTCGGTCCATCAGAGTAAAGACCAAGGTCCTGTCTAAGGCCACCAAGGCCTCAGGTGATGTGCACCCCCTTGACTTCATCTCCTATGCCTCTTCCCTGTTCCTCCTGCTCCAGCCACACTGGGCTCCTTGCCATTCTTCCTACAGGTATGTTTCCACCTAAAGACCTCTGCCTGGGCCACTGGCCTAGAATCTAGAGTTATCCCATTTCCCACAAGGCTTTGGTAAACTGTCCTGTTCTCACTGAGGCCTACTAGAGAACTACCCTTTTTAATGCTCCCAAACTCAATACCTCTAATCCTCCTCTCTCTTTTTCCATACCACTTATTATTTTTTGTATTTATTGTCCTTCTCCACTAAACTGTAAATTCCATGAAAATAGGGTTGTCATTTTTTTAGATATGTCCCAAGACAGACATATAGTATATGTTTAATAAACATATGCTCAATAAAAATATTATTTTAAATATGTTGCAGGATTGGTTATAATTATTGCCCACCATTACAATGATTTTTCTTACATCAAATGTGAGAACTATGGAAAAACCTGAGTTACAAAGAAAATGCTTCGAATCCTACAATAAGAAACACCCTTGGTTCTCGTATCAGGATGATTCAGCATACGATCCTTTAGATATTTCTCACTTGTATACAACACTTTACGGTTTCTCACTTGTTTCTCTGTATACACTTGTTTCACTGAATCCTTTAGGTTTTCTGATTCCAAATCCAGGCTTCTTTTATACTAAGGTCTCTCCAAATCGACATTCTGACATCCTGGTATATATTTATCCAAAGTATATAAAATGTTCTCACATTTCCCAAATAGAGTTTCTCTGGTCTCCTTTTATTACAATCAATACTGTGTAAGCCTCCATAAATTTCATCAAATCAAGTCGCTCACTAAACTAAATTTCATCTTCTATAACCGGTGGATCTGTACTCTACCGTAACAATAAGGCCAGCAAAGCACTTTCCAAGTACCAACATTCTAACAACAGTTGAAGAGTTTCTAGACATTTATATTGGTAATGAAGACTAATGAAGTAGGTGAAGGGTAAAGTGTTTTTTTTTTTAAAGGAGAAAGATGAATAACAGCAAACAAAATGTCAAAAAATAAAAAGTAACATCAAAGCATATACATTTAAAGGAAGGAAAAGATCAGTATTTTTAGACAAGATCTCAAAGTTGTACAGCAAAATTTAGAAGAATATTTGACAAATTCTTGTTAATAACCATCAGTGGAGAAATGGAGAAAGGCAATCCATAAAAGATAACTCACAATACACACACACAGGAAAAGAACCAGGTATCAGTAATAACTCCTGCTGAGTTCCCTAAGCTTTAGAAACCAAAGGAAGGAACCTACCTCAGTCAGAGCAAGACCTAAGAGGGATCCAGGAAAACAAGGAACTCCAATGACTAACATACCCTGTCAGTTGCCTTTAGGCCAAGAAAGTTGCCGAACAAAACACAAGCTGCATTTACAAACCAATCATTTTTTTAAAAATCATGTTTTAAGACAATAATTCTCAGAAAAGTTAAAAATAAAAAATGTGCATTTATGAATAATCTAGGCTTTCTAAAGGACTCTCAAACTAAAAATACATATTACTACAGACACTGACAAAATCCAAAACTTTTGGGGGTAGATGGAAAGGGGACAGAACCAGAGTCTTAGAAGATAACTTTTTGTTTAGTAATCACACAACAGCTAGTCCATCTATTCTCTTTTTCTCAACTATTTTTCTCAATGTGTTCTATTTTTCTTAATATGTGGGGAGGGAGAAAGGCAACTGCTTTAGACTCATTCATTACTAGAAAATGTTTTCCATTTTGCTAGGTTCCTAAATAAATTCTAGTTCTGTTTGATTCTGAATCACAGGAAGTGTCAAAGAAAGGACATTACTTGGTAAGGATCTCACAGCAAGGGATGGATGAATACTTGAAGGGTCAAGCAGCAAGGTCCCAAAGACAAATATACAATAGGGTTGAATCACTCCATATGACACCATTCACCATCAAATTTAAAAAAAAAAAAATTAAAAAAAAATCTTTTTAAAAAAGCTTACCTTCGATATACAAATAAGGTCCCTTCTATATCAGTCTTCTCCTATAATAGACAATGAGATGATTAGTTTTTTTTCCCATAATCTAACCCCAAGTAGTCCCAATGGAGAAGAGATACTTCATGTTTAAGATCAACTTATTTATTTTAAAATTAATCACTTTGAACAGGTCAAGTAGGTCTTCTCCACAGACTACTATTACCAGTTTCTTTTGTATCCTTTCTATTCTATTGATGTGTATTAACTGATATGCAATGTTCTATCTAGCAACACGCCTGTATCTGCAACAATTTCCCTTTCCTTTTTTAAAATTTAAAGGAGAAAAATTCTAGAATTAGCTTTCACTTTTTAAAACTAAAATGTTTTAGCCAAATTTCTTAATTTTAAAGCCAAGGTCCTGTATAAAGCAATTTCTTCACCTTTAAAGTTTATCAAAGTTACTAGGGGAAAAAAAAAAACATTTTCTTATAGGACACTTTGTTTCATCATTGGGGAATTTTGGTATATTTTTATGAGTAGCAAATTTTGTAGCAAATTTAGTTAAGAGTTACTTTCAAACACAATTAGTTTGTTATTTTTAAAACTGTGTTGAAGAATCATGAATATTGAAACTATACTCTGTCTTAGTGTAATTCTTATAGGTCTTACAAATAATTAAAAACTTTTTTTTAGCTTAAAGTAAATGTTTTGATTAACAAAGTACAACTCATCATCCTTCACTTGCTGTGACAAGAGCGTATTTAGGTTTTAAACACAGTTACAGGGGCTTCCCTGGTGGCGCAGTGGTTGGGAGTCCGCCTGCCGATGCAGGGGACACGGGTTCGTGCCCCGATCCGGGAAGATCCCACATGCCATGGAGCGGCTGGGCCCATAAGCCATGGCCGCTGAGCCTGTGCGTCCGGAGTCTGTGCTCCGCAACAGGAGAGGCCACAACAGTGAGAGGCCTGCATACCGCAAAAACAAACAAACAAAACCACACAGTTACAATGTTTTTAAAAAAGCAAAAGAAACACGTTAGTCTACAGTTCACAGCCCAGATAGGACCTAAATGGTTTAAGGTAATCAACAAACTTAGCAAACTTAAATGTCAGCCATATAAAATTGAATTTGCTGGGATAAAAAAATAATTTTAAAAAATATTTACCATCTTGATTTCTTCCAGGAGTATTGCCCTAGCTTAAACATCATAATGAAACTTTTCCTTACTAAAAATTCAGAGGCTTTTTCTTGCCTTTCAAACTTTATTAGTGCAAGAAATTGGTAATCAACGGTTTCACAATGAAAGAAAACGCCCAAATAAACCACTGTGCAAAGTTACAACTCACTGTAAAATAACAATGAGAGAAGAGACTTTGGTTATACTCCATGTACCATGACCCAAATGAATAATGGCAGCTTATTTTTCAGTTCAGGTTATTATAGCTTGTATTTCATATTTAAAGGTGAATAACAATTAAAATTCCAAAATATTGGAAGTCTGTGACAAACTAGAAATAAAAGCCTAAGTCCATGCCCCAAATAATAAGTCCATGCCCCAAATCTTCACCATTTGTCTGCAACCCATATTACAAAAATTCATACGTAGAGCAAGAAAAATGATTAAGAACGATTCAAACTAAAGCAATGTCTAAAACAGCCACACTTAAAAAAAAAATCTATAATTTTGTTCTCTTTAGCTTCCCATACCTCCTTCTCTTACAGGAGGTGAAGGAAAGAAGATAAAGTAAAGCAAGATGACTTTGAAAACTCTCTTTATCTGAATTAACTGTTTATAAATGCCAAATGATTTTTCACAAAATTACTAATTAACTATAACCTATGTATCTGCACTATGTTGTAAAGGACATACTACGATAATAATCTTTCAGTTTTGTTAGTATAAAGATTTCAATTCTTACTGAAACGTTAACGTCAATCATTAATTCGATCCAACAAATATTTACGGATTATTTCCTAAGTAAAGCCTATATAGCTGAATGAGTTAATCAAGAAGGTTCAATTTTTTTTTTAAGGGAAATTTTGTTACCTTTATTTGTTTGGCCACTTGCACGGCTTGTGGGATCTTAGTTCCCCGACAAGGGATCGAACCCGGGCACCCTGAAGCGGAAGTGCGGAGTCCTAACCACTGGACCGCCAAGAAATTCCCTAATTATGTTATTTAAACAACGGACGAAGCTTCAAACGGGCTAACAAGTCAGTGGACAAACTGAATGCAACTTTTCGGATCCTCTCCCGTGCAAAAAAGACAAAAAGTACTTAGTCTGATGGGTGCATTCAGAGGTGACATCACCAGCAGCACTGCTGAACAGACACAGGGTCTCTTTTCCAAAGGTTTCAAGGTAATCCAATTAACATGGAAGTCATTTTCCTAAGCGCCTTGAAATCTTTTCCAAACTCTGGAAATACAGTGTAGTTCGATAAATGCAGGACTTATCCCCAACCCCTCTCTTCCAATAATTGAAACTAACTGGATTTCAAGCTCTAAATCCAAATGACCTCTGAGAAGGGAGCCCTTATTTATGTCTATTGGGGGGAGAGAAGAAGTGTTTATTTTATAGATTATGTATATATACTTTATCTAATAACTCTCAAAGCTTCAAACACAATCTTTCAGGCATCTTTACGACTCCACCAGTCTCATATCCTCTAACACACCTGCAAAAAAGGCAAGTCGCCCACATCCTCGAACCGGACCCCATGGGGCTGATCCTCTTCCAACCCTCCCCTCTATCAGCTTTTCCCCCGGATGTTTGGACCTACTTCTCTCGCTCCTCTCGCCCAATCTCCGGCTCCGCCGACACCCCTCAGGCGCCAGCCGGACTCTTCTCTAGTCCCTGGCCTCGCCCCTGCCGCCGTGGCCTCCTTCATCGGCCCCCACCCAGAACGGTCCGCGCGGCCCCTTTAAGAGGCGGCGGCCGGGCGGGCGACTTCAACGGCCTGGCTGCACTCACCCACTGGTTGGCCTTGGGGCAGAAGGTGTACAGTGCGACCTGGCCCGTGAGGTCTGCGATGCTGGTGATGTAAGGGTCGTGTTGCTTCAAGGCCGCTAGGCTCATCTCTTGCCCAGCTCGACTCAGCGACTCCATCTTGAATTCCGGAACCTAGCCCCCTCTGGCGGGGGCGGAGTCGCGGACAGGAAGGTGCCATGGAGCCAAAGTTCCCCCAGCTGCGTCAGCACCCTCATCTTCCGCCTCTCAGCCGGGCCTCGCGGCGAGGCGGTACGTCAGCTATTATGCTCCGCTGCGCCCACGCCCGGGGCGCTGGGTCCCAGTGTCGTCAGGTCCCAGTGGACCTACCGTGCGGGTTGGCGTATGCCGCCGCGTAGCCGAGCTGGTAGGACGGGACTCAGTTGCTTCTCTTCCGCTGGCTGAAAGGTCCCGGCGCCCGGATCAAGGCTGCTCGGGAGCTTTCTCCAGCGTTCCTGCCGGACTAGGCTCCCAGGGCCGCAGAATGGAAACCTCGCTGTGGCAAGGCAGTGCTCCACCGTGAGTTTAGAAAGCACAGAGAAGCGGACAGGAAGGAGGGAGGGAACCCCGAAAATTACCTCAGATCTCGGCTCTCTTCGTGTTTTTATGAAGGAAAATTTTGATAAAAGCCAAACTAACCCGCCTGTAACTATACAGGAGTGTCTTTTATTATCCACGTTTACTTATTTTCCTCGTGTGAATCCCACGAAAATATTTCTATCCAGTCTTGGAAAGAGCCCGTGAAGGCTTGAGTTTGTCTTGGATCGTTTAAAGCTTTAAAACAATAACTCATTATTTTAGCAAACATCTGTTGAGCATTTTAAGGCATTTTAAAGGGCCAGGTACTAGCTGAAGAGGAAAACAAGGCTTGTAAGGTATAGGGAGCTCTGCCCCACCGCCGACTTGTTAAAAAACATTTTCTTATAGAAAAGATACCCCAATGGAATGGAAAATTTTTGACAGAAAAAAAAAAAAGGATAGTAGTTGTATTGTTGATGATTTTACATCCCAAGGCCATTTGTTAATGGAAAGATACTTCATGTCTTACATTCTTTGCAGAATCACGTTACATATACAAATGCAGACAAGGAAACATGTATCATTCATTTACCGTTCATTAAGCAAGTATTTATTGAACTCCTAATTGTGAAAGGGTAGCCCCCTGGAAGCTTCAAAGACAACTTTCTAGCTCTGGGAGAAACTGAAAGAAGTAGGGGCAATGCTAGAGACCTTTCACTTGAAACCCAGAGGATGGAGCCACTAACTTCATCTGGTCAGGAAAGTATAGGAAGCCTTCATGGAGGAGATGATGTTTGAATTAATGTTTCAGGGATGAGTAGGAATTCATCAGAGACGAAAGGCAAGGGCTTCCTTTCATCTCACAGTCTAATGGTAGAAAAGTGTTCATCCTCATTTGCTGGTTGATTAATTGAAGCTGGGTGGAGAAATCACTGGCTAGTTGTTCCACACTAGTCAGGGGGGATCTGGTATTAGAATCCAGGGACTACTGCCTGCTACCCCAGGGTCCTTTTATCCACACTATGGCTGCCGTTCTTCATAGTGGAGGCAGACCCCTACATCCCCTCTACCTACTTTTCTTTTTTTTTAACTTTTTATTTTATATTGGAGTATAGTTGATTAACAATTTTGTGTTAGTTTCAGGTGTACAACAAAGTGACTCAGGTATACATATATATGTATCTATTCTTTATCAAATTCTTTTCCCATTAGGTTGTTACAGAATATTGAACAGAGTTCCCTGTGCTCTACAGTAGGTCCTTGTTGGTTATCCATTTTAAATATGGCAGTGTGTATATGTCAATCCCAAACTCCCTGACTATCCCTCCCCCCCACCTACTTTCAAGGGAACATTTAAACAATCTGTACCCTAATTTTTTTTTAATTGTATTTTTTGAATAAGTAATACATTCCCTTGGTACAGAATTCAAAGGCACACCTGAAACAGAATATAGGTGTTTTTAATTCTTATTTTTTAATTGAGGTAGAGTTGACATATAACATTATATTAGTTTCAGGTGTGCAACGTAATGATTTGATATTTGTATATATTGTAAAATGATCACCACAATAGTCCAGTTAACATCCATCACCACACATAGTTACACATTTTTTTTCTCATGATGACAGCGTTCAAGATCCACTCTCTTAGCTACTTTCAAATACGCAGTACAGTATTACCTGTAGTTACCATGCTGTACATTACATTCTTGTGCCTTATTCATTCTTTTTTTTCTTATGTAGATTTCCTGAAATAATCTAGGATATTTCCTTTTTTATTTATTAAATATATATTTTTGATTGAACAGGGCTAGACTAGTGAAGAACAACAAGTTATTTTAGGGAGTTTTCATATTCAGAATAGAAAATTGCTTCGAAATGCATGTTTGCATGGCCCCAAACATGTTAATGTTGACTTTGATGCTCTATACAGCTCTTAAGATATATTAAAGAGAATGTGAGTATTTTGGAATTGAAAATCTTTCTCATTTACTTTGAGGCCTGACTTTGCCTTATATTTGTGAATGAAACCTTAAGACCTTTCCCATGTCTTTTAGACCAGGGGTCCCCAACCCCCAGGCCTCGGACCTGTAGTGGTCCAGGAACCAGGCCGCACAGCAGGAGGTGAGCGGTGGGCTAGGGAGCGAAGCTTTGTCTGCCACTCCCCATTGCTCTCCATTGCTCTGAACCATTCCCCACCCCCCACCCCATCCGTGGAAAAATTGTCTTCCATGAAACTGGTCCCTGGTGCCAAAAAGGTTGGGGACCACTATTTTAGACAATAGGCTTTGAGAGGTCAGAGATTCCATCTCAGTCTATTAGGTCTCCAGTACCTAACACAGCCCCGGCAAAGAGTAGACTTTCAATAAATACTGGTGAATGAATGTTGTCTTAAAACCCAACTCCCTTAAGGCCATGGAAGAGACTTCTGGGAGGGGTGGGGAGGTGGGTGGCTGGGATCATGTGATCAGAGGTGGGAAGGAGTCTTACTCTGCACTGGAAGAACTTTGGTAACATTTGCGTTGTGTTCCATGAATGACAGTTTTTTAATAAAAATAATTTAAAATATGAAAACCTAAAACCCAATCAGTCCAACCCATGTGTCTCCCACTCTGAGTGGTTCTGTGGTAGAAAATAAAACTTGCCATTTAAAACCATGGGCTCTAGGTCCACGATGGTGGACAAGTTGATTTCCACTAGACCTTGAGCCTCAGTATACCCTCATTGTAATACATCAGCAAGCTAGATGACACACCCACAGGAGCCATGGCAGTTCCGAGGCTGACCATAAAAGGCCAATAAGTGGGCTGTGGCCCAGTTCCTAGAAATCTCTGCCCCTTTCCCAAAATTGTTGGAATAATCCTCCCACTCATTAGCCTATAAATTACCCAGCCTATGAAAAGTAACCACCCCCACACCTTGGGGCCTCTCACCTTCTGAGATGGCCCACATTTTGTCTATGGAGTGTGTATCTCCCTGAATAAACCTTTCATTTAAAAAAAATAAAATCATGGGCTGTAAGGCAAAGGGCACTAAAATACATCTACCAGCTGTGTAGCTTTGTCAGTCCCAGACTTCCCATTTCTCCAGTGTCAAATCCCAAGTCCTTGCCATGGCCTAGGAGGAGACATCGCTGGGCCTGGTCTCTTGCTTTCTTTCCATCTCCATTTTCTGTGAATTGCTCTTTCAAATTTTCCATCCCAGCCCACTGACTGACATGTGCTAAATGAGTCTAGTCTCAGGGCCTTTGCACTTGTTCTCCCTTTCTGGAACATTCTTTTTTTTTTTTTTTTTTGCGGTACGTGGGCCTCTCACTGTTGTGGCCTCTCCCATTGCGGAGCACAGGCTCCGGACGCACAGGCTCAGCGGCCATGGCTCACGGGCCTAGCCGCTCTGCGGCATGTGGGATCTTCCCGGGGTTGGGGCACAAACCCGTGTCCCCTGCATCGGCAGGCGGACTCTCAACCACTGCGCCACCAGGGAAGCCCTGGAACATTCTTGTCTCTGATATCCCTGTGATATAATAATGGCTCATTTCCTCACTTTCTTCATAGCACTTACCTGTGAGTTGTAGTTATTATATTCACTTTTGTCTGTCTCATCAGCTTAGTGAAGCAGGAACCATGTCTGTCTTGTTTACTATCACATTTTGACACAGAAGCCAGGCTTAATAAGTATTTGTTGGATTAAATGGAATGTTAAGTTGATTTCTATCTACCACATAAACCTGAGAGAAGGGATGGTTGTTTCAGTTCTACAGCCAACAAAACATTTGTTTGTCATAAGTATAAACAAATAATCATGATTGATTTACTTGTATTATTAATATAATTTTTTGTTTCTTAGGCTCTATGCTTATCGCTTTTAGTATAGCCCAGAATTCAGCATCTTTTCACTCTTGCAACTTTCTCCCTGTCCATTTTCTCTCCATCTCTGTCTCCTCTCTCTTTCTCTCCTCCCTGTCCCCTTCTTTCTCAGATTTTTTTTTAATTTTTAAAATTTATTTATTTTTTGGTTGTGTTGGGTCTTCGTTGCTGTGTGTGGGCTTTCTGTAGTTGCAGCAAACAGGAGCTACTCTTCATTGCAGTGTGTGGGCTTCTCATTGTGGTGGCTTCTCTTGTTGCAGAGCACGGGCTTCTAGGCATGTGGGCTTCAGTAGTTGTGGCACACAGGCTCAGTAGTTGTGGCTCATGGGCTTAGTTGCTCCACAGCAGGTGAGATCTTCCCAGACCAGGGATCGAACCCTTGTCCCCTGCATTGGCAGGCGGATTCTTAACCACTGTGCCACCAGGGAAGTCCTCTTTCTCAGATTTCAAAGATTTATTCTAAAAGTATCTGCTTAGGGACTTCCCTGGTAGTCTAGTGGTTAAGACTCCACATTCCCAATGCAGGGAGCCCAGGTTCGATTCCCGGTCAGGGAACTAGATCCCACATGCCACAACTAAGACCTGGTGCAACCAAATAAATAAATAATTTAAAAAATAAATGAAAGTATCTGCTTATTACTGTTTACCTTTGTAGGCAGAGAAAGCAAGCTAACTAATTTTCCCAAGGTTCAATAATGATTCGTTTGCTGAGCTGGAATTAGCATCTTCTAGCCTTGGTTTCCAGGTAGATCATGTATCTTGCTACTATTCTGCCAGGCACACTCTTAAATTACACTGGATACACATGAGTGAAATTTGTTTTCCTTATGCTGCTGTTTCACTGTTGATATTTATTTTACATGACTGATATCCAAAAGGTTGTGGAGTTACTATAAAACTCCTTACCTCGTCCTTGCCAGGTGATTAGGATGGTAGTTCTTTCCTTCAGTTTCTCCAGAAAGGCCTCTGACCTCTGTATTTTATTTATTTATTTATTTTTGATGTGTACTTTATTTTATTTATTATTTTTTATACAGCAGGTTCTTGTTAGTTACCAATTTTATACATATTAGTGTATACATGTCAATCCCAATCTCCCAATTCATCCCACCACCACCTCCCCCTCCCCGCTTTCCCCCCTTGGTGTCCATACATTTGTTCTCTACATCTGTGTCTCTATTTCTGCCTTGCAGACCTGTTCATCTGTACCATTATTCTAGATTCCACATATATGCATTAATATACAATATTTGTTTTTCTCTTTCTGATTTACTTCACTCTGTATGACAGTCTCTAGGTCTCTAGGTATTTGTTGTTTGTAGATTTTCTTTTTTTTAAATTAATTAATTAATTTTTTTATTTTCGGCTGCATTGGGTCCTCATTGCAGTGCGCGGGTTTTCTCTAGCTGCCGTGAGCGGGGGCTACTCTGTGTTGCGGTGCTTGGGCTTCTCATTGTCGTGGCTTCTCTTGTTGTGGAGCACGGGCCCTAGGCGCGCGGGCTTCAGTAGGTGTGGCACGCGGGCTGCAGAGTGCAGGCTCAGGAGTTGTGGTGCACGGGCTTAGTTGCTCTGCAGCATGTGGGATCTTCCTGGACCAGAGATTGAACCCGTGTCTCCTGCATTGGCAGGTGGATTCTTAACCACTGTGCTATGAGGGAAGCCCTGTTTGTAGATTTTCTGATGATGCCCATTCTAACTGGTGTGAGGTGATACCACATTGTAGTTTTGATTTGCATTTCTCTAATGATTAGTGATGTTGAGCAGCTTTTCATGTGCCTCTTGGCCATCTGTATGTCTTCTTTGGAGAAATGTCTATTTAGGTCTTCTGCCTATTTTTTGATTGGGTCGTTTGTTTTTTTAATGTTGAGCTGCATGAGCTGTTTATATATTTTGGAGATTAATTCTTTGTCCGTTGATTCGTTTGCAAATATTTTCTCCCATTCTGAGGGTTGTCTTTTCATCTTGTTTATAGTTTCCTTTGCTGTGCAAAGGCTTTTAAATTTCATTAGGTCCCATTTGTTTATTTTTGTTTTTATTTCCATCACTCTAGGAGGTGGGTCAAAAAAGATCTTGCTGTGATTTATGTCAAAGAGTGTTCTTCCTGTGTTTTCCTCTAAGCGTTTTATAGTGTCCAGTCTTACATTTAGGTCTTTAATCCATTTTGAGTTTATTTTTGTGTATGGTGTTAGGGAGTGTTCTAATTTCATTCTTTTACATGTAGCTGTCCAGTTTTCCCAGCACCACTTATTGAAGAGACTATCTTTTTTCCATTGTATATCATTGCCTCCTTTGTCATAGATTAGTTGACCATAGGTGCGTGGGTTTATCTCTGGGCTTTCTATCCTGTTCCATTGATCTATATTTCTGTTTTTGTGCCAGTACCATATTGTCTTGATTACTGTAGCTTTGTAGTATAGTCTGAAGTCAGGGAGTCTGATTCCTCCAGCTCCATTTTTTCCCCTCAAGATTGCTTTGGCTATTTGGGGTCTTTTGTGTCTCCATACAAATTTTAAGATTTTTTGTTCTAGTTCTGTAAAAAATGTCATTGGTAATTTGATAGTGATTGCATTGAATCTGTAGATTGCTTTGGGTAGTATAGTCATTTTCACAATATTGTTTCTTCCAATCCAAGAACATGGTATGTCTCTCCATCTGTTCGTTTCATCTCTAATTTCTTTCAACAGTGTCTTACAGTTTTCTGCATACAGGTCTTTTGTCTCCCTAGGTAGGTTTATTCCTAGGTATTTTATTATTTTTGTGGCAATGGTAAATGGGAGTGTTTCCTTAATTTCTCTTTCAGATTTTTCATCATTAGTGTATAGGAATGCAAGAGATTTCTGTGCATTAATTTTGTATCCTGCAACTTTACCAAATTCATTGATTAGCTCTAGTAGTTTTCTGGTGGCATCTTTAGGATTCTCTATGTATAGTATCATGTCATCTGCAAACGGTGACAGTTTTACTTCTTCTTTTCCAATTTGTATTCCTTTTATTTCTTTTTCTTCTCTAATTGCCATGGCTAGGACTTCTAAAACTATGTTGAATAATAGTGGTGAGAGTGGACATCCTTGTCTTGTTCCTGATCTTAGAGGAAATGCTTTCAGTTTTTCACCATTGAGAATGATATTTGCTGTGGGTTTGTCATATATGACCTTTATTATGTTGAGGTAGGTTCCCTCTATGCCCACTTTCTGGAGAGTTTTCATCATAAACTGGTGTTGAATTTTGTCAAAACCTTTTTCTGCATCTATTGAGATGATCATATGGTTTTTATTCTTCTATTTGTTAATATGGTGTATCACATCCATTGATTTGTGTATATTGAAGAATCCTTGCTTCCCTGGGATAAATCCCACTTGATCATGGTGTATGATCCTTTTAATGTGTTGTTGGATTCTGTTTGCTAGTATTTTGTTGAGGATTTTTGCATCTATCTTCATCAGTGATATTGGTCTGTAATTTTCTTTTTTTGTAGTATCTTTGTCTGGTTTTGGTATCAGGGTGATGGTGGCCTCGTAGAATGAGTTTGGGAGTGTTCCTTCTTCTGCAAGTTTTTGGAAGAGTTTGAGAAGGATGGGTGTTAGCTCTTCTCTTAATGTTTGATAGAATTCACCTGTGAAGCCATCTGGTCAGACCTCTATATTTTAAAATGTTACTCTATGAAAGTAGTTTAAGTGGTGCTAGATGTTTTCTAGAATTACATTTCTGATATGTTGAACTAGTTAAATCTGTCAATTCTGGAGCAGAAATAATAATACTTTCAACCAGGAAGAAAGAAATGGCATTCCCATATGGAATAATGTAGTGAGAATAAAAGAACATGGGATTAGAACAACATTTAGTTCATCCCTCTATTGCCAGGAAAGATTGCATTTAACATGGTGTTCTTGATAATGTTCTTTGGTAGAAAGTTCTACGTTTTTTACTGTTACTTTACCCAATGTAATGTTTCAAATTACCAATAACATAGCAATGTCATAAACAACAGCAGGATATTTAACTGATACACTGCTTATCCATGGAACTCAAAGTGCTTCATAGGTACACTGTGGAAGGAAGATAAAAATGGAGTCGGTATTGCTAAGAGAGCTCTCTAAATTGCAGCAGGGAGGCCACTGAGGAAGTATGACTTATGCATGCCTCAGACTGTATGGAATCTGACCTTTTGACCACTTAGTGTCCTAACACAATCATCCAGAACATCTACCAGAAACTCAAGATAATTATCAGACCCTTACCCGAAAATAACTCATCATTACTTAAGGACAGATATTTCCCTTCTTGCATCAGAGTCAATCACATTTCTTGCCAGGAACTTTAACAACGTTGTGGCTTTCGTCTTTAGAAGCCCCTGACTCTTTCTCTTCCACAGAACACTCTTGGTTTTACCCATATCTGTGTCTCCCGAATTCTAAGACTTCAAATAAACTCTTTTCTTATTTGCAACCTTATTATTTATTTTCTTTCTTTCTTCTTCTTCTTTTTTTTTTGTCGATGATAAATATACACAAGCCCTCAAGATTGGTACATGGATGTAGACAATTGTACATGAAGGAGCTCAGAGGCCCAGGATTAGTTGACTTGCCTCTGGCGGAGATTGTCTGCCATTCACCAACAATCCTTTTATCCATTTCCATTGACTGAGGCACAGCTAGGCTTCACTTACCAAGCTCCTTTGGCTTCCCAAAGGAAATGGGAAAATCAGACCAGTAGAATATTGGCAAAAGTGCTGTGTGTCTGCTCTAGGCCAAGGCTTAAAGGAGAACCTTGCCCTTCCAGACTTTCTTTTACCCCTTCTGTTGACTGGGTGCAGGCCACTGTGAGGACCTGAGGAATGGCAGAGACAAGGGATGAAAAGAGCTGACACCCTGAATCACCACACAAAGGGCAGCTGCCTGCCTAAGAGGGTACCCTTCTCAGACTATTATAGGAATGACAAGCAGGCTCTGTTAGGTTTGCATGATATACTTCAGGGTCTTTTTGTTACCTGAGCCCAGCTGATCTGAACTATTTTACCATCCAGGTTGTTTAGCGAGTACCAATAACATTTCAATTTTCTGAAGTAGAATTAAAATGAAGCATATATTTACCAGAACACTTCTTAGTGGTTTGACAACAAGTCAAGATTATAAAAGAATTCAAGCCAATACTCTGCATTTACAATCAGTTATAGGCACAAATTTGCAGAGTCACGAAGTGGCTAAGGACCAAAAATATTTTACCTTATACCATTAGAAAACTGATTTTATAATTCCATCATGAAAAACCTCTAAGCCAAATGGTAGACTGTCCTTATCAATGGGAGATTCCAAAGATACTCTCAGACTTCTTTTTTTACACCCTTATTTTTCGCAATTAAAAGGCAAGCATTTATTTTTTTCCTTGTAATTAGATTTTGGGTTTAAATTTTTTATTTTATTTTAGATTAGAGTACACTTGATTTAAAATGTTCTGTCATTTTCAGGTGCACAGCAAAGTGATTCAATTATACATATATCTATTCTCTTACAAATTATTTTTATACTATGCTATTACAGAATGTTGAGTAAAGAACCCTGTGCTATACAAGGGGTCTTTGTTGATTATCTAATTTAAAAAAGGCAGAGTGTGCACATCAATCCCAAACTCCCAATATATCTCTCAAGCTGCCCGCCCCCCAAATTTCTACTTGGTGACCGTAGGTTTCTTTTCTAACTACTGAGACTTATTTCGGTTTTCAAAATTAGGTCATTTGTATCAATTTTTAGAATCCACATATAAATATGATATAATATTTGTCCACCCTGTCTGACTTACTTCACTTTGTATGATCTTCTCTAGGTCCATCTGAGATGCTGCAAATGGCATGATTTTATTCTTTTCTAGGGCTGAGTAGTATTTCATCGTAGATGTGTAGCACATGATCTTTACCCATTCATCTCTGAGTGGACGTTTCGGTTCCCTCCGTGTCGTGGCTATTGTAAATGGTGCTTCAGTCAATGGCAAGTGCATGTAACTTTTCCAGTCCTGGTTTTCTGCAGATATACACCCAGGACTGGGCTAGCAGGATCACATGGTAGCTCCATTTTTTTGTTTTCTAAGGAACCTCTACACTGTTTTCCACAGTAGCTCTACCAATTTACATTCCCCCCGGTAGTGTAGGGGGTTCCCTTTTCTCACGGTCTCTCCAGCATGCATTGTTTCCAGACCTTTAGAGGATGGCCACTGTGACTAGTGTGGGGTGATAGGTCGTGGTAGCTGTGATGGGCATTTCTCTAAAAATTAGCAAAGTTGAACAGCTTTTTCTGTTCCCGTTTGGACACAGCGTGCGCGTGCAATGTGCGGGTAGAAACTGGCTTATTGAAAGTCGGCCCTGTTTGATTCTTTTGCGATTACCCACCCCAGGACATTTCTTGAGGGCAGGTGTTATTTCCAGCCCCGCAGGCCTTGTGAGTATGAAGTGTCCAGAAGCCCGGGTTGAAACTTGTCGTTACGAGCCGTGGCCACAAGGTGGCAGCATTTCATCATGCCCGCCTCCGGTTCCTCTGGCCACCAGAGCCTTAGCCAAAGTGGTGTTCCTGGGATGGAAATTACGGTGAATGGGCCTGCAGAGACACCCAAAAGTTTCTGTCTCATTGCTTCTTCCTTCAGTCCCTCCCCCGGACTCATCCCAAGGCCTGCAACACCCCGATGTGCTGTCGGCTGAAGGTGGGGCGGTGACTCTAAGGAAAAAGGCTGGAGTTGGGAACCTTAGCAGCAGGAGACGTGGACACCAAGGGACTTTTCCAAGCTCTTCCAGCCCAGAGGGTCCAGCATCCTTGGGTGCACTCGGTCTGCTTTAGCCGTAGGAGGGCCTGCCTGGATGTGGAGTTTGTGGTGCCATCCAGAGGGGATGAGGCGCTCCAGGTTGGAAAGGAGGCTCATGTGCCCGCACATCCTCCCTAGGTCCCTCAGCCCTGTGGTGGGCCAGCCTTGGGTCCCAGGCTGCTCAGACTCCAGGGAGGTGACAAAAGCCTAGGTAACCGGAGCCTGAGGAGAATATTATAAGAATTTCTTCCTGGGTTTGTTTGGTTTTTAGTTTGATTTTATTTTTCTATTGGAGTATATTTGATTCATAATGTTTGTTTCTTTTAGTTGTACCACAAGAGGATTCAGTTATACATATAGATATATTTATTCTGTTTTGGTTCCTTACCCTCATAGAGTTTGACACAGTGTTTAGTTAAATTTACTATGGTCTGCAGTTGGTATGTGTTTATTATTTATTTTATATATATTAATATGTTCGTGTTAATCCCAGTCTCCCAATTTATCCCTCCCCACCTCCTTTCCCTTTGGTAACCATAAGTTTTTTTTTTTCTAATTCTGTGAGTTTGTTTTAGTTTTATAAATTAGTTTTTTTGTTTCTATTTTTAGATTCCACATATTCGTGGTATGATATGATGTTTGTTGGTGTCTGTCTGCTTTACTTCACTTCATATTTACATCCCTAGTCCATCCATGTTGGTTAAACTGGCATTACTTCATTCTTTTTTATGGCTGAGTACTATTCCATTGTGTATATGTACTACATCTTCTTTATCCATTCATCTCTCAATGGGCATTTAGGTTGCCTCTATATCTTGGTCATTGTAAATAGTGCTCCATTCAACACTGAGCAGCATGTATCCTTTCGAATTATGGTATTCTGTGAAGATATGCCCAGGAGTGTGATTGCTGCATCATTTGGCATCTGAATTTCAATTTTTTAAGGAACCTCCACAGTGATCTCCATATTGGGTCTAGCGATTTTCATTCCCAGGAACAGTGTAGGATTTTTTTTTCCACACTCTCTCCAGCATTTATTGTTTTTATCTTAAAAAAATTTTATTTATTTATTTGGTTGCGCTGGGTCTTAGTTGCAGCAGGCGGGCTCCTTAGTTGCGGCTCACAGGCTCCTTAGTTGTGGCTCGACAGCTCCTTAGCTGCAGCACGCAGGCTCCTTAGTTGTTGCATGTGAACTGTTAGTTGCGGCATAAATGTGGGATCTAATTCCTTCACCAGGAATCGAACCCAGGCCCCCTGCACTGGGAGCACAGAATCTTAACCACTGTGCCACCAGAAAAGTCCCAACATTTATTGTTTCTAGACTTTAAAAAAATATATTTATTTATTTGGCTGTGTCAGGTCTTCATTGTGGCACACGGAATCTTTCATTGTGGCACATGGGCTCAGTAGTTGCGGCATGAGGGCTCTCTATTTGTGGCGCACAGGCTGTAGAGTGTGCAGGCTTCATTGCCCCGTGGCATGTGGGATCTTACTTCCCCGACCTGGGGTCGAACCCGTGTCCCCTGCATTGGAAGGCATATTCTTAACCACTGGACCATGAGGGAAGTGCCTAGACTTTTTGATGATGACCATTTTGAGTGGTGTAAGGTGGTACCTCATTATAATTTTCATATGAGTTTCTCTAATAATTTGCATGTTGAGCAGATTTCCATGTGCCTTTTGGCCATCTGTATGTCTTCTTTGGAGAAAAGTCTATTATAGGTCTTCTGCCCAGAAAATGCAATATTTCTTAAGCCAAGACCATAAGAAGAGTTTTTGTAAGGCATCTCTCTGTTGTGTCAACTCTGAATGCTGATCGTTTCTTTGTGACTGTCCAGATAAATATGAAAGCCTGAGAAGCACTGGTAATAGAACCTATAGATTCTCTCCATGGATTCTCTCCTATAACTCCCCAATTTTTTTTTTTTTTTTTTGCAGTACGCGGGCCTCTCACTGTTGTGGCCTCTGCCGTTGCGGAGCACAGGCTCCAGACGCGCAGGCTCAGTGACCATGGCTCACGGGCCCAGCCGCTCCGTGGCATGTGGGATCCTCCCAGACCGGGGCACGAACCCGTGTCCCCTGCATCGGCAGGCGGACTCTCAACCACCGCGCCACCAGGGAAGCCCTAACTCCCCAATTTTAATTCTGGGTTTCTTCTAGGCTCATATTGCCATTATTCATATTTATTTTTCTGGCATAATTAACATCATAATCATTTTTACATATAAATTTAATTCATTTAATGAATTTTAGCTCCCTCGAATCTGAAATTTGATTGTTCGGTGGCCAGGGAATATTCATAAGTTGTTGATCTCCTATGGTTTGCATCTGTACAGAAATATCTGTAGGAATTAATTATTTATATTTATTATACCCTTCCACTTTGCGGTAAAACCACAATGTTACATAGTGAAAGGGTTCAATGCTTTCTGTTTTTCTGTTTACATCTTGTCCTAATTTGCCTCTCTGACATGTGGTCTACTTGAGACAAAACTGACATACGAGTCATTGGGAGCTCTCTGGTGTAAACCACTCACTATATGATCTGTGGAGTAATAAACGTGGTCCAGATACAGTTTATATGAACTCAAACTCATTCACCCTGAAGGCTCACGTATTAGGAAATCCTATCTTTCCCAATTCAAGTGCACTTACAGAATTTGATGTCACACAGGATCATTAAAAATCACTCTGAATTACTGAACCACTATAATTTAATGGAGATTAACTGTCACAGTATGAAAAGCCAGTCACTCATCTATATGTTGTCTGCAGCCTTGAATTTAATGAGTATTACCTGTTCTGAGCCTTGAAGGGATCTTGATATTCATCATCTAAAGAGAAGCACATAAATTATACTTTACCATTCAATAAGCACGAACCCAAAAGGTAACAGAATAACCGGTTTCTCTTGCACAATAAAATTATTGCCACTACTGTGAAAAAAGAGGTTGAACTAGGTCAGGAACGGTTCTTTTTACATTGCTCAAGAACACTAGAAGAATTAAAAATTTATGGATTACCTCCTAGAAACAATGATCTGGTAGAGAAATGTAATAAAACACCGACTCTCCTGTGTCTTCCTAAGCTGCTCCATGCCATTTCATGTTGCCATTGTATTACTGTGACAACTTTCTGAAGCTCTAGAAACTGTCTTTTGGCAAAGATGAAGATTTCCAAAGCAAAAGATTTTTTATGGGAAATCCAGAGGCAGACGGTGTAGAAAGGTAATGTTAAAATGGGAATCAAATAGAATCTCATTTTGTGTATACTCTATATATTCGTATTTTTATTTTACTTGGGTTGCTGATAAGTACAAGCCAAAAAACGATGAAGGTGAAGTCAAGAGTGGTATTCATAGTATCATACAGTATAAGTATCCTTCTGGCTACGAAAATTACTGTACTGTTATTTTTATGTGAAATCTTCCAGCAGCAAAAGCTGGCAAAGTTACTTCTTAAAAGAACTGTATCTAGTTTTGAAAAGTCTTTTATTAATGGTTCTTTAACCTTTCAGACATTTCTAAGTCTTTGTTGTTGTTTTTAAAGAGTATTTTAAAGCACGTATATTTGTATTATATTTAATGCTGGAAAATAATCTAAGTGGGCCCTTTTAGTGATAGACGTAACTTAGTTTCAAGGGATTTGGGGGGGAGTTGGACATTTTATTTGTAAGTGTCTAAAAATCATGTGTTTCCTAAGTATTGATGGATGTTTTCATATAGAAAAATTTTTGTTTTCTGACTCAGTGATTCCTTTCCTATCTCTGTTTTCCTTTGATGGCCTTTTATTCTTCCATGATGAACCGCTTGAGAAGATACACAGTGTCAAGCATTCCATTGATCTGTTTTTGAGCTAAATTGCCTTGTGGTTTAGCAAAGGTAATGGAAAGATGATTAGTTGGGTGAAACATTACTGTACAGACATTTTCTGCTTTCCACAGATTCCTGCATTTAAAGTAATCTACAGAAAACTAAGGCTTGGGAGGAAAAAATGCCCATCCACAGTTTATGCTAATAGAATATGTGCAAAAAAAAAAAAAAAAACTCGAATTTTTCAGTCAGTGAATCCCTGAGGATTGAGGTACATCATCTATTGAAAGCAGCCAAGAGATCTGTTGAAAGGCATATCACATCAGAGAAAAGAGCTGTGTAGCTTGCAATTGCTTGAAATACATCAGCTAAACCGAACTAAAAGATAATCTCAACGTCATATTTTGGCGTGCCTTCTCAGAGTAAACAAGGAGTTTTTTCTTCCCCCCAAAGAAGTCAGCTGATTTTTTTTTTTTTTTTTTTTTTTGCCATACGCGGGCCTCTCTCTGCTGTGGCCTCTCCCGTTGTGGAGCACACGCTCCGGAAGCGCAGGCTCAGCGGCCATGGCTCATGGGCCCAGCCGCTCCGCGGCATGTGGGATCCTCCCGGACCGGGGCACAAACCCATGTCCCCTGCATCGGCAGGCGGACTCCCAACTACTGTGCCACCAGGGAAGCCCCAACTGATTTTTAAAGTGTTTGGAATAGCATAGATCTTTCCTGGTGTGATCTGGAAAGGTCTTTGAAAAAGGTATCATTGACCATAAAAAGGGAGCAGTCTTTGGATTTTTTGTCCTTCAAACTGGAGATGGGTAGTGCAAAAGAGGTTTCAGAGGCAAAGCCAATGAGTTTGTTTCAACCTTCTTCAGACAGGCAGAGGGTAAATGAATTGATATTAACATCATGAAAGAGAAGAGAACTGACCTTTTTATGAAAGTATGGGTTAGGTCTGCATCTATTAGACCTAAGTATTTCATAGGTCTGAGCAGAGCAAAGCCAGCTGCTGACTGTGCAATATTGTGGTGTGGCCGGGCCTTCTGTTGTAGGGTCACCTGTCCTCCAAGATGCAGACGGGGTGAAAAAAGAGCATTTTGAAAGCTGAGGGGAAAACACAGACCTGACTTCCTTTTGATCTTCTACCCAGCTTTTGAATCCAGTTTTATTTAAAACCATCACCATCAGATGTATGTACACTAAAATACTTGACTTTTAACTTTATTTTTTGGCCCTGTCACACGGCATGTAGGATCTTAGTTCCCCGACCAGGGATTGAACCCACGCCCCCTGCAGTGGAAGCGCAGAGTCTTAAGCACCGTACCGCCAGGGAAATCCTTTGACTTTTAACTTTAAACAAAAAATATAAGCAACAAACCCGTGAGGACTCAGTAGCACTTCATCCAATAAATAGTTAGGCACTTTGATTTTGTATAGAATTAATTGACCAAACAATCTTGACCCAACAGTTCCAGGGTAAGAACATTGATAAACTACATCCAAACTCTGCCATGATGACAAAGCACCACATTCTGGTACTTTCATCTTTTAATATGCTCCTTGCCATAGGTGAGGAAAAGGTTTTCCTTAAACTTTTTTTTTTTTTTTTTTTCCGGTACGCGGGCCTCTCACTGCTGTGGCCTCTCCCGTTGCGGAGCACAGGCTCCAGACGCGCAGGCTTAGCGGCCATGGCTCACGGTCCCAGCCGCTCCGCGGCATGTGGGATCTTCCCGGACCGGGGCACGAACCTGCGTCCCCTGTGTCAGCAGGCGGACTCTCAACCACTGCACCACCAGGGAAGCCCGTGAGTGGTTTTTTTTTTAATTAATTTTTTTTTGGAGTATAGTTGATTTACAATGTTGTATTAGTTTCTACTTTACAGCAAAGTGAATCAGTTATACATATATATCCACTCTTTTAAATTTTATTTATTTTATTTTTTAATTTTAATTTTTTTGGCCACGTAGCTTGCAGGATCTTAGTTCCCCGATGAGTGACTGAACCTGGGCCCTCGGCAGTGAAAGCCTGGAGTCCCAACCACTGGACCACCCAGGGAATTCCAATATCCACTCTTTTTTTTTTTTTTTTCACATCTTTATTGGAGTATAATTGCTTTACAGTGGTGTGTCAGTTTCTGCTTTATAACAAAGTGAATCAGCTATACATATACATATATCCCCATAACTCCTTCCTCTTGCGTCTCCCTCCTACCCTCCCTATCCCACCCCTCTAGGTGGTCACAAAGCACCGAGCTGATCTCCCTGTGCTATGTGGCTGCTTCCCACTAGCTATCTATTTTACATTTGGTAGTATTTATAAGTCCATGCCACTCTCTCACTTTGTCCCAGCTTATCCTTCCCCCTCCCCATGTCCTCAAGTCCATTCTCTACATTGGCATCTTTGTTCCTGTCCTGCCTCTAGGTCCTTCAGAACCATTTTTTTTTTTAGATTCCATATATATGTGTTCACATACAGTATTTGTTTTCTCTTTCTGACTTATTCACTCTGTATGACAGACTCTAGGTCCATCCACCTCACTACAAATAACTCAATTTCGTTTCTTTTTATGGCTGAGTAATATTCCATTGTATATATGTGCCACATCTTCTTTATCCATTTATCTGTCAAAGGACACTTAGGTTGCTTCCATGTCCTGGCTATTGTAAATAGAGCTGCAATGAACATCGTGGTACATGACTCTTTTTGAATTATGGTGTTCTCAGGGTATATGCCCAGTAGTGGGATTGCTGGATCATATGGTAGTTCTATTTTTAGTTTTTTAAGGACCCTCCATACTGTTCTCCATAGTGGCTGTACCAATTCACGTTCCCACCAGCAGTGCAAGAGTGTTCCCTTTTCTCCACATCCTCTCCAGCATTTATTGTTTGTAGATTTTTTGACGATGGCCATTCTGACTGGTGTGAGGTGATAGCTCACTGTAGTTTTGATTTGCATTTCTCTAATGATTAATGATGTTGAGCATTCTTTCATGTGTTTGTTGGCAATCTTCTTTGGAGAAATGTCAATTTAGTTCTTCTGCCCATTTTTGGATTGGGTTGTTTGTTTTTTTGATATTGAGTTGCATGAGCTGCTTGTAAGTTTTGGAGATTAATCCTTTGTCAGTTGCTTCATTTGCAAATATTTTCTCCCATTCTGAAGGTTGTCTTTTCGTCTTGTTTATGGTTTCCTTTGCTGTGCAAAAGCTTTTAAGTTTCATTGGGTCCCATTTGTTTATTTTTGTTTTTATTTCCATTTCTCTAGGAGGTGGGTCAAAATGGATCTTGCTTCCACTGTTTTTTAGATTCTTTTCCCATGTAGTTCATTACGGAGTACTGAGTAGACTTCCCTGTGCTATACAGTAGGTCCTTATTAGTTATCTATTTTATATATAGTAGTGAGTATGTCAATCCCAATCTCCCAATTTATCCCTCCCTGCCTTTCCCCCTTTGGTAACTATAAGTTTGTTTTCTACATCTGTGACTCTATTTCTGTTTTATAAATAAGTTCATTTTACCATTTTTTTAGATTCCACATGTAAGTGATATCATATGATATTTGTCTTTCTCCGTCTGACTTGCTTCACTCAGTCTGACCATCTCTAGGTCCATCCATGTCACTGCAGATGGCAGTATTTTGCTCTTTTTTATGACCAAGTAATATTCCATTGTATAAACCTGAGTGTTTTTATGCTAGATTGGATGAAGAATGAAAGTCATGGAGAGATGATGGGATGATGGGTATGAGCTAAGTGTAGCAAACTGGGGGAAACTCAGCAAGGCTTGTTTGTTCAAATTCCTCCCTGTGTCCCTTTTTCTTCAGAGATAGCAATGCTCCTTCCTCTGGGTATTTGGAGAGCACCTCTCACATGAGGGTTTTATGACCTGCTTCTGGGAAAGGTCAGAAAGCCCTTCCTGCGCAAGCCGTTTCTCAAGTTCTTTCAGGTAGAAATATCCAATATGCCAAGGTGCCCTATTTTGGGGTAGCATGTCCTGAACCCTGTCACTGCCATAGAAATATTCATCTCTCATATCAAACATCCATACAAATTATTTCCTTTAATATGCAACCCAGGGCAAGGAAGGGATGTTTATCCTTGTTTCATCTAAGGGAAGATGGGTGCTCTGATAGTGAAGTGACAGAGCCTGTCTCCGCACGGGCGGAGCCAGCACCCACTGCCAGGGTGCCCATCCCCCACTCTGCCTCACTACCCATAGACGCTGGAATCTCAGCCACTTGGCGTCCAAGGAACCATGTAGCAAAACCGATAAACAAATGCTAATGTGCCAGTGGTGGTTTAGAGGACCATTCCCAGGTACCCCACTAGCTGCTTTCATAGTGAATGTTTCAGGAAAATATGAAAGATGGTTTTGGCTAGTAAGATAATGGAAACTGGGTTGTGAAACAAAAAAAAGGAGAGACAGAAAAATTCTGGCATCCATAAAATTTTGTTAGATGCATTAAAAAGTTTTGGGAAGACCCTCATGATTGACTTAACTCAGTTCTGTGACTGAAGTTTTCTTTTTCTTGGAGCTGCCACAGGCTTCCTTGTCTCTTGCTCCTTCACTGCTGAACAACTCAGTATATTCCAAGTGAATCTTGAAAGCTCTGTCCTGGCTTCCCTTCCTCTCTGCCAGTGGGCTGTGCAGAGACTTCCGTGCTCTGAAGCTCCCATTTAATGGTCAGCTCTGGATATTGGGGGCTGATGACTCAATCTGTGAAATGTCCAGGATCTTTACTTTTTTTTTTGGACTATATTAAAACATTGAGATATAATTGACAAAGAAAATGATATTAGTTTCAGGTGTACAACATAATGATTTGATATTTGTATGTCTTGCGAAATGATCACTGCAATAGTCCAATTAACATCCATCACCATATGTAGTTACAAATTTTTTTTCTTGTGATGATAAGTTTTAAGATCTACACTCTTAGCAACTTTCAGATATGTAATACAGTATTGTTAAGTATAGTCTCCATGCTGTACATGACATCCCCAGGACTGGTTTACTTTATAACTGGAAGTTTGTACCTTTTGACTCCCTTCACCTCATTCCCCCTGCCCCCTGCCTCTGCCGATCATCAATCTGTCTTCTGCATCCATAAGTTCAGTTTCTTTGCTTTATTTTATTTTTTTTTAGACACCACATATAAGTGAGATCATACAGTATTTGTCTCTCTCTGTCTGACTTATTTCACTTAGCATAATGCCCTCAAAGTCCATCCACATTGCAAATGGCAAGATGTCCTTCTTTTTTATGGCTAATAATATTCTATTTTATAAATATTTGTATATATCTTCTATTATATATATACATACCACACTTTCTTTATCCATTCGTCCATCAATAGATGTTTACTTTTTTTTTTCTTAGCCTTTCTCTGCTTATTAGAGTCACTGGGAGTTCAGAGGGGTAGTTAGAAGGGGTACTGTTATAAAGCAGTATATGGTAAGTGCCAAATGAATGGTCCTACTATGCCAGCCAGGGCTGTGTTCCAGATGAAGGGCACTCAGAGAAGCCACACGGAGGAGCAGAGTCTGGGCCTGAGCTTCAGTGGTGGGTGGGGTTAGGACGGACTGAGGGGAGAGGAAAGGATGCCAACTCCCTTCTTTTTCTATATGTTTTCGTTACAGAGAAAACCATGTGGGTTCTCTTTGGGGTTACATTCTTGAATAATATTTCTTGGAACACTCTCGGAAAGAATGTTCTCCTTTTCTCCTGTTTGCTGGGATATGCTAAAGCAGTATCTCACCAGTAGCTTTAAGATGCCCAACATCTGAGCATTTCATATCAGAAGGTCAAACAAGAACTCCAGTCCTGGCTCCATCGCGTGATGGCTGGCACCACCGGAGAAATCATTTAACTTCTCTGGATCTGTTTTCTCATCTGAAAAAATAGGGTTAATAATTTCTACCTCCCGGGCTTGTAGAAATTGGGAACTTTGCCCACACTGAGAAAACGTGGGCAAATTAGCTAACATAGTGCCTAACACATAGGAAGGGCTCTGTCAATGACAAGGTTCTTGTCCCTCCTGATAGGCCATAAATAACAGATTTGTTTTTTGAGTAGGGAGGAGACATCATGGCTCCTGACAGCATGTGAATAAGGTGGTGCCTCTGCTGAAATGCTTGTCTCTGGAATCGTGGTCAGCCTTTCTGGAAACCTAAGCCTGACCTCTTGCTGGTGGCCATCCACAGACGCTGTTCCTTGTCTGGAGAATGAATGGGGGCCCCCGGGTCACACTTCCTGGTACATTGCCATCCACAAGCCCCAAGAGCCCCGGAACACATGTGCACTGTCAAGAAGATCAAAGGACAGCAGAGTTCAGGACGGAAAAGTGCTGAGGCCAGGCATATATGTTAAAGTGAGGATCTTTGTTAGCCAAGGACAAGTGCGCATTGCTAGGTAATCAGAAGTTTCCCCGCGAGCTAGCCCAGCACGGAGTTACAGTAATTTTTCTTGCACATATTTTTCTGGGTGGCCTTCTAAAGCCCTTTGATAGTGCAATCAGATGGGGCAGACACACTGGTTAAACCTGCTCTCTACTAAGGGAGGGGGAGTAATGGCTTCTGTGCTGTATTTAATTAATTAAAATATCTTACTGGGAAAGTGGCCATCACGAGGGGGAGAATCTGTTTTGAGAGCTTGTTGTGAGCCTAGGAATTGAAGAAAGGGGGAGGTTGCATTATTACAGACCCCCTAGCAAGCTAAATAACATCCATTTGAAGGCTAAATAAAATTTCAGAGTGAATCAGGTATACACCTATAAGTCCTGTGTCTTTATGCTCTAGGGTTTCTGTTGAATTAATAATAATAAGAACAATAGCAACAAATGACAAAATACTTCCAGTCAGAGAAATGGATCCAAGGCAGAAAATCCCCTAAAACCCCAAAAGGTAAAGCTACCTGTTTTAACATTTGCTACTAACATGGGAAGGGAGGCTCCTTTGTGGCTCTGAGGAATTGTCTCCACTGGGCAACCAGTCTCCGGCACAGCAAGGCCACTGTCTTCCAAGTCTGCAGGGGCCTCTCTTCTCTATTTCTTCCCTGAACACTCAGAGTTAGTAAAGAGGGATTGGATTCGTGTTTAAGAAAGTGTTTATTCTTTGGGAGATGAGGTTAGGGTTGGTGTTGGGAACAGGGCCTTGGAGAAGCTCTTAGAGGTGAGAAAACAATGTTATTGTTACTACCCTCTTTCCCTCTTTTTCTCACCTTATTAAATAGTGAAAAAAGGGTCACTTTTTTGAAATGCTTGAAAACAGCTTTTTCACACTCTAGGCAGCAGACTAAATTCTTGTTCAGGGTGGCCTTTGGGCTGGAAAGTTGGATAGTCACTTGGTGGAAAAGGGAAATTAAAGGTAGTTTTAACCATGTGAAGAAAAACCTAGGTACAGTCCTTTATTGTTACTTATTGATGGTGTTATATGCAGACTCCATTTCGATGGGGATCTGAGCCTTTGTAGAGTGATGTTCTAAGACACCTCAGGAAAGGATACTCTAATTAGAGTAGTGGACTTGAAAGGTGGTAGAAGAAAGATTTTCTTTAGGGGGTGTTTTTTTTAATAAGTTAAAAAAAGTTATTTATTTATTTGGTTGTGCCAGGTCTTAGTTGCAGCAGGCGGGCTCCTTGGTTGTGGCACATGGGCTCCTTAGTTGTGGCATGTGAACTCTTAGCTGTGGCATTCAAGTGGGATCTAGTTCCCTGACCAGCGATCAAACCCGGGCCCCCTGCATTGGGTGTGCAGAGTCTTAACCACTGAGCCACCACGGAAGTCCCTTTAGGGGGTGTTTTTGCCACCCAAAAGCCATAGGGTAAACTTTCTCTGCCCCTGAGGGTCATTATATTTCTGAAGTTAATGATTAATTGAGGTGATGAATCCTGCGTCCCCTCTACCCCTCCCTACCATATCCAAAGCCTAGGGTTTTTTTTCTTTTTTTTTGGTTTGGTTTTGTTTTCAGTGTAAGTAAGGATTGAGCATCAGTTATCACTGTGTAACGTAGGTCAAACCTTAATTTCAATATCTTTAGTGTTGAATAACTATTTCAATGGAAAATGAAATTTAATTCTCTTCTTTTTAAAAACATTTGAAACAAAATATTTCAGGGTGTTCAGATTGCCCAAGATAGTTGAGCTCATAGTGAGATATCCCTAAATATCCAGTCAGGCTGAGAAGATTTGGCATATACGTTAAAAGTTAGAGTTAATTAAAAGCATGTGGTGACACTGATTAAAATCGGGAGATGAAATCATGATTGCAGTGGTTTTTAACCTGGGGCCTGTGAATGACCTTTAGAAATTCTCTGACTGCCCTGGGATTAAAAGCAATGTTTTATGTGTCTGTGCTTTTGTCTCAGAAGGGGATTGGTGGCCTCCATCAGATTCTCAAAAGGGTCCATGTCTCCCCCAAAGGTTAAGAACCACAAACGTTTAAAAATGCCCAGTACATAGGATTAAATTTTAAAAATTGATAAAAAGAAACTTCTCTGGTCATCTATACCTTCTCTTTTTACATTAAAGGCTTAGAATATTAGATATAGGATATACAACCTATAAAAATTCATTCTAGTATGAATTTTAAATCCCAATGCAATGATTATAAAAATTATTTCACAAATAGAGAAGCTCGATTGAAAAGGAGATGCCTTGTCTTAGGATGTGAGATGGCCTTAATAAATTCAAATGAAAAATGTCCTGGGAACTGGAGGACTGAAAAGATGGACACCCATCTTTTGCTGTGGGTGGAAAATGTCACCTGAGCGCCACTGGGAGGCGCTGTGGCACAGGGAATAAAAGGAACCTAGGTCTAATGAGCCCTCAGCTTCCAACTCCAGTGAGACCGTGGACAGGTCATTTAATCTCACACTGGGTCAGTTTGTTAACTGCAAAATAGAGATATTCTGTTTCAATGAGACTAAGGTATGATAGCAAAGCGCTTTTTAAAAGTACACCATGGCCATTAAAATAACTGTTGATAAGGATTGCCAAGATACATTATAAGCATAGAGAGTAAGGTGCAGAGTAGTTATAGTATGATGGTTTTGTGTATGAATTTTTATCCAAACACGTATATGCTGATAATATATGCCATTATGATTATTATTTACTAGAAAGGTAAACAAAAAACTGTGGTTACTGTTGGGGAACCAGGAGTGGGGAGGTATTTTTTTCTGTTAAAAATATTGGGACTTCCCTGGAGGTCCAGTGGTTAAGAATTCACCTTCCAATGCAGGGGACGCGGGTTTGATCCCTGGTTGGGGAACTAAGATCCCACATGCCGTGGGGCAACTAAGCCTGTGCACTGCAACTACTGAGCCCGGGTGCCTCAACGAAAGATCACGCATGCCGCAACTAAGACCCGGTACAGCCATAAATAAGTAAGTAAGTAAGTAAATAAATAAATGAATAAATAAATAAAAGGAGAGCTGATTATAGAAAGTTAAAAAAAATATGATCCCTAATTTCACTATTTAAGAAAATAATAATGACATATTTGGGCAGTCGGATGATGGGCTGTTGTTTTAATTATTTTTATTTTCTCTTAAAAAACTAAAAATAATTTAAAAAAAGAAAATAAAAGACCCTTGGGAAAATAGTGACTCGGAGGTGTTAGGTGGGATTATTATTAATGAAGAATAACCATGGCTGATTTAAGGTCTGATCATTGGAAGGAGGGTGTTTTCAGGAAGATGCTTCCCAAAGATGAGGAAGTACCCCAGATTCACCTCTCTAGGTCCCTTAAATAGAACAAACTTGGAGACGGTTTTCTTCTCTAAGAAACCTATGTCCCTGTCCAATGTGGCTGTGAGACTTGTGCTGGGTTTATTTGCAGGTAACAGCCTAACGCCTGCACCAGAGCATGCCTCCCTCTCCCATCGTTCTCCCTTCCTACTGGGTCATCCTCACATCGGAACACTAACTTTCTCCAATGTCGCTATTTTCAGAAAACCTTCCCGACTTTCAGAAAATGTCAACCCCACATTCTCTTCTTGCTGCCACCCCATTTCTCTGCTTCTCCCCTGGCTTCTCTAGAGCAGTCCGTACTTGTTCTCTCCAGGTCCTCTCTTCCCAATCTCTTTCAACTAGTTTTTGATGGTGAGTTTGAAACAGATATAAATGTAGAGTGGATAGTAGAATGAACCCAAGGGTGCTCCTCACCCAGCCTTAACAGTGATCAATCATGGCCAATTTTATTTCATCTACACCCTTATTCATTTCTCCTTTCCCATATTTTGAAGCAAATTTTATATAGCATATCCCTTTATCTGTAAATATTTTAGTGTGTATTACTAAAAGATAAGGACCTTTTACCATAACTAATACCTTAAAAATTAACTATTTCTTGATATCATTAAATATCTCATCAGTGTTGAAATTTGTAATGGTTTCATCTCTGTCATAACTTTTTTTTTTTTTAATTTTATTTATTTATTTATGGCTGTGTCGGGTCTTCGTTTCTGTGCAAGGGCTTTCTCTAGTTGCGGCAAGTGGGGGCCACTCCTCATCGCGGTGCACGGGCCTCTCATTATTGCGGCCTCTGTTGTTGTGGAGCACGGGCTCCAGACGCGCAGGCTCAGTAATTGTGGCTCACGGGGCTAGTTGCTCCGCGGCATGTGGGATCTTCCCAGACCAGGGCTTGAACCCGTGTCCCCTGCATTGGCAGGCAGATTCTCAACCACTGTGCCACCAGGGAAGCCCTGTCATAACTTTTTTATAGGGTTTGAAACAGGATTCAAATGTCCATATAATGCATTTCTTCTTTTTCTCTCTGTTTCTGAATCTGTTGCTCTTTCTCTGTCTCCCCTCCCTTGTAATTTGTCTGTTGAGGAAACTATGATCCTTTTTCTTTAGAGTTTTTCATAATCTGGATTTTGCCAATTGTATCTCTGTGGTGTAATTTAATGAGTTTCTCTGCCCTCTGTATCTCCTAAGAATTGGTAGCTGAATTTAGAGGCTTGATCGGATACAGGTTTGATTTTGGGGGTGTGGGACGAGGATGACTTTATAGCTGCCGGTGTGTTCTTCCGTCAGGGGGCTTATAAATTCTGTTTGCTTTTCTCCTTGAGATGCTAGTTGCTCTTGATGATCAATGCCTGTTTCCATTAATTCATTAGGGGTTCCAAAATATATTAGGTGATATTCTAATGTTATCGTTCCCTTTTCATTTATTTACTAGCTGGAATAATTCTATTTTTTAAATTAAAAAAATTTTATTTATTTAGGCTGCACCGGGTCTTAGTTGCGGCACGTGAGATCTTTGTTGCAGCATGTTTAGTTGTGACATGCGGGACCTTTAGCTGCGGCATGCGGGATCTTTAGTTGCGGCGTGTGAACTCTTAGTTGCGGCATGTGGGATCTAATTCCCCGATCAGGGATCAAACCCGGCCCCCCTGCATTGGGAGCCTGGAGTCTTACCCACTGGACCACCAGTGAAGTCCCTGGAATACATTTTAAAAGATAAATTTACCTTCATTTACTATTTGGATACCCAATGGTACAATTTATATAAGAAAAACAAGATAAATTCTTTGATTTTTAAAAAATTCACCAGTCTCAGAATAATGAGTTGGTCCCCTAGCATCCTCAATTTGGATTTTCTGGGTGATTTTTTTCAAGTATTATTATGAACTCATGTATTTAAACATATTAGATGTGTTTCAGTCCATTACAGCTGTTATTCATATTGATGCACGAATTTTCCCATTCCCACTCTCTCTTAAACTCACTTCAGTAATCCCCACCACTTTTGTCAGTGTCACCATTGGCCTACATGTCACAAAATCCAATAGTCAACTCTGAGTTCTCTTTTTTAAAAGATTTTTTTAAATGGAGATATACCACACACCATAATATTCACTGTTTTAATGTATACAGTTCAGTGGGTTTTTAAGTTTATTCACAAAGTTGTGCAGCCATCTCCATTCTCTAACCACAGAACACTTGGACTTCCCCGGCCGTCCAGTGGTTAAGACTCCGCGCTTCCACTGCAGGGGGCGTTGGTTCTATCCCTGGTTAGGGAAGTTCCACATGCCATGGGGTGCAGCAACCGCCCCCCCCAAACAACAACAACAAAAACACCCAACGAAAACAAAACACAGAGGCCAGAACACTTTCATCACCTCACACCCATAGCAGTGAATCCCCGTTTCTCCCTCCCCCAGCTTCTGGTAACCACTAACCTACTTTCTGTCTCAATGGATTTGTGTATTCTGGACGCACTATATGAATGGACTTGTACAGTATGTGGCCTTTTGCGACTGGCTTCTTTCACTTACCGTAATGTTTTCAGGGTTCATCCACATTGTAGCGTGAATCCTGAGTCCTCATCTTGCCCTGTCAGGAGCATTTGACGTGACTGATCATGTTGTTTGTTCTTTTGACTGCTGGAGCACCCTCTCTCTGACGTGCCTCTCACCACTCTGGCTGTATCTTCTCAGTCTTCTTTGATGCTTCCTCCTTATTGTCCAGTCCTCTTAATGTCGGTGAGCCCGGGGCTCAGACATCAGACCTCTTCTACTTCTTTTTTTTTTTTGGCTGTGCCACGCGGCCTGTGGGATCTTAGTTTCCCGACCAGTAATCGAGCCCGTGCCCCTTGCAGTGGAAGCGTGGAGTCTTAACCGCTGGACCGCCAGGGAAGTCTCAGACTTCTTTATACTCACTCCCCAGGGGCCCTCATCCAGTCTCACGGGTTTATATCCCATACAAATGCCATCAACTCCTGAATTTGTATTCCTAGCCAGGACGTTTCCTCTGAATTCCAGAGCTATAACTTCATCTCTTTTTGGATGTCTCACATGCACTGCAAAAGCAACATGTCCAAAATTGAACTCCTGAGTCACCACACCCTCCTGCTTTCCAATTTGTTCCTCCTACAGCCTTCCATCTAGATGCTTTGACCAAAAACTTCATAGTCATGCTTGACTGTTTTTCTTACTCCCCACGTCACATCTATCAGCAAATCCTGCTGGCCTTTCCTTCAAAATACATCCAGAATCCAGCTCCTTCTCATTACCTTCATGGCTAAATCCCCTTGTCTAAGCCCCCATCACCCCTTGTAGGATAATTGCAATAAGTTCCTGACTGGCATCCCTCTGGTTGGGACTGGCATCCCAACCCCTTATGGTATATTCCTAGCAGCTCGAGAGGTCATTCTATAGCCTAAGTCAGATCATGTGTCTCTTCTGCTCAGAATTGTTCAGTGGATGCCCATGTTGGGCAGAATAAAAGCTGAAGTTCTTACAGTGTCTTACAAGCCCTCCGTGATGCGCCCTCCCCTCACTCCATCACACTCACTTCCTGCTGCTCTCTGCTTTGCTTTCTCTGATTCATCCTCACTGGATTCCTTGCTATTCCTCATAGACGACTCACATGTTCTCACCTCCAGGCCTTTGCGCTTACTGTTTTTCTGCTAGAATGCTGTTCCTCCAGACACCTCAATTCCTCATCTTTCAGTTCTGTGTTTATATGTCACCTAATTGATGAAGCTCACTCTATTTAAAATAATAACTTGTACCCAACCCCTTCCCCATTCCCTATGCCACTTTCTCTGCTTTTCTTTTTTTCCAAAGCACTTACCTACTGACACATACACGCACCCATAAATATATGCATCCACATGGGCACACATTCTCCACCTATGCCTGCATACGTGCACACACACACACCTGCTTGTTTATTTGCCTGTTGCCTGTCTTCCCCACTAGAAGGTAAGCTTTGTGGATACAGGAACGTAATTTTTTTCCCTGCTGTATTCCCAGCACCTAGAATAGTACTTGGCAAACCATAGGCTCTCAATATATTTTTATGGAATAAGTGAATGAATTGTGTGAATACTTCTTTCCCTGACAGAGACAAATGGCAAGAGCAGGAACTTTAAAGCATTATTTTGGTGCCTTCTGCTTCTGCTTCCTTTCTAAAACTCAGCTGGTCAGGAATGACACAGTCCCTCCAAGCTCTGGGCTCACACAGATTCCTCCTGGACGTTTAGTCAGCACGTCTTCCCCTTTGATCTCCCGCAGCATCCCTGGGGAGTCAACATTTAGGCCCATCTGCGAGCCTGGCACAGAGCCTTCCTTCCCTCCAAATGTATGGATGATTGGCTTTTGGGTAGAGATGCTAAACAAAGAAAGGAAGATTATCTTTTGGGCTATGGATTACTTCCAAAAGCTAAATGTGATAGAAGCGCTATCACAAAGGCTAGCGCACACAAGTAGCTTGAAAAACTGGCTTGAGCATTTCTGCTTGCTACAGATAGAGGAGAAAAGAACTTCTAAATGTAGAATTTCCCAAACCATCAGACTTTTAGAATCAGGAGGGCATTTCCTTCCCTCCCTCTCTCCCTCCCTTTCTTCCTTCCTTCCTTCCTTCCTTCATTCCTTCCTTCCTTCCTTCCTCAAATAGACACAAAAGGCCAGAGAAATGAGGCAGATCTCCGGAGTCACACAATTAATAACAGAGTCAGAATCCAAACTCAGGTTTCCTAATTCTCACTCTTTAGAATATATTATGCCACCTTGCCAGTAAACAAGGAAATACTCAGGAGAATGCTCAATTAAATATTTTTGGGGAAGTTAACCACTTAGGTCTCAAAAAGCTCAGTGTCCGTGGACAAGTAATTAGAGTATCACCCAAGAGATGGAACAATGAACACTTCTTGGTCCTTAGCCACTCTAAAGTTTCCAGTTTTCCTCTCTAATCCTGTAGATTTCTCCCAAGGCTATTTATTTTCAGCTCAAATCATTATTTGCTCATTTGCTTGCAGACAGTTTATAACCTTCTTTGGGCAAGAGAGAACAGAGAGGGTCACAAGGAAAATGTGTTATTTAAAAAAATTATTACAAAACAAATTTTTAATTTTTTTGGCCATGTTGCGCAGCTTGCAGGATCTTAGTTCCCTGACCAGGGATCGAACCCAGGCCCAGAACAGTGGAGGTGTGGCGTCCTAACCACTGGACTGCCAGGGAATTCCCTACTACAAAACAATTTTCATGTACATTAAACTTAATAAAAATAATAATAGCTGACATTCATTAAGCATATTGTGTGACAGATGCTATTATTACTTTTCATACATTATCATATTTAATCCTCATAACCTATGAGGTAGGTACGATTATCATCTTCATACTATAGAGGCAAAAACTGAAGCTTGGAGAGATAAGGTAACTAGAATTGGGTTTTCTTCAGTCTCAAAAGATATTTTTAATATTATGTCAGGGGACAGCTCTTCTGCTACTGACATACCCTTTGTCTTTCTATGGCTTAGTGTGTATGGGATTGTACCAGTCTATACAGTTTTCTGTTTTTTTTATGTTAATTGTTTCTAGTGGTAGGACCATATATTATATTTATATAGACTTGGACATACAGACAATTATAGAAAAATATATAGGCCACATATATAATTTGAAACACTCATTCTAAATCAGGACACACAAATTCTCCAAAGGAGCTCCTCAGACATGCTGAATCCAGGATTTGACTCCAGTGACTACTTTCTAAGCTCTTACGCTTTGGAATATAAAACTAAAATATATTTTGCAAGTTTTCTTTGTATTTTTGTAACTCATAATAAGAGAGTTTTGGTATGATAGTTGTCTTACATAAATCAAAACGATTTATTAAAATGACATTTTACAAAGGTATAAAACTCTTAGGAGAAGACATAGGTGTAAATCTTCGTGATGGTGTAGTAGGCATTGGTTTCTTAAATATGACACCAAAGGCATAAGCAACAAAAGAATAAATAGACAAATAGAACCTTTGCAAAATTAAAAATTTTTATTATTCAAATGACACTATCAAGAAAGTGAGAAGACAACTTACAGGATGGGAGAACACATCTGTAAATCTTATCTGATAAGGGTCTAGTACCTACAATTTATAAAGAATATTTACAACT
The DNA here is from genome assembly GCF_949774975.1 of Lagenorhynchus albirostris. Lineage (NCBI taxonomy): Eukaryota > Metazoa > Chordata > Mammalia > Artiodactyla > Delphinidae > Lagenorhynchus > Lagenorhynchus albirostris. The sequence goes on along the minus strand of NC_083104.1, from coordinate 35,580,984 downwards.
TAACAATATAAAGAAAAACAATCCAATTTGAAAATAAGCAAAGGAAAAATAAGTGAGGGAGATTAAGAGGTACAAACTTACAGTTGTTGAGAGATGTGAAAAAAGAGGTTGAACTAGGTCAGGAACGGTTCTTTTTACATTGCTCAAGAACACTAGAAGAATTAAAAATTTATGGATTACCTCCTAGAAACAATGATCTGGTAGAGAAATGTATAAATTTTATACTGTATAAAATGTACAGTGTGGGGAATATAGTCAATAACTATAATATCTATATGGTGACATATTGTAACTAGACTTATCATGGTGATCAATTTTGAAATGTATAGAAATACCAAATCACTATGTTGTGTAACAGGAACTAACATAGTGTTGTAGGTCAATTATAATTCAACAGTAAACAAACCAACTCATAGAAAAAGAGATCAGATTTGTGGTAACCAGAGGTAGAGGGTGAAGGGGAAGGGGAATTGGATGAAGGCAGTCAAAAGGTACAAACTTCCAGTCATAAGATAAATAAGTACTAAGGATGTGATGTACAACATGATAAATACAATGAACACCGCTGCATGTCATATATAAAAGTCATTAAGAGAGTGAATCCTAGGAGATTCCCATCACAAAGCATTTTTTTCTATTTCTTTAATGTTGTATCTATATGAGATGATGGATATTCATAACTTATTGTGATAATCATTTCATGATGTATGCAAGTCAAATCACTATGCTGAGATCTTTTTTGATCCACCTCCTAGAGTAATGGAAATAAAAGCAAAAATAAACAAATGGGACCTAATGAAACTTAAAAGCTCTTGCACAGCAAAGGAAACCATAAACAAGATGAAAAGACAACCCTCAGAATGGGAGAAAATATTTGCAAATGAATCAACGGACAAAGGATTAATCTCCAAAATATACAACGAGCTCATGCAGCTCAATATCAAAAAAACAAACAACCCAATCCAAAAATGGGCAGAAGACCTAAATAGACATTTCTCCAAAGAAGACATACAGATGGCCAAGAAGCACATGAAAAGCTGCTCAACATCACTAATTATTAGAGAAATGCAAATCAAAACTACAATGAGGTATCACCTCACACCAGTTAGAATGGGCATCATCAGAAAATCTACAAACAACAAATGCTGGAGAGGGTGTGGAGAAAAGGGAGCCCTCTTGCACTGTTGGTGGGAATGTAAATTGATACAGCCATTATGGAGAACAGTATGGAGGTTCCTTAAAAAACTACAAATAAAACCACCATTGACCCAGCAATCCCACTACTGGGCATATACCCAGAGAAAACAATAATCCAAAAAGATGCATGCACCCCAATGTTCATTGCAGCACTATTTACAATAGCCAGGACGTGGAAGCAACCTAAATGCCCATCGACAGATGAATGGATAAAGAAGATGTGGCACATATATACAATGGACTATTACTCAGCCATAAAAAGGAACAAAATTGGGTCATTTGTAGAGACGTGGATGACTCTAGAGACTGCCATACAGAGTGAAGCAAGTCAGAAAGAGAAAAACAAATATTGCATATTAACGTATGTATGTGGAACCTAGAAAAATGGTACATATGAATCGGTTTTCAGGGCAGAAATAGAGACACAGATGTAGAGAACAAACGTATGGACATCAAGGGGGGAAAGCGGTGGGCGGCGGGGTGGTGATGTGATGAATTGGGAGATTGGGATTAACATGTATACACTGATGTGTATAAAATGGATGACTAATAAGAACCTGCTGTATTAAAAAAAAAAATTTAAAACAAAGGACACAGGGGTGGGGAGGAAGGGTAAGCTGGGATGAAGTGAGAGAGTAGCATTGACATATATACACTACCAAATGTAAAATAGGTAGCTAGTGGGAAGCAGCTGCATAGCACAGGGAGATCATCTCGGTGCTTTGTGACCTCCTAGAGGGGTAGGATAGGAAGGGTGGGAGGGAGATGCGAGAGGGACGGGATATGGGGATATATGTATACATATAGCTGCTTCACTTTGTTATACAGCAGAAACTAATGCAACATTGTAAAGCAATTATACTCCAATAAAGATATTAAAAAATAAAATAAAATAAAACTAGACTATTATAAAAAATAAAGGAAAATAAATGGAAAAAAAATCACTATGCTGTACACCTTAAGCTTATACAGGGCTGTATGTCAATTATATCTCAATAAAACTGGAAGAAAAAAATGAAAATAAGCAAAAGATCTGAACAGATATTTCTCCAAAGTGGATACACAAACGGCAAGTAATAACATGAAAAGATGCTCAACATCATTAGTCATTAGGGCAGTAAGTCAAAACCACAATGAGATACTACTTCATACCTACTAGAATGGCTATAATAATAATAAAAATAATAACGAGGGAAAGTAACAAGTGTCAGTGAGGATATGGAGAAATTGGAGCCTTCAAACATTGCTGGTGGGAATGTGAAATGCAGCAGTTACTTTGTAAGACAGAATTGGCAGTTCTTCAAAATGTCAGAGTTATCATGTGACCCAGCAATTTCATTCCCAGGTATACACCCAAGAGGGTTGAAAACATATGTTTTCATATGAAAACAAGTGCATAAGAACTTGTACATGAATGCTCATAGCAGTATTAATAGCCAAAAGGAGGAAAAAACTCCAAATGTTCATCAAATTATCATTGGATAAACAAAATGTGGTGTATCCATGCAATGCAATATTTTTCATCCATAAAGAGAAGCAAAGTACTAATGCATGCTACACCATGGATGAACCTTGAAAACATTCTGCTAAGTGAGAGACGCCAGACAGAAAAGGCCACATATTGTATGATTCCATTTATATGAAATGTCTAGAATAGGCAGATCCACAGAAACCACAAGTAGATTAGTGGTTGCCAAGGGATGGGGGGAATGGGGAAATTGGGAGTAACTACTAACAGATAAGGGGTTTCTTTATGGTGTGATGGAAATGTTCTGCAGTTAGATAGTGATGATGGTTGTACAACTCTGTGAATATACCACTATGTTATACATTAAAAAATGGCTAACATGGTGAATTTTATGTTAATTGAGTTTTATCTCAGTTAAAAAAAATGGCATTTTACGAGCTTTAAGTGATGCGTATATTTGAATAATCTTATTTAAATTAGATTTCTGTGCTCTTTATTGCAAGCAAGCATTGCCTCTTTTTGTATCTGTCAGAGTTTGAGTTTTAAAATTAATTTTTATTGGAGCATAGCTGCTTTACAATGTTGTGTTAGTTTCTGCTGTACAGCAAAGTGAATCAGCTGTGCGTATACACATTTCTCCTCTTTGTTGGATTTCCTTCCCATTTAGGTCACCACAGAGCACTGAGCAGAGTTCCCTGTGCTATACAGTAGGTTCTCATTAGTTATCTATTTTATACATAGTAGTGTATATATGTCAATCCCAGTCTCCCAATTTATCGCACCCCACCTTCCCCCCTTGGTATCCATACGTTTGTACTCTACGTCTGTGTTTCTATTTGTGCTTTGCAAATAAGTTTATCTGTACCATTTTTCTAGATTCCACATACAAGCGATATTATACGATATTTGTTTTTCTCTTTCTGACTTACTTCACTCTGTATGACAGTCTCTAGGTCCATCCACATCTCTGCAAATGGCACTATTTCGTTCCTTTTTATGGCTGAGTAATATTCCATTGTATACATGTACCACATCTTCTTTATCCATTCCTCTGTTGAGGGACATTTAGGTTGCTCTCATGTCCTGGCTATTGTAAATAGTGCTGCAATGAACACTGGGGTGTGTGTATCTTTTTGAATTATGCTTTTCTCCGAGTATATGCCTAGTAGTGGGATTGCTGGGTCATATGGTAGTTCTATTTTTAGTTTTTAAAGGAACCTCCATACTGTTCTCCATAGTGGCTGTATCAATCTACATTCCCACCAGCAGTGTTAAGAGGGTTCCCTTTGCTCCACACCCTCTCCAGCATTTATTGTTTGTAGATTTTTTTGATGATGGCCATTGTCAGAGTTTGATTTTGCGGCAACGCCAGGTTGGGGTTAGGGCATGTGCTTCTTGAGTTGTGTCAGAACTTTACTGTGGTTGCTTTGCCTCGCCCGCTGCCCAGCTAATTTTACAGTGCTACCTTCAGAAGGCAGGGAGCAAACCTGGTCATCGCCAAAGTTGGGTCTACATAGTGGCAAAACATTTGATGACTTTAATCTAAAACTCAAGCTGGAAATAATAGACTCTTAGAATTCTAGTTAGGATTGTGGTTGCCCTTGGTGGGGAGAGGCATGGTTATGACTAGGAAGGAAACATGGAGGAGGTTTCTGCAGTGCTGGGCATATTGTATATTTTGACTTGGACACTGGTTCATGGGTATGTTCGATTTGTGAAAATTCATCCAGTGGTATGCTTATGATATGTGCACCGTTCTGCATCTTTGTAAGTTTCAATAACAAGAAAACAATTCAGTTCAACCTCCATATACACGTTTATGATATCGACAAACTGGTGTGATTAAATGGGGACCAGAATCCACTGAGTTGACCTGCTGCTGTGGAGGTGACACCCAGCCATGGCCATTCTGAAAGTTTTTTGCCAAACTTCGTAGGCGCTCTCTGAGCTCTGCATCAGGGCCCTGTCCCTGAGGCAGTGAGTGCATCTTAACCATCTCCTAATCATTGTTTTGAAGAGCAAGGGCATGGCTAATGAGTGGCTCCTGTGCATTGGGGCTGCTGGAATATAAACCCCCTGGATGACGTGATGCTCCGAGCCAGATATGGAGCCGCCAGGCAGGCGTGCCCCACTCCCTGCTCTGTCATCAATGTTAGACGTCCAGAAGCTACGTACCGTTGTGCTTGCTCTTTCCACCTGGGCCCCAGAAATGTCCTTATGGGCACCGACTACAAACAGATCAGATTGGCCTGTTCGTGGGTTCAGGCCCACAGTCCCATATCTAAAATATGTGGTGCTGGATGTATTTTAGCATCCAGACATTTTGGGGTTTTGGAAAGGTGATACATTGCCTCTACGGTATATTATGTAATACTGCCAACACGGCCTGGGGCAGCAGCCTGTAATCAAAGTTGAGTATTTGGATCAGGTGGCATAAAGACTACAAATGGTCTCCTGTCAGTTCAGGCCAGGGCGTTCTGTCAAATGAGTTTGCCTTAAGCCTTAAAAAGTTTTTGGATCAAAGAAACAATAAATGAAAACAAATTTTAAATAGAAAAGATATTCTTTTTTTTTTTTTTTTTTTTTTTGCGGTACGCGGGCCTCTCACTGTTGTGGCCTCTCCTGTTGCGGAGCACAGGCTCCGGACGCGCAGGCTCAGCGGCCATGGCTCACGGGCCCAGCCACTCTGCGGCATGTGGGATCTTCCCGGACCGGGGCATGAACCCGTGTCCCCTGCATCGGCAGGCAGACTCTCAACCACTGCGCCACCAGGGAAGCCCTAGAAAAGATATTAAAAACATTTTTTTATAAAAGAAAGAAGTTTTTGGTTTTCAGAGTTTGGGGATTTGGAGTTGCTCATGGGAGAACATAGATCTGTATCAGTCAATTTACTGTTAAGCGCTGAGTCCCCGTTCTTTCCAGAGGGAGGTTTCGATGGGCTGAGTGGGCAGGGGAATGGGGAAGGGTATCAGATGTGGAGGAATGTCACAGTCTGCTCAGGCTGAGGCTGTGCCTCTGGGTCAGTAAATGGAGGTGGAAGCGTGGCCAGAAGGTACCCTTGATGAGGTGGGACAGAGATGCTTGGTGGAGCACAACCGTTTTCTGGATTCGCCTCTCCTCCGCGGCACCTGCGGAGCTGTCAGTGCTCGTTAACATTTCATCGATTCCTGCAGCTCATAGGGGCCTCCTGGAGCATCTAGCTGTAGCCAAGCTTATGATGTAAAATTTAAGGCGACTAATATTTATCTAAATTAAGTTAATTATAGGGATGATAAAGCTCACTTACACATGTGCTTTGAGGAGATGAGCGTTGAATTCCCTACATGAGGAGCAGGAAACAAGGAGCCTTTCCTGGAAAACGGATTTGTCACCATTCCTGCTGATCACTCAACAGCATGTAAATTCACTGTAGGAATGGCTTCTAGATGTTTTTCTACAGGACTGTCGATAGAGGTTGGAGGGGCATAAACAGACAAGTCTCACATCACATCGGGAAAATGTCCCCCATGATCCCCAAACATGCTAATCTTGGTGTAAACTGTTTAAAGGGAACGATAAAGAAAGTGATGATGATGGTGTGTTTACGTGTGTCTGCAGACGGAGGGTGGTAGCCAGCGCTGGGGGTAGCTTGTAAGCTGATCCTAATTGCAGTTGGTGATTACATTTCACTGTGATGTAGTATTTTTTAGTTCTCTTACAACCTTAGAGATATTTTCCTGTCTCCCTCTTCCACCTCCACCATCTTCTGCCCATCATCGCATCTCATTTGGATCCATCCAATAGATGTTTGTTTACGGAGTGCTTTTGGTGGCGCGGGAGATACCACAACGGTGTAGTAGGTGCTAGGGAAATAAAGCTGTTAGGACATGGTCTTTGCCCGCTAAAGCTTTTGGCCTGGCAAGGTAGACAAATGACTTCAACAGTTGTGTACATACAGTAGGATAGGGTAAGTCCTGCAATAGAAGGGTTCATAGAGTGTTAGGTGGGCACAGAGGAGGGTTATCTGAATCAGCCTGTGGAGCTTAGGGAAAACTTCTTATAGGAAATGATGCTTTGGGTTGACTCTTTTCGTGTTGCTTCCCATTATAAACAGTTGAAATAAAATGCACAGATGGTAATATATTTCAGTGCATTTTGATCTTTTTTTTTTTGTGGTACGCGGGCCTCTCACTGCTGTGGCCTCTCCCGTTGTGGAGCACAGGCTCCGGACGCGCAGGCCCAGCGGCCATGGCTCACGGGCCCAGCCGCTCCGCGGCATGTGGGATCTTCCTGGACCAGGGCACGAACCCGTGTCCCCTGCATTGGCAGGCGGACTCCCAACCACTGCGCCACCAGGGAAGCCCCATTTTGATCTTTAATCAAGATATAAATAATTTTCATCAGCACAGAGCATTCCTTTGTGCTCCTTTCCAGCCAGCGCTCCACCCCAAGCCACCACCTCAGAGGCAACCAGATGAATGGTCTTTGGTCTAGACATTTACAATAGGAAGAGTGGAGGAAAGGCAATTCCACGGAGGGAACAGCATGCAAAGGCATGGACATGTGAGCAATTGTGGTGTGTGTAAGGGACCTGCCGTCCTCTGGTCATTGTACCTCTGGGGCTGAGGGAATGTCATCTCTGTTGGATGGAAGTTTGACAGAGGTGAGGCTAGGAGCCAGGTCACTAAAGGATGGGCAGTCAAGTAACTTGACTTTCATCTTATAAGACAAAAGGAGTATGGAAGAGATTCAGGCAGGGTAGTGGTACTAGTACCAAGACCAGTGAACTTCATTTGTTTTTTTTCCTAATTAAAAAATCCCAATCTTTTTATTGAGGTAAAATACACACAACATAAAATTTACTGTCTTAGCCATTTTAAAGCGTACTTTTCAGTGTTATTAAATACCTTCATACTGTTGTACCACCATCACCACCATCCATCTCCAGAACTCTTACCATCTTGCAAAACTGAAACTCTACCCAGTAAATAATACTGCCCATTCTCCCCTCCTCCCAGTCTCTGTCAACCATCATTCTACTTTCTGTCCATATGATTTTGACAACTTTAGGTACCCCACGTAAGTGGAGTCATACAGTATTCGTCTTTTTGTGGCTGGCTTATTTCACTTAGCATAATGTCCTCAAGGTTCATCTATGTTGTAGCATATGTTAGAATTTTCTTCCTTTTTAAGGCAGAATCCTTTGTATGTATTCAGTATTTTGTGTGAATGTATTTTGCTTATCCTTTTGTCTGTTGATGGACATTTGTGTTGCTTCCACGTTTTAGCTATTGTGAATAATGCTGCTATGAACTCGGGTATGCAAATATCTGTTTGAGACTCTCATAATTCTTTTGGGTATATACCTAGAAATGGAATGGCTGGATCATATGGTAATACTTTGTTTAATTTTCTAAGGAATCATCATACCGCTTTCCACAACAGCTATACCATTTTACATTCCCATCAACAGTGCACAAGGATTCCAATTTCTCCACATCTTTTTTTTTAATAAATGTATTTATTTATTTTATTTTTGTCTGCATTGGGTCTTCATTGCTGCTCGTGGGCTTTCTCTGGTTGCGGCAAGTGGGGGCTACTCTTCATTGCGGTGCACGGGCTTCTCACTGCAGTGGCTTCTCTTGTTGCGGAGCACGGGCTCTAGGTGCGCGGGCTTCAGTAGTTGCCGCACACAGGCTCAGTAGTTGTGGTGCACGGGCTTAGTTGCTCCACGGCACGTGGGATCTTCCTGGACCAGGGCTCGAACCTGTGTCTCCTGCATTGGCAGGTGGATTCTTAACCACTGAGCCACCAGGGAAGTCCCTCCACATCTTTGTCAACACTTGGTGTTTTCTGTTTTTTGATAGTAGTCATCCTAATGGGTATGAAGTGGTATCTCATCATAGTTTCGATTTGCGTTTCCCTAATGATGAAGACCTTACTTTTAAAGAGATCATCCTGGCACCCAGTGTTTGGGGAAATGGAAGGGGACATTGAGTAGAGGCAGAGAGACCCTGTTAGGAGTGATTACAGTAACCTAGAAATGATAAAGGCCTGAGCAAGACAGGAGGTGGTGGAAATGGAGAAAAGGAAATAGATGGGAGAGGAGTTAAGGAGATAGGCTCTCCAGTACCTGGTGATTAGGTAGAGGTTGACTTTATAAACTAAGGCACCTACAAAGCAGTACATGCATGGTATTTCCTTTAGTAACACCAGACTCTGTGCCTCCCTGTATTTCCAGATTTTGCTTATTCAAAATTACCAGCAGGTTAGTAGAGGACACTAGAACTCAGATCCCTGGCTCCCAGCCCAGGTAGGGAGAAGGTTTTTCTACCATATTTTTAGGACCCCTTAAATAGCTCAGAAATGGGCCAGTTGTTATTCTTAAATAAATAATCGTGGGCTCCCTTCCTCAAGGAGTGAATGTATACCAGTTCAATCTATGATTTTTTCAACCTATAATTTTTAAATAACGGCTTTATTAAGATATGATTCATATACTATGCAATTCACCCATTTAAAGTATATAATTCAGTGGTTTTAATATATGGGCAGATTGTGCAGCCATCACTATAATCAATGTCAGAACATTTTTTCACTCAAAAAAGAAACACTGTTTCCATTAAGAGTCACTCCCAATTCTCCCCCTGCTCCCGGCTCCCAACCCTAGGCAACCACTAATCTACTTTCTATTTCTATAGGTTTGCCTATTCTGGAATGTTCACGTAAATGGGATCACACCCTATGTGGTCTTTTGTGACTGACTTCTTTTACTTAGCACAAAGTTTTCAGGGTTCATCCATGCTGTAGCATGTGTTAGTACTTTATTTCTTTTTATTGCTGAATAGTATTCCTGGATGGATATGCCAAATTTTGTCTATCCGTTCATCAGTTAATGGACATTTGGGTTGTTTTCACTTTTTGGCTAGTATGAACAATCCTGCCATGAACACACATTTACAAATCAATCTATGATTTTAAATGGGAATGGCTACCTTATGAGATTGTTGCAAGAATAAAGTGAGAGGCTGCATGTAAGGCACAAATACAGTGCTTGGTACACAGTAAGTGCAAAGCAAATGTTGACATCATATGATGAGGGTGGTAACAATGGTGATAGGTGTCTCTGTTAGGAGCTGGAGGTTAATGGCCCTCAAACACTTCTTTCTCTCCTTTTGTCCTACTCCATGGCTCCACTTCCATCTTCCCCTTTTAGTTTCTCCTTTTCTTCCATATTCCTTTCTTTTCCCTCCTCAACTCATATCTTAACATTATTGGTGGTTCCCTGATGGATTGCTTAGCACCTGGTAGCCTGAGGACAGAGCCACAGTCTTTGTTACTCTTTGAGAATGAACGTGATAAAGACTTGGGAGCAAGTACGGTGATGGACAGGAAATTACTGCTGGGAAATTCTATACGGATTTTTTCGGATTTCACAGGCTCTTATTTGGGTGGCAAAACCTATGTAATGGAATATTACTCAGCCATAAAAAGAAATGAAATTGAGTTATTTGTAGTGAGGTGGATGGACCTAGAGACTATCATACAGAGTGAAGTAAGTCAGAAAGAGAAAAACAAATACCGTATGTAAACACGTATATATGGAATCTAAGAAAAAATGGTTCTGAAGAACCTAGGGGCAGGACAGGAATAAAGATGCAAACGTAGAGAATGGACTTGAGGACACCAGGAGGGGGAAGGGTAAGCTGGGATGAAGTGAGAGAGTGGCATGGACATATATACACTACCAAACGTAAAATAGATAGCTAGTGGGAAGCAGCTGCATAGCACAGGGAGATCAGCTCAGTGCTTTGTGACCACCTAGAGGGGTGGGATAGGGAGGGTGGGAGGGAGATGCAAGAGGGAGGAGATATGGGGATATATGTATATGTATAGCTGATTCACTTTGTTATACAGCAGAAACTAACACACCATTGTAAAGTAATTATACTCCAATAAAGATGTTTAAAAAAATAAAGGAATAGGAATCAAGACACTGTGGTTTTTTAGCAGATGCAAATTATTACATAGACAATGGATAAGAACAGGGTCTTACTGTATAGCACAGGGAACTATATTCAATATCCTGTGATAAACCATAACGGAAAATAATATGAAAAAATATGCATACATATAAGTGAGTCACTTTGCTGTAGAGCAGAAATTGATACATTATAAATCAACTATACTTCAATAAAATTTATAAAAGAAAACAAAAACCTAATATAAGTTTTTCAGCCATAATTATTTGTCTTACAGCTTCTTTTTTTATATTCAAATGCTCAGAGATTTTTATCTTTTAATCAAAGGAGTGCTTGGGTGTTTTCTATACTGCCATGCAAGATAATTATTTTTAATAGGTAATTATCTCTTTTTCTGAATTTGTTGGTATTTTATCCATTTTTAATTGAAGTATAGTTAATTTATAATGTTGTGTTAGCTTTAGGTGTACAGAAAAGTGATTCAATTATACATATATATATATATATACACACATATATATATTCTTTTTCAGATTCTTTTCCATTGTAAGTTATTACAAAGCATTGAATATAGTTCCCTGCACTATACAGTAGGTCCTTGTTGTTTATCTATTTTATACACAGTAGCATGTATACATTAATCCCAACCTCCTAATTTATCTTCTACCCCCACCCCCCTGCTATCTCCTCTGGTAACTGTAAGTTTGTTTTCTACGTCTTTGAGTCATAGCTGTTTATCTTAATATTAAATAAATTATTCTTATCAATTCAAAGAAAATAGAAAGTAACTGTGGAGACAATTTGCATTTTAAAGTTCAAGTGGTTAAAACATTATGAGGGCAAAGTTTTGTTTTATTGGTAGGAAATTTTAAAATTCATTCCTCTATATAATACAGTAATCTGTCTTTTTATGTGAAGAGAGACAAGCATCTAATTAAATAATACTGCTTGACATCAAACAGTTCATCAAATATTTCAATGAAGACAGTTTTATGCTCAGAGTTGCTGTTGGATGGTGTCTGCGTTTGAAACTCCCTTTCACATTAATTCAGTATGTCATCCGTCTCTCTCTTTGACTCACACAAAGGAACAGAGATGATTCTTTTCTGTCGGGAGGACCTCATAAGCAGAAGCCGAACTGACACTGAAGAAGATTTGAAAAAAGATTCATCAGGCCTTTTTGAAAGTGTGTTATGTGGGTGCACTTTCCTCTGACTAAATTGATAGTTTATTTGCTTTTGAAGTCTGGAAGGAAAAAACAGTTACCTGAAAGAAACTCCTCATCTCAGGAGCAAAGCTGGCTTATCTCTGGGGGTTCTTAGTGTGTTGTTGACTGGTGTTGTGAACTGCTTTTCCTTACTCTTCTCCAAAGAAACCTTAGGATGCAAATTTATTTTTAAAATTCAGTTGTTTTTTGTGCTTCAAAAAGTGAACTTGTATGAGTAACCACTAACAATGCTGTGTTAGCTTCTGCTGTATAACAAAGTGAATCAGCTATACATATACATATATCCCCTTATCTCCTCCCTCTTGCGTCTCCCTCCCACCCTCCCTATCCCACACCTCTAGGTGGTCCTCAATGTTTTTGTGCAAAGATGAAGGGAATATAGACAATGAGAGCTTGCCAGAAGGCATGCTGGAAATATCATTAAATATAGTCATATACTATTTCAGAAGAACTAAAAGACATTAAGAAAATTATAAAAGACATAAAGAACCTTAGTCATCAGAATTAGAAAAACTTACAAATGAGGTGACAAAATTCAAGACGGAACTAGAAATAAAAGGGAAAAAAGTCATTTTAGAAAAGACCAAACCAAAAGGAACAGTAGAACAGAGATAGGAGAAGGTAAAAAGAAATATAATTTAACAGTTAAAAAGAAACGAAGAAAGAAATTAAAAGGACTTGTGGGAAGTGATACATAGGAGATAAGAAAGGTCAGAAATATGGATAATGGGAGATAAGAAAGGTCAGAAATACAGATAATGGGAGGGGAAGAGTCCAAAGAAATGGAAAGAACAAGTGTTAAAAGTGAAAGTCAAGAAAACTTTCTTGAAATATTTCCTGGAATATTTTGAACTACAGATTGAAGGAGCTACATTGACCCAGAACTGCAAATACCAGGACACATTCTAGAGCAATTGCTGGACTTTAAAGAAAAATAAAAAATTTCTTTTAAGGCACAAATAGCATGTGACTTATGAAAGAAAGGAAATTAGATTATTACCAGACTTAATTTTCAAAAAAATTTTTATACAAAGGTTTTATATAAAACCTTTTATGTGGAAGGTTACTTTCCATTTATAGCTGTTACAAAATATTGGCTATATTCCCTGTGTTGTATAATGCATCCTTGAGCCTATATTACATACAATAGTTTGTACCTCCCACTCCCCCACCTGTTTATTGCCCTTCCCCACTCCCCACTGTATTACCAGACTTTCTGACAGCAAACATTTATGCCAGAAGATGGAATAATATAGTAAGATACTCGAGGAAACAAAATCTGAACAAAAAGTTTTATATCCAGTAAGATTGACACTAGCTGTGATCAACATGCTAGAACTCGGGGAATATTGTTCTCATGGGCCCTTATTAAAGCATCCACTAGATATCAAGTCCACCACAAAGATTAGAGAGACGCTGACACAAGAACTGGCGGTGAGCATGATACACATGGTTGCTTGTAGAACTAAGACTTAATGAGGGTTGAAGGCAGGCGATTGTAATATCTAAAGGTTATATGAACTGTCAACACAGATCTAGTACAACCATTAAAAAAGAGGAGAGAATGAGGTTAGCCTAAGAAAAACATTTTTTTCCAAGATTTTTTTGATGTGGACCATTTTTAAAGTCTTTATTGAATTTGTTACAATATTGCCTCTGTTTTATGTTTTGGTGTTTTGGTCCCAAGGCATGTGGGATCTTAGCTCTCCAACCAGGGGTCGAACCTGCTCCCCCTACATTGGAAGGTGAAGTCTTAAACATTGGACCACCAGGGAAGTCCCCCAAAAACATTTTTTAAAGTGTTTTCTCTAACCATAATTTGTGATGGTATTATTATTCCAAGACTGTTGTACAATTATAGCTTAGAGTAAATGATGGGATATTCTAATTCTATCAGCCTCTGGATCCTTGAGACTAGGATTCTTGGTATGGAAGAAAGGGTGCAATCCCCTAGTAACAATGAGTAGCTCTAGTGCCCAGAATATGGCCCTGAAATACTAAAAGAATTGTGGGAAGTGATACATAGGAGATAAGAAAGGTCAGAAATATGGATAATGGGAGATAAGAAAGGTCAGAAATACAGATAATGGGAGGGGAAGAAGTCCAAAGAAATGGAAAGAACTAAAGAATACTAAAAGAAACTAGGGCTTCTTGGAGAAATGGCTGATTCTAGATCTGGAGTAGGAAATGTACAAGATGAACAGGAGCATCTTGATACAGAATGGGGCAGGAAGGCTATCAAAGACTACTAGAGGGGCAGACAAAAGGCTCAGGGGCCATTCTGAAGAGGCTTCCGCATTGTTAGTGAGAATAATGTTGAAATATGTTTAAATCCATGATTTTATAGTAGTATCTAAAAAGAAAACTAATTGGTCACCTTCTGAGGATGATAGATAAGCAATTCATTATTTTGAAAACTGAATAAAAACAAAGAATCGACTACTTCTCCTTTATGAATTGTGCAAACACATGGGTCACCAAATGGTATATGAGGGGAAGTATCTCTTTATTAGATGATTCCAGCCAATAAATAAAAACAATGTGATAGAATATCACCATTCCAACTATCTCAAATGAACTAATTAACCTAGTCATTGAGCACTAACTGCCGACATTAAAAGAAAACAACAACCCTGGTGAAGGAAGGAATACCCCACCACTTCACCTTGTCAAAGAGAAGGAATCTGAGTCTCATTAATACTCTGGATCCGGTGGCCAGTTTGCAGGAAAAAACAGAGGACAGAGGAATATGCTGACCTGTACCATAAGCAAGCAGTCATAGTAGTCCAGATTGGAGGAAACTGCACAGGTTAAACAGCCTAGGTCCTTCAACAGATACACTGTAAGGGAAAGAAAGGGATGGAGGGGGATATACCAAGTTAAAAGGGGAGCAAACTAAACTACTGTGCCCATTGGGGTGATAAAACCATAAAGTAACACAAGAGGGTGATGATATTTTTAGAGGGAGAGTTGGAAGGTGTGATTAGTATGGGGTACACAGAGAATACTTCACCAAGTGTTCCATTATTAACACACTACGATGCTTGCTTTACCATACATGTAGCCAAAGCTATCCCTCCATCCATCCATCAATCCATCTTAATTTTGGATGCATTTAAAAGTAAATTACAGGGCTTCCCTGGTGGCGCAGTGGTTGAGAGTCCGTCTGCCGATACAGGGGACACAGGTTCGTGCCCTGGTCCGGGAAGATCCCACATGCCGCGGAGATGGGCCCGTGAGCCATGGCCGCTGAGCCTGCGCGTCCGGAGCCTGTGCTCCGCAACGGGAGAGGCCACAACAGTGAGAGGCCCGCATACCGCAAAAAAAAAAAAAAAAAAAAGTAAATTACAAACATTTGTATACTTCCCCCAAAGTACTTCAGTACTCTAATACGATTAACCAGACCTTAATATTTGCTTACAGTTTTTTTCTTTTGATGTAAAATTTACATGAAATGCACAAATTTGTAGTGTACGTCCACTGAGTTTTGACAAATGCATACACCCATGTAGCTCCTATCAAGATATACATTACCATCACCCCCAAATTCCCTCATGTTCCTTCCAGTTCTCTAAAATCTGAATGTATTTTTCCTCAAATGATTAAATTCAAGAACAAAATTGATTTCCTTTTGAGTAAAATGAAAAAGAAGCCTGTTTTACTTCCCCCAACATCGCTAAGTTTTGTAGATATATTCCAGGAATCTCACTTTGGATTATTGTTAGCAGTACTGAGAGGAAGTCTAGAATGGTGGTTAAGATTTTGGAACCAGACCGCCTGGGTTTGAATCCCAGCTCTTTCCCTTATCAACAGTGTGACATTTCTATGTACCTTCTCTGCCTCAGTTTCCTCCTTTGAAAGATGGAGGTAATAATAATGCCTCATCAAAGGGCAGATCTGAGGATTAAATGAGGTGGTACAGTCGGCCCTCCCTATTAGTGGGTTCCACATCCACGGATTCAACCAATAGCAGGTCAAAAATATTCTAAAAATTCTAGAAATTTCCAAAAAATAAAATAGTAAAACTTGAATTTGCCACAGACTGGCAATTATTTGCATAGAATTTACATTGTATTTACAATTATTTACATAGCAGTTATATTGTATTAGGTATTATAAATAATCTAGAGAAGATCCAAAGTGTACATGAGGATGTGTATAGGTTATACTCAAATACTAAGTCATTTTACATAAGGGACTTGAGTATTCATGGATTTTTGGTATCCTCGGGGGGTCCTGGAACCAATGCCCTATGGATACCAATGGACAACTATATATGTAAAGCACTTACAACAGTACCTGGCACATAGTAAACAAGACATGTGTTTACTTTATTGTTATTAAGTTACCATTTTACACTGTGGATTATTTCTTTCAAGAACTATTTTGATGATTGCATTCAGATTTAAAATTACGTTAATGGGCTTCCCTGGTGGTGCAGTGGTTGAGAGTCTGCCTGCCGATGCAGGCGACGCGGGTTCGTGCTCCGGTCCGGGAGGATCCCACATGCTGTGGAGCGGCCAGGCCCGTGAGCCATGGCCGCTGAACCTGCGCGTCCGGAGCCTGTGCTCCGCAATGGGAGAGGCCACAACAGTGAGAGGCCCGTGTACTGCTAAAGAAAAAAAAAAATAAATAAAAAAAAATAAATAAAATTACGTTAACAAGAATTAAATTAACAACAATTATTTAGACTTAACTGGATTCGAGGGTCTATTGGAGGCATTCGATGATTTAACTATGGGTCATCCTTGCAATCTGGAACCATTTGTTCTAGTGTCCTTCAGAGACCATCCGTCTAGTGCAGATCCCATGTGGTGTTGAGGAAGCCTCGTACCTTCTCTCTCTAGTTTCCTTTTCTATGAGGTGTGAGGAGCACCAGAGACTCACACA
Organism: Lagenorhynchus albirostris; assembly: GCF_949774975.1. Taxonomy (NCBI): domain Eukaryota; kingdom Metazoa; phylum Chordata; class Mammalia; order Artiodactyla; family Delphinidae; genus Lagenorhynchus; species Lagenorhynchus albirostris. The sequence goes on along the minus strand of NC_083104.1, from coordinate 35,564,240 downwards.
GGAGATTCATCAGACTCATCACAGGAACTGCTTGGTTATAAATTAGATTATTCATATGAGAACATGTGGAAGTCTTCGGGAAATCGATACTCTACAAATGCCTGTGATTGCTGTTATTTATCATTCTCCAAGTGAGTCAGTCCTTTTCCTCAACCCGGGCATGCTAACTTTAGCAGACAGGGTCAGCTTGCAGATCATCCATAACTGGTGTCCCCTTTTTTCTTCCCCCTTGAGTCATCCTCCCCAAGGATGCCTCCATTTCCACCACCACCTTCCAGCCATCTCTCCTGTACGACACGGTCAGCCACCATTACAACAGCTCCAGCCCATCCAGGACTCTCACAGAGGCCAGATCTACCTTTTTCTCTATGAGGGAGCAGGAAAATACCTACCATTTCTTTGAAATAGTTAGCTTTGCAGCTATGGAATTGAGGGCAATCATTTGGAATTCTGTTTGATTTTACTGTGTGCATGTTTACTCTTCTGTGATCAAACCTCCGAAGTTTACTGACAGAACGTGCAACAGAAACTTTGTTCCATCAAGATGGATTGTTTGGATAATGTTAAAATTATCCTAAATTTCTTCTTTCTCTTAGACAAGCGAACCTACATTTAATAGTGGTGATGGCTGCACAAGACCGTGAATGCAATGAATGCCCCTGAATTGTATACTTAAAATGATTAGAATGGAAAATTATATATATTATTATATAAATTAATATAAATCATATATTTATATTATAATATAAATCATATATATAATATATATATGATTTAACTGCAATAAAAAGAACGTGTTAGACTTTGGAGGTCCTCTAGCCCACTGACAAAGGCTGGTAAGGGGGAAGAAACATGTAAGTTATTATTATCCTTTACTGGCCTGCATCTGTAGAGGATCTGTACTCTGGGTAGCTCTCCTGAGCAGCCTGTGTTTAGTGGAATCTTAAGCAATTAAGACAAGGTGTGTTGGGGACTTCCCTGGAGGTCCAGTGGTTAGGACTGCGCACTTCCACTGCAGGGAGCACGGGTTCGATCCCTGGCTGGGTAACTAAGATCCCACAAGCTGCGCGGTGCGGTCGAAAAAAGACAAGGTTTGTCAAATTTGAGGATCTTTAAGTAGAACTTTGGTTCTCAGCCACAAAGTCAGCTGACTGTGGTGTAAATAGGTGAGCGGGGAGAGCTTTGCGTTATTGATTTTCCTTCCTATGATTTAAATCTGATTACCAGCTGTGGAGTGATAAAGTGGATGCACTAATCTAGAGAAGAAAGAGCTCAGTGTTTGCAGCCAGGGCCACTGGAAACCCTCCTGTAGACCTTATGTGACTCCACTCCCTTTGTGCTCCTGCATTCATTAAACCTCTGTCCTTGAGCCATCTGCAGTCTCAGTAAAGTAAAATGCTGACTCCACTTCACCATGGGGTTAGTGTGTCACACCCTAAGTGACTGGGGACTCCGGAGAAGTAGCCTAACCCATGAGGTGTGTTCCTTTTACCGAGACCCACATTCCCAGGGCCCCTTAGGTTGCACAAATAAAGCTGTTTTGATGGCCTGTTGGCTGAGTTATCTTTGAAGTTTGGCTATTGAATGATTAATTTGGCCTTAGCCTGAAAAAAAAAAGAGGGCATTAATATAATTTGTGAAGCATTAAATATACTATTTTCGAGAACGAGATCCTTTATATAAACATTTGCTACACATTTTGCATATGCTTACGTTGAACTATTAAATGTGTCAGTTAAGATCTTAGGCATTACTTACAGTTTTAATATATCTGGGTGTGTTGAATCCCAAGCAATCTGTATCCAAGGAAGCATCTCACACTGTGAATTGCCAGCTGGGAGATCATTCATTCTTTCATTCAGCAGCAGTCAGTTAGCATGTGCAAGGCCCTCTGCTATGCCTTGAGTCCAGATCTAAAAGCACTCTCCCTATCATTCTTACTGCCACCAGTACGCCAGAAGCAGGGGACTTCCTTGGGAGGCCTTGGCAGGATGCCTCACCCTGAGAAAAAGCTGCTGTTCCCTAGCAAAGCCTAGGGTTGTTTTACTGACTTTCCAGGAATTTAGAGAACAAGGTGAGCAGGTGCTGGTATTAGGTGTATGATGTCTCCTTTCATTTTAATCATATAAATAAAGGGTTTTCTTTTTTTTTTTCCCTGGGTTTTAAAACTGAAGTGTAGTTGATTTACGATATTGTGTTAGTTTCTGGTGTACAGCAAAGTGATTCAGTTATACATATATATTTTTTCCAGATTCTTTTCCATTATAGATTATTACAAGATATTGAATATAGTTCCCTGTGCTATACAATAAATTCTTATTGTTTATTTATTTTATGTATAGTAGTGTTTATCTGTTAATCCCATACTCCTAATTTATCCCTCCCCCGCCATTTTCCCCCTCGGTAACCATAAGTTTGTTTTCCATGTCTGTGAAATCTGTTTCTGTTTTGTAAATAAATTCATTTGTATTGTTTTTTAGATTCCACATGTGATATAATACAATATTTGTCTTTCTCTGTCTGACTTATTTCATTCAGTATGATAAACTCTAGGTCCATCCATGTTGCTGCAAATGGCAATATTACATTTTTTTATGGCTGAGTAATATTCCATTGTATACATATACATCACATCTTTATCCATTCATCTGTTGATGGACACTTAGGTTGCTTCCATGTCTTGGCTATTGTGAATAGTGCTGCTATTAACATTGGGGTGCATGTATCTTTTTGAATTAGAGTTTTCATCCTTCCCAGATACATACACAGGGATTGGTGGATCATATGATAACTCTATTTTCAGCTTTTAAGGAACCTCCATACCGTTTTCCATAGTAGCTGCACCAATTTATATTCCCACCAACAGTGCAGGAGGGTTCCCAATAAAGGGTTTCTATTTGTTTATTTATTTATTCATTTATTTATTTTAAAGCGTTTTCTTAATTTTCCACATCACCAGGCATTTTCTCCTAAACATCTCTTGAAAGCAGACAGGCTTTTATCTCTCCCGTAAGGTGGAACCTGAGATATGGATATGAATAGGCCAGCTCAAATCATGCAGCAAGTCACTGACAAAACTGGGGATCCCAGGTTCCAGGAAAGGATGGCATCTCATCCATCCCTTGAGGTCCTGACAGTCTCCTCTCCTTTGAGAAGCCTTCCTTCCCCTTCCCAGTCATTACCCATCTCTCCACCTCTTTCCTATAGAACCCAGCCTCCAGGCTCCTGGTCACACAGTTTTGTACTGTGTCTCGTTTCCACAACTAGATTGTAGGCTTCTTGAGTCTCTCAAGCAGAGTGTAGCACATAGTTGCCTTCTATGGCAACCCTTTCGTATCTTTCTATCTTCTCTACTTCTCCTTCCAAAATGTATCTGTGCTTTTCTATGTCTCATCTAGGAAGGGAAAGTGATATTCTCAGAACACCTATGGTCTATACTATAGTTATGATTGGCTATTTTGGGACAAAGCCTCTTGTTTGTGTCTTTTTTTTCATATACATTTATTTATTTATTTTATTTTTGGTTGCGTTGGGTCTTTGTTGCTGTGTGTGGGTTTTCTCTAGTTGCGGCGAGTGGGGGCTACTCTTCATTAAGGTGTGCGGGCTTCTCATTGCGGTGGCTTGTTCTGTAGTGGAGAACAGGCTCTAGGCACGCGGGCTTCAGTAGTTGTGGTACACGGGCCCTAGAGTGCGTGCTTCAGTAGTTGCTGCATGTGGGCTCAGTAGTTGTGGCATGTGGGCTCTAGGGTGCTTGGGCTTCAGTAGTTTTGGTGCGTGGCCTCAGTAGTTGTTGCTCACAGGCTCTAGAGTGCAGGCTCAGTAGTTGTGGCTCATGGACTTAGTTGCTCCGCGGCACGTGGGATCTTCCTGGACCAGGGATCAAACCCATGTGCTCTGCATTGGCAGGTGGATTCTTAACCACTATGCCACCAGGGAAGTCCCTTGTTTGTGTCTTCTAATCAAACAGAGCAATTCTCCTTTTGTAGGGGCCTTGAAAACCCTAAGGCAAAGGCAGAGAATTAAGGTCTAGCTAGAAAACATCGTTTTCTATTTTTAAAAATAATTATTATAGGAGTTCCCTGATGGCCTAGTGGTTAGGACTCTGGATTTTCACTGTTGTGGCCCAAGTTCAATCCCTGGTCAGGGAACGCAAGCCACGTGGCATGGCCAAGAAAAAATTATTACAAAAAATTTGATATTTAACTAAATATGTGTATATGTACACACACACAAACATGTATGTAAGTTATGAAGGTCAAAAATAAAATACCAATGAAGCTGATATTCAACTTAATAATAAAATGTAACCAATACTATTGAAACTACCTTTGCATTTCTCCTTTATTTTATTCCTCTGCTTCCCCAAACCTACCTGAGTGAATCACTATCCTGAATTCTCTTCTTTATAATTTTAATACATAGGCTTATATCACAAAACAATGTATTATTTAGTTTTACATGTTTTGACTTTAGACAAATTATATCATATAGTGTGTTTTCTTTTGGTATCTTGATTTTTTTTTTTACTTAACATTATATTTTTCAGACAAATGTTACTGTGTGTAGCTGCAGTTCATTTATTCTTACTGCTGCATAATATTCCACTGTGTGAATATTCTGCAGTGTTTTAACCATTCTCCTGTTGATGGACACTTTGGTTGTTTTCAGTTTTTTACTAATAATGCTAGAACATTCTTGTCCCTGTCTCTTGGTGCAGATATGCAAGAGTTTCTCCAAGGTATTTGGCAGTCCTTGGTTGGATTTACCCTCAGATCTATTTCTTACCCTTCTGCTGACCTGCTTTGTATTACAGGAGGCTGACCCCTGCAGGCTGTGTGCTTCAGGCTTTTGTGTCCACTGGGTTTGGTGAGTGGGAGGCACTGGGGGGAGATTGGAGGGACAAGGAAGAGAGAAGCCAGGTATTTCTCTCCCTCTGTCTTGAGCAGTATTTCCGGAAATGGCTGTGGCTGTCTCCTCCTGGCTCTAGGGTCTGGACAGGCCATTGTGGTTCCAGCTTCTGCCAGGTGACTGTTGTCCATGCGCTTCTAGAACATTGTTTTCTCCCTTTGTCCCTTGTGACTAAGAGTCATCAAACTTTTCCTATAAAGGGCCAGATAGTAAATATTTTAGGTTTGCAGGCCACACAGTCTGTGTCGGAACTACTCAACTCTGTGAATGGGTGTGGCTGTGTTCTAATAAGACTTTATTTACAAAAACTGGAAAACATGTGTGTGAGACTATTTGATAATTGTCGCATAAATTCCTGAGGCTGAGTTTTATTCTTTCTGTCTTTTTTTTTTTAAAACATCTTTATTGGAGTATAATTGCCTTACAATGGTGTGTTAGTTTCTGCTTTATAACAAAATGAATCAGCTATACATATACATATATCTCCATATCTCCTCCCTCTTGCGTCTCCCTCCCAGATTGGATGATTTTTAAGACCTGTCTTCAAGTTTGCTAACACATAGTTCATCTATTAAGCCCATCCAGTGAATTTTTCATTTCAGTTATTGTTCTTTTCAGTTCTATAATATCCATTTAGATCTTTTAAAATGTTTTGTTTTATTGCTGCGATTCCGTATATGTTCACTCAGTAAGACAATATGCTCCTTTAAGTCCTGGAACATACTTATAGCTGCTTGAGGTTGTCTGCAAAATCCAACCTCTGTGCCGACTCGGGGTCACATTTTCCTGTTTTTTTTTTTTTTTGCATGTCTAACACTTTTGAACCGCATACTGAAGATTGCTGCTGATACATTGTAGAGACCCTGGATTTTATTGTCTTCATTTGAAGAGTGGTGATTTTTGCTCTATCAGGCAGTTCAGTTACCAGCAGGTCACCTTGAATTTGTGCAGAGTTAGTTTTATGCTTTGTTAGGATAGATCTATGCAAAGCTCATATCTGTGGCAAGCCCATTCCCAGCCCCTTGACCTTGGCAGGATTCCCCTCAGATCTTGTCAAGACTGCTGAGTGGTCTTTTTATTCCATACATATTTTAGAATCAGCTCATCAAATTCCTAGTTATTGGGGACCTATCATGTTTTCAGCTAAAGAAGAGTGGTTTAAGAATATGTGACGTGGTCTTTGTTTACAATGAGCTTACATTTAAATTGCAGAGAGGACTAATATCCATGAAACAGTGAAGAGAATAAGATGGTATGTAAAGTGCAGGATGGTGTGGAATGTGTTAGACACAGAGGAGAAACCCAGAAAAGAGTTGGATAAAGAAGTTAGAAGAGATAGTGAGATTCCAGAGAGGGTGGTGGGGCTTGGAGGGTGAGATGAAGAAGAGAAGGGGCGGTGTGCTCAGAGGTGATAGAAATAGAACTTACCTGAGTGTTACTGCATCCCAGCTTACATATATTATCTCATTTGTTCCTCAAAGAACACTACTGGGTAAGACAGGTAATAGTCTTATTTTAGGGGATATAGAGGGAAAGTGATTTGCTTAAGAATCTAGTTGGTAAATGCTAGGCTGGAACTTCAGAGCGGATCTTCTGCTTCTAATCCAGAATCCTTTCCACTGCATCCCCTTAGCTCTTCATATAAAGAATGGTTTCGAAACAAAGCCAGGATGCCTGGAACTGTGGTTTGTGTTATGCACGTGACTTCTCCCTTCCCCAGAGCATGTCAGGAATCAGGACAAGCTGCTTGATCTGTGACCCTGTGTAATGCTTTCAGCATCCAGGCCGGCTCAGCCAGGGGGCCTGAAGGGGAGATTAGGGGGACAAAATAAGAGAGACAGGTGAGAATCACGTGACCTCAAAAAGATCTTGAGTACCTCTTAGGAAATTAAATTTAATACAGAATCCTTATATTGATACCATGGCTCTATTATAACAGGCTTGTTGTTTTTCCTTAAAAAGAATGTCACCCAAAGGGGAAAGGGCAGGGGTGGGATGAATTGGGAGATGGGGATTGACATGTGTACACTATTGATACTATATATAAAACAAATAACTAATGAGAACCTACTGCAGAGCACAGGGAACTCTACTCGGTGCTTTGTGGGGACCTAAATGGGAAGGAAATCCCAAAAAGAGGGGATGTGTGTATATGTATGGCTGATCAGTTTGCTGTACTGTAGAAACTGACACACCATTGAAAAGCAGCTATACTCAATAAAAATTAAAAAGAAATGAATGTCACAAAGTAATTCTATATTTTTATCAGACAAAATTCGCGGTACCATCGCTGCCTCCGGACTTGCATTTGGCACAACATGGATCTGGGCTCAGAACGCGTCCTCCCGTGCAAAACAGCTGTAAAGTTGATAGTCCTTTCCAGCAATTTCCCTGTCTTAATCTATTCCCAACACTTCAACTGTTGAGTCCCATCTGGTAGCCAGTGCCCTCTTGATGACTGTCCCTCACTTCTAAGCAACAGCAGTGTTCAAGGTTGAATGTGACTGAAGCAGGCTAGGGTAAACTGATTTGTGATAAGCTATTTTGATGTCTTTCAGGAGCATCTTCATTTTTTAAAAAATATTTACTTATTTATTTTATTTTTGGCTGTGTCGGGTCTTAGTTGCCACACCTGGGATCTTCGTTGCTGCACGCGGGATCCTCCACTGCTGTGTCTTCTCGTTGGGTGCGCCGGCGTCTCTCTCGTTGTGGCGCGCGGGCTTAGTTGCCCCACGGCATGTGGGATCTTAGTTCCCCGACCAGGGATCAAACCTGTGTCCCCTGCCTTGGAAGGCAGATTCTTAATCACTGGACCCCCAGGGAAGTCCCCAGGAGCAGCTTCATTTAATTGAAGCAAAGCCTCAAGTGGAAGAGCTAAAGGTGTGCAATGGTGGACCTTCCAGCCATTATCACTGTTGGGTGGGAGGCGGACGGCAAATTAGAGAAAGAAGATTTTGTTTTAGTCCTTCACTTTATATCAGAAGTCACATCAAATCAGCAAGCATTTATTGAGTGCCTGTGAAAGGCAAATCAGCAAACTTCTACTGGATGCCTACAATATGTCTCACCATGAGATATATGGTTTAATCTTGAGAAATGTAGGGTCTATTAGAGATGATGTAACTTGGGAAGTCTTAATTTGGCATCTTTAGATATTCCATGAACTATCTGAAGTTCATGCAGTATTTGATGCATGTGAGTGTATGTATATATGTATGTATATATATTGGTGGGGGGGGAAGTGTCCAGATCATTCATCAGAATCTCAAAGGAGCCTATAGCCACCCCCCTTCCCCCAAAGCTTAAAAATTACTAGCAAGAGTTCCCTCTTCTGTCTGCATGTAGACTCAGGACTATGGTAGAGGTGGGCTCATTTCCTTCTCGAATAGTGATGTCACAGTCAGGATTTGGAATCACATCTCAAGGCTCCTTCCAGCTTCGTCATTGTTGCAGGTTAGATTGGGAAACAGATTCTTCAACTGAGATTAGCCTTCAGGAAGTTTATTTGGGAGTGCTTTTGGGATAGACACTTGTAAAAGGGAAGGGAAGAAAGCAGGATTGGGCAGAGGGAGAAGCTTTGATGCCATCTCAGAGGATGCTGTGGTTGATCCCATGGGGACCAGGGGGCTTGGCCTTTACACCTCCCACTGATCGGTGATTGGATGAGGAAGTGTGACCTCGGGTGAGGCGGCAATCTCCATCTAAGGCAGTCCCAGCGGCAGGGGTCTGGTGGGGACTAACAGTGGAGGGCTTCCTGCTGGCAGTCCGCTCAGCAGTGTAATTCATTCCTTTTCAGTGTTCATAAGGGTCTAGCTCTGTGCTGCTCAGATCCACTTCTTTTGTGTAAGGTCTGGGGGAAACTCCTCCAGGATTCGAACTGGACTGTCCTCCTGGGTAAGCTGATTTTACTGATGTGGCAGTAAATCTCTGTAGTCTTTATCTCCCACCCCTGGGAGAGCATATGTCTTAAGTCCCCCCGTGTGCTAGCCACTTGTCCATCTGGTCTGACTATATAATCATCATCTGTATGGAGCACCAGTGTGATGTTCTGTGGGGTTTTCAGCCAGACCACCAGGCCTCTTCAGAGAGTGGGAGGGTTAATATAGCTCTGGGGCAGGACTGTAAATGTATCTTGTATACAAGACTATAAATGTATACTGTTGTTTGTTCTAAGTGAATGGGAACCATTTCTGATCATCTTTTCTAAGAGAGATATTTGCGGATCATAGCACATTTTGCGGATCATAGCACATACCTGAGGCCACGTTAATCTGCTCTACCAAAGAGAGGCACATCTGGAACAGCAGCTGCAATTGGGATACTGCTTGGTTGAATTTGCAGTAGTTTCCTTTCATACTCCAGCATTTGTCTTATTTTTTGCAGGATCCCAGGTTGGTAAATTAGATGAGGACATGATGAGGACCATCCTCTCTGCATTCTTTAGATCTTTAAGGGAGGCACTGTTTTTTTGCCAGTTCCCCAGGATGCCATATCGATTTGGATTTACTATCTGGGCTTATTTGTAAGCCAAGGGGTGGTGGTCAGTTTCAGAGTTTTCACTTGGCCTTCCCGTGATGATAGCTCTTACCTGACAGGCCAAGAACTGATATGGAAGTTCTACCAAATAATATGCGTGTTCTTCCAGTTATACATTTGGGGATCCAAGAAATGACTGTTACATGGGTCGTAGACCCAGTGGACTTTCTGTGAATAGGACCTGGGCTAGGATTTCAGTTTTTACCTAAATCCCATACGACCCCACTGTAAGGGCTGGGGTGGGAGTGCTTGTGCTGTTTTTTTTGTTGTTGTTGTTTTTTTTTTTTTTTTGCGGTATGCGGGCCTCTCCTGTTGCGGAGCACAGGCTCTGGACGCGCAGGCTCAGCGGCCATGGCTCATGGGTCCAGCCACTCCGCGGCATGTGGGATCTTCCCGGACCGGGGCACGAACCCATGTCCCCTGCATCGGCAGGCAGACTCTCAACCACTGCGCCACCAGGGAAGCCCTGTGCTGTTTTAGGTCTCTGGAAACTAATGTCAATTTCGACTCTGTGTCCAACAGTCCTTTTGGGCAGTTCCCTTTCCTCAGTGCATGGTTATCTGAGTAATGGCTCTAGAGGCCCATGTGGAGAGAAAACCTAAGGAAACATCACCATGTACGCTTGCCAGGATGTTACAGGACGCTTGCTTTTGGGAATCTGTCTTCTCTTTCAGGCAGTTATTTCTGTGTCAAAAAACTAGCTCAGGTTCAGAAACCCGGCAAGGGACCATGACGTTTTACTGGGGTAATGGACCTCAGCTTCCTGATTATCCATCCTTGATTTATTTTGATTTTACAGTTTGAGTGATACATTTATTGGGGTCCCACTTATTTTGTCCTTAGGGATCCTGTGTTCTGTTCATCATCTCCTGAACTCTGTGTCTCAGGCCTCCTGGTCTCCCCCAACCTTGCCGCTCACTGTGATAATTACATCCACCTTCCCTCTGACTGGAAGCATTGCCACCTGGCCACGGAGGTAGGGTAAGGTGGTAGGCGTGGATTGTACCATTCCATCCTCATTGCTATCAATGTAATGGCATCTCTCCCATCGGCTCTGGCCCACAGAAGGCAGCCACCACTGAACTTCTCAGCTTTGGTAAGTGCTGCATCCTCTGGTGGGTTTTCTGGCCTATCCATCTAGCGACACCCACCCCAGCATTTCAACCCTTCTTCTGTGGTCTTCCATGGCAGTTCTGGTATTTCTACTTCACTTAATGGGGCCCATTGCCTTTTCTATGCTTTTAGGAATCATGCTAGGAATGTGTCAGCACCATTTCCTGGGACCCTTGCCAGGGTGTTACATCATGTATCCCAGGAGAGTGCTCTCCAAGCGATAAACTCTCCATTATTAAGCCATGTGTTCTGCCCTCCTTGATGGGGCACGCTCAGGATGCAGCCCTGGGTGCCTGCCTCACTCCTGCATGCTGGCGAGGACCTGCAGCTCCTTGGTGGCCCCTTCCTCCCTCCCCATGGCCAGATCCTTTTCCCCCACTTCGCTCCCAGCTGCCTGCACTTAAACAGCATTTAATATTTACAGTTACAAAGCTGGATTTTGTTGTGACTTAAACCTTGTTATCGGCCTAATGATGGGAAGGGGAGGTGAGGTTGAATCCAAAACACGTTGTTTTGCTGGGGAGAAGCCTCTGTGTCACCTCCAAGCGAGAGGGGAGTGCTATCCCCTAATAGGGAGGAGTGGGCCACTTCAGCAGTTAAGAAGTTTAGGGGAAATATAGGACTTTAGCATTTCCAGGTGGATCAACCCAGATGCCTCCATCCTATGAGTCATGGTCCCGTTCTTTCCCAACCAGGACTCTATCCTTGGTATAGCAAATCTATACTGGTTGGGACTTTAATGTACCTTGGAGCTCAGCTGCTCTTACTATTAAGTCCTGGGACCAACACTCAGCCTTTTCTACCCTCCCACTACAGATGATGACAGCCTCTTCACATGCTATTTAAGAGGCCATCTGGCTTTTACACTCAACTTTTTGCTTTCTGAATTTTTTTTTTTTTTCTGGCTGCACCACACAGCATGTGGGATCTTAGTTCCCTGACCAGGGATCGAACCTGCGTCCCCCGCATTGGAAGCAAGGAGTCTTTACCACTGGACCACAGGGAAGTCCCTACACTCAGCTTTTAATTGATGATTAATCTCTCAGCTTTTCATTAATTAAAAAAAATTTATTAATTAACTAATTTATTTTTGGCTGCATTTGGTCTTCGTTGCTGCATGCAGGCTTTCTCTAGTTGTGGTGAGCAGGTTTCTCATCGTGGTGGCTTCTCTTGTTGCGGAGCACAGGCTCTAGGTGCATGGGCTTCAGTAGTTGTGGCACGTGGGCTCAGTAGTTGTGGCTCACGGGTTCTAGAGCGCAGGCTCAGTAGTTGGTGCACGGGCTTAGTTGCACCGCGACCTGGGGGAATCTTCCCGGACCAGGGATCAAAGTGTCCCCTGCATTGGCAGGCGGATTCTAAACCACTGTGCCACCAGGGAAGCCCTCATTATCTTTTTCCATAGTGTCAATTGTGTTTAGCAATAGCCATGCAACTTCATTACCCTTACTGCTACTATTTCTCTAATGCATGATACATCACGCCAGCCAATGCCTTTCTTTCCACCAGCGTAGCATCCCAGCTCACCACAGATGAAATTTTAACGATTACAGTGCTACCTTATGCCACCTAGTACCACACAGTCCCACTAGTGATGGGATCCTCATTGCCAACTGGGTGATCCACTTCCAAAATCCTAACCTGATGTCCACTTTCTCTGACTATGCCTGGTACCAACTTAAGATTAGCATGCAAAAAATTTATTAGGAATTGCTCTTAGGATCAAAACCTGTGGAGGGGAAGGGAAATGGAGCTGTGATGCAGTCTCAGTGGAGGCCTCAGCTGACCCCAGAGGGAGCTCAGAAGCTGAGATCCATGACCCTTTAGGATTGCCCCAAGTTGGGGCAAGAGGGCTTAGTCTTAAACCGCCATGGCAAAAAGTCGTTGGATGCAAGATACTTTGGTAAGGGGCCATGAGATTGAAAGCGCGGCTGACATCAGCCAGGGTGATTTGTGTAGGGGCTCACAGCTGAGGGCTTTTGGCTGGCAGCACTCCTAGGACCTGGGAGTGACTTTCATCCCTGAAGGCAGATCAGTGTAGAGCATCACAGCGTCCAACAGAGGCACTACTTAGGATTTTTAAAATCTTGAAAGTGACATCTCCAGACTCATCTGCCTTTGTTGATGAAATAGATGTGATTGTCTTCATAGTAAAGAATAAATAGTAAACTTAAAGACTAAATACTCTTTTAAGGGTGGGCAAACTAGTCGGGAAGTGAGAAGAACAGGCTCTGACTCTGTGGTCTTGAGCAAATCATTTCACCTTTGAGCCTCTTTCCTTCTCTGTGATCTAGAATGCCAGTCCCTGCCCTGTTTGCCTTCTGTTGATTGAGGATCTCATTAGCTGTTAGACAAAATATTTGAAAGGGATCTCTGATTTTAAAGCTTCAGCCAGCCTAGCACGGTTCCCTGTGCACAGTAGGACCTGCTACAAGTAATAGGGGTTGGAAGGATTCCTCCTTTTCCAGAAGAGTTTCCCTACAGTTAAAATTGTTTTCCACTGGAAGTTTTTTCAGAGTGCTCAACCCTTGAGAAAGAAAGCGTATTAAGTTGCTATCACTCATGCACACCCTCCTAGGATGTTGGGAGGAGCCTCCCGATGTGGAGAGGGATCCCAGGAAGGAGGTATGTGAGAATGTTGAAAATACACCATTGACATGTGCCCCACTGGCTAGGGTAGCTAGGTTGAGTGGGCTGTGGCTCACTTGTTTGCTCACGGGAGGTTTGGAGCCCTCCTACAGCAATAAATGAGCTTGCCTATTTTTCTAGTTAGATTCTAAATCATCTGTGTTTCTGCAGAAACCCAGAGTCCCTCAGAGGTCTCCGAATCCTGGCACTTCTGGCAGTGTGTGTTAGGGACTGACTGGGCAGGTAAGGAATGGACAGGAACTTCTCACTGTCTATTCAGTAGAAATGGAGTGGATAAAGAGAACTGATAAAATGCAGCTTTGAAATTTACCTCATTCATCATTTCTAGTGTTTTCGATGCTGGCTAATGCACTGCACTCAATCTCTCCTCAGCTCCTGGTAGGAGGTAATAATGACACCTATTTGGGGCAGAGTGGATAATGACAAAAATCCCCTGCATCCACATAGTATCTGTTCACAACTTTATTCTCTGCTCACAGAGCCCAGCTAAAATCAGCCTGTGTTAGTTCAGGTCTGTGGAGAAGCAGACTCCAAGGTGGCATTAGACACACAAGAGCGTTCCTGAGGGGGACGTGGGGAGCCGGGGAAGGCCGACGCGGTGATGTAGATCTGACACCCGAGGAGGGAAGAAGGAAAGAAGAAGAGTCTTGGACGAAAACACAGTCAAAAGAGGTTCAGCCAGGCTGATGGGGAGTCCTCAAGCCGGTTACACACTGGAGAAGTCCTGCCTCTTGCTGGACTGAGCCACCTTAGTCTCCCCAATGTGCTCAATTGTTGTCAATTACCCACCCCACAGCAGGAGGTCTGAGCTGTGCATTTTCAGGGCCACCAGCGTCCATCCCTTGCTCTGCACAGATCTACTGCTTTCCACAGCTCAGGGAGCAGCTTCTGCATAGCTCCTGTCAGCCTCTCTTCCTGAGGGGAGCCTAGAAGAGGTTCATGGGATGAACAACGACCCATTGTTGTGGTTGGTCTCTGGGCCACAAGAAGGGCTCATCCTCTTCTTCCTCCATCATCCATCCTAAATCCCCTTCACCCTCAGCCATTATCTTGGTAGGTGGCAGCAACTTACTGGTATTGTGACCCAAACCTTCATCTCCAGGGCCTGAGCTCTTAGTAATCATACCCTTCTCAGGCTGGTGCTGCTACACATCTGTTTACAGTTATAAGGCGAGGGAGTACCAGCAGGCACTACCCCAGACCCTCTCCTGGTGCCCTGAAGTAAAGGGCCAGCCACTGGCCACCACTCCAGAACCTTTGCATATTCTCACTTTGGGCCATTTCTCCACATGGGCACGACGAAGAGCTCTGCTTGTAACTCAACTCACAGGGAAGACTTTTTGTCTCTGCTGTCTTTCAAGACCAACTCTGAACGTGGCTGCGATACCGTTGCTGTCCATTTTCAGCTTGTATCCACATACAGCTTGTGACCAAACATTTAAAAAATTGAGATGTAATTCACGTACAATACAAATTTGTAAGTCATTGGAAAGCCAAACGTGGGCCTTTTCCTGCTCTTCCAGCTGGTTGTGTAGAACTCCCTGTATGGCCATAGATGCAAGCTCAGAGGGAGGCACTGGAGCAGCTGTGGCAGATGATCTGCGGACTGTGCCCTCTGTTCCTGCTCAGGCTCAATTACAGATGCACATTTCATCTTATGATGGGCTGAGGCTGGGCCTGTCCCACTTTATGACTTGGCAGGTCCAACAGATGCAGCTCTTCATGGACAGCTCTATTGGTTACCCCAGGGCCAAGAATTCTGTCTCTATCAGGACCCCTCAGGAACTGTTTTTCAAGAGGCATAAAACCCTCCACTGCAGATGGCATGGCCTTGCTCCAGAATCGCAGGGGGCTACATTGTGATTCTCCCACCGGGGATTACCATAGACTCCACAGCGTGTCTTTTTTCCACCACTAACACCCCCTGCATGATAGGGTCCGCTGGATAGTATGGCCCAAGTATCGGGACAGGTCTGTAGTACCTGCCGTATAGCCCTTTCCTGCTTTGGGCTCCACCCAAATCAGGCATGCCCCTGATTATTGGACCTCTAAACACTTCGCTGAAGTGGCAGGTCCCTGCTGCTTCAAGGGGTGTAGCCTCCATCCCTGCCACAAGTGTGTTTTATCAAGGCCTCTAGTGTACCACAGCTTTTGCTCATCCTGTCATTGATGGAATGTTTTGGTCTGATGTTCTGTGGGATGGCCAGGTGACCAGAGGGCTTCTGACTATATCACGATAAAGGGCAGGAGAATTAACATAACCCTGAGGCATTATTGTAAATGAACATTGTTTTTGGTCCCACATGAATGCTGAATGGGAAAGAATGCATTAGCCAAATCGAATACACATTCTGTACTTGAGGCCTTGTTAGATTGATCTAGCATTAATCTTAGGCCCAGAGCAGCAGCTACAGTCGGGACTACTACTTGGTTGAGCTTGTAGTCTACAGGCATCCTCTGGGAGCCATCCAATTTCTGCAGGGGCCAGACTGGTGAACTGAAAGTATGATAGGTCTTCCATCCTGTAGGTCTTTAATGATGATACTAATCTCCATCCCTACTAAGTGATATTGTGTTTGATTTACTATCTTGGCTTGTGGGGACTCAGTTTCAGAATTTCCACCTGGCCTTTTCCACTCTGATAGCTCTTACCCCGCAGGCCAAGGACCCAATGTGAGGGTTACTGCAACTGCCACGTATATCACTTCCAATCATACAGTCAGGGACTGGGGCAATGATCACTGGGTGGATCACTGCGCCCACTGAGAGCTTGATGATAGCCAGGATGTATTTACTACGTGGCCTCGCCTAAGATAACAACAGGGGGGTGTGATGATGCTTTGGGTCCCCAGGTATCAATGTTACCTCAGATCCTGTGTCCGGTAGTTCTCAAAAAGCCTGGAAACTTCCGTATCCATATAATCACATGAGTAAATGGCCCTAGGTCCTTTGCAGAAGGAATCATTACAGTATATACTTGCTGTGCTATTGTGGGTCCTACATACCTGTCCGCCTCACGTCTTTTAAGGCAGTGGATTCCAGATCTACAAATTGCCTTGGATCTGGGAGCTGAGAAGGGAAAGTGACTTTTTACTGAGGTGACCACCCTCAGCCTCTTGTTCCTCCATTCTTGCCCTTTCCCCCCCTTATCGACATTAAATTAAGTAGTATTCTTGATGGCTGCCTATCTATTTCACCTGCAGGAACACTGTGCTCGATTAACTATCTCCAAACTCTCTGAGTGTCAAGCCCCCTTGACTGCCCCCCGGTCACTGTGACTTTGGACCCCATCATCCTCATAGATGTTAACAAGCCTGGCTCTGTGATGACCTTTCCTATCATGAGCTCTGGCCCGCCGAGGAGAGCCACCACTCAACTTAGTGATGCCAGGTGGATGGAGAGTCCTCGAGCCAAAGCTGCCTGTTGGAAGAGTGTGTGCCCTGCTGGAATGAGCCCGCCTTAGTAGCCCTGCTGTCCTCAGTCATTGTCTGGGAGCGGCCAGCAGAAGCCTGGCACAAGGGCAGTGGCCAATCTAGAGCAGGAGCAGCTGGGCCATCAGTCAGTTATGCTCCCTGCTGCAGGCGGCCTGGGCACTTTCCCTGGCTGCTGCACAGCCTCTCTCAGGAAGCATCCAGGAGTGGAGAAAGCCTCTAGCTTATAACGTGGTAACAGGAAGGAACAACTGTGCCAAAGTCACTAAGCATAGTGTCTGGGGGTTTTTTTCCCCTAAAATATTTCTAAACAAGTCACTTTCAAGCACTAATTCTTCTATGTGCCCGACCTTTAAAACATTGAGATATAATTCATATACCGTAAAATTCACCTATTAAAGTGTACAATTGAGTGGTTTTTTTCCCTATATTCACAAAATTGTGCAAGTATCATGAGAGTCTAATTTCGGAACATTTCATCACCCCCAAAAGAAACTCCATCCACATCAGCGGTCACTCCCCAGCCTTCCCTCCCGCCTAGCTCCTGGCATCCACAAATCTACTTTCTGTCTCTATGGATTTGCTCCTTCTGGACATTTTATATAAATGGAATCACATATATGGCCTTTTGTGTTGGGCTTCTTTCACTGAGCACAGTACTTTCAAGGGTCATTCATGTTGTAGTATGTATCAGTATTTCATTCCTTTTTATGGTTAAACAATAGTCTTGTATGGATATACCACATTTGGTTTATCCATTCACCAGTTGATGGACATGGGGATTATTTCCAATTTTGGGCTATTATGAACAATGCTGATCTGAATATTTGTGTACACATTTTTGTGAAAGTACGTTTTCAGTTCTCTTGGGTATAAGGGTGAATTGCTGGGTCAGAGGGTAACTCTGTGTTTAAATTTTTGAAGAATTGCCAACCTGTTTTCCAAAATGTGTGCCCAATGTTTTTATAGGCATTTTGGAAAACAAGAAAGTGAAGATAACCTCTCATTCCAAAGAATTTACAATTTACAGTAAATGAGGAGATGAGATTAAGATGCATACATTAAACTATAATGATAAGATAGCTTATAATTAAGAGCCAAACCATGTAGCTCTAAATTAAAAGTGTATCTACAGTCCTACACACCCTCAGAGCTGGAAGGGAAGGATGAATATGTCTGAAATAGTTAGGGCTATGCCGCTGAAAGCCTGCATTTCCACAATCCTCTTCAACAAGACCAGCCTGGGACTACCCGGGACAAAGGAGTAGCAACTGCTTGACACTCTGGAAAGCCTGCCCTGTGTCAGGGATGTTTTCTGCTTTCTTCATTTTACATTATTTTTAAAGATAAAAAATCAGATATGGTGGACATAGTTTGAAGTTATGTTTTAGATATTTTCTCCAAAAGTGAACATAAATTTGAGGAAAGCTACTTCCGTTCTCTGATCTGGTCTCCCTTGTGACATATGGTACACATTTTGTTGACTCACTTGTTGGAGTTATGGTTAAAATCTGTGGCCAGGAGCAGAGGGAGAGCAACTAGTTCACAGAAGAAATGAACCCTGACCTATGCACTCGGGGCCATGTTAAGCAATAGCTTGGGACATTTTCTAGCTATGCTAAAACAATATTGTAGCATTAGTATTCTGTCTCCTTCTTCCTTCAGAGGTCTTCTTAATGGAAGGAGTCAAATGCTTTCCACTTGCTATCCATTTATCTTTCAGAGAGCAAATAAATGATAGGATGGGAAGTTATTCCTACTGAATTATTCTGAGCTACTTCTTAAGTAAAACCGGCATCACCTTTGGTCCATTTCATGTTGATGTTTGCAGTTGATTTCCCGCTCTCTGAATTTTGTAACTCTTCCTCTCAGCATCCAGACCCTGCTGTCCTCCTTAGAGAAATCAGCCGCCATTGGCCACCCTGGAAGCCTGCGCTCCCCTCATGCTGTCACCTGCAATTGCTCACCCAATCTGTCCTTCACAGAGAGATTTGTTCTGAACGCCACACACCCTTCTTTCTAAGCTCCCTCACCTTCTTATAAGGCTGACATTCATTCTGAATTTTCAGTAAGAAAATATAGGGAGTGGGGGGAGAAAGAAGCCTTTTCTCTTTGTGCACGAAGGAGCGTGTTCTGTACCCCTTTTTGAAGGAGCAGAGACTTGATAATGGACTGGTTCCCCCCCACCCCCGCCGTGTTAAAATTCTCATCTTTTAGTATTAAAAAAAACCCCAATTGCATGGTGAATTGTCTTTATTTTCTCCATGACTAAACACTGCATTTTTCAGCATTTAACAAGTCATTGTTCTGAAAAATTGGTTTCAGATCAGACCCTGCTTCCTAATGAGGCAATGACTTTGTTGGTAATACATTTTTTTCCCCGGGACTGTAAACAGCAGCAGACATGAAAAAAGGTATAAAAGATGGATGGGAAATAAAATTATGCAATTCCCCCTTTCCAGTGGTGTGGTGTCTGTGAGTAATAAAAGACTGATGGGGTCTTTGATTGAAATTCTATCTATCAGAAGTGCTAATTAAATAACTACTGTATAACCAGCCCTGGTCATTGTTTGTTGAGGACCCAAGAAAAGGAGAGTTGCTGCAATCTAATCTGGGAGGAAAGTTTTATTTTTTAAATTTATTTTATTTAAGTATAGTTGATTTACAATGTTGTGTTAATTTCTGCTGTACAGCAAAGTGATTCAGTTATACATACATATATCTTTTCTTTTTCATATTCTTTTCCATTATGGTTTATCACAGGGAATTGAATATAGTTCTCTGTGCTACATAGCAGGACCTTGCTGTTTATCCATCCTATATAGTTTGCATTTGCTAATCCCATACTCCCAATCCATCCCTCCCCCACCCCCCTTGGCAACCATGAGTCTGTTCTCTACGTCTGTGAGTCTGTTTCTGTTTTGGAGATAAGTTCATTTGTGTCATATTTTAGATTCCACATAAAAGTGATATCATATGGTATTTGTCTTTCTGTTTCTGACTATTTCACTTAGTATGGTAATCTCTAGTTCCGTCCATGTTGCTGCAAATGACATTATTTCACTCTTTTTTATGGCTGAGTAATATTCCATTATATATACATAATGGAATAATATAATATATATTATATATTAATTATACATAATATCACATCTTCCTTAGCCATTCATCTGTCGATGGACATTTAGGTTGTTGCCATGTCTTGGCTATTGTGAATAGTGCTGCTATGAACATAGGGGTGCATGTATCTTTTCGAATTATAGTTTTGTCCAGGTATATGTCCAGGAGTGGGATTGTTGGATCATATGGTAGTTCTATTTTTAGTTTTTTGAGGAGTGTCCATACTGTTTTCCCTAATGGCTGCACCAATTTACATTCCCACCAACAGTGTAGGAAGGTTCCATTTTCTCTACACCCTCTGGAAGGGAAGTTTTTAATCTTGTTATTTCTGGACTTCCTGTCTCTATCACATCGAGTCCAAACCCTTCTCTTTGTTTGGATATCTTTGGTAATCTGTGGTTCACCTGCCCTTACACCTTGACTTCCCACTTTCTTCTCCAAAAGGAGCTCTCTTAAAGTCTGTCTGGTCTTCTGGACCATTTTCATTGGCTTTTGCTCATTGCTTTCCAACTCCCTCCTTCCAAACCCCAAGCTTTTCATGTTTCAGATTCTGATTCAAGTTACACTTCTTTTGGCAGCTTCCCCAATCACTACAGCATTTCCTGATCATTTTAGTCTATTTTCTCAACTCTACAGTACAGTCTATGTTAAATAATTTGATTCTTGCTTGTTAAGTATTCTGTATTGTTCAATAGTTCCAAGTGCCCCTTGAAAATGTCCTTTAGAGTTGAGAAAATATCTTAGGTTGTTTGTCTTTCTCAGAGCACTTAACATTTATCTATCAAATCAAAAATATTTATAAAGTGCTTATTCTGTATCAGGCCCAGTTCAAGGTATGGGAGACACAGTTCCTGCCCACATGGATCTTACACTCTAGTGGGGGAAGCAGACAATATACAAACCAAATAGATGATCTAATGCCAGAAGCGTTCTGAGACTCTCTGTCTTTTTTAAAATTTTAATTTTATTGGAGTATAGTTGATTTACAATGTTGTGTTAGTTTCAGGTGTACAGCAAAGTGATTCAGTTATACATATATAATACATACATTCATTCCTTTTTAGATTCTTTTCTCATATAGGTTATCACAGAATATTGAGTAGCATTCCCCATGCTACATGGTAGGTCCTTGTTGGTTATCTATCAACACATGTAAGTTCTAAATAAATCACTCATTTTGGAGAACAAGTGGAGACCAATTAGAGAGTAATATAGTAAACAACCTCATGCAAATTTTCTGTGCATTTTACAGCAGAACTGTGGTATCATCTTGGGCATTTAATTTTGTGATGCTTCAGTTTCTTCATCTCTTCATCATGCTCATGTTCCATCCTGTGTACACACATGATCACATCAAACACAGCATCACCGTCCCCTTCTGCACTCCAGTGATCATCCTTAGTTACTTGCATATTCACTGGTCTACCAACTGTTCAGAGCCAAGCCTCTGATAATTATTCTCAGTTTTGATTGCTATTGGATTAAAGGGACTTCAGAATCAACTGATCCACTCCCTCACATTATAGGTGGAGAAACTGGGGCTCAAATTGTATGTGTTTTGCCCTAAAACCATATAGTAACTTACTGGCAGAATCAGAACTATGATCTGAACTTCAGATACTTCCCCCCACCCCCACCCTATGATTTCACCATCTCATCTGAAATGGCTCCTGCTTGACCCTTACAGGTTGCCAAGGTCAGTGTTAGCGCCTATTGTATTTTCTGATATGGGACTCTTTTCCTACCAAATAATATACTCTCAAAGCTCACCTTATTCAAGCCTCTATCCCTGCTGTGTACTGTACTGCCTGGCACATGGATGTATCCAGTAAATGTTGGATGAGTGAAGGTATTAGTGAATTATTTAGTTAGTTTTTTAGTGAATAATTCAAGTGTATTTTACTTTTGCAAGAAATACATTTCTAAAAAGTGATGTGTAAGATGAATTTCAGTAAATAGAATGTAACTTTCTTCTTGATTCCCATTCAGAGAAGAAAGATGACTATCTTTATTTCTAATTTGTCTTTGATTCAAAAGTAGTTCCTTACATATTAAGCTTTAAGTTTTTTCCCTCTAGCTCAGGGACTTTGTAAAGCTGTTCATGGCATATAAGATAACACTGTCATATACTCAAGAACTGCTACTTAGAATCACTGTGATTAACTTTGAGTACGTTGAGGCGTGATTTATCCTGTCTTTCCTCAACCTATTATATACCTATTTACCACTCCTGGATTTCCCATATTGAATTTTCTTAAAGTGAGGCCCACCTTTGGGATGTATATGTGTGTGTGTGTGTGTGTGTGTGTGTGTGTGTGTGTGTGTGTGTTTTGAGAACCAATGCCAAGGTTAGGGTGACCGAGGAGAGAGGAAGAGGGAAGACGTATAAGCCTCATCATAGAACAGTCAGTGTCAGAATAAAAGTCTAGAGAGCGGGAAAGAAGACCAGGAGGTAGACCAAGTCACAGTGGATAGAGCCTTGAGTGCCAGGATGAGGAAAGGGCATTTAATTTGGTAAGTATTTGAAGAGTTTTAGCAGAGTTTATAATACCCTTGATCCTCCCTCCAGTGGTCTTTCTAGCTTATTCCTTCTACATCCACTTGCAGGTACACACCCACTGAAATGATGAGCTACTTGCTGTTCACCAAGACTCCCTGTTCTATTGCCTCTGTGTCTCCACCTTCTCTCCCATCCCTTTATTTATGGCCCACGTTAACTTATTCTTGAGGTTTCACCTATCATTTCCTCCAAAGGTCTTCCCTGTCCCCTAACTGAGTTGGACCCTGGTGCAGGGTGCCCCCTCCCCCATGGTCACCCTGTCATACCACCCATCTCTCCGAACTCTAACACTTGCTGAATTTTCTGTATCCATCTCCAGGTAGGAAGCTCCTTCAGGGGGGGCTGTGACACACTCACCAGTGTATTCCAATTGCCTGGCACATAATGGTCCAAGTATTTGATGCATGAATGAAAGAAAGAATGAGCAAATAAATGTGTGGATGGAATGATATAATTGGTCCTGCCCTTTAGGATCCTTACCTGGCAAGACAAATGGAGAAAAGGGAGAAAGACAGGTTAGGCAGTTCCTATGGTATTCAGGCGAAAGAGCATGAGGCTTAAACTAGTAGCAGAAAGAGTACAAAACTGGGACATAAGAAAGTTTCAGAGGAAATCTAGCAACTGATTGAATGTACAGAGTGAGGGACCAGGTATAGTCTAAAGGCTGAGGTTTTGAGTTTATAAGAATAATGGTACCCTGGATGGAAATAGAAGGAAGAGCTGGTTTGGGGTGGTAATGGTGGGGGGATAAAAGTGTGGTTTTACACACATGCATGTATAATATTATCTATTGAAGCTAATTTTATGGTTGGTTTTCCTGATTCTTGAAAACGTACCAGAATTAAGCTACTCATGCTTGAATGGCGGGTCTGGCCTCTTCTTCATCCTCATTGCCAATCCTTGGATTGTTGGAAAGAAACTACCTTCCTTTTTCAGTGTGGATTTCTAGGTTACTTGGGAAACTCAGCTGTTTTTTTGCACTTCAATCCAGGCAGGATCCTGTATGCTCAGGAAATTAATATTTTGAGCCTGACTCAAGATGGTTGGAATTAAGCCCATTTACATGAGCGTTCTCTCAAGTGTCATAGCAATGGCCATTCTTCTAGGACAGTCCCTATGACTAGTGACATTACCCTCCTTACCTGCCTCCAGGTCAGATGGGTGCTGAGACTGCAGGGGTGGGATGCACTGGTCATGGCAATGCCACTGCCAGGTCAGATGGCACATGAAATGTCTTCTCCAGTAGGATTACTCTCAGCATTAACATTTTGCAAAAGACTGCTGCTGAGGACGTTTGTCTTTGGCATTTTTGGTCACTTTCTCTCCACAACCTTTCTTAATGACTTTTACAACTTTGACACTCTTCCCAGTGTGTGATCCAGGCAGGAAGATTCTCTAAACTTCTGGGCCACTTAAGAAGAATAAGATCATACCATTCAAGTGTAGGTCTTAATGTTGGACATTGTTTCACCTCCCTTTCTCTGTGGCATTCCTATTTTAACAGTGGTTAGATTCTTGGTAATATCTGAGAATATTGGAAAGTTGCTTGGTCTGGTGCTATGGGCCCTGAAAGCAGAGAGGGGTCCTAGGTTCTGGTCCTAGCACTGTTATTGACAGACTTTGTAACCTGTATAGATTGAATAGGTATAGCCTCAGTTTCTTTATTATGAAATGAGGCAGTTAAACTTAATCAGTGGTTTTCAGCCATACTATTGTCTTCTCTTTTATTTGAAGCTCCTCTTTTACTATTCTGAAATGGAATTCAGAGATAATATAATCTACTTAACATACATGATTTTAAAAATCAATATAGTATCTTAACTGTAACAGAAAAAAGAAATAAAAGGAAAGTATTTTATATAAAACAATATGTATTTCAATATGTAAATGCTCAGGCCCACCTACACCAGAAGATATAAAGTCATCAGATACCCGCAGCTATACGTAAAATCACCATAAATGTGACAGCTACAAATGCTGCAACTCTGTGTGGTGTTGGCATTCATTTGTCATTTTTATTGACCATCAAATACAACTAGCGGTATTGCTGTCAGTGATTTGACTTTCCAAAATGGTGAAGGTTTCTTGCTAAAGTTCCAAACAAAATAAAGCATGATCTTCCCTTCTGGGTTGCTTTCCTAAAAAAAAAAAAAAAGTCAGTATATATTTAAACTGTGCAAAAAAAAAAAAACCAAAAAAAAATCATGTGCTTATATGTAGAAAGGAGTTTTGTTCTAGGCTCAGATAATTAAACACACACTTTCACTTATGTAATTGGCTGGCTGGACCTTGGGAAGTCAGAGGAGGAGTGAGACAGTTTTCTGTGGGTGGGACTCTTTCCTACGGTGCAGGATGTTGAGTGTCCCTCACCACCCCTACCAAATGCTCAGAGGTTCACTCCAAATTACTGGGAGAACAACAAAAACACCCACCACAATTTCGAAAACATGCTGGAGTGGGGGTAAGGGGGTGCAGGCAGTACTGCCTCCCTTGAGAATTACTGAACTAGATGATGTTCTACGTCTGTGGAAGTTCCACCAAGGGCAGATTCAGGTATTACGGGACACAAAGCTTATTCAATTTGGGGGCCCTGTCTTTAAACAAAGAATCAAAATTAGAAATACAAAATTAGGTAGGAACTTGGGCATGCATTTACCATGAAACGAGAAATGGCAACAAAATACAAAAATATTAAAAGCTGATAAGTACCACAAACGTCATAAACACTTACTATGTTTAAAATTAGTTAACTGCCTGTCATACCTCTCTTAGACTTTTTCCCTGCAGCATCCTCTGGTCCTCTCTTCACATGACAATGAATATCATTTTCTATGGAGACAGGAAGGATAATTCCGTCTTTCCTTTAACATGGTCGATCAAATTTCATTTCTATTGGTAATGATTTAGAAAAATTCCTTTTAGCTTCACAGCTCATTACGATCATATAAATTGTTAGGATTGTTATCAGATTTGGGAAAGCTTCTAGTTTCTTTTATATGTAAGCTATAAGATAAAAAGATTTTTGTGTGTGTGCAGTGACCAATCATAAGTAGCCCTTAAATTGACAATACTCATTAACCAGTTTGTCACTGATGTTCTCATTTTAGTAGCTTAATGTTAATTTATACTGTCTTCATCAAACTCATATTTCATGTTAAGTCAGCAGGAAATTTAAAGACAAGTATTCTGATAAATTCTGTTTTGTATGATTCCCACCAACAAAGAAAAAAAATGTTGTTTTCTTTTTTTATATTTGCCTTACTATCAAGTATATTTCTTTTAGGAGAAAACTTCTTTTTTGACCTGGCATCAATGAAAACTTTATCCTTCATTCACAGTTTCACATGTCTGATGATTGGAAGAATTTTCCATAGGCTAGCTTCTAGTTATGTACATTTCAAACCTTGATTCTCCTGCACCACTCACATACTTCTGCACCTTCATATCAGGATAGATACCTGATATGGTGGACAGTAGGAGCATTCCTGGGGGTCTTTCTTAGATTACAAGAGAAAGCAAAAACAACTCTACATAGAAGAGCCTTATAAATATTTCCCAGTAAAGCAAAACTAAATGTATCCACAATTCAACTTCCCCTTATCCAGATTCCCCAAATCATCTCTACTCTAATGGTGCCAACTCTAGAAGTGTGATAGAAGGGAAGCTGGAGAGGAAAGAGATAAAATTCTCAACAATTGTGGTTGAAATATTTTATTTCTGCAAATGACCTGTAAAAATATTTTTTAAATATTTCATTTTAATGCAAAATATTGCATTTCCCCCCGCTGTGATGTTGCCAAATTCTGGGTTATAAACCACTTAAATTTTTAAAATCTAATTTTTACCAGTGGTAATAGAATAAATTAACATATATCTAAAATTCAAGTAGGGCTAATAACAAAAATCAGTGATCCCATGCTCTCTCCCAATCCAAGAGGCAACCACCTTCAACCTATTAACCCACTTTTTCAGGTTTTCTTTATATTTTCAAAACCAATATTTATGTACTATGATCTCTTGGGTTATTGTTTTAGATGTTAGTTATTGTCTCTATTCTAATAGATGCAAAATTTAGCTTTCAGTTTCATGTTTCTTTCCTGGAGGTATCCCTTTGGCAGCCTTCTGTCCTTTCCTCCCAGTCTGGACCTGTCCTTCTCCAGGAACACATATGGGGTTTTCCTAGAACTTCTTTTTTCCATCATCTGAGAAGTCCTTCAGTTCAGCTCATCTTCTGTGTTCTAGCCCCAATTCCTGGCTCTCATACCTCTCTTTTTCTTGGTTTAATCCTCTATTTTGGTGAAATACATCTTTCAGTAGCTTTTTGAAAAAGAGTATATGGGAGATAAATCTTTAGAAACTGAAAAAAAATTTGTGTTTATTTTCCACTCTCATGTTTTTGGGTGTAGAATTCTAGATAAAAAATAATTTCCCAACACATGAGAATTCTGAAGGCGTTCTAATGTTTTCCAGCTTCAGTGTTGCTCTCAATAAGTCTGATACCATTTGATTTCCAGTTCTTTGTAGATAGCCTCTTTCTTCCCTCTGGAGGTTTTAGGATCTTTTATTTAACTCTAGTGTTCTGAACATTTATAATAATTTGCCTGGTCTGTGTTGTTTTTCAGTCACTGTGTTGGACAGTTGGTCGGTAGGCCCTTTCAGTCTGGAAGATGATGTCCTTTAGTTCTCTGAAATTTTCCCTTTTAAAAAATTTTTTTATAAGTTATTTTTTTTTTAGCAATTCTTTTTGAAAATTTCCTTCTCACGTTTTCTTTGTTCTCTGTCTGGAATTATTATTTAGAAATTGGACTTCCTGTATCACTTATACTTTCCTTTCCTTTTCAGTATTATTGTTCATGTCTTGGTCTTTTTGTTTTACTTCGATTTTTAAGGACATTTTCATAGATTTAAAAATTTCATATATTTTTAACTTGAAGAGTCCTTTTTGGGTTCTTGGATTATTACTTTAAAACTTTTATATATAGTATTCTGTTATTATTTCAAGGATGAAATAGCTTTTCTCATTTCTCTGATATTCTAATGAGTTTTCTTCTGCTCCCTGGTTATATCTGTTTTCTCTGAGGTTTTGTTTGTTTGTTTGTTTTCTTTTCTCCTACTATATTAGAAATATTCCTAATATTTCTCAAATGTCTGATGATCCTGTGCTGTCTCATCATATGTAAGGATGAGGTCTAACAGTCTATTTGTGCATCTCAAAATTTATCTAGAATCCTCCTTTTCACCACATTCACCTGTACCATCTTGGTCCAAACCACCGTTGTCTCTTGCCTAGATTATTGCAATACTCTCCTAATTGGTCTCCCCTGCTTCCATACCTATGCCTTATAGACTCTTCTCAACAGAGGCTAGAGTTATCTTTTAAAAACGTAAGCCATATTATATCACTTCTGTTGCAAATGCCCCAATGGCTTCCCATCTTATTCCAAGTAAAAGCCTAAGTCCTTACAATAAGGTATTAGTTTTCTATGCTGTGTAATAAGTTGCGACAAATTTAGAGGCTTAAAACAACACACATTTATTATTTTAGTTTCTGTGGTTCCGAAGTCCAGGCATGACTCAGCTGGGTCCTCTGCTTAGAGTCTCACAAGGCTGCAGTTAAGCTGTTGGCCAGGGTTAGGTTCTCATCTGGAGCCTCGACCAGGGAAGCACCTGTTTTCTAACTTGAGTGATGGTTGGCAGCATTCAGTTCCTTGCGGTTGTGGGATTCACAGAAGTTTGCTTCCTCAAACCAGCAAGGTGGTGGTGGTGGGTTGGGGGTGGGGAGAGAGAGAGAGAGAGAGAGAGAGAGAGAGAGAGGCACTAGGGCAAGTCTACTAGCAAAGCAGAATCTTATACAATGTAACTTAATCACAAGAATGACATCCTATCATCTTTGCCATAATCTTTTGGTTAAAATCAAGTCACAAATCTTGTCCACACACAGGAGGGAACAACACAAAGGCGTGAACATCAGAAGTCAGGATTATGGGGTGCCACCTTGAGTCTCTCTGCCACAAATGGTCTACAAGGCCATACCTGCTCTGGCTCCCTATTACCTCTCTGACATCATTTCCTACCATCGTCATTCTTGTTCACTCTGCTAGAGCCACAGGAATCTTAGGGCTTTTGCATTTTCTCTCTCCTCCTCCTAGAACTCTCTTCTCCCAGGTTTCCACATAGCTCACTCTCTCATCTCCTTCAAGTCTGTGTTCAAGTGTCACCTCAGAGGACCCTTCTCTGACCACCTTATTTAGAATTCCTGGCACTCTCCCTTTTTCTGCTTTATTTTCCTCCATATACTATATCATTTATCTATTTCTTGTGTTTATTATGTTATCCTCCACTAGAATGGAAGCTCTATGAACATAGGGCTTTCTATCTGTTTTCTTTACTGCTGAATCCCTTGTATTAAAACATAGTGTTCGGGCTTCCCTGGTGGCGCAGTGGTTGAGAGTCTGCCTGCCGATGCAGGCGACGCGGGTTCGTGCCCCGGTCCGGGAAGATCCCACATGCCGCGGAGCGGCTGGGCCCGTGAGCCATGCCCGCTGAGCCTGCGCGTCCGGAGCCTGTGCTCCGCAACGGCAGAGGCCACAACAGTGAGAGGCCCGCGTACCGCAAAAAAACAAAAAACAAACAAACAAAAATAAAACATAGTAGTCACCTCATAAATATGTATTAAATAAATGAGTGTGCTGTGCAAGATTTGTTGTCTGATGGGTTTAACAATAGGACAATTGGATGGGTGGCTGGCTAGCTTTTTTGTTGGGGACCTCCGAATTTCAGCATCTGTAGCCCTCTGTTCATGTGTCCTTCAGTTTCTCCAAGAGGCGATCATTCAATCTCCTGCCCGAGGATTATAAGAAGGCTGGCTGCCATTATTTTGTAGCTATGCAGTGGGAGGGGCTGAGGTTCTCATATTCAATATGCAAATTTTTACTTTATCTTTTAGTTTTTAGTTTTGCTCCTGACCAAACCCCCTCTCCTCCCCAGGCCTAATGTCCTCTAGACTTGATCTTCTCTGGTTCAATGTCACCAGAGACTTGATCTTTGTCTCCTATGGGAAGGAGAATTAATTGAAAATGCCAGGTGAAGGTTGGGGTCTTGCAGCTTACCTGCTGCCTCTGGCTCACCTCTGCCTTCTATCTGGTACTTAATATTTCCTGAATTCCTCTAGAGTTCTTGAGAGTGAGTTAGTTTCTCTTTCACTGGCCTCTTCTTTTGTATGCCCTTAGGTTTGACCTTTTTCTCTTCGAAGTCATTAAGCCTTCCTACATCTACTTTCTGACTTTATATGGAGTTTCTCTTTCTGCTTCTTTTCCTTCTCGTTTTGGAGAGAGTTTTGAGAGAAGAAGGCCATCTTAATACTGAAAATCCCAACGGATATTTTCATCCTGATGTTTAACATCTCCTTGGGGATACGCTTGAAGTCTAAAAATATTGATGACAAATGGAAAATCTTACCAAAGGCAGCTTGATTCTGTACTAAAGGTGAACATTAGGAAAAGGATTCCAGATCACCCAAGTGTTAAATCACAGTGAAGAGTAACCCCTGCTCGCCACAACTAGAGAAAAGCCAGTGCGCAGCGACAAAGACCCAATGCAGCCAAAGATAGATAGATAGATAAACAAACAAACAAATAAATAAATAAATAAATTTATTTTAAAAAGATTGTTAAGACTGTTTAATGATGGGAAAAAGAGCTCACAATATATTAAATGATGAAAACAAGATGAATACATATTACTTTTATTGTAAGAAAGCTTTTGAAAGGCACAATTAAATTAAAAGCCATTTAATTTATTTTATTTTATTTTTTTTGCTGTACGCGGGCCTCTCACTGTTGTGGCCTCTACCGTTGCGGAGCACAGGCTCCGGACGCGCAGGCTCAGCGGCCATGGCTCACGTATTTAATTTATTTTAAACCAGTTAAAAAGATGAAGAAACAGTTAATGATACACAAAATGAGTGTTATATGTACCAGAAAATATAAAATTATGGCTTATAAATGAGTTCAAAAGAAAGCATCTGTTTCCTTTCTTAGGTACCTACTGCTCCTATAGATGTGAAAGGGAATAAAGCAGTTACTCCTTTTCAAGGAAACCAATTATCTTTCCTTTGGACTATCTGGTAAACTTATATGCCCTCACTGTCCAGCTTTCCAGAATAATCTTTGTATGTACTTCAAAAGAATGGCTTTTTCCAATAGTCTGCCAAGCTTTTAAAAAAAGCCCTATTCTTGACCAAGTTTGGAAAAGCACATAAATGTTCACTGCACACAAAGTCAGTGTGTCCATTTCATAGGAAAATTCTCCAGCATGTAGGACAATTTTAGAGTATGCAGATGACAAGTACTCTAATATTAGTTACGAATGCTAGAAGAGTTTAATTCAGGGAAAAATTGTTTACTTAGTGAAGAGGTCAGCTCTTTTTTTTTTTTTTTTTTTTTTTTTTCGGTACGCGGGCCTCTCACTGCTGTGGCGTCTCCCGTTGCGCGCAGGCTCAGCGGCCATGGCTCACGGGCCCAGCCGCTCCGCGGCATGTGGGATCTTCCCGGACCGGGGCACGAACCCGTGTCCCTTGCATCGGCAGGTGGACTCTCAACCACTGCGCCACCAGGGAAGCCCCAGAGGTCAGTTCTTGAACCTAAACTCTTCATTACATAAAAGAGATGTTGGGAAATATGATGGCTCCAGAAATAATCATCACAATGAACCTTCACGCTCAGTCCACATTCATCTACCCAACTCACAGGCATAGAAAATTCTAGGAGGGTAATTCTTGCCCTTGGGGGGAAGCAAAAGCTAGGATGACAAGCAGAAGTTATATTAGGGTACGTTTTTTGTCCCTGTTTTCCTTTCTCTTATTCCTTTTCCTCTTTCTCTCCTTCCAGACCCACCCCGCCTTTCATTAAAAAGGGGGTGGCGCGGTGAAAGAGATATGTACTATCTGTATTTTCTGTTCTAGTTCTAGAGGAGCTTCTCACAGGCTTATGAACAGACACTGACTATACAATTATCTACTTCCACCCTTCACCTCTCATATACAAGTACTGAGCATCTTATTATGCAAGGCATCACATGAGACGCATGGTCCCAAGGAGCTTATGACAGCTCACGACTCAAGGTAGCTCAGTACACACCATGTATGGTACAGGTGGACAAGAAGAGAGCATTATGGGTAGGTGCCATAGGAAAGAGCTTCTGCTCTGGGCATTTAGCTTTTTGGAATAGAGGGGTTTTCCTCTTTGGAATTCCACTTGAATTTTATTGTTAGAGCCATGCTTTTGTATATACTCATGAAACCACGCATACTAGGCTCAGCAGACAGACATCTTTGCCCAAGAAAGTTGGAAGTTAACCGCTGCACACTTGGAGAGATGAACTTTCCCTACATTTCACAGAATTGGAGGATTTGTTTGGTAGAAATGTTAGGCACAGCTACTTTAACTAAAATTAAAGAAGCTGGACTAATTTAAAAAGGCTGGAATTCTCAGTTTTTATATATTTCAAACCCTTAAAGTGTTTTGTTGAGAAAATTTTACTGATCAGAGTAAAATATCTGAACCAGTCACTTTAGAGCTTCCATATTCCAGACTTTTTAATTCTCTCACTTGCCTTTGGAGGATCTAGCCTCTTTAATGTCCTTGGATCCACATGGCAGAAGTTGTAGTGTTTTCTGTTTACTTGAAAGGGGAGGTTTGGGATGACAGTAGCATTTCCATAGTTGTTATTAAATTTTGTTCACTGACCTTTAAACATAAAACAAATCATCCTAGAACTCCACTATAATATTCTTAACTGTAGAGATGAATTCCGTGTTAACTCTGTCTTGGACCTTCGCAAGGAGATTTAGTTACTAAGAGGCAGTTAGCACAACACTAAGTGCGTAGGAGGAGTTTAATAGTTAGTGATTACTAAAATGATTAATCTTTTGGGAGCAATGCTGTTATATTTCTTTCTTTTTTAAAATTTTTTATTGGAGTATAGTTGATTTACAATGTTGTGTTAGTTTCAGGTGTACAGTAAAGTGAATCAGTTATATATATACATATATCCACTCTTTTTTAGATTCTTTTCCCATATAGGTCATTACAGAGTATTAAGTAGAGTTCCCTGTGCTATACAGTAGGTCCTTATTAGTTACCTATTTTATATATAGTAGTGTGTATATGTCAATCCCAATCTCCCATTTTATCTCTCCCCCACCTTTCCCCCCGGTAACCATAACTTTGTTTTCTACATCTGCGACTCTGTTTCTGTTTTGTAAACAAGTTCATTTGTACCATTTTTAAAAAGATTCCACATATAAGTGATATGATATTTATCATTCTCTGTTTGGCTTACTTCACTTAGTATGATCATCTCTAGGTCCATCCATGTTGCTGCAAATGACATCGTTTCATTCTTTTTTATGGCTGAGTAGTATTCCATTGTATCTAAGTACCACACCTTTATCCACTCCTCTGTCGATGGACATTTAGGTTGCTTCCATGTCTTGGCTAGTGTAAAGAGTGTGGATGCTGTTATATTTCTAAAGACTTCACATACATTATGGAAAGCATTGATCTTTTTGAACAACTTGTTTGTGCAGTTACATGGGATCAAAAAGCTACCGCTGAAAGCAAAGAGGGCTGACCCTACTCTACAAGGAGAAAGAAGGGAAATTTAGATACATTTCAGAGTCTGGTTTAATCCCATGAAGACTTCTCTGTCCACCCATGTTTATTGCTTTCCCTCTGCTTTCAGATCTTACAGCTTCTGCACACAATTTATGACTTGTTTCATATGTACAACAGCCACAGCTATGTTTTGGTAACTGCTTTGTTACCAGGGCTGTACTGGGTGCTAGATGATGTGGTGATTCCTGCCTCCTGGATGTTACAAAGGAGTAGGACAGACAATAAACAAGTAACAGGAATAAACAGTTCATCGAGGATTCTCAGTTCGTTTGGATATAAACTTGAAACAGCTCTATCTGTTTTTCCAGTGACTGCTTTCAACCTTGTTCACACAATTCCCTACCTCTTGGTGAATGTTTGGCAGATCCTATAAATTTCCAGTCAATTTGAGTGGTTAAAATACAGTCTAGGCAAGCTTACAATTCAACCTGACTTCTGGTTCAAAGTAAACTCCTCCCTCATTACATGATGTACTTACATTCACCCTACCTGGAAAGAAATTCTCAGAGATCCTGGTTGGTCTTTTTTCCTGGGAAAACCTAGAAGAGCAAAGTTAGTGGGATGAAATATCTTTCTACTGCAGCTGGTCTCAAGGCTGCAACTGATGCTCAGTGTATCCTTCCTCTGTGTTCATTCTAAATCCCCTCACCCTTGGCTCGCACAGCTGCTGGCTTACTTTATGTGGTGAGGGTGGAACCCCTGTTCATTTCAGAAATACCTGAGATCCATGGCTGCTGTACTTGTTCATGTGTCGTCAAATTGGGCAGTGGAATACCAAGAGATGAACCAGTGGGTCACCCGGGTCCTTCTTGTGTAGTAGTCGCCCTACCGCCTGCTGATGAGCAAGATCAGTGACTTCTGCTAGCCTGGAGACACCTTTCCTCATCTGCTGGTCTTTGGAACAAGGAGCTCAAAGTGACTAGGTGGCAGCTGTAGCTTAAAGTTGAGTGGATCACTCATGACTCCCCTGGTAGAAGTGCTACTCCTATGGGAAAGAGGACCTCAAGACCCACAGAGTCTGAAGTTGCAGGGCGGAGCAGCACGCATTCCCCTAGTGGGTTGCTGGGGGTGATAGTAAGTGGGGACACTCCTACTTTTACTCCTTGGTTCCCCGACCCATGCATTCTTCCTCTTGTGACACAGCACAATGTAATCGTCATTGCTTTAGGTGTAAGCTGTGTATATACCCTACGAGTATCATCTCTAAACTAGCACCTCAGTTGCACCTTCAATGGGCTGTTCTGTCTCTTTGTCAATGTGGCAGCTTCTAGAGAGATGAACAATATGGTGGGACCAGTGGATCTCATGGTTATGTGCCACACTGTGTCACCTCCTTCGTCTAATGCACTGTTGTGCAAGATTCTGTGTTGGTAGACCAAACGCTCTATAAACCCTCCAATAATGGTGCTGGCCAAGAACTTGTAGGCATGAAAGAGAAAGGTAAACTGTCGAATTCCAATAGATGAATTGCTACCCCTTCCAGGGAGAAGGGGTCTGGTGTAATCAACTTGCCACCAGCTGGCTGGTTGGTCTTTTCAAAGAATGATGCTGTATCAGGCACTCAGAGTTGGTCTCTGTTGCTAGCAAGATAGATATTTGGCAGTAGCAGTAGGACGATCAGGCTTGTTGAATGAGAGCCCATTTTGTTGACCATGCATGTCCTTTATCCCTGAACCATGGCTACTCCAGTCGTGAGCCCATCATGCCAGCGCTGGAGTAGCCAACGACAGAGGCTGGCTGATGTCAGCTGGCTACACCATTCTGCCTCCTTGATTGCTTGATGCCTTTTCTGTGGTGGATGCTATCTGAGGAGAATTAATATGTGATAGAAATATCTCCACACTTTATGTTTCTCCCCATAGTTCCATCCATATGCCTCTTCCCCAAGCCTCCTTGTCCTTCATCTTCCATTTTCCTTCCATGCCCCTGAACAACCAGTCAAGTCATTCACTTCTGTCCAGAAGTCTGTGTATATTCTTGCTTCATGCCACTTCTCCTTCGACATACAGTGGATGACCAGGTGCAACACGCATAGATGCTGTCTTTTAGTGTCACCCCTGAGTGCACTAATGGTCCATTTTTGGCACATACATATCAAGTCACTCTGTGAATCACGTTCTGCCTTCTTCCTCCTCTGTCAGCTGTTCATGCAGGACTCCCAGGTGGCCATAGGTGTGAGTTGAGGGAGAAATGCTTACCACAGTGGGGGAGGACCTGGGGGTCTGTGCTACCCACTTCATTTTTTGGTGCCCTCCGCATGCTCGATCCTAGGTGTACTACTTCAGTCTTATGATGTATCACGGGTGGGCCCATCTTATGACTTGGTGGGCCTTACAGAACCCTGTTCATGAGGAGCACTTCAGCTGTATGGTCACTCGATGTCTTATGACAAGACTCTCCAGCGCTCTCCTAGACCAGTAGCACACCAGAAGAAGTTTTAAAAATAGTATATAGCTCTCTGCTGCATATATAATGGCCTTGCTCCAGAACTCTTGAGATTTGTGTTGTGAGTCTCCTGCAGGAGTTTACCAAATATACCTCTAGAATCATAGGTTTTGCCAGGTCGGATGGTTAGGGTATAGTGTGGAATGCATCAATGCTTCACTGCTTGGACTTGTTATAGAGTCCTTTCCTACTCTGGACATACTTGAAACCTGTGGTCTTCCTGCCACTTAGTAAATGAGTTTGAACGGTATTCCCAGATGTGGAATATGCTGCTTCCAGAACTCAGGGACAGGCATGGTGAAGGAAGGTGCCTAATACATCCAAGCAGGGAGGTTTGTCAGGGGAGTACAGCAATACAAGGAGAGGGGCAAGAGCATTGAGGGGATTCGTAAGGAAGTGATTATTAAGATGGAACATGGGATCCAAAGAGTATAGGAGGGAGAAGTGGTGAGAAAGAGAGAGAGAGAGAGGGAGAGAGAGAGAAATGATGTGAGAAAGTGCATTGCAGTTCCAAAGTGATGTTGAAGAATTGCTATAGCTGGGGTACTTGAGCAAGTAGATCAAAAGACCAGGAGGTTGGAGTGTGAATTTGGAAAAACAGAAACAGCGTGTGTGTGTGTGTGTGTGTGTGTGTGTGTGTGTGTGTGCGCGCGCGCGCGCACATCATGAGGGTAGGTAGGCTGCTGCATTGGAATGGAGGAAAGAGTAATTTGAAATGAGAAGATGCAGAGACCAATACACTATTCTGTTTCGTTTGTTGTTAATTTCCTTGCAGTATGTGTCTTCCCTACCAGACTCCAAGTTCTTATATTTGGCACCAGACACAGTGCTGAGCCCATTGTACGAATTCAACGTATACACGAGAGGAACAGCCTTCAGGTCTATGTTACATACAGAAAGAACGTCTAGACATAGAGCTAGGGCTATTTAAACGGATGCATTTACCTGTTAGCAGACACCATATTACTGTTTGTAAGGAGGCCAGAGGAGCAGCTATAGGGAGTACATTTAATTTTTTTTGACTTTTGCATTAGGCAGGCTGACTGGGGAACAGGAGACATAACCAGAACACAGAATCACTACAGGGGTTTTGTTGTGTTGTTATTCCCAAATCT
The DNA here is from genome assembly GCF_949774975.1 of Lagenorhynchus albirostris. Lineage (NCBI taxonomy): Eukaryota > Metazoa > Chordata > Mammalia > Artiodactyla > Delphinidae > Lagenorhynchus > Lagenorhynchus albirostris. The sequence continues at coordinate 35,527,690 of NC_083104.1, read as the reverse complement.
ACTTCTTTCCTTATATTCAAGCGTCTGGTTCATTATTTTTAATGCCAAGGAGACCCTGTATAGATATTTCTTTCCCCCTTATGTTACATATTTGTGTGACTCTTTCTCTGTTCTTCCAAAGAAAACTGGGGAGAGCTTTGATATTTTAGGGGATAACTTCTTTAGCTAGGGTGTATTTCTGTTGGGGGGAGCAGATTTTCCTTAAAGGGGTTGGCAAATGCTAAAATTCCTTTGACTAATGTGGTGTTTTTCTTCCATTAAAGAAAAGGCTTAAAATGCAAACTCCTAGGGGAAAGATAACAAAGCCTTAAATAATATTAAGGTGTAAATGACTGAAGCTAGAGTCTTTTCTGAGAGAAAGGGGAGGAGGATCAGAAGACAGTGATGGTGTGGGCATGGAAAGAAATTGCTCTAAGGAGAAGCAGAGCTACAGGAGCCAAGCCTTTTGCCTGGTGCTGGCTCTGTCACCTATGAGCCTCTGGGTTGCAGGGTTTAGTGGTTATTGACCTAAAACAAATAGCCTGCCAGATACTTCTCCAGCAAAGATAGGTTTATTCAGGATCAGCAGAGAATTGCAATTCAGGGTCTGCAGCCCTGGCAGGCCACATGCAAGATCCCCCCTGGCAAGGGAAGGAAAATGCTTTTATAGAGGAGAAAGGAAGTGCGGAGGGCTGTAGTAAACAAAGTCCATGTCTTCTCATTGGGTGAGTCCTTGCAAGGGAAGAAGAGGCATCTTTCTTTTTTTGTGAGCTTTGCTATCATCACAGGGCATGAGAGCTCCCCCTTCTGGTCTCCTGACTCTGTTTAATTGAGGTTTCTGTTTATAATTTTTTTCCACGGTGATTATGGCTTGTGAGCTCTGAAGTCATGATAGTGCTTCTGAATGACCTTGAGGCCAGTGGAAATATTTACCTCCCTATAGGGTGGTGCTCGCTTTCTCTCTCTCCCCTAGGGATTCACCTGGCTTATCAAGTTTACATTCCCTCAAATGGATGAGAATTCTATGTCCACCTGGTTTTCCTCTATGTATTCCAAACCATTCTTTCCACTATTTCCTATTACCTATGAGTGCAGGAATGAGTCTGTTTACACCAGTGGTTCCCAACCTTTTTGGCACCAGGGACCATTTTCGTGGAAGACAATTTTTCCACGGGGGGTGGGGAGGAGGGTACAGTTCAGACGGTAACGTGAGCCAGGGGGAGCGGCAGATGAAGCTTCGCTCACCTCCCGCTGTGTGACCCGGTTCCTAACAGGCTGCGGACCCCGTAGTGGTCCGTGGCCTGGGGGTTGGGGACCCCTGGTTTACACAAGCACTAATCAGTCATCAAATTAAAATGGGACCTGTTCCAGTGCTTAGAAAAGCAGAATTCTGAGCTTTAAAACAAGTAAAATCTTTCACGAAAAAATTTTTTTTCAAGCTAAAGTCAGCTGAGATGCCAAAGCTCGGAGTTATTTCTAGTTCTACTAAGTAGCTATATGACCTTGGATGAGTTGTTTTACTTTTCCGGGCCTCAGTTTCCTCATCAAACATGAGAAAGACTGCATTCATGCAATTGCCGTGTATTAAAGTGCTTGGTAAACTCAAAACAAACAAATGACGGTTAGATGGCACTGCTCGTGTTGTGGTTTGAATCCTGGTGAATATTCCACAGTTCACAGCTGCTTGGGAATCTGGTCAGGCTTTTGCTGCTTTTGTTCAGTTGGGTTTTGCACCTGTTTCAGGTGGTGGAGGGCAATATTAGAATCACTGATGAGCCTTTTTATTTCTGGCCATGTTACCCTCCTGAAAGCTAGTTCCTAGGCTTAAAAGTCAGATCCTCCCCGCTTTTCTCTCCCAGAAGTGGTGTTGATGTTTCTGGCTTTTTACTTCCGCTCTCCCTCGAGGCCTCTTAAGTTTGAAAACTCATTTAATTCCCCATCTCCAGCTGGGAGTGTTCTTGAGTTCTGTATTTTCCCCCAGGATCTTTAAGGAGACTGTTTGCTCATTCCTAGATATGATTTTCCTTGTATTTTCAGAATTGAGCACATGGCTTGACATTCATTTTCTGCATTTTCCTTTTCTTTTCTCTAATAGTCTATTTTCTAACCATTGCTGCTTCCATCAAGAATACCCTTTGCCTTTAGTTAGATCCCATGAGTACTGGACACCATGGTTCTTTCAACAGTATTATTATATATTTATAACCTAACTCCTCTGCATCAGTTCAGATACCATCGATAATGTGAAAATTTGAGTTACCTTTTCCCCTTTCTTCCCCTTTCTAACCCTGTGGCTCTGGCTTGACCAGGGAGTCTGGCAGCACGAATAGAATTATACCACTTTGTGTTTTGGTTGGATTGACTTTATCTACCAATCTCAGAGTCACAAGATATGAATTTGCGTTCCAATTTGCCATCTACTTGCTGTGGGATATCAGGGGGTTCACTTACCTTCTCCGAGTCTCCTGATTCCTTATCTGTACAATGGGTGCAATAATTTCTTGCCTACTTCACAGTTATGAAGATAAAATTAAATGTTTTGCGATATGTAAAGTACTATATACACGTAAGCGATCTTTGTCATTATTATTATCGTTATGGTTGATTTTCTAGGAGTTTAATATCAATATTACCATAATAATATTAATATGGGACTCTGAGATTGGCTGGCTCACTGGGACACAGGAAAGGGTACCGTTAGAATATTGGAGAGTGGACAGAGTGACAGAGTGGAGCTGAGGTACCCGAGGTTCCAAAGAACCTGTGTGTAATGAATAAGACTCGGGCACTGGGTCCTATCTTTAGCCCCAAGGTAAGGGCCCCCTGTCTTCCTTAGCAATGCCCTCTCCAGTCTCCCTCACCTTAGAGCTCACTCTCAGCTTCTCATTTCCTATAGCTCTAGCCACCCATACCACTTATCTGATTAAATCAGGGTAATCTATTTTGTTTATCTTTTCAATTTTCACATTCTCTCTCCCCTACCAAATCGCAAGTATTTCAAAGTCTAGAACCATGTGCATGCATGTCATTTATCCCATAGAGATGGCACACCACTGTGATTTATACCTGCTAGGTACCAGAAATGTATGGTATTTATGCAATGCTGGGCCATGTATTTCTTTGCCAAAGATTGGAGAGAAGAGTCTTCTGTGTGTGTTCTGTTATTCTCTAAATTTTTTATCTTTAACACAGTCATAAGTGAATATACATTAAAAAGTTAAACAGTGGTAAAAGGCTTATGATTCCACACTTACATCAGGTACCTAGAACGTACCTCCAGTTCATAGAGACAGAAAGCAGTATGGTAATTGCCAGGGGTAGAGGGAGGGAGGAAGGAATGGGGGTTGTTGTTTAATGGGTGTAGACTTGCAGTTTTACAGGACGAAGAATTCTGGAGATTGGTTGCACAACAACATGAATGTATTTAACACTACTATTGAATACAGTCTCTTAAAAATAGCTAAGATGGTAAATGTTATGTGTATTTTATTACAATTAAAATAAATTTAAAAAAGAGTAGTCCCTGTCAACCTCACATTGTAATCTGTTCCCCAGAAATAACCACTTCTTAACTCTTTAATTGTTTTCTCCTCCTTGAAATTGTTCTCTCTCATACATATCTATATTTTATAACATATATATATATAATATCTATATATAATATATTATATATAACTACATACATTATAGCATGTATAATATATATTATACACTATCTCCTGGTTTATCAAATGTATCCATTATCTACTAACATAAACATTGGTAGATGAAGATTTTTTAGCTTTCTTTTACTCCCCTCTTCTCTTCCTATAATCCAATATACTCATATCTCAACTTTTGGTTAATTTGATTGTCAATGTTTCAGTTATCTATTGCTGCTTAACAAATCACCACAAATCTTAGTGGCTTAAAACAACTAGAATCATTTTCTTCATTCCCACAGTTGTGCTGGGTCAGGAATTAGGTAGGGCTTGACCGGGTGCCTCTGACTCCAGGTGTCCCAGGCAGTTGCAGTCAGGCAGGGGATGGAGGTGGAATGGCAGGGGCCGGCCAGAATGTCATAGAGTTGGAATCCTACAGTATATAACCTTTTCAGATTGCCTTCTGTCCCTTAGTAATATGCATTTAAGTTTCCCTCATGTCTTTTCATGGCTCGATAGCTCATTTCTTTGTAGTGCTGAACAATATTTCATGGTCTGGGTATACCAAAGTTTATTTATCCATTTACCTACTGAAGGACAGACATCTTGATTGATGCCTAGTTTTGGCAATTATACATGAGGCTGCTATAAACATCCATGTGCAGGTTTTGTGTGGACATAAGTCTTCAACTCTTTCGGTAAATGCCAAGGAGAGTGATTGCTGGATCACACGGTAAGAGTATGTTTAGTTGTATAAGAAACTGCCAAACTGGCTTCCAGAGTGGCTGCACCATTTTGCATTCCCACCAGCAGTGAATGAGAACTCCTATTACTCCACATCCTTGCCAGTATATGGTGTTGTCAGTGTTCCAGATTTTGGCCATTCTAGTAGGTGTGTAGTGGTATCCTCATTGTTATTTTAATTTGCATTTCCCTGATGGCAAATGACGTGGAGCATGTTTTCATATACTTCTTTGTCATCTGTATATCTTCTTTGGTGAGGTGTCTGTTAAGTTCTTTGGCACATTTTTTTTTTTGCTGTACGCGGGCCTCTCACTGTTGTGGCCTCTCCTGTTGCGGGGCACAGGCTCTGGACGCGCAGGCTCAGCGGCCATGGCTCACGGGCCCAGCTGTTCCTCGGCATGTGGGATCTTCCCGGCCCGGGGCACGAACCCGTGTCCCCTGCATCGGCAGGCGGACTCTTAACCACTGCGCCACCAGGGAAGCCCCTCTTTGGCACATTTTTTAATCAGGGTGTTTTTTCTCTTATTGTTGAGTTTTAAGAGTTCCTTGCATATTTTGAATAACAGTCCTTTATCAGATGTATCTTTTGCAAATATTTTCTCCCCATCTGTGGCTTGTCTTCTCATTTTCTTGTCATTGTTTTTCACAGAGCAGAAAATTTTAATTATAATGGCATCCAGTTTGTCAATTATTTCTTTCATGGATTGTACATTTGGTATTCTATCTAAACATTCACCACCATGTGCAAGGTCATCTTAATTTTCTCCTATGTTATCTTTTAGGAGTTTTATATTTTTGCATTTTACATTTACATGATCCATTCTGAGGTAATTTTTGTGAAGGGTGTAAGATCTGTGTCTAGATTCACTTTTTAACATGTGGATGTCCAGTTGTTCTGGTATAATTTGTTGAAGAGACTATCTTTGTTCCCTTGTATTGCTGTTACTTCTTTGTCAAAGATCAGTTGATTATATTTACGTGGGTCTATTTTTGAACTCTCTGTTCTGTTCCATTGATCTATTTGTCCACGATTCTACCAAAATACCATACTTTCTTTTTTACAAAATAATTTATTTTTTAGAGCAGTTTAGGTTCAGTAAAATTAAACAGAGTTACAGAGATTTCCCATATACTCCAGGCCCCTACACATGCATAACCTTTCCCATTAACACCAACTCCCATGAGAGATAAAATATCAGTTACAACTGATGACCTAAATTGACATATCACTATCATCTGAAGTCCATAGTTTACATTAGGGTTCACTCCTGGACTTGTACATTCTATGAGTTTGAAAAATTTACAATGGTATGTATCCACAATTATAATATCATACAGAATAGTTTCACTGTGCTAAAAATCTGTCTTCTACCTATCCATTCCATTTCCTCTCCCAACACTTGGCAACCACATTTTTTTTATTGTCTTCATAGTTTTGTCTTTTCCAGAATATCATATATTTGAAATCATACAGTAGGTAGTCTTTTCAGATTGGCTTCATGAATTTAGTAAATATGCATTTAAGGTTCCTTCAATTGTTTTTATGGGTTGATCATTTCTTTTTTTTTTAACATCTTTATTGGAGTATAATTGCTTTACAATGATGTGTAAGTTTCTGCTTTATAACAAAGTGAATCAGCTATATATATGTATATATATCCCCATATCTCTTCCCTCTTGCGTCTTCCTCCCACCCTCCCTATCCTACCACTCTAGGTGGTCACAAAGCACCGAGCTGATCTCCCTGTGCTATGTGGCTGCTTCCCACTAGCTATCTATTTTACATTTGGTAGTGTATATATGTCCATGCCACTCTCTCACTTCGTCCCAGCTTACCCTTCCCCCTCCCAGTGTCCTCAAGTCCATTCTCTATGTCTGCGTCTTTATTCCTGTTCTGCCCCTAGGTTCTTCAGAACCATTTTTTTTTTTTTTAGATTCCATATATATGTGTTAGCATACGGTATTTGTTTTTCTCTTTCTGACTCACTTCACTCTTTATGACAGACTCTAGGTCCACCCACCTCACTACAAATAACTCAATTTCATTTATGTTTATGGCTGAGTAATATTCCATTGTATATATGTGCCACATCTTCTTTATTCATTCACCTGTCAATGGACACTTTGGTTGTTTCCATGTCCTGGCTATTGTAAATAGAGCTGCAAGGGACATTGTGGTTCATGACTCTTTCTGAATTATGGTTTTCCTAGGGTATATGCCCAGTAGTCAGATTGCTGGGTCGTATGGTAGTTCTATTTTTAATTTTTTAAGGAACCTCCATACTGTTCTCCATAGTGGCTGTATCAATTTACATTCCCACCAACAGTGCAAGAGGGTTCCCTTTTCTCCACAACCTCTCCAGCATTTATTGTTTGTAGATTTTTTTGATGATGGCCATTCTGACTGGTGTGAGGTGATACCTCATTGTAGTTTTGATTTGCATTTCTCTAATGATTAGTGACATTGAGCACCCTTTCATGTGTTTGTTGGCAATCTGTATATCTTATTTGGAGAAATGTCTATTTAGGTCTTCTGCCCATGTTTGGATTGGGTTACTTGTTTTTTTCATATTGAGCTGCATGAGTTGTTTGTAAATTTTGGAGATTAATCCTTTGTCAGTTGCTTCATCTGCAAATATTTTCTTCCATTCTGATGGTTGTCTTTTCATCTTGTTTATGGTTCCCTTTGCTGTGCAAAAGGTTTGAAGTTTCATTAGGTCCCACTTGTTTATTTTTGTTTTTATTTCCATTTCCCTAAGAGGTGGGTCAAAAAGGATCTTGCTGTGATTTATGTCATGGAGTGTTCTGCCTATGTTTTCCTCTAAGAGTTTGATAGTGTCTGGCCTTACATTTAGGTCTTTAATCTATTTTGAGTTTATTTTTGTGTATGGTGTTAGGGAGTGTTCTAATTTCATTCTTTTACATGTAGCTGTCCAGTTTTCCCAGCACCACTTATTGAAGAGGCTGTCTTTTCTCCATTGTATGTTCTTGCCTCCTTTATCAAAGATAACGTGACCGTATGTGCGTGGGTTTATCTCTGGGCTTTCTATCCTGTTCCATTGATCAATATTTGTGTTTTTGTGCCAGTACCATACTGTGTTGATTACTGTAGTTTTGTAGTATAGTCTGAAGTCCAGAGCCTGATTCCTCCAGCTCTGTTTTTGTTTCTCAAGATTGCTTTGGCTATTCGGGGTCTTTTGTGTTTCCATACAAAGTGTGAAATTTTTTATTTTTAATAAATTATTTATTTATTTATTTATTTTAGGCTGTGTTGGGTCTTCATTTCTGTGCGAGGGCTTTCTCTAGTTGCGGTGAGCGGGGGCCACTCTTCATCGCGGTGCGCGGGCCTCTCACTGTCGCGGCCTCTCTTGTTGCGGAGCACAGGCTCCAGACGCGCAAGCTCAGTAGTTGTGGCTCACGGGCCCAGTCGCTTCGCGGCCTGTGGGATCTTCCCAGACCAGGGCTCGAACCCGTGTCCCCTGCATTGGCAGGCAGATTCTCAACCACTGGGCCACCAGGGAAGCCCCAGTGTGAAATTTTTTGTTCTAGTTCTGTGAAAAATGCCATTGGTAGTTTGATAGGGATCGCATTGAATTTGTAGATTGCTTTGGGTAGTAAAGTCATTCTCACAATGTTGATTCTTCCAAACCAAGAACATGGTATATCTCTCCATCTGTTTGTGTCATCTTTAATTTCTTTCATCAGTGTCTTATAGTTTTCTGCATACAGGTCTTTTGTCCTTAGGTAGGTTTATTCCTAGGTATTTTATTCTTTTTGTTGCAATGGTAAATGGGAGTGTTCCTTTAATTTCTCTTTCAGATTTTTCATCATTAGTGTATAGGAATGCAAGAGATTTCTGTGCATTAATTTTGTATCCAGCTACTTTACCAAATTCATTGATTAGCTCTAGTAGTTTTCTGGTGGCATCTTTAGGATTCTCTATGTATAGTATCATGTCATCTGCAAACAGTGACAGCTTTACTTCTTCTTTTCCGATTTGGATTCCTTTTATTTCTTTTTCTTCTCAGACTGCTGTGGCGAAAACTTCCAAAACTATGTTGAATAATGGTGGTAAGAGTGGACAACCTTGTCTTGTTCCTGATCTTAGAGAAAATGGTTTCACTTTTTCATCATTGAGAACGATGTTGACTGTGGGCTTGTCATATATGGCCTTTATTATGTTGAGGTAAGTTCCCTCTGTGCCTACTTTCTGGAGGGTTTTTATCATAAATGGGTGTTGAATTTTTTCAAAAGCTTTTGCTGCATCTATTGAGATGATCATATGGTTTTTCTCCTTCAGTTTGTTAATATGGTGTATCACATTGATTGATTGGCATATATTGAAGAATCTTTGCACTCCTGGGCTAAACCCCACTTGATCATGGTGTATGATCCTTTTAATGTGCTGTTGGATTCTGTTTGCTAGTATTTTGTTGAGGATTTTTGCATCTATGTTCATCAGTGATATTGGCCTGCAGTTTTCTGTTTTTGTGACATCTTTTTCTGGTTTTGGTGTCAGGGTGATAGTGGCCTTGTAGAATGAATTTGGGAGTTTTCCTCCCTCTGTTATATTTCGGAAGAGTTTGAGAAGGATAGATGTTAGCTCTTCTCTAAATGTTTGATAGAATTCCCCTGTGAAGTCATCTGGTCCTGGGCTTTTGTTTGTTGGAAGATTTTTAATCACAGCCTCAATTTCAGTGCTTGTGATTGGTCTGTTTATATTTTCCATTTATTCCTGGTTCAGTCTCAGAACGCTGTGCTTTTCTAAGAATTTGTCCATTTCTTCCATGTTGTCCATTTTATTGGCATATAGTTGCTTGTAGTAATCTCTCATGATCCTTTGTATTTCTGCAGTGTCTGTTGTTACTTCTCCTTTTTCATTTCCAATCCTAATGATTTGAGTCTTCTCCCTTTTTTTCTTGATGAGTCTGGCTAATGGTTTATCAATTTTGTTTATCTTCTCAAAGAACCAGCTTTTAGTGTTATTGATCTTTGCTATTGGATTGATCCCTTGATCATTATGTAGTGTCCTTCTTTGTCTCTTGTAATAGTCTTTATTTTAAAGTCTATTTTGTCTGATATGAGAATTGCTACTCCAGCTTTCTTTTGATTTCCATTTGTGTGGAATATCTTTTTCCATTCCCTCATTTTCAGTCTGTATGTGTCCCTAGGTGAAGTGGGTCTCTTGTAGACAGCATATATACGGGTCTTCTTTTGGTATCCATTCAGCCAGTCTATGTCTTTCAAATACCATACGTTCTTGATTATCATACCTTTTTAAATAAGTCTTGAAGTCAGATAGTGTCAGTCCTACTCTCTTCTACTTCAATATTATGTTGGTTGTTCTGGGTCTTTTGCTTTTCCATATAAACTTTAGAATCTATATGTTGATATCTATAAAATAACTTGCTGGGATTTTGATTGAGATTGAATTGAATCTACAGATCAAGTTGGAAAGAACTGACATCATGACAATATTGTCTTTCTATCATGAACATGGAATGTTTCTCCATTTACTTAATTCTTCTTTGTTTCTTTCATTCAAGTTTTGTAGTTTTCCTCAAATAGCTCTTGTACATATTTTGTTGGACTTACAACTAAGTATTTCATATCTGGGGATGCTAATGAAAATGGTGTTGTGTTTTCAATTACAAATTCCATATATTCACGCTGGTATATAGAAATGTGATTGATTTTTATATGAAACCTTGCTATAATTGCTTACTAGCTCCAGGAGTTTTTTAAAAAAATTCTTTTGGATTTTTGACATAGATGATCACATCATCTGTAAGCAAAGACAGTTTGCTTTCTTCCTTCCAAATCTATATACCCTCTATTTCCTTTTCTTGTCTTATTGCATTAGCTAGGACTTCTAGTACAATGCTAAAAAGAAGTGGTGAGAGGAGACATCCTTGCCTTCTTCTTGATCTTAGTGGGAAAGCTTCTAGTTTCTCACTATTAAGTATGATGTTAGCTGTAGGTTTTTTGTAGATATTCTTTATCAAGTAGAGGAAATTGCCCGCTATTCCTAGTTTACTGAGAGGATTTTTTTTTTAAAATCACGAATGGATGGTGGATTTTGTGTTTTTTCCATTTATTATTATCATGTGATTTTTCTTCTTTAGTCTGCAATGTGATGGATGACATGAAATGTTGTTTAAATGCTGAACAAGCCTTACATTATTGGGATAAATCCCACTTGGTCATGGAGTCTTATTCTTTTTGTATATTGTTGGATTGAGTTTGCCAATTTTCTGTTGAGGATTTTTAAATGTATGTCCATGAGAGATTTGGTCTGTAATTTTATTTTCTGCTAATGTTTTTGCCTAGTTTTGGTATTAAAGTAATTCTGACTTCATAGAATACATTCTGAATTATTCCCTCTGCTTCTATCCTCTGAAAGAGATTGTAGAGAATTGATATAATTTCTTCCTTAAATGTTTGGTGGAATTCACCAGTGAACACATCTAAGTATGGTTCTTTCTATTTTGGAAGGTTATTAGTTATGGTTTCAATTTGTTTAACAGATGTAAGTCTATTCAGATACTGTTTCCTCTTTTGTGGGTTTTGGCAGATCGTGTTGTTCAAGGAATTGGTCCATTTCATCTTGATTATCAAATTTGTGAGTATAGATTTAGTAGTTCATAGTATTCCATTATTATCCTTTTAATGTCCATGGAATGTGTAGTGATATCCCTTCTTTCATCTGACATTGGTTATTTGTATTCTCTCTCTCTTTTTTTCTTAGTTAGCTTGGCCAGAAACTTATGAATTTTATTGACCTTTTCTAAGAGCTAGGTTTTGTTTTATTGTTGTCTCTATTGATTTCCTGTTTTCAATTTCATTGATTTCTGCTCTAATTTTTATTGTTTCCTTATGCGTATTTTGGAATTAATTTTCTCTTCTTCTAGTTTCCTAAGGTGGAAGCTTAGATGACTGATTTTAGATCTTTCTTTTCTAATATGTGCATTCAGTGTTATAAAATTCCCTCTAAGCCCTGTTTTTATTTCATCCCACCAAATTTGATAAGTTGTATTCTCACTTTTATTTAGTTCTAGATATTAAAAAAAATCTTTTCTTGTGATTTCTTCTGTAACCCACGTGTTACTTAGAATTGTGTTATTTAATCTCCCATTATTTTGGGATTTCCTATCTATCTTTCTGTTATTAACTTCTAGTTAATTCCATTGTGGTCCAACAGCAGACATTATATCATTTCTTTCCTTTTAAATTTGTTAAGGTGTACTTTAATAGAACCAGAATGTGGTCTATTTTGGTGAATAGTCCCTGTGAGCTTGAGAAGAATGTGTGTTCTGATGTTGTTGGATAAGGTAGTCTATAGATGTCCATTATATCCTGGTGACTGATGGTGCTGTTGAGTCCAACTATGTCTTTACTGATTTTCTCTGCCTGCTGGATCTGTCCATTTCTGAGAGAGGGGTGTTGACGTCTTTAATTATAATAGTGGATTTATCTATTTACCCTTGCAGTTCTGTCAGTTTTTGCCTCATGTAGTTAGATGCTTTGTTGTTAGGTACATACACATTAAGGATTGTTATGTCTTGGAAAATTGACTCCTTTATCATTAGATAATGTTTGCTCCTCTTTATCCCTGATACCTTTCCTTGCTTTAAAGTCTGCTTTGAATGGAATGAATTTAGCTTTTTTTTTTTTTGGCGGTACGCGGACCTCTCACTGTTGTGGCCTCTCCCGTTGAGGAGCACAGGCTCCGGACGCGCAGGCTCAGCGGCCATGGCTCATGGGCCCAGCCACTCCGCGGCATGTGGGATCTTCCCGGACCGGGGCATGAACCCGTGTTGCCTGCATCGGCAGGCGGACTCTCAACCACTGCGCCACCAGGGAAGCCCTGAAACATCTTTTATCTACTTTTTCATCAGTGATCTTTGACAACTGATCTCCAGTTCTGGCTTAACCATTTACTAGTTGCATAACCTTGGGCAAACTCTTGTCCCAGATTAATTAATCTAGTTTACTGCTTCATAAACAGGCAGTGATAATATTTTCCCTGATCACGTACTTCACAGGCTTAGTGAGGTTTAAAGTTAGCATGGAAGTGGAAAAGTGTTATTAAAAATATAAAAATAAATTATGGATATTACATCTCAAGAAGTTTTTCATAGGAAGAGGGGTAAGTTAAAAAAAGGAAGCCTCGGTTGACTCCTGAGACTCCTATTCTTGGGGGTAAAAACAGAACATGCGACAATGTGGCGCTGAGTTTGCAAAAGGCTCTGCCACCACTGCCAGCTTTCCCCTCCTTTCCTCAGCCCTCCCTGCCCCCAGATGGAGACAGGAATTGACACTGGGCAGGACACCCCTCCCCGTTGCTGCTAGGCCACCTATGCCGAGCAAATTTGTCAGAGGTCTGACAATCAGCTCCCTGCTGCTTTCTCATCTTTTAAAATCCAATTAAACATCTCTGGCCACAGCGTGACAATTGTCTGGGCTCCACAGAGTGGAACCTCACCTGAGGTGGCATTAGGAAGCCAAAAGATAAAAGAAAAGTTGCTTTATCCTGGAAAGATCATGCCCACAGCTCCAGAAAGGGTGGAACCATTGTGAGGTCTGGACCCATGTTCAGACTGAACCGTTGTCTAGCTCAGTTCCAAACTTCAAGATGTCAAAGGTCTTGGAGCAGATTTAACCCCATCCACATGGACTCCTGTGCGAAGAAGTGTTCTGGTGGTTTAAGAATCATCAGTGGGGAAATTTTAAAATATTTTGAACGGCATGAAAATGAAAACACAGGAAATTTGTGGGAGGTAGCAAAAACAGGGCTTAGAGGGGAATTTATGTGATTTCTGATCTAAAAAAAGATACAGAACTTCCCTGGTGGCGCAGTGGTTAAAAATCCGCCCAACACAGGGGACACAGGTTCGAGCCCTGGTCCCAGAAGATCCACATGCCACAGAGCAACTAAGCCCGCGAGCCACAACGACTGAAGCCCACGCGCCTAGAGCCTGTGCTCTGCAACAAGAGAAGCCACTGCAATGAGAAGCCCGCACACTGCAATGAAGAGTAGGCCCCCGCTCACCACAACTAGAGGAAACCCACGCACAGCAACAAAGACCCAATGCAGCCAAAAATAAATAAAATAAAATAAATAAATTTTTTAAAAAAATAAATAAAATTTTAAAAGAAATAAAAAAAAAAAAGAATCATCAGTGGCATAACGTGTGTGTGAGAAACATCGAGTTTGAGTGTAACATCCCAGCAGGGACGGATGCTGGAAAGTTAGGATAGAGCCAGATTATAGGGGACCTTGAAGCCATCATCAGAGTCTGACACTGAACTATAGGGCCCGACCTCTTGTGGAAGGCAGGAGGATTCTGCTATGTATAAAGTGTTCACCTTGCAGATTGCCATCCTGTAACATCTTGCCATTACACTTGTTTCCTGAGGTTTATCCAGCCCATCTAGTCACAGGGCATTGGCATGTTGTTTGCATAATACAGTAATGGCTCCCCTTAAACACTGGGAAGATGCTACCTCTGGAAGAATCAAGAGCTTCTTGTTCTGAAATAAATGCTATGCAGTTACTCGATCAACAAAACAAAACATACAAAACAAGGAATCTGGACTCTGGTACTGAATTTCTTACTGTCCAGTTGGTCATGTGAGGAAACTATTCTCTTCTTGGGGTTTCAGCTTCCTTATCAATAAAATGATGGAGAAAGTGATGAGAACTTGTAAGATTTATTTCTTTTTAGCAACTTTCAAATATGCAATACAGTATTATTAACTATAGTCACCATGCTGTACATTATATCCCCATGACTTATTTATAACTGGAAGTTTGTACCTTTTGACTCCCCTCAACCATTTTGCCCACCTGTCCACCCCCACGTCTGGCAACCACAAATCTGTTCTCGGCATCTATGAGCTTGTTTTTTTCCCCGTTTTAGATTCCACATGTAAGTGAGATCATACAGTACTTGTCTTTTTCTGTCTGACTTATTTCACCTAACATAGTGCCCTCAAGGTCCATCCATGTTGCAAATGGCAAAATTTCATTCTTTTTTATGGCTGAGGAGTATTCCATTGTATGTATATGTATATAAATAATAATCATAAATAATGCTGCTATGAACATAGGGCATATATAAGCATATATCTCTTTGAATTAATGTTTTCATTTTCTTTGGATATATGTCTAGGAGTGGAATTGCTGGATCATATGGTAGTTCTATTTTAGTTTTTTGAGGAACCTCCCTACTGTTCTCCATAGTGGCTGAACCAGTTTACATTCCCACCAACAGTGCAAAAGGGAGAGAAGTTTCCCTTTTTTCCACATCCTTGCCAACACTTGTTATTTCTTATCTTTTTGATAACAGCCATTCTGACAGGTGTATGGTAATATCTCATTATATTTTGATTTGCATTTCCCTGATGATTAGTGATGTTGAGCATCTTTTCGTGTACCTATTAGCTATCTGTATGTCTTCTTTGGAAAAATGTCTATTCAGATCTTTTCCTCATTTTTTTTTTCTTTTTTGTGGTACACGGGACTCTCACTGTCACTGTTGTGGCCTCTCCCATTGCGGAGCACAGGCTCCGGACGCGCAGGCCCAGCGGCCATGGCTCACGGGCCCAGCCGCTCCGCGGCATGTGGGATCCTCCTGGACCGGGGCACGAACCTGTGTCCCCTGCATTGGCTGGCGGACTCTCAACCACTGTGCCACCAGGGAAGCCCTATGTGTCTGTTTTTATGACAGGACCACACTCTTTTGATTACTTTAGCTTGGTAATATAGTTTGAAATCAGGGAGCATGATACCTCCAGCTTTGTTCTTCTTTCTCAAGACTGCTTTGGCTATTTGGGTTCTTTTGTGGTTTCATATAAAGTTAGGATTGTTTGTTCTACTTCTGTAAAAAATGTCATTGGAATTTTGACAGGGACTGCATTGAATCTGTAGATTGCATTGAATCTATAGATTGCTTTGGGTAGTGTGGACATTTCAAGAATACTAATCCTCCTATCCATGAGCATAGAATACTTTTCATTTATTGTGTCTTCTTCAATTTCTTTCACCAATGTCTTACAGTTTTCAGTGTGTAGGTCTTTTATCTCCTTGGTTAAATTGATTCCTAGGTATTTTATTCTTTTTGATGCAAATGTAAATGGGCTGGTGTTGTTAATTTTCTATTTCTGATAGTTTGTTATTAGCATATAAAATGTAACAGATTTCTGTATATTAATTTTGTATCGTACAACTTTATTGAATTCATTTATTAGTTCTAACAGTTTTGGGGTAGAGTCTTCAGGATTTTCTGTATATAGTATCATGCCATCTGCAAATAGGACAGTTTTACCTCTTCCTTTCCAATTTGGATGCCTTTTTTTCCTTTTTCTTGCCTAATAACTCTGACTAGGACTTCTAACACTATGTTGAATAAAAGTGGTGGGTGTGGGCATCCTTGTTTCATTCCTCATCTTAGAAGAAAATCTTTCAGATTTTCACCTTGAGTATAACATTAGCTGTGGGTTCTATTATGGCCTTTATTATGTTGAGCTGTGTTCCCTCTATATCCACTTTGTTAAGAGTTTTTATAATAAATAGATGTTGAATTTTGTCAAATGTTTTTGTGCATCTATTAAGATGCTCATATGATTATCCTTTATTTTGTTAATATGGTGTATCATGTTGACTGATTTGCAGATATTGACTCATCCTTGCCTTCCTGGAATAAATCCCACTGGATCATGGTGCATGATCTTTTTAATATATTGTTGAATTCAAAGGCATTTTTCAGAAACAGAAAATGACCCGCCTGCAGTCACAATGTGTCAACAATGGTGCCTAGGTTCCACATCTCTCTTCTTCTAGTTTTCTTCTTGCTGTCAGCTGCAGAGCTTATTGTAAGCTAGAATGATCACCACACTTTCTGTAGTTGTGGGAGATCAGAGGAAAAAGAAATGAATAAACCATGGAGTGGTTGGGGAAGACTAAATGGGAGAAGAGGGCCTAGGCTGGAAACTGACAGGGGTAAGATTTAACGAGGCAGAGAGAAGGGAGTCAGGCTTTCCAAGTAAACCAGGATGGCAAGGCAGGGCTGGTGTGTTAGGAGGAGTCAAGAGCTGTCCTAGTGAGAACAGGAAGCCTGGGAAATGAGGAAGGGCCTTACAGTCACCAAAGGCCCCAGGTAATACTGAAGCTCCTACACTTGGTGTGCTAGGACCTTGAGACTCAAAAGTATGGTCTTGGAACTGGGAGCATCATCATTACCTGGGCTTGTTAGGAACACAGCATCTCAGGCCCACCCCAGCCCTACTGAGTCCAAATCTTTATTTTAACAAGATCCAAAGGTGATTCCCATGCAACTTAAAGTTTGAAAAGTACTGTCATTCAGGACAATAGGTCTCAGTGATATGATGTCTTATCCCCCACCCCCAGGCCTACTGAATCAGAATTTTCTAGGGATGGGGCTTGGACATTAAAGGTTTTAAGAAGCTCTAACCTGTAAGAAGTACTGTTAAGCCAGGGTTAACAGTAAGTACTTAAGTACTTCTTAAGTACTTACTCAAGTACTTCCTTCTTAAGTACTTCTTAAGTACTTCTGTACTTAAGTAAGTACAGAAGTACTTAAGTACTTCTTAAGCCAGGGTTAAGAAGTAGTGTTTTCATGGCTATAAAGCAAGAGTGAAAATGTTGGATCAGAGAATAGCACGGTGAAAGATTTAATAAAGATAAGTCATGCAGCAGTATGAAGAGTGTGCTCAGGAAAGAGAAATTAGTGGCAATGAACCAAATATACAAAATGAAAGAGAAGACAACTCCACCACGCTGAGTCTTGATGGTTGAGAAAATAGTTGTGCCAGAAGTTGCTGTGGGGGTGGGGAGCTGGTCTGCAGAGGATAAGGAGGAGTTAGTTTGGCTTAAGGCATTTCCGCTTAGTTTTCATGGCAACCACATCTGGCAGGCATTAGGTGGTGGGGCATTGGGGCTTAGGTGAAAGGGCAGCACTAGAAGTGTGGATTTGTGATCCATTATCCCGGAGGTGGGAGCCTGGGTCATACAAATGGTACAAGAAGTCCAGATAACAGAATAAAGACTTTTCGTGCTTATAAGTTAGAATGGGAGGCATGGAAGGAATTTTAGAAAACTTTAGGCCAAACTTCTATGCATGATCCAAGTGTCCTGACCTCAATGATAGTGCAAGGAATGTCCTTTCAGGTTGGCCTCAGCAGCTGTCAGCTTAGATCAGGGAAGGGCCATGCCCTGGGTCCCCCGCTAGAGCCCCGTGGAGCTCATTGCCAGAAAGGCCTGGCCTGTGTGTCATTCTCTTGCCAACTCTGTGACTCAGCTACACACTTCCAGAGTGATATTTTCAGAATACAGTTATGTGTAGCAGAATCTCTTTTCCATGGCTGGCAGTGTTGCCCATCTGTGGCGTCATCAAGCTCTGTGCTCTAAAAGCAGGGAGGAGGTATGCAGTTGGAGAAAATTGGGAGCCTGCTTGGATGACGGGATTCTGGGGTTCATGCTCTGCACCAGTGCTCCACACCCCCAGAAGCCCTCTCCTAAAGGGAGGGTGGGAGTTGACCAGTAATACACAGACCACCTCAGCAATAGGGTACAAACCAGACTGAAAATACACACCAAGATAAAAGAAGTAGGCTTGGGGGACTTCCCTGGTGGTCCAGTGGTAAAGCATCTGCCTTACAATGCAGCGGATGTGGGTTCAATCCCCAGTCAGGGAACTAAGATCCCACATGCTGTGGGGCAACTAAGGCCGCAGCGCCACAACTACAGAGCCCACGCGCCCTGGAGCCTGCGTGCCACAACTAGAGAAGAGAAAACCCGCATGACGCAGCTAGAGAGAAGCCTGCGTGCCGCAACGAAAGATCCCACATGCCTCAGTGAAGATCCCGCATGCTGCAACGAAGACCCGATGCAGTCAGAAGTAAATAAAATAAATAAATTAATAATAAATCTTTTTTTTAAAAAAAAGAAGTAGGCTTGGGGTCGCAAAACCAGGGTTCAAATCTAAGTGAGCTCTGTTACTTATTGATGGAATCCTTGCACAAGTTTCCTCCTCGACAAAATGAGGAATTTTCTCTTCTTCATGGGCTGTAGAGAGCAAATGAAATGCTGCATGTAAGAGTGCTTTGCAAACTATACAATACTTTTATAAATACAATATTTTTTTAAAAAGAACACCAGAATGTCAAATGTATAGACAGATGAGGAAGAAGAGGATCCAGTGAAATCGGAAGATTTGTTTCCATGATAGTTTGGGAGGTTTTCTCTCTTTCCCAGTGCACCAAAAAGGAGGCATCTTCCCATTTGGTTCCATCTCTGGTATGGTCTATTCATTCTTCCTCCTTCAGCCTGAGACTCCCCAAGTCAATCCTTAAGTTTTAACACACCTATGACGTACACCTGGTTCTGTGTGCACACCTGGCTTTGGGCAAAATTGTGAAGGAAGCACAGTTACCTGTAGTGACCCCAGATAGCCCTTTAGGGTATGCTTCCCAAAGCAGGCGTGGGCATCCCACTTCCTGAGAACAGGACCATTTAACTGGGAAGTAAGGGGTTTGCTGTGATATTTCCAGGGATGTTGGCATTTCAGGTGGAGGACCAAAGCTTTAAGCTCTAATGATGGAATTTCTGGCATCAGTGAGCTGGGTGGAAACGTGTAGAATTAGATCTTTCTAGTATCCTTGAAACCATAGTACGTAGTCTTCCATCGAGGTGTTAGGCTGGCCTTGTGGTGGAATAATTCTCAGCCCTCAAAGATGTCATAAATTGTATGATCTACATTATAAGTGCTCTGGGTTCCGTGAGATGGAGCCAAGTGCATTACCTTGCTGAATTTTGTGAGAACCAAGAAGAGAACAGAGGAGAGTAAGCTATCGTGTTCATCCCGTGATAAGTACCCGTGCAATACGAGGGCATTAACATTCCTGATGCTGGCAGAATCTATTCAGCGCCATAGAAAGCTGCAACCAGAAGAAATCTCATGAAAAGCAATTCATCTGTATAGGGCAGGGTCTTCAAACTTTAGCAGGTATCAGAATCACTTGGAGGACTTGTTAAAGCATAGATGGCTGGGCCTCACCCAGAAACCCTCCAGAGTTTCTGATTCAGTAGGTCTGCGGTGAGTTGGAAAATTTGTATTTCTAACAAGTTCTCAGGTGAAGCTGATGCTGCTCTTGTAGGAAACCTTTGGAAACTGTGGGTCCTGTGCTTTGTAATTTATAAAATGCTCTCCCATAGTGATCTCCTGTGATCCTCTTACACCTCGTGACCTTGTGAGGCAGGTACTTCACAGATGAAGAAGTCAGTCCAGAAAGACTGTGATTGCTAAAGTTCACCCGGCTAGTGGCGAGCAGAGCTGGGACTCAGAGCCCCTCACTCTTAGGGCCATTTTTCTAGTTCTAAAGTGTTCCACTGCGGAGTTCTAGGACGTTGGCTAAGTGTGACCATCAATTTTCTAACTCTTTCTGTAGGATTCTTTTTATTCACTTTGCCTTCTGCAGTCTGCAGTGAGCTATAATAGTTGGGGAATTTTGGAGATTTGGGAAGAAATAGTTGGAGGAGGAAGCAAAGGGACTAGAGGGAAGAAGTTTCTAAGAAGAAAGGTCTGTGAGTGATGAAAGGGTCCCAGTTAGGCAGGAGCTGGGAAAGGAAGCCGAAGAGAGGCCTGCTGAGGGAAAGGGGAGGGGGAGCAAGCTAGTAAAAAGTTAAGAATCCTGAAAGACCTTTTGTAGCGCTTAGGCATTTAGCTTCACAGGACAAGATGTGTGGTGTTCTGTCCTTTAGCCACTGGGTTACTCTGCCACATCAAAGTCTAGCCTGTTTCTGATGTGGAGTGTTTGCAAAGCCCCTCCCACCCATCCTGGCATTCTTTGCTATTTACTATTAAAGTAGTGTCAGTCTTTGAAAAAGTATGAAGCTCTGGATATGTTTCCCTCTCAGCCCCATGTGTTCCTTGTATTTATCAAAATGGAACACTAACAAATATTTATCCAGTTTTATAGATGTGTTGACGATAAAGACTACCAGGTGTGTCTCCCTGCCATGGTGATTATTTTGCTCAATACATGATTGACTGAGATGTCTTCAGTGTATTATAAACACACATTAAAAATAGCAACCTAAAAAAAAAGATAAAACTGACAAGTAGGAAGTTCCATATTTTTGGATGCAATACATTGCCAACCTCGTTATTAGGACACAAAACAGATAATCCTTAGTGAGTTAGATAACTTTATATAATGATTCTTCTTCAAATAAATGTCTTTTTGGCTCCTACAATCTTATTTTTTTCATTTATAAAAGTCAAATTGGAACACTTTGAAAAGAAATTGGGTTTTTTTTTGGTTCAAATTGGAACCCTTTCAAAAGAAGCTTTTTTTTTTTTTTTTTCTCCTGTGTGTATGTCCTAATAACCTAGGACATATAAAGATCTGGCTAGTTTATCAAAATTTCAAACTCACGGTCCAATTTCAATTTTTAGCATCCACCTGTGACCATAATCATGAAGCTAAGAAAGGTTACTGCATTTTCATGTTGCATTTTTGTCAAACAGAAAATGTTCTTAAATTGGTCCAGTACGCTCTACTTTGCTAATCAAAGGGGATTAAAGGGGTTCAAATCACTCAAAATTTGTTACTGCTTATTTCTGTGTGTTATGAAAACAATTTAAAATTAATGAAATAAAGATTCTTAATATTTTTATCATTTCCTACTTAATGTTCCCCCAAAACATTGATTTAAAAGTTGAAAAGACATATAAGTATCAAGGATTTGTGACTTAGATTTTTCTTCAAAGCAGTAAGAAAAGTGAACAGGTCCGCATATATTGTCGGTGCCAGGTCGGAGTGATACTGGTGCCATTTAAACTTCAGTTTTTGTTTTGCGAATTGAATAAACAACTGCTCTGAAGAAACGAAAGGAAACTATAATGTTTGAACTATAAAATTTCTGACGTTTATTGACTCTCTGGATCTCCCAAACAACTTCCTGTCCTCGTAAATTTGCTCCTGTGCTTGGTCAGATGCAGGCTTGTGTTATTTTTCCATTGCAGCATGTGAATATACCAGTTTTATTTCCAGCGGTTAGCTGCTTTTAACCTGGAGGTGGCTGTGCAGTAGTGCTGACTAAACCCAATGTTGGATGTGCTGTGTGTGTGTCCACTGTCACATTCAGTATGTGCCATGGGGCTGCACTTATGCGCATGGATGTAAATACCTATTTCACTATTATCTCTGTCCTCTACTTTACCTCCTTTGGGGTTGTCAGTATTGACTGTTGAATCTAAATAATAAAGCATGTACAGGAAATTAAAATATGTAAAGCAAAATACAAAAACTATTTAAAAAATCCATTCTATTGCTTCTATTGCTTTGGGACATTCTATCGCATTCTATTGCTTTGGGACTATATTGAATGACAGAATACTCATGAACGAAAAGGAGAGTCATCACAATGGATTGATCTTAATGGGGGCAAAGAGTTAAGTTTTGAGGTCAGGTCATAAAGGTAAGAACTAAGACCAACCAAAGGAAGGGCAGACTCCTGCCAGCACTATTTAAATGGTGCCCTCCCTTCCTTCCTTTCTCTCCTTGCAACTGCGTATACTTAAATTCACATAAGGTATGTGATTCAAGTTGATGGTATGTACCAGCGCTTCTACAACATTATTTTACTTTATTAAAAAATATATTTATTTATTTTTGGCTGCGTTGGGCCGTTGTTGCTGTGTTCGGGCTTTTTCTAGTTGCGGCGAGCGGGGACTACTCTTCTTTGTGGTGCGTGTGTTTCTTATTGTGGTGGCTTCTCGTTGCACAGCATAGGCTCTAGGCGTGCGGGCTTCAGTAATTGTGGTATGCAGCCTCAGTAGTTGTGGCTCGCGGGCTCTAGAGCCCAGGCTCAGCAGCTGTGGTGCACAGGCTTATTTGCTCCATGGCATGTGGGATCTTCCTGGACCAGGGCTCAAACCTGTGTCCCCTGCATTGGCAGGCGGATTCTTCACCACTGCACCACCAGGGAAGTCCCTACAACATTATTTTAAATCTTTGCAATAAATCAATAAGATGGGTGATATTATCCCTGTTTTACCCAAAGAGAGAAAGTGACTTCCCCAGAGCAACATAGCTAGTAGCTGGCAAAGCCAGGATTTGAACCCAGATCTACCTGGCTCTGAAGTCTAATCTCTCAAATACACCATATTAGAATGGTAAGAACCCTTAGAGACCATGTTTTATAACCACTTTATTTCACAGATGGGAAACAAGACTTGCCCCCTTTGCTGCTTCCCTCAGTCAGCGTGGATAATGGGGTGTCAACTGTATATACTAGACTTTGCCAGGATTTCCCAACTGGGGAAATGGAGAGGATTTGGTGCATCAGAGAGTGACGGATAAGATTTAAGAATTGGGTCAAGGGGGATGGGAATGAACCAGTTAAAGGAACTGGAATTACATAGCCTGATGTGAAACATAAATCCGGCTCTTCCAGTGAATAGTTAGTTGATGAAGGATAAAGACCAGCTGGGCTCTACTTTCCATGTGCCAACTCAAGAAGAAAGGCCTGTGTATTTTGCTGGGTGGGGGTATAAGTCAGTTGTAATCAAGAAGTCCTGATGGGGAGGGATGTTGGAAGGAGGGTGGCTCGTTAAAATAGTGGGATAGGGGACCCTCCCCCCACCTGCCAGGCTGGAAGCTGCCTTCTGCAGGTCTTTATGCTTTCCTCCCCAAGTTAAGAATAGCATTGCCCCTCTCAATAGCTATAGTTAAAAAGTAACATATTCTTAATTAACCCATCAGAACCTCCTGCACCTACAGATGTTTCTACTCTCTGATCGATACTGCCCACTGGGGTTAGAGCTATTTTCATGAAGCACAACATTGATACCAATTCTCTGCCCAAAGATGGCCCCAGAATAGCTATTTTCAAAGTGTGGTCAATGAAACCCCAGAGGTAAGGTTGCCATTTTAACTAATCAGCAGAAAATGTTTTAGTATATCTATGTCCCAGGCAATATTTGAGCATCCTGTATTTTATCTAGTAACCCCTACCTGGGGGACCTTAAGATCCTTTTCAAGGGGTCTTTGAGGTCAAAACTATTTTCACAGGACCACTAAAACTTCTTTGCTGTTTCCACTGCGTTGACATTTGCACTGATGGTGCGAAATCAACAGTAGTTAAAAGTGCTGGTGTCGGGCTTCCCTGGTGGCGCAGTGGTTGAGAATCTGCCTGCCAGTGCAGGGGACACGGGTTCAAGCCCTGGCCTGGGAAGATCCCACATGCCGCGGAGCAACTAAGCCCCTGCACCACAGCTACTGAGCATACACGTCTGGAGCCTGTGCTCCGCAAAGAGAGGCCGCGACAGTGAGAGGCCTGCGCACCGCGATGAAGAGTGGCCCCTGCTCGCCGCAACTAGAGAAAGCCCTCGCACAGAAACGAAGACCCAACACAGCCAAAAAAAAAAAAAAAAAAAAAAAGTGCTGGTGTCTTAGCATGAATCAGGGCAGTGACACCAAAGTGTACTGGTGGGCATCGTGTGATGCACAATCTCTGTCATGTGCTCACGGTAAAAAAAAAAAAAAAGCCAGTTTTACTTAAGAATCTCCTTGATGAAGCAGTAAAAATGATTAGTTTTATTAAATCTCAATCCTTGTGTAGATGTCTTCTTAATATTCTGGGTGATATATTGGGATGTATGTATAAAACATTACTGCCACATACAATGGTTGTCTCACTTGTGTGATGGTTTGAGATGCGAAGCTGAATGGTTGCTTTTTCATGGAACACCACTTTTACTGACAAACTTTGGTTATTGAGACCTAAGTATTTGGCAGATGTTTTGAAAATGAATGAAGTGAGCCAGTCACCTCCAAGAAAAAACTTGACAGTGTTTGTGCCAATTATAAAATTTGAGCTTTCAAGTGAAAATTAGAATTTTGAAAAACTTCTGTCTACCACTGAGAGCTTGACAACTTCTCAATGCTCAAAGACTTTCTGATGAGCTTGGTGGTGATAACAATGAATGTGGGTTTTTTTTTTTTGACACTTTAATGAAACATGTCAATATTTAGAAAATCTGTGTAACTCAGTGAGTCAAAATATTCCAAATGACCAATGCATGATATTACCAAATTCTGCATCGGTAGAAAGATCCATTCACAGTGCAATATAAACTGAGTGATTTTAATGTAACAGTGTATAAAAAGTTTGCACTGTTATGGTTTTAAATTCCATATTTCAACTAACCTTTAAAAGTCCAGTTTTGGTGTCATACCAAAGAAGAGTATCAATAATTATCCGAAAAAGTTCCTCCCTTTTTCAAATTCATATTTGTGTCAGGCTGGATATTTGTCCTTTATCTCAACACAATCTATCACTACAGATTGAATGCTGAGGAGATAAGAGAATCTAGCTGTCTTCTTTTTCATCCAGACAGTAAGGAGATTTGCAGAAATATAAAAGAATGCCATTCTTCTCATAATTTTGTTTTGGAAACTAGAGTTACTTTCCTTTAAAAAATTATGTTAACACGTAATGGGCTTATTACTATTCTTTTTTTTTTTTTGCGGTACGTGGGCCTCTCACTGTTGTGGCCTCTCCCGTTGCAGAGCACAGGCTCCAGGCGCGCAGGCTCAGTGGCCATGGCTCATGCGGGATCTTCCCGGACCGGGGCACGAACCCGTGTCCCCTGCATCGGCAGGCGGACTCTCAACCACTGCGCCACCAGGGAAGCCCCATGGGCTTATTACTATTTTAAAGTGAACTATAAATGATTTTTAAAATGTTCTGTTTGAATTTTGCATATGGTGAATATCAAGTGAGACCATCTACATGGTAAAAGCTCTTTGGGGTCTACCATAATTTAAAAAATATATATTTATTTACTTATTTATTTAGTCTGTGCCAGGTCTTAGTTGTGGCATACAGGATCTTTGTTGTGGCATGCACGCGTGATCTAGTTCCCCGACCAGGGATTGAACCTGGGCTCCTTGCATTGGAGGTGCGGAGTCTTACCCACTGTGCCACCAGGCAAGTCCCTACCATAATTTTTAAGAGTGTGAAGGGATTCTGAGACCAAAAAGCTTGAGAATCACTGGCCTACAGGACAACACCTAAACTGGTGAACCAGATATTAGGGATTCCTGCCATTCTACTCCAACCTGCCTTTGCCACCTCACTTATCACGACTGTCTCTGTCGTAACCCCAGGTTCCAGCCTAACCACCTACTTACTGATTTCTGCACATGTTCTGCACTTGTCTTCCTGACTCTGTGCATGCCATTCCTCTACCTGGAACACATGTCCACACCCCCTTTATCCACCTGTCTGGTGGTTAGTGGGTCAGAGCTACCTCCTTAGGGCCTGAGGATGGAGAGACTCATTTAGACCCAACGTCACAGTCTGTTTATGGCTATACTGTGCATATAGCCTTCAGGATCTGTTTATTTGTCTTCCTTGATTAGAATTCCTGGAGTGCAAAGGACCCAATTTTCCCACTGTTTATATTTTCCCATCTAAAGGCCAAGTGTCCTGCCATAAACTTTATGGGATTTTTGTAAATATTAGCTGACAATTTCTACCGATATCTGTGGGCTTTTATGATCCTGTGCAGATTAATCAGAGTATTTAGTGCCTGCTGTGAGAAGAACACTTGGCAGTGGGGGAAAGGGGGCTAAGGAGGTGACCCTTGCTTAAGGACCTGAACTGTGCTTGGAGAGACAGGATTTATAGCCAAAAAGCAATCAAACAAGACACAAGAAGGTATGTAATTAAAGGAATAACCAGGTGCTGTAGGCCTTTAGGGAAGGGGAGATGGGAGCCAGGGCACGTGCGTGTTTGCGGTCGCTGGAGAAATCTGAGCAGGCTCCTGGGAGGAGGCAAGGACTTGCTGGGGACTCGTTAAATAGGGAGGGTTTAGTTAGAGGTCAGCAAGGCAGGATTTTGGGTCAGCAAATAAACACAAGCCAGGGCAGAGTCAGGAATGAGCACAGCATGTTCACGGCCTAATGAGGAGGCTGCTGGCCATGGTGAAGGTGAATGGTGTGAAATGATAAGGCTGAAAGCTGGTTAGAGGAGTTTAGATTGGACTTGGAAGGAAGGAAGAACCAGCTTTTTTTTTTTTTTTTTTTGGTTAGGTAAGTGACATGGTGTTTTTTGAGCCAAAGATGGGCTATTTGTGGGAGAAGGAATGGAGATGGGGCATCTAGTTAATGGCCTAGGGGTGTGAGGAGGTGAGGCTCTGGACTGGGGAATCAGCAAGTTTTTGGAATGAAGTCCACGCAGGTCACCACGTCTAGAATGCCAGCGTGGAGCCTTTAAATGGCAATGTTTTATATATAAAGGCCTAGGGATTAAAACTCCACAGTAGTGTGTTAGTGACATAATTGGGTCTTATCATGTGTGGCTGATTTAGAGGTGAAATCTTTTATTCTAGCCTTTCCTCATGTTTTATTGTTTCAGCTACTAAATAATTGTGTGTGGTTTTGGGCTGTTTACTTAACTCCTCGGTGTCTTGGTTTTGTCATCTGTAAAATGAGGGTATTAATAGTTTAATAGTACCTGTCTCATAGCCTCGTTATGAGAATTACATGTGGTAATACATGTAAAGTGCCTATTTTTACGCCTGACACATAGAAGGCCTTTAAAAAATATTAGCTATTATTATTTATTTATTCAGTAATTCACATTATCATGGGAGTATAAGTATTTAAATTACCCAATGGGCCAAAGCATTCAGTGCTAAGCTGAATGAAGGCCCTCAAAAAAAAAAAAGCTCCCTGGAGACACGGCAAAGATGGGATTCAGAAGCTGGGATGGAAAAATGTTAAAAATTCTAATTCCATAAACTCATTAAGATCTGAAGTGTAAAACTGGGAGACCCAAGTCACAATTTAATCTTGTCACTTCTCAGCTTAAACACCTTCACTGGCTCCCACTGCAGAAAAGATAAATCTGGTCTTTTTAGCAAGCCAGCAAGCCTTCCTTCACTGACGTTTCGTTGGCCATCACAGCCTTCCTTCCCCAGCCCAGCGGCCTGCGCCTCAGCTGCTCTGCACTCCTGCTAATTTTCAAACACATCCTGTCCTGCACAGCAGTCTCCCTTGCCTTCACTCTATCCCCCAAAGCTCATTCCTCTTACCCCATTTATGCACTATAAAATTAATCACCTGTTTTTAATAGCCTTTATTTTTAAGGGCATTTTTAGGTTTACAGAAAGATTGCATAGAAAGTAAAGTTCCCATAAACTCTCTCCCCCAACAGTTTCTCCTTTCATTAACATCTTGCATTAGTGTGGTCCATTTGTTACAACCGATAAACCAGTATTGATACATTATTCTTTTTTTTTTTGCGGTACGCGGGCCTCTCACTGTTGTGGTCTCTCCCGTTGCGGAGCACAGGCTCCGGACGCGCAGGCTCCGCGGCCATGGCTCACGGGCCCAGCCGCTCCGCGGCATGTGGGATCTTCCCGGACCGGGGCACGAACCCGTGTCCCCTGCATCGGCAGGCGGACTCCCGACCACTGCGCCACCAGGGAAGCCCGATACATTATTCTTAACTAAAGTCCGTAGTTTACACTAGGGTTCACTCTGTGTTGTACACTACTATGGGTTTTGACAAATGCATAAGAATAATGTCCTATAGCCACCATTACAGTATTACAGAATAGCTTAATTGCCCTAAAATCGCCCTGTCCTCCACCTGCTTATTCCTCCCTCTTCCCCTCCCTGTCAGTTTTTAAGAATCAGTTAAAATGCCATCTCTTTTGTGAAAATATCTCAGGATCCCTCTATTATGAATCTCTTTGATGCTTGCATAACACTTTCTTCATACCTGTTATAGCTCCTATGCTCCAAATATTATTAGAGATACACACACTCTTTTCTTCCTTTACTAGAGTGTATGTCCTTGACGGAGGGTCTGTGCCATAGATTCATCCTCGTAACACCTAGCCTAGACCCTGTTCTTAACGGGTGCCTTGTGAATGCTGGCTGAATTGTGAGCAAATATTAGGGTGGGATTTTCCAGAACAGGTCTCAAGAGGCAAAGCTTTAGACCTAGAGTTCTGAAAGTGACAAGTGTACTTGTGAATTTTAAACATGCTTCAGGACTCAGGGGTCCATGGATGGGAAACTCTCTGAAGGGAACTGGCTTCTGTCTCTTCAGATTTGGGCTCAGAATCAGCCTTGGTTGAGGTGGCCCAGGCCAGCTTTATAAATATTACTAACTAGGCCTCAGGGCTCTTTCCTTGCCTCTCGTCCCCTCCAAAAACAAAGCAAAAAAGAAAAGGACAGGGAAGTTGGTTGTTTCCATCCATCTAGTCCCGGTGCCCCTCTCTGGAAGGCCCCTGGAACATCTGTTTGGTACCCCTCTCTCTCTCCCCAGATGGCTCCCAACAATTGAGGGTGCCCAGCGTGCCTTCTTTGGCCAAGGAGCACCTTCTCTTAATTTCCTAGTTCACGCTGAGCGTTTTGCTTTATTTTCGCTTTAAAGACGTTGTTCTCAAACATTCTAAAACGCTGTAGGAACATGCAGATCAGAAAAGCAAATAAATCGAATCTTGTGAAGTAACAAAGCAGACGTCCTTATTCAACAACCAGCACAACGCTAAATGGGAAATATCAGTCATGCACTAGAGACAGTAGCTTCCCCTCCAGACGGGAACTGCCTGTTTGCAAAAACCCCCACCCCCAAAAATGAGGCAGTGAAGGTACCGTAAAACAAACTCCTCTCCTCAGCTCCCAAAAGGGAGTCTGCAGTTTCTAGCAGCACTGCCTGTTCTTTTTACGCGACACAAGCAGTTTGCAAGACCTCGGCTTTTACTTCCCAGTACCTGCCTCCTAACACACGTGGGGGTGGAGAGGGAGGGAGGGAGTGGGAAAGAGAGATGTCCTCCCCCTCCCCCAACCATCTTAGAGCCCACAGCGGCGCCAGACCCAGCGCTGGGCGGGGTGGGATAAGGGACACTCTGGAAGCTAGGTTAGATCTAAAGGTGCTGTTACCTGGGGCGGCGAGTGCTCTCCAGACAGCCGGGCTCCCCCATCTCCCCCGCAATCGGAAAGAGCCGAGGAAAAGTGTGTGTGGGGCTCCTGCCCGGCTCCGGAGCGGTTTGGGAGCCAGGCAGAGCCCCTCGCCAACCGAGCGACAACCGCCCGCCGGCACCTGTGCTCCCAGGGGGCGGGGCCTCCTCCAGGTGTGCTCCGGGGGAGGACGACGCCGACAGCCGAGGCCAGCCGCGGGAGCCTAAGCGTCCCCTGGCCCCCGCCCCGAAGAAATGCCGGGGGAGGAGCGGTTAATCCGCACCCGGCCTCGGCGGGATCCGCGGGCCCCGCCGGGGGGAAGGGGAGAGCACGCCGCGGTACCGAGGGGGTTAAGCGGGAGGCCCGCGGCTGGAGCGCGCTTAACCCTTCGGTGCCCGCGGGTCAACCGAGCCTGGCCGGGGTGGCGGGCCCCCGAGTCCCACGCGGCGGCTACCCCGACCGCGCGGGCCGTGCGGGGGGAGCCGCGGGTCGGCCTCCGATCGCCGGGGCGCGGCGCGGCCCGTGGGAGGCCCGGGGCGGGCGGGGGGAGGGAGGGGGACGCGGCGGCGGGCGCGCAGCGTCGCCAGGGCGAAGCCGGCGTGCGGCGCGGCGCGGCGGGCGCGGAGCTAGCGAGCGAGCGCCTCCGTCCCCGGATGTGAGCTCCGGCTGCCCGCGGTCGCGAGCCAGCGGCGGCGCGGGCGGCGGCGGCGGCGGGCACCGGGCACCGGGCACCGCGGCGGGCGAGCGGGCGGGCATGGGGGGCGCGCCGAGCGGCCCCGGCGGCCGGGCCGGCATCCTCGCGGCGTCCCTCCGCTAGAGGGGGGGACCAAGCCAATTCTCCTTTGCAGCAAAAAATTACATGTATATATTATCAAGATAATATATACATCCGATCTTATTTTTTAAAAAAAGTTTATTTTGCTCCGATTTTGAAAAAGAGGGAGCGTGGGTGGCCAGCGGTTTTTATAAATTATTCTTATTTTCTGTTATCTGTCCCCGTCCCTCCCCACCCCCTGCTGAAGCTTGAATAAGGGCAGGGATCGCGGCTCCTACCTATCGGTCACCCCCTTGCCCGTTCCTCCCCCGCCCCAACGCCTAGCACAGTGCCCTGCACACAGTAGGCGCTCAATAAATGTTCGTGGATGATGATGATGATGATGATGAAAAAAATGCAGCATCAACGGCAGCAGCAAGCGGACCACGCGAACGGTGAGCAGCCAGAGCCTGGGCACCCGCTGCCAAATCTAATCCTTGTCATGGTCCTCCTCTTCCCACCCCCCTCTTCCTTCTCACCCCCCTCCCATCTCTGATGCGCTGGTGGGTTGAGGGGGTTGGAGAGGATGCTTCTAGCTCGGTGTCATCTACACAGAAAGGGGAGATGCGTGACAGCCACTCCGTTCTCCCCTTCAGGCCTTGAATGTCAGAGCTAATTCTGCATTTGTGGGGTGGGGGCGGCCGTGGAGTCCGTGGAGTACTGTGCCGCCGGAGGGGCGGCAAGCCGAGGTGATTCGGCTTCAGTGTCCTCGGGCTCAACTTTCCTCCAACGCTCCCGAGCGATGGAAAGGGGGTGGCTATGAGTCTTCACCCGGAGCCCCCTTTCCAGCCTCTTCACCTCCTTCCCCGGCCCCTGGTTAATTAGGAAGAAGGTCTCTGGTGGCATCCGGAAAATTCTAGGATTGCCAGGTTTCAACCTCCTCGCCGGTGGGTGAAGCATCCCCCTACCCTTGAGAGGGAGGCTGGGTCTCGGAGTCGCCGGCCAGGGGGTCGGGTGGAACGCGTATTCCCGCTCGCAGCGCCGCTGTGCACACGTCGGTAACCTAGCAATGCCCGGAGAGTCGCTGCCGCTGTGAGGCTCTGCGCCCCAGCCCGGCCACGTGCAGTTACCATGCCGGCCCGGCTGGGTCGAGAGAAGGGGGCGCAGCTCCTGGCCAGCCCTCTTCACTCCTGCTTGGAGGTCACTGGAGTCCCCCACAACCCTCCATGGGCTCGCAGCCTTCCCGATGACCGCTCCCCAAGGGAAGACTTGGGGCGACTCCTCCCCTGGCTCAGACCGTCTGCTGCCCAAACCCAAGGCCCCCTCTCAGGCTGCTGGCCAGGCAGATGTGTGCTCGCTTTGACTCTTCCTTGCTTTTTACTGAGCAAGAATTGGTTTTGCAAACGCCCATCCCTCTACCTCTGCCACCACGCTCACTTTGACTTCTGTCTCAGTAAGGAGGTTGTGACCAGAGGCAGGCAGGTGCCGGGGAGACCTGCCTGGATCTTGGCCTGACCCCAGGCTGGAGAGGGCTTTGCACATGGAACCCTCTTGGGGTTCTACCCTGTGTGCACTTGGATACCAGCCTACACTGAGGTGATTCCTGTGTAGGCCTTGAGGGCCCCTGGCATAACCCGGCCTGTCTATCCTGGGTGTAAGGGTGCAGGCTGCCTGCCTTGTCTGTTTCTTTGGATGCTGGCTTGGCTGCTGCAGCTGCAATTTAAAATGCAAAAAAGCCCTAAAGATGTTTTCTGTTTTCCAAAGACTGTGGAGGAAATGAGTCCCAAGCATCATGAATTTTCATTTGGAGGAAGTGTCAGTGCATAATCTAGGTATTGGTTATGGGGCTTTTGGTATTGCCCTGGTGCCAGTGGAGGATTTTTTTTTCCATGCTGAAAAAAGTGCATTGGTGGCTATGGAAAGATGTTGGAGTAACACCCTGAAAATGATTAAGACTGTTGAATTATTGCCACTGCTTTTTTTGTGTGTGTATGTGTGTGTGTGTGTGTGTGTGTGTGTGTGTGTGTGTGTGTGTGATGGTAGTTATTTTGAAGAAGAGCTGTTGTATGTATCTGTTAACTCATTAGAGATACATGGGTTTTAAAAGTCAGAAAAGATTTGAAATAAATGTGGGAATGACCTCAGTTTGTCTGAAGGAATGCACTGAAAGACTCCTTGTGAAGACACGGGTGTAGGGAGTTACTGACCCATTGGGCGTGATGCAGCAGTGGTCCTGTGTTACTGACACTTTGGGCAGGGCTTGCGGACTTTCCTTGCTACTCTTGCTGGCCAAACCCTGCTTCTAAAAAATAGGACATGAGGTTTCAAATGGAAACATGGGGATGATTTCCCTACTGTTCTTGATGGGAAACCACTTTAGCTTTCTTCTGACACTGGATTCTCATTGTTTTTTTTTTTTTTTTTAATTTTCCTTTTTCTCCTTCTTCCCAGAGGCAAACTATGCAAGAGGCACCAGGCTCCCTCTTTCTGGTGAAGGACCAACTTCTCAGCCGAATAGCTCCAAGCAAACCGTCCTGTCTTGGCAAGCCGCGATCGACGCTGCTAGACAGGCCAAGGCTGCCCAAACTATGAGCACCTCTGCACCCGCACCTGTAGGATCTCTCTCCCAAAGAAAACGTCAGCAATACGCCAAGAGCAAAAAACAGGGTAACTCGTCCAGCAGCCGACCTGCCCGCGCCCTTTTCTGTTTGTCACTCAATAACCCCATCCGAAGAGCCTGCATTAGTATAGTGGAATGGAAGTATCCTTTTTTGGGGGAAGGCTTTCTCGTTTTCCCTTTTACCATCTGTTCTTTAAAAGGATTTGCTTTCTGAAATGGCACTTACAGAGTGATAGCATTTTGGAATGTGAGCAACAGAAGAAGTTGTGTGTAGAGGGTTTCATGGTATATAATTTCCTATCTCCTCTGGGTGCAGAGGGGTATCTCTCTGGGTAAGTATAGGCTACTGTGTGTGTGTGTGTGTGTGTGTGTGTGTGTGTGTGTGTGTGTGTGTAGTGGTGGGGGAGGGAGTGACAACCTGAAACTTCAAAGTGGTAGATAATTAAAATATGAAATTAACCTTTGGCCATTTGACACTAGATGGTTAGTTTCAACGCACCATTGTTTTTTGGCAGTGGTATGCGTTGAACCTATTGCAAATAAGGTATGCTGATTAAAAAAAAAAACTGTACTAGAAATAAATACATTTTTGACCTTTAGTGGAATCTTCTCATTTTGACGTTTGGAATTTGCTTCGGAAACTCCAATTAATGCTAAGATGGCTTGTAGATCTGACATTTGGTGAGTCTGATTGTTCAGGTAGCTACAAATATGAACACTTGCTTCATAGGGAGGGAGCAATTTGCTCATCAATGCTATGACTTCCTGGAATTTCCTTTTGACAAGTTCCAAAACAGCATTTGAAACGTGAGCGTGAGGGAGCATGTGAAGGGAGAGGTTTGTGTGTGCCTCTTCTTTCAGCGCCCGTGTGGGTTAGAGCACAGCCCTCTCAGTGGAGGAATTTGCAGTTGCTGCCTTTATAAAAAAATTCTGTCTGTGTCCTTGGACTGGAGTTACATTTCTGGGTATCTCCTTTGTATTTTTAAAACTGAACTCCAACTGCCCCAGGAGGGTTGTTAGGGCCCAGATCTTGGAAAACTAGGGTGTGCTGCCTGCTTACTCCCTCCCCTAAACCTGGAGGCCAGGTTCCAGTGCCTGTCACCCTTCAGAAAATGTTGACTGAGGCCTTCTTTCTGAGCAAATGGCCTTCTAATTAGGTGATTCATTAGTTTGGGTAAAACACAGCATTTCCTTCTCCCAGAAGTATATTCGGAGTTGACCTGGGCCTTAGAGCAGTTCCTAAGCATAGGAAGGAGTAATAAAGGGCTTCCCCACGGAGGCTGGGGGGAGGGGAGGGGCGGTCATGCTGCAAAGGGCGGGGGTCGGTGACCCGGGCTAGAAAGTGGAGCTGAAACCCCTGTATCATGTGAGTGCCTAGCTAGGCAGCTCTTTGCACGCCCTCTGTCTTAGCTGGCTACTTTCTGTGCTCTCAGAGAGTTAAAATGAGGTAACTGTCTAGAAAGGTTTTGGAGAGAGTAGCCAAGTGTAGGATTTGAGGGGTTTTCATGTGCTTTTTCCTTTTTAGAACAGATGTCTCCTCTCCAGAGGGAGTTGCGGTGTCTCTCACATGGCTGGGGTTGTGTGGATGTGTTTTCTCTTTAGGTTCTTTTTGAGTCTGAGGACGAACACTGGTGTCGGCCCAGGAGGGAGCCGGCTCCACAGGGTGTCCCTCAAGTGGCATGGCAGCAGTCAGAGGCACAGACTGCACTTAGCCGGAATGATCTCGTCCTCCTCAGGTTGGCTTGACGTGACTCTGAGTAAGCAGAGGCCTCTCGGTGGGGTCGTTAATTTCATGTGGAGTGAGGCGGGAGGCCTGGTGCTGTTTGTGCACAGTAGTTTCTCTTTGTGCACAGTAATCTGTATATAGTAATTTATGTGAATGGAGTGAATTCCTGGATGGTGCTGCCGACTCCCGTTCCCGCACCGCCAGACGTGTGCAGAAATCAGGGGCTGTGGCTGCCAGTGCAGGGAGAAGCCGCCCCTACAAATGGGGAAGTTTGCAGAATAGATCCTGAAACGATACATGATTTGTTTTTTTCAAATGACCGTTTTCTTCAGGTTCAGGGAGCAGGGTATGGGCAGCTTCCTAAAGCCAGCAGTGCCAGGCCCTGTCCGCACTGGGAGAGTGAGTTTTTACCTGCTGTTTGCCTTTACATGCAGGCAAAGCAGAGTGTCCTGCACTTGGGGAACGAGGAAGGAATATTGAGGATCAGACCCATCCGTTTCTCTAACGCTCTGTTCTGCTTGGCTTGTCAGAATCTTGTGCAGTGGGTTAGGATCCACCAGTACCTGGCGTCTGAAACTGGACCACCATGAAGAAAAAGGACTCTTACGTTTGCTTTCCTGAACAGCATCAGTGCTTCTCAGATTTGCTGGTTTATCATTTAGGTAGCAGGAAATTAAAAAGGCAGAGTGGTGGTGTGGGGGAGGGGAGAGACAGTAAGTGTGTTTCCATATAGGATAGCCCTGGGGCAATTGACTTTTAAAATTTTGGAAGGAACTGCCAAAAGGAAAAATGAAAAGGAGATTCTGAAGTCTTTTTAAGGTGGACTGCCTTAAAGTTGGGTCCCTACATAAGAGATTTTGTAATACTAGAAGAGTTAAAAGAATAACTACTAAAAAAAAAAAAAAAAAAAAAAAAAAGAATAACTACTGAGGGAAGGATAACTGGCTTTAAAAATAAGCCCATCAAATTAGTAAGGGAATGATGTCTTTCACGTCCATATTTCAGTGAATGTTAAAGTTATTCTAGAGGCTGAGTCTCCATGAAACTTAACGTATCCCCAGAGACATGAGGGGTCTCTGTTTCCTTCAGCATCTTTGGATTTCCCAGAAGGAAATCAGGATGAACGGAGAAGGTCTGTGCATATGCTCAAAGCTTTAGGACTTGGAGATGTTGAGTGAAACTGGCCTTGCCTTTTGTGGGTGAGGGTATGGGAGAAACAGTGTCGTACAACCAAGCCCGGGGTTGGAGATTAGATTGGTGCTCGTGAAACCTTGCATTTGGAAAGGCTGAAAACCAAGAGAGGAAAAACAGTCATTTTGGCAGATGTCAAATTTTGTATTGCCAGTTTTGACAGTGTCTCTCGATAACAGCAGAAGGTTTAAGCAAGTATCTGTTGAAGGCTGCTCTTAGAGTGATTCTTCCAGACAGACCCCTGAGATTTAGAAATGTTAAGTTGAACTCTGAAAGTATCTGGTGGTGATTTCTTCTGGACTTTTATTTAATTTGTTTATAAATTGAACAAAATAACAACACGTTATAAACGGAGCTCTGGTCTGGCTCTAATCTAAAATAGTGATAACTGCTGATTAGTAAGGAAGGAAAGCGGAGGAGGGAGGTGAAGCCTGGCTTGCTTGTTACAGCGAGGGATTGGAACAGCCACAAGACGGTCACAGGTGGAATGGAGAAGGTCCTTTGTGACTTGTCCTATCCCAGTTCGGACAGGAGATTCAGACTGACCCAGCCAAGAACAGCCTCCAAGAAAACGGCTGTAACACATGGTGACAAGGATTTGTGGAAGAGGTTTGTCTCATGATGGCTTTTCTTTGTGTCTACAACAGCCAGAAATTTAGCTCTCTAAGGCCCTTGTTGCTGTGAGAATGACACGAAGTAGAAACCTGTTTCACACAGTGCCCTAATTGGATGTACTTTTAGGTTTTCATATAAAATGTCCAACAGAAGAATGAGTGTAATGTGATCCTTGCAACAGAAGAAAAGAGCATGGAGACGTCATTTGATAGGAAGATCTGCTGTGAGTTGACCACTAACTATTACTGCTGCTGGAAACCTTGTAGTCACAGCAGTCAGTTGAATAAGGATTTGTGGGTAAAATTTTCATGTAAAAAGCAGTTCAAAAGTGGTGTGATTGGGGGTGTGACGAGAGAGATGGTTTATGTTGGTGTAACACGTATATACCTTAACAAAAATTTTCAGACCATTTGACATATTTATATTATTGGCTATTTTTGCCAATTGTGTGGCCTTAGCTATTTACATCCCATTCCCTGAAGATGATTCTAATTCAACAAATCATAACTTGGTAAGTGTCCTTAGAGTTGCTGCTTGTCCTGATGTGTGCTTATCATTTACCTCTATACTGAAGCTGGAAGCTGGCGGCTGGCTTTCTGGGTGGTTGAAGTTAACAGCTATGCATGTGATGTTTCATGGAGCTTTGCAACAGTGGTGTTTTTTTTTTTTTTCTTGACCTGTATTCTCAAATTCATACTGAATGAAAGTGTTTAAAGTCATGAATCTTGTATAAATAGATGTGGAACTTTTCATGGAAGAGGTTTGTAGCAGATTTAAAAATAACTTTTCTTTCCATATAGGCTTTTTTTGTCGACCATTCTTTTCCTGTTAATGTTAGCCTTTTTTTTTAAAATCCAGTGTTATTTGGGAGTTGTGGGTACTATGGTTAATTTTTCTGGTAAGCAGAGAGTTATCATAGCTTCTGTACCTGAACTATTAATTTTTACAGAAGTAGAACACAACAGAACTAATCCACGTAGCGCATAATTTGGTGAATGTACAGTAGAGTATTGAAGTTCCTTCACTTAGTTCTTTGAAATGCTCCAAGATAAAATGATTCTATGGTGAAATAAATTGGGATACTTCCATATACCTTATTGCTCTCTTAAAGATTTATAGTGCACTTTAACTCAGTAAAACCTCCAGGAAAGTCTGTAGTTAAAAAACCAGTTTCATTTTGTTTAACTCAGCTAGTCCCTAAAAGTAATTGGTCATGGATTCTTTAAACATTTTTTTGGCAGAGTGCATCACAGTGTTTCATGGAACTTCCTTTGGGAAAGGTTGATATAGTTTAAAAAAAAGCACTGAAGAGCCCTGGAGTGGGACTAGGAGTTGTCCCAGCGGACTGTCAACTGGCTGTATTTTGGGGGCATTTCCCAGACCCTTTGTGCATTGCCGTTTACCCACCTGTCAATTCGGGGGATCGGATGAGAAGGTCACCAGGGTTGTTTTTACCTCTGACATCCTGTACTCTTTCCTTGATGATTCAGAAGCCATTGCAGGATGTTTCTTGTGCTGCAGCATCCTCTTTGCAAGGATCAGTCCTTCATGAGTTGAGGCCGTGCAGAAAGGAGGTGAATGAGGGGCTGGTCCTGGATAACAGGAAATTCTCCCTATTGTTTTGCTTTCCCCTCTTTTAGCTGGTTTCATTCGGTTTTGGTTTCTCATGCTGAAGCTGTGTTTTAGTAGGGCTGGATGTTCTTAGCTGAGTGTTGTAAAGTCAAAACTGGTGAGGGGAGAGCTCTGCCGGGGTCTGTAGATGTTGACATTATTTATGCTTTTATGATTTTAGACTTCATGGTTTGTGTACAGGATTTCATGTTACATTTAAAATGTGCGGCACATTTCAGATGTAGTGTGATGTCTCTTCACATTTGGGCTTTTGTAGTCTGATGTGTAGGGAATTTTAAAAAATTTTGGACACTGCTACTGAAAGTACAACTGTAAATGGGAGTTGGATACACATGTAAAGACTTACTGTTAGTATATATTTATACTGTGCTAGAGATGATCTGTGTGACTGGATATTTTAAATAGCTTCTGATTTAGTTGTAGGCATGTGACTTTAGACAATCATTTCAAAGGAAAAGCAGAAGTAGTGAAAAGCCCCCATCAATGGGGCTAGATCATCACAGTCTAGGCCACAGATGGTGTCAGCCTTGTTACCAAATTTAACAACGTGGATGGTGACCCAGTTTGTTGCTTTTTGTAGCTCAAGAGAACATGATTAAACAAACTTAGAAAATAGATACCTTTCTGAAAGGCAGATTAATTCAGATCCATGGAATAATTAATGTAGCTGCATGTGTAAGTCAATTAATATTCTGATTTTTTTTTTCCCAGGCAAGTTCAGGGCACTAATATAAGTACTGTCGGACCATTTGGATTTCTCAGCTAATAAGTGAGGGAATAAAACATAGGAAATGGATAAATCTCTCTTCCTCCCCCTGGCAGTCCCTCCCCAGTGGATCTTTTATTGACAGTTCTTAAAACACTGGCCTTTTGTGGGTGGGAGAGGGCAGTGTGTTAGTTTGGCAATCCTTTCTAAAAAACCCAACATACATTTCTTTGACCTCTTAACATTCTGAAACTTATAGCATTCAAGTTTGTGTCTTGTGTTCACTTGGCTGGTCACATGGCCAGACGAATTTAATCTCTGCCTAACTCTTTAAATATTTCCTTTCTCACTGTGGGAAGGGAAGATCTTTGTGGATTTCCCCCTGACTCTTAGCAAGGTCCCATGCCATGTCAGTCGTCCTGCCAGGGAGCCGTTTTTTTTTTTTAAAAAAACATTTGACCCAATTTGTACCAAAGTGATTGCTCTATTTTTGGGATCGGTTTAGAGGCAGCTGAACGAAGCTTATTTTTCATCTGTAGTAAATACCTTTCAATTAATGTGAATGGCAAAACAAAGGGCAGAGACTGATACGGATTGCAAAGCTGTACGTGTCAGGGAGCTGGTGGTTTCCTTTACCTCCAAGCTCTGTCGGGAATGTAGATGTTGAGCGCTTAGAGTACGATTCAGGGCCAGCTTTGTGGAAGATGTTTCTGCCTGTTACAGGTAGTTTGCAGTGAAATTATTACTTTTGTTGGGTAAGAAATGTGGCCATCTCCCTTCGTCCAGTGTGTGTTTGGTCTGGGTTGTACCTAACTGAGCCAGCTTTGGGGATTTGGAGACTACCTTGGGGGCAGCAAGTTTTCGCAGGGTTAGATTAAAAAATATATATATATATATATATATATATATATAAACAATCTCAAGTTTCTATGCAGCTTTCATTTGTGGACTTGCAGGGACTAGTGGAGGCTGCAGCCATGGAAACGGTGCAACTCAGTTCCCACAGCAATCTCCCTCCTAGATCAGTCGGTAGCAGGATTTCCTCAGTTCCACTTATTAAAAGTGTGTATCATTTATTTAATTTTTTTCTTAGCATGGGGCAGGGGGTGGGGAGCGCTTCTTTATGGAGTGTCAGCGTGGCGATGATCACAGTCCTGTCCCTCACTGTGTTGGAAAATGCTTTATTTCGCTTCCCAAACTTCAGTTTCTCATAAGTCACAAACTGACTGAACGCTTCAGTCTGGGCATCCTGCTACTGGAAGTCCCACCCCACCCCCGGGCCCAGTTCTCCATAGTGCTGACCGGCCTCAAATTAGAACTGTCCAAAGAGGGGCACCCAGCTGTCAGCCCTGACCTTCCTTGATGTCTGCAGCCACCGAGGGCAGGGCGCATGGCCTAGGCCACTCTGTCCCTTTTCCAGGTGCTCAATTAATGCTTTTGATACTCAACGAGAAGTTTTACTCAGTCTTTGACCCCCTTTTTGCCCCCTTTCTCATCTTGCCTTTGTGTTTTTAGACTGCTGACACTTGGCCTCTATAAAGCCCCTTATGTCTTCCCCTTCCTCTCCATTCACATTGCGGTCAGATGGCTTTTGCTAGAGGAGTGATCCTGAGGTTTCAGGGGCGACCTGCTGCCCAAGGGAAGGCTGGGTGCTCCTTGGTCTACCCAGCCTTTTCTGGTTCACCTTCTGTGCCTCTCCTTCATACCCACCCCCCACCCCCATCCGTTAGTCCACCAGCTGATCGTAAACGCCCCTCCCTGGTCTTGTCCACCTCCTGGCCTCTTCTCCATCTGAAATACCTCTTCCTCCCTACCACCCCTTCATCACTGTCACTGTCCTTAGAGCTGCTCAGGAATAGTCGTAAAGGATGTCTCTTCTGTGAAGCCTTTTCTGACCCTGATTAGAAGTAACACTCTTATCTGAACTGCTTCGCTGGCACTTTGCATATAAAACACCTTATGTTTTGGTTATTTATGTGCACATCTTATCTTGTCTTAGCAAGCCTCTTCAGAATACAACTCACAGTGAATCATTTTGGAACCCCAACAGCGCCGAGCCTGACGGTGTGTAGATGTTCATAAATGCGGGTTGTTGAGGACCACTGAATGAACGCTCTCAGGAGAAGTTCCTCACCCAGTCTTTCC
Source organism: Lagenorhynchus albirostris (assembly GCF_949774975.1). Taxonomy (NCBI): domain Eukaryota; kingdom Metazoa; phylum Chordata; class Mammalia; order Artiodactyla; family Delphinidae; genus Lagenorhynchus; species Lagenorhynchus albirostris. The sequence continues at coordinate 35,486,926 of NC_083104.1, read as the reverse complement.
TCTGAGCCGTACTCAGGATTTCCTTGTGTGGCAGGTTCCTCTGCGGACTCTTTCGAGGTCCTTGGCGGGGGTTAGGTGGGAAGTTCCACGTGTTTACTCCTGAAAAGCTGGGGGTCTCGTGACCCCACTCCTCACGTACCCCTGGCTGAAGGCACCGTGGGAGCTGCGTTTCCGAGCTGAGCAGCCTTGTACGTTTTGTGCTCCAGCTCCAGGGCTCGGAGTGGCAGAGTGGTGAGAGCATCTCTGGGAAGCAGTGCTGGCTGGGGACTCCTGTCAGGGGGACCAGATGCCTTATGAGGGCCAGGAACGCTGTGGGACAGCCTACTTTGATTGCATTCTCTCCTCCATGGCCGAGATTCCCACGGAGAGTTTCCTGGGCTTAAAAAGCGAGTTCATGGGCTCTGCACGGTCCATAGTTTAGCATCTCACATAGTGAGTGGTGTGAATTGAAATACCTGAAACACAGTTTCATAACCTGTCTCCTTGGGCTTTGCCTAGAAGGTGGCTTTTATTTCCGTACCTCATCTCCGTGGCTTTGCTCTGTTGTCTTTCTGTTTGAATTGCGAGTTTATTTCTGCATGCCTAGATGCCGTTTTTCTAGGGCAGCACACAAGCTGCCCTCAGTTCAGCCTTCTCTGAGCCTTGTCCCTGTCTTCCACCCCACCTGCCTATGTGCAAGTAGCACTTGCTTTCCTTTTTGCAGATATCCACCCCTTTCCGCCTTATTCTATAACTGCTGTGGGAAGTGGCTTGGTGTGTGGGGTGCAGTTCTGCACGTGGGCTTTGGGCTCTGACAGCCTGGCCCTTTGGCTGATGAGCTGAGTGACTTTGTTTTAGGTTTTTTAAGTTAATTAATTAATTAATTTTTGGCTGCACTGTGTCTTAGTTGCTGGGCTTTCTCTAGTTGCGGCGAGAGGGGGCTACTCTTCATTGCAGTGTGCCGGCTTCTCATTGCTGTGGCTTCTCTTGTTGTGGAGCACGGGCTCTAGGTGCGCGAGCTTCAGTAGTTGTGGCTCGCAGGCTCAGTAGTTGTGGTGCACGGGCTTAGTTGCTCCACGGCACGTGGGATCTTCCCAGACCAGGGCTCGAACCCGTGTCCCCTGCACTGGCAGGCGGATTCTTAATCACTGCACCACCAGGGAAGTCCCGAGCTGAGTGACTCTGGATGAAAGTAGCATGTGCTGAGTCTGACTTGTCTCGATGGTGTTGCGAACTTAACCCTTTGCGGGTGCACAGTAGGCACATCAGGAAATGCACGTGGAATGGGTGGGTCCATAAATGAATGACCGTGTGGGGTTCCATGGCATGTCCTTATAGATCAGGAGTTAATTTTCAGCAATTGGCTAATGATTAATGTTTGCTCGAGAGGCTGACTTTCATTGTCCAATATTAATGAGAATCCCAGGAAGCACCTGTCAGAGGTTGCCTTGAATTTCAGGATTGTATATTTCTCGGCAAATTTAACTCTTTATATCTGAAGCAGGAGAGAAGAAAGACAAATGCTCGATACTTTTTGAATCCCTGCCTCATAAGCTGGCTTCTGTGTTCAGCACTGTGTGTGAGCCAGGTGTGAGAGGTTGTACTTGGGTGTGTGTGTGTCACATTTCGTGTAAAGGTTGGTGGGGCAGCAGAATTCCCACAATAGATGGACTTGGGGAGTAACATTTAACCCAGAGCTGGTGAACCCGTTTATGCCTTGTACAAGTAATTGCATCTCTTTTGTCGTCTTGCCTCATATTGACAAAGAACAAGTTACCCAGATTGATGTTTTATTGAACAGACTTGGATTGAGAATCGGCAGTTTTTCAGAAATCAAACCCAAGTCTTAAGGAATTCAGATTTACTTCTATTAAAGTTCCTTAAGAGGAATTCCCAAACGGTCCTCACCCTTTTGGTTTGTTAGAAAGCGAATCTCATTTCTTTATAGACACACCTCAAACGCTGGAACTTCCCTGCTTAGACCCTTGAAAAATGAACCTGTCTTGGAGTGAGGATATGTTGGTGTATTGGCCAGAACTTGTTGGATTACAAGTTGCAGAAACACAAATTGGCTTAGTTGGGGAAAAAAAAGTATGTGTGTGTGTTTGTAATTTATTAACTTAGGTAACTGAAAAGTCCAAAGGGTAGAAACTGTTATCAGACACAGCTGGAAAGGGGGCTTAAAAGAGGGTCTCAGGATCCCACCCTGCACCCCAGCCTTCCCGTCTCCCAGGCACAGTCTGACTGGCCTCCAGCGGGTCCCTCTCACACACTGCCTGAAGTGTGCATCCCGTCAGCCCACTTTGGGGAGGGTCTTTGGGGAGATGCATTCCTTCCTTAACCTCAGCTCAAGTTCAGTATTTTAAAATGATTGTGTGAGAAACAGGAGATGCTTGTAGCAGATTTGTGGGTAGTTTCCTTTTTTAACCTTCCCCATCAGCATTTAACTTTTAACTGTCTGCAAAACGTGACAAGTGCCTGATACAGAGGGGTCAACTTGCCCAGCTGCAGAGGCATTTATGTCTTGTTAACTACAGGTGCTGGTGGTGGGGTGGGACACCAGAACAGACCCTCAACTGCTCCTCCCCCAGGAAAGTCTCTAAAGAAATTGCAGAGGCCCTGGGATGCTGGTGGTTGAGCAGAGTGTTACTGTTGCTTGGACGACGTGCCCCGGGAAGCGACATCGGTGGGCTTCCTTGCCCCGTGGGGTGGCAGTGGAGGTTGGCAGGTCATTTCAGAATAGACGTGAGCCTCCTGTCATGCTCACACTCCTGGGGCCCTTTGCCATCAGCACTGTAGGATGTGTCCCCAAGTCCTGTTCTGCCCATGTGATTGAAATGAGGAAAGGTGAGATTGGTATTCTCACAGCTGGGGTTCTTGTGGGCAGTGTGGTGTTTGGCTGGGCAGGCAGAGCTGGCACTGGGAGGTGGGCACAATGAGAAAAGCTGAAGATGGGGTTGGAGGAGGAACTGTCTGAGCGAGGAACTGTCCTCTGTCTCTGTGTGTGTGTGAGAAAGCTGGGGGAGAGTGTGGTGGGTGGATGGACCGCTGGGTGTTTTTGACAACACACACCTTGTAGCATGAAGCCCTCTTCTGGAGATTTTAACTATGCAGGGTTCCAGACACTGCCCAGGCTGGGGAAAATGACTTTCTCCTCCAGAACCTCAAAGCAGTCATTTCTGCTAATTTCTTTTTCCCCTCCCTACTGGCCGAGTGGTAAATTTAGAAATCACCTGTTGAAATTATTGAATGAGTGAACATGAGAGTCAGGCTGGAGGGAATTGGCAGGGGGTGACCTGAGGGAGGGAAGGCCGGCTCCAGACTGCTCAGGGAAGATGTAGCTGGCAGATGGACCCAGCCTGGGAAGGAAGGAGGAGGTGTCCTTGGTCAGCTTGGCCTGTGGATTCACAGCAGGCTGGGTGTGAGGCTCATGCTTTCCCTGTCGTGGTCATCTTCTGAGGGGCCCACCGTGCCTCCCTTCCCTGCACCCATGGGGAGGTCTAGCACGGCATACTCACAGATATTTCTGTAGTGCCTTAAGGACCTTGTTTATAAGACAGGAAGTCAAGGCACCATTATTCAACAAATATTTATTGAGACCTGCTCTGCAGAACATACCAAACTTATGTGTCTGGACTTCTAGCCGGCGCTGCTATGGGCTCCCTGTGCCCGGTTGCCCTTTCATAAGGAAAGCCCACAGCATGGGGTCCGAGAAAGGCCTTCTTTGTTTTTCGTATTTTGCATTCTTACAGTAAATCATTATTCAAATTTATACAAATAATACACGAATACATTCTTCTAAACTATTATAACGCTGCAAGTAAACTGAGTCTCCTTTTCCTTACTCAGCTCCTAATCACAGTAATCAGTTTCAGAATTGTTTTTCACTGTGTCTGTATGTGTATATCATCTGTGTTTTTTGAAACCTATATCTATACAGTTTGGGTATTTTAAGTTTTACACAAGTGGAAACAGAGTGCATGCATTATAAAGCTTCCTTTTTTCCCACTTGATGTGTCTTACAGATCTTTCCGTATCTGCACGTAGAGATCTAACAACTCCTTAGTTGCCGTAAAATATTCCGTGTATGTGCCATGGTTTGTTTAATTGTCCTCTTTCTGATGAGCAGTTGGGTTATTTCCTAAAGTTTTGCTGTTTCAAACAATGCTGCATTGAATATCCTTGTGTGTGTTCTTTGTGTGTACAAGTAAACTGTTCTCTGGGATAAGTACTTAGAAGGGAACTCTCTGGGTGGGAGGATAGTGCATTTTAATTCCATACTTACTGCTGCATTGGCTTCCACGTACGATTTACGCTCCCCACCCGACAGCTCCTTGAGGTCAGCCGTCCTTTAAGTCTGACGAGTGACGTGATTCATTCCTTGTCTTAGGCCATGGGAAAGGAAATCTTGGGGGGAGGGTACAGCCTCTCTCTTGGATGTCTGGTAGGCACCCAGAGCATCTGGTTCGAGCAGAAAGTCCTGGAACTCTGAGCACCAGACTTGTCATCTCTTTTGAACCACAGACCTGGGTGAAAGGCACCAAGGCTCATTATTCTTTCCCTTGCTTTGGGTGCACGCACTTGGGGACCGTGCTTCTTTCAAGAGAAACATTCATTCCACGTGGCTAACAGATAAATACGTCCCTAAGGCAAAAAACTGAGTCTCACTTTTGCAGTGTTTGCTGGCTACAGCTGAGTTCTAAGACGAATTCTTCCTTTATGTTCCTTTTAGTGGCGGAAGAAAAATATCTCACCTCGTATGTTTCTGCTGTCCCCTGGTCTTTGATGATTAATTATTCTATTTTCACAGGCAGTTGAACCTCGCTATTATTGTGGTATTTATTATAGGGTTTGTACCCCCTCCTGCTTCCAGAAGCTCTGAGGTGGCTTAGAAAATGGAAGCTGATGAAGGATGGGGCAACCTGGAATCAAAACAAAAACGCAGACTTGCCCAGGTGCTCCAGATGAACAGATCGCTGACACCTGGGCACTGAACTGGCCGTTAGGCTTTCCAGCAGTGGTGGCGAAAGGGAGCACTCCTAACTTACAAGGTTTTTATCCTCTCAACAATGGGAAGCAGCCACATTCATTGAGAGAGGCATTTTCTAGGAAGCAGTTCCAAGCAGGAATCTACAGCATGGGTCCTTGTACAAGGTACTGTTGGGGCACGGAGAGCCATGTCTTCGCTGTGCTTTTGTTAACGAGAAATAAATGCCCTGCAAGCAGATGGTCTCTGGATTCAGAGTTCCTAAAGGGTTAGGACACAGCATTAAAACGTGGCATACTGGAGGCACTTCTGTGTTCTATAGCAGTTTTGCTTTTTGGTTATATAAATTACTATAGAACTAAAGCTGGGAAGATTAAAAAAGGTGTAGTTTAAAACACCTATCACTTGATCACATATAAAGTACTTTCCGGAGCATTTATTATGTGTAAAATATAGTCCATTAAACATTCACTTACTGGCTTAACTTGGTTTAAGTCAGAGTACAAAAGGATAGCATGTATTAATGCAAAGAACCCCTCCCAAGCCCTCGTTTTGGAAGAGATGTGGTTTTATTATTTTACTCTAATGTGAACTAAAGAAGTGACCAATGTATTTTTTTTAAAATAAATTTCTTTCTTTCTTTCTTTCTTTTTGGCTGCAGTGGGTCTTCGTTGCTGCGCTCAGGATTTCTCTAGCTGTGGCGACCGGGGGGCTACTCTTCGTTGCGGTGTGCGGGCTTCTCATTGTTGTGGCTTCTCTTGTTGCAGAGCGCAGGCTCTAGGCACGCGGGCTTCAGCAGTTGTGGCACGTGGCCTCAGTACTTGTGGCTTGCGGGCTCTAGAGCTCAGGCTCAGGAGCTGTGGCGCACGGACTTAGTTGCCCCGCGGCATGTGGGATCTTCCCGGACCAGGGCTCGAACCCGTGTCCCCTGCATTGGCAGGCGGATTCTTAACCACTGCGCCACTGGGGAAGCCCGTGACCAATATTTTTAAAAGAAAACATCCTCGAATGCTCTTCAGTAAATAGATAACAATGGGGTATCATGACACACTGTTTATACTTAAATGACTCCTTTCAAATTGTACAAAAACAGCTTGACTGAGTAAATGGTTAAAATGCTGCCCTTTTATAACAGTAATTAGTCCCTTAGTCTTTTATTTTTGAGATAATGCGAAAGTGTGCTTCTCTTTGGGCATTCACAATTTATGAATTATTGAACTATAAATTAATGATGAATCTATCTAAAGCTCTTTTCATAATTTTTATTCGGTGGGAGTGAAATTAAAACATCCAAAGTTCTAAATTAGAATGTGGGGAAGTGGTGACACCCAGCAAGAATTTGGTAAAAGAGAGGTGTTTAAGAAATCTTTTTCTAGAAAGCCCCGTGGGGTCGCAACTAGTTTGATCCGGGCAGAGAAAGCTTTGGAACTAGTTTAGGTTGGCCAGCTGTATAAGCTAATTGATAATCATTAAAGACAGGGTGGGGGATGAGGGGATGGGGAACAGGAGGTTAGATGCTGGTTCTGATTTACCCTGGATGGTACTGAATGTGAATCACAGACTGGTGAGGTTGGGATTGGGAAGGACCCGGGAGACCTTCAGGTGGACACATTCATTCTTCAGACCCAGCAGTCGACTTGCTTAGGGTCGCACAGTGACAGAGGAGTCAAGTGGGGACTTAGGCCAGGGCTTCTGTCTCTGGGTCTGTTTCCTTCCTACCCTCACTGTGACAGCCCTGAATCCCGGTTGAAGTCAGGCCTTTGCCATCTGACCGGCAGGTCTGAGGATGCCAGGGGCACTTGTGACATCTGGAAAATCAGATGGCAAAAGAGTGTCTCTTCAAAGCAAGCTGGGCATTCAGCCAGTTTCTTTGTCTTCCAGAAGACAGTTTTGATCATTCCTCCCTCCCTGTTTTACTTCATAAATTATTCTCTTACTTTCTTCATGCCTGTTAACAGGCAGGAATCATTTGGCCATGGACGGTCTCATTATCTTATGGAAAGAGCCAGGCCGCTGGCCAGTGGGTGTGGGAGGGCAGGAGGGAGTCAGCAGGCCTGGTGACAAATGCTGTGGGTCTTCCTCAGTCAGCTGGTTCTGGTGTGGCTGCCGTACCCTGTCTTTCTGACCATAACTGGAGGCACAGAGATAATTGCCTTTGTTACCAGCTCATGGCTGACACCTGCTGAGCTAGGTGGGCTTTGTATGTATAATCTCCTTAGTTCTCCTTTAATCCTCACTGTAGAGTCTTGAAGAAGAGACGACTGAAATCCTCATTTTGCAGGTGAGGATAAAAGGCTGGGAGGGGTCGAATTGCTTACGTGAGGCCTCGTAATTGGCGGGGCCTGGATCCACATCCGGGCTTCCTGACCTCAGAGCCCACACTCCACCACCAGGCGGTGCAGACAAGTCAGGGATCACAGGCTCTTGCCGTCTAAACGCCCGGCAGCGCAGAGCAGCGCAGGGAAGGCCGCGGACTAGAGCGACGGCAGGAACTCCAGGTGGGTCTCTGCGCAGGCTTCAGGGCCTGGTTTCGCTTAGGGCTTGGAACCCAGGTTCGGGGACTGGCACCGAAACTCCTTGCATATGATGCACTCCCGTGGCCCAGAGGCGTTGCCAGGTGGGGTGGGGTGGTGGCTGAAGTCAGGGTGGCCCTCTGCCTGTCTTCTGAAGCGCCTTGTGAGCCATCCAATTGAAATGGGAGTTAGAGGAGTTTAAATTAGGGCATTAAGTAGATTTTATTGCATTTTAATTCCTTGAAAAGTGTTACTCGTGAAAGGAAAGCGGGGGGGGGGGCTCTTGGTTAGGAAGGAACGAGCAGTTAGGCCGTGGCCTCCGAGTCACTCCCGCCCGCAGTTCGGCGCCTTGGAGGGGCCAGATGCGCCTCCTTGCCCGGTCTGTCCCTCTTCTGTAAAAGAGGAGATTAAGTGGCTGGCGGGGTTAGCACTGACCCTGGCTCCTAGGGTACGTGGAGTTGCAGGTTCACTATTCCTGGGGCTGGGGCGACAGTCTGGTGCGTCCTCAAGCCTCCACGCGGCCCGCCCTGGGAGGTAGGGGTTGCCGTCCTCAGCCTCGCAGGTGAGGAACCTGGGCTGGGAAGCCGGACCGCTTGCTCCCATCCGTCCATGAGGAAGCGACCCCTCCAGCCACACCAGACAGGTTTCCTGGACGGACGGCTTGCTGGGTTAGGGGTTGGCTTTCCAAAGCCATTTTACGGAAGACGTTTTTACCAGACCCGTTCCGTCTGTCCCCTGAAGAGCCTGAGACGTAGCCGTCAGAGAGGGTGTTGGGGGGACCTGGTGAAGCAGTGACGGAAAGTTACCCACTGGTCGTAGGAGGCCCTAGACCTGGACTGCAACCCGTCTTTGCTTAGACAACAGTCAAGGGCTGCTGATTTCCCTTGGGATGCCGAGGAAAGAAGGGGGCTGGGTTAGCCATCAGGATCTGATTCCCACAGCCAGGAAGCCTGAAGCCCCCCCTCTACAGAGAACAGTCCAGAGCCCAGTCCTCCCGTGAGGCTTGGTGGCGTCTCTGCCGACTGCTTCCTCAGCGGCTTGGGAATCCACTTGACCAGCTGTGTCTTGTTCCTGCTCGGCCCAGGTGGGAGGCTCTGGCCAACTCTTGATTTAAATGTTACTCAGAAGAGAACAGAAAACAAGTGCTAAGGAGCAGAACAGATGTCGGGAGTTCTGGCCTGATTGCTGCATTCTCAGAAGGGAAGGTGGGGCAATTCCTAGAATTGGGGTAGTGGAGTCACCGCTAGCACCGTGAGCTGCCATCAGAGCATCTGATGTGCTCTCACTGCGACCTCGTGCGTCCTGCTCACAGATTACAAAGCAGGTCTCTGGGCCTCGGCCGTTAAATGATCCCCCCTCCCACCCCACACCAAATAGCCAGGAGGTGGCAGAGGTAGGACGTCTTGGGCCCTACCCACCACACGCAGTTCCAGGGCTTATCAGGGTCCTCCCTGCAGGGGGTTCTGCTGGGCGACTGAGGCTCACAGAGGGGATGTGACTTGCCAGAGCTAGGGCTCCCCAGGACCTGGGAAATTGTTTGTCCTTCTTGGCCAAGTGACCTCAGTTTCTTTTTCTTTAATTTATTTATTTTTGGCTGCATTGGGTCTTCGTTGCTGTGCGCGGGCTTTCTCTAGTTGCGGTGAGCGGGGGCTACTCTTCGTTGCGGTGTGCGGGCTTCTCATTGCGATGGCTTCTCTTGTCGCGGAGCACGGGCTCTAGGCGCGTGGGCTTCGGTAGTTGCGGCACACGGGCTCAGTAGTTGTGTTGCATGGGCTTATTTGCTCTGTGGCATGTGGGATCTTCCCGGACCAGGGCTCAAACCCGTGTCCACTGCATTGGCCGGCAGATTCTTAACTACTGCACCACCAGGGAAGTCCCTGATCTCAGTTTCTTCACCTGTAAGTTGGGAGTAATGGTGATAGTACTGCCTCATATGTTGAGACAATCAAAAGGGATTTTGCAAGAGAACGTTCTGCACCATTAATTTCCCTACATGTCAAGCCTGGCTTCTAGGGCTTTCCCTCATCTGACTCCCTCCCTCCTTCCCTTTCAGTCTGTGTTACCCTGTCCTTTGGAGAGTAGAGACTCTGGAGGAAATAGATCTGGACCTGGGTCCCAAGGTTTGCTACCCACTAGCTTTGTGACTGAATAAATTGTTACCTCCCTTGGCCTTAGTTTTCTCATCTGTAAAATGGGGTATAGTCATACTTGTCTCACTTTTAGCAGGGGGCCTTTGAGGAGTGAATCAAATGACGTGTGAGTGAGCCCCAGTTCACCAAAGACGTTATTCAATCAGTCAGGAATGGTCTCAAGGGGACTCTCTGACCTCCCGGTGATGTTCAAGGTCCGCAGTGTCTGAGTATTGGGGGAACCTCCTTTCCCTCAGCCCTTGTGGTGCTGTGGGGTTTTAAAATCAGCCCCAGGTCACGCCTGTTAAGTCCCCCAGTTCTCTCACGAGTGCGGCATTTCTTGGCCCTAGGATTTTTGTTTCCCTTTTCCTTAGTGTGGCCTAGTCCGTGGAGGTGGGAGGGGAGCGTGCCCCTTTCCTTCTCTTCGAGGGGGGGCCTCGTCGCTGCTTCTGGCCCGAGGCTGGGCGGCCACTGAGGCTGGAGATCCTGACATGTGGTCTTGACTCCTTCCCATCCTGGTGGTTTGTGAGCTTGAAGTCCAGCGCCTTCCCTGGGGAGCTTCATGGACTAGCCCCGGGTGGGAGCTGCCCTGTCCCGTGAATCACACGCTTGATTGGTTTTGGTCTTATGCTCTTTTCTTATTTCCAACAAGAGTGTGACCTTTTGTGGGCAGGGACCCAGTTTGCCCTCATCTGCATCCTCCTCAGCTCCCGGCATGGGGTGTTTGTAAACGATGGACCATTTCGTGAAGCATCGCTGTGTCTACATCAGGTGCCCTGAGGTTGCCTTATCGCTTTGACTGCTTTCTTAATATGGCCTGATGGTCCCTCTTTGCAAGCTGGGAGCAGAGCACTGGGGAGATGGATGGAGGGATAGAGGGGCACTGGCAGCAGGACAGAGAGACAGAGATAGGGGAGAGGAAGAGATAGAGACGGGGGAGGGGGGAGAGACATGGGTTGGGGGAGAGCGAGAGAGGGATATTCCCTTAGGGAGAGACTGTGGTTGCTTAATGAAAACATTGGAACTTACAAAACCAAAACACAGTGAGCTCTTCAAAGCAGTTTTTTCTGAGGCTGCACCTTAGTCCCAGTGATGCAGGAATGCTTGTTTTGAGAATTGCTTTCAGAGCCAATTTCTACTTTTCATTTTTCTCTGCTTCTGGAGAAAAATGGGGTGATCCACGTTGATCACTGACCTTATTCACCAGCATTTTCCTAAAGAAATTCTTGGGTATTTGTAAGAAAGTCAAATCTGTCTTCAAGGAGAGCCACGTTCTCTTATCTTTCAGGCTCTTGAGAGGCGTGTGTCCTGGGCTCTGGAGAAGGTCTTCACTGGCATCTTGGAGTTGCTCTGAGGGGTGGCAGTATTCCCGGCACCATGCGGCCTGCTTCCCAAGCTTCCTCCTTTGAAAAGAACAACACTTGTTTATGTGATTCTAGTGTGTTGATTAAACAGAACAGCCTTCCTACTTTGTAGTCACACTTCCCTAAGTCTGTAGGCTCATCTGGCCTGACTTCTCCTGGTGCCAAGAATCCGTCCGCCTAGGCTTTCCTCTTTAGCCACTGGCCCCAGGAACCACGGTCAGGTGAGGTGTTTCACTCCCAGCTGTAGCCTGGCTTTTGAAGGCCTCCCTCATCCCTGGCAAGGCAGACTTTGACGTTACCCCAGAGTCAGGGGACGTGGATATGGGCTTCTTGGGAGCGGGGATACCTGCCTGACCCCTGCCGGGATTCGGGGGTCCTGGGTACAGGTGTAACTGCCCCATTCATAGCTGTCTCTTGGGTGATTTACACAAGCAGACAGAATTCCTTCAGTTCCCAGGAGGGCTCCTTGGGCTTAGAAGAATATGTGAGTTTCCGCATTTCTTCTTTTCTTGCCTTTAAAAAAAAAATGAACTTTTGATCCCAGTTAGGTTAGACTTTCTTTCTTTTTTTTTTTTTTTTTGCGGTACGCTGGCCTCTCACTGTTGTGGCCTCTCCCGTTGCGGAGCACAGGCTCCAGACGCGCAGGCTCAGTGTCCATGGCTCACGGGCCCAGCCGCTCCGCGGCATGTGGGATCTTCCCGGACCGGGGCACGAACCCTTGTCCCCTGCATCGGCAGGCGGACCCTCAACCCCTGCACCACCAGGGAAGCCCAGGCTAGACTTCTTAACCTTAGCTACAGCAAAGAGAGCTCCACTCTTGCTCTGTGTGAAGTGTGCGAGACGACGGAGGCTTCTTTAAAAATAGCCCCTCATTGATAAGTGGGGCGTCTTCGACCTAAGTCAGGTTCATGTGGTCGGCATTGGCACCTGGGGGCAATAAATAACAGAATTAATTGGTCTTCACTAAGTAGGTGGGATGAAGGCATGCACATTGTTTTTTTTTTTTTTTACATAGCCTTATTGAGATATAATTCACATACCATACAATTCACCATTTTAAATTATACAGTTCAGTGGTTTTTATTATATTGTCATGCAACCATCATCAAAATCAATCTTAGAACATTTTTGTCACCCTGAACAGAAACCCCATATGCGTTAGCCATCACGCCGTATGTCCCACCAACACTCCCTCCCTTCCCCAGCCCCAGACAACCACTAAGCTACTTTCTGTCTATGGGTTTTCCTATTTTGGACATTTTATATAAATTAAATTATATAATATGTGATCTGTCAAGTCTGGTTTCTTTTACTTAGCATAATGTTTTCAAGATTCATTCATGTTGCAGCCTGTATCTGTACTTCATTTCCTTTTGTGGCTGAATAATATTCCATTGCATGGATATGTCACATTTTCTGTATCCCTTCGTGAGTCGATGGACATTTGGATTGCTTCAATTTTTTGGCTGTTATGAATACTGCTTTGAGCATTCGTGTACAAGTTTTTACGTGAACTTATGTTCTCAATTCTCTTAGTATATGTACCTAGGAGTAGAATTTGCTGGGTCGTATGGTAGCTTTCACATTTTGAGGTACTGCCAAACTGTTTCCCAAAGCAGCTGCGCCATTTTACATTCCGACCAGTAGCGTATGACAGTTCCAGTTTCTGCACATCTAGCCTGACACCCGTTAATGTGTATCTTTTGGGTTCTAGCCATCGTAGGATATGACGTCGTATCTCATTATATCTCATGACTAATGATGTTGAACTTCTTTCCTTGTTCTTATTAGCCATTTGTATATATTCTTTAGAGAAATGCATATTCAGATCCTTTGCCAATTAAAAAATTTGTTTTATTATTGAGCTATAGCAATTCTTTATATATTCTGGATACCAGTCCCTTTTCAGATATATGCTTTGCAAACATTTTCTCCTCTTCTGTGGGTTGCCTCTTCATTTTCTTGATGGTGCCCTTTGAGCACAAAAGTTTTACATTTTGACAAAGTGGCATGTACATTCTTAGAATCTTAGAGCTGGATAGGGCCTTCGTGGTTGCCTGTTCTAAATCTCTTGTCCTAGTGATGACATGCCCTGTGGTCCAGAGAGGAGGCGCCTTCCTCAAGGTCGCAGGCTGAAAAAGTCAGGACTGGAGGTTAACCTCTGAGAAGCCTCAGTTTCATCCCCACTGTTTCTGAAGGTGGTAAGTTTAGGTGAGTAGGGAAAGAGTTGGCAGCGCTGAACATTCTCATCTTCCTGGAAGCCCACAGACCCCAAACTCAGCTCTCCTTATAGGTGGAGACCCCTCCGCATGGTTCATTTGTTTTAAAATAGAGGAGGGTCCTGTCACATTTGGTCCTTTCTCTGGGAGGGTGCACTCTATGAGAGACTAGCGTAGATCAGTGCTGTCGGGAGTGGTCATCACTAGTCACCTGTAGCTATGAGAACTTAAGTTAAAATTGACTCAAAGTTAAAATTTTATTTTCTCAGTCACACGAGCCTCATTTGCATTGTTCAGTATCCATATAGGGCTCTCATATGGGACAGCACATGTAGGGAATGTTGCCATCATTGCAGCAAGTCCTGTTGGATGGCGCTGGCCTGGAGACATTTATGCCCTGTGCACTGGCATTCTGTCCTCACTTCTGACCCAGGCTGGTGCCCTGGACTCACAGCCTTGATCCATCTTCTGTATGTTCCTCCTGCACCTGCCACTCAGACTTCCTATGTGTGTAGCTGCCTCTGGACTTCTTGGCAAGGCCCCTCCTCAGGTTGGATGGTCTGTGGGTCCAGCTGGCGGAGATGCTGCTTTTCTGTAGCTTCTGGACTTGGTTGCTAGTAAAGAGACCAGTGTGTTCCCTCACTTCAGCCAGTGGATGTGACTTGCAGAAATCAAGCTGGAAGATGCTTGGAGAGGAGTGTGTTCTTTCTTGGAAAGGCTAACTCCCGAAAGTGAATGAATGAACGTATCGGTATGCTCTGTGGACGAGAGGAAGAGGTTGAAGAACTTTGGAGTTTAGTTCTTTTGGTTGCATTCGTGGGTAGTCTTTGGGTCCTTCCCTTTAGAGACAGTCGGTCCCAAGGATTTGCAAGATTGCGAAGGGATGCAGGGAGGGAGGCAGGAGGAGCTGGAAGCCCAGTGTCCCGAGTCAGTGACATGGCAGATGCTGGCCTTGTCCTGTTTAGCGCCCTGTGGCGTCACCTTCATTTCAGGTGCCTGTAATCCTGAGGGCCGTCCAAAGCACTGACCCCACGGTCACTAGGGCTGCACAAAGACTCTCAAAGGAAGTGCTTTATGTAAAAGGATGGAAGACATCATGGTTGTACCAAGTTGGAGCATTAGAGCAGAAATGAGCCTAGAGGATAGCAGAGAGGAGAAGGGACTGACCCAGGTCACAGCAACTTAGTGGTGGCAAAACTGATGAGAACCCGGGTCCTGTGGCATCTGGCCTTATGCTCATTCCACACGCCAGGGTGTATTTCTTCATTTACACGAGGAACAAACACAGCGACTTCTTGGAGGTGTTGCCCAGGCTGAGACATGAATTAATTTAACCCACGTGAGGCTCTAGGTCTTGCCTTCAAGCCTTCGTCTGCTGCTCACGTCATTTCAAAATATTAAGAAACCTTTCAGTTAAGGTGGGATCACCCAGGGTTCTCATTCCTTCTCTACATCCTATCTCCAGGATCTATTTTCTGCAGGGAGGTCTGTCCTTGACTTTAAAGAAAGTGTTGGGAAACAGAGACTTGTTGTTTTTGAGGTCAGCCTTGTTCACTGGGCTTCGAGGGCCTTGAGGGCAAGGCCAGCATCATCTGTCACCACTTGGGGACTGGCACAGTGCGTTCAGATAGGGAATATCTGTGGACTTTCCCTGTTTCAGGAAAACTGCCCTTTGGATGGGTTTCTGAGGTATGAGGTCCCTTCTCCAGGTGGTCCTGAAACTTTGTCGGTTCTAATTTGGAAATAGTGACCAGAAGAAATGGGATCATTTTTTTCTGTCTGCAGGGAGAGTTGCGCATTTTGACTTTGAACTTTGTAAGAGCTGGATGACTTTCATGTTGGTATTGAGAAAGTGAGGGCTACTTTTTGCTGAATTGGTCAGTAAGTATACAGAACCCAACAGGACATGCTGGGAAGAATTCCCAGAGCAGTGAGGGGTAAGCAGGGAATTGTGGAAGGAATTCCAGGCCATAAACACAGAATATCTCGCTTAGTGGTGGAACTTTTCTGCTCTCTCCTCCAGAGGTGGCAAACAGTTCTTTTCAAACACAAGCTTAATGACTACTGTGCCAACACACCAAACTACAAGGTAAATTTATGTACCAGTTTAGCACTAGAAATGCAGTTTACAGAAGATCTGCACGACAATCTTAAAAACAGGTTGAAACATCGTAGGCTCAGCTGGTTTACTTTTAGGTTAGTTATTAGGGACAAGGCTGCAGGGACAAGATCATCGAGCAGGGATGTGACCCAGGTCAGAGCACCTGTTCGTCTGGCATTTGAAGCCTCTTTTTGGGTTCATTTTAATTAATTTCTTGTTCAGCTTTTACCAGGACCTGAGTTTGTCTGGTTGGAGCAGAGAAAGTTTTCAGGCTGAATTACTTGGATCATTGCCTTTGTTTTCTTTTTCACATAGCCTGTGGATATCTGGCCTTTTCAGCCAAGGAAAATTCAAATGCTTTTGAACACTCACTTGCGCCATGAATTTCAACCATATATTAATTTGCTGCTTATTTGATTTTCATATCTTCTGAGAAACAGTGAAATGACACTGGGGCAGGCCTTTGAGGTCCTTTGGAGGTAACTCAGGGGCCTGGAGCTGGGGGGAGTGCGGCCAGGGAGAATGGAATTGTGCCCTCCCACCCGTGTCACCCACAGAGCAGTTCTCCTCCCCTCTCTCCCTCTCTCCCTCTCTCCCTCTCTCCCTCTCTCCCTCTCTCCCTCTCTCCCTCTCTCCCTCTCTCCCTCTCTCCCTCTCTCCCTCTCTCCCTCTCTCCCTCTCTCCCTCTCTCCCTCTCTCCCTCTCTCCCTCTCTCCCTCTCCTCTCCCTCTCACTTTCTCCCTCCCTCCCTTGTGTGTGTATTTGAGGTCTGCTCTTAAGATTTCATTTGGGGACTTCCCTGGTGGCACAGTGGTTGAGAGTCTGCCTGCCGACGCAGGGGACACGGGTTCGTGCCCCGGTCCGGGAAGATCCCGCATGCCGCGGAGTGGCTGGGCCCGTGAGCCATGGCCGCTGAGCCTGCGCGTCTGGAGCCTGGTGCTCTGCAACGGGAGAGGCCACAACAGTGAGAGGCCCGCGTACCGCAAAAAAAACCAAAAAACAAAAAACATTTCATGTGGGGAGAAAAGTTTCTGAAATGCCTCTTGTTGGCAGTTAGAGGAGAGGTTGGTCTGTGTCCTTTCCTCACTTGCGTCCGCGAGGACTCCCAGCTGCACGTTTAGGGCTTGGCTCTTCTTGTTCCTTCCTCCTGAGAGTCAGCCACAGGATAGACGCCATACTAAGGTCTCAATTTTGCCTCTAACTCATAGGTGTTACTTAGCTCTTCGGGGCAGCAGAAGTAAGAAACCTGGTGTCAAGAGTGAGCACAGGCCCTTTAACAAGTGATTTCTGTGTATTGTGGACATCTTGATTCAATGTTATCCCCATTTTTTTTTTAACATGAAAAAAAAAAAACCCAGCTAGATCAGAGTATGAACTCATTCCTGCTTCTCCCAAACTTCTTCTCCTAGGAAGGAAAAGATTCAGGATGACGAGTAGGTAACGGGCGATATGTAACGTGGTGGCTTTGCAGTGGGGGAGGTGAGGAGTACAATGCGAATAAGCTGATTAAGTGATCAATAGAGGGTTTTGCAGGTTTTTGTTATTTTCTGCTTTGGGTATAGGTTTTGCTCTGTAAAGCCTGGAGGTGACCGATTTAATCCCTGTATATTTGGAGCTCTCAGAATGTGCCAAGGATCAGCTCCAGTCACAGAACGCTAATGGAAGAGGAAAGAAGTCAGTCCCTGACCTCAGGGAGCTCACAGTTCAGTGCCGGACAGATGGCCCTTAGTGAGCCCGTGCATTAGGACTCCTCTGGTCCAAGTAATGGGCCCAATCCCAGCACAGACTGGATTAAGTCAAAAAGGAATTTATTGGCTCCCATAACTGGCCAGTCCAGAGATAAATCTGGAGTCAGCTCAGGGACTCAAATGATGTCATCAGGATCTGGTTTCTCTCTCCCCATCCTGCCTCCACTTCCTGTGTGTTGACCCCATTCTCAGACACGCCCTTCCCTTGTAATTGCAGGATGGCTGCCAGAAGTTCCTAGGCCTGCCTCCTTCCACCTTCCTTCCAGCAAAAGAGAGTGTGAGTCTTTTGTCCAGCCCTGCCGGGCAGTCTTGTTTGATCTCATTGGCTCAGGCTGGGTCACGTGCACATCCTGAACCTGTCACATGGGTGGGGCACGTGAGGCACTGACTGACTTGAGCCCTGGCCCTGTGATTCACCCCTGAGTCCAGGGTGGTGCCAACTCTACCCTAAGCCCCTGGGCTAAAAATGGAGAGAAATTGGAATGTTGATTGCTGGGGAAAGGTAATAGAATCAGGCTTGAACTCTGGCCTGACCCAGCGTCGGGGCAGGCTGAACTTGGGGCTGTACTCCCACTGGACATACCCATGGGTCAGAACTTATTCCACAGTGAGCGGAGCATCTTGCTACCATGCGGTTTAGCTGCACCATGGATTTAGACACCAAACCTTGTCTGCCCTGAGAACCTTATTCCTGCCAGTGTTGGGAGGGAAACATTTCAGGGGGGCGTTAGGACCTTGACTCTGATAGCGGACATCTTCATGGTGGTTACTGTTTGAGACTCTCAAATGCATACAGGTGAAACAGGACAGTGGTGCACTGGTACCCCTCCCATCAGCCACGTCATTCAGATGAGCATGTTTTAATCTTTCTGGGGTTCGAATAGCAGAGTGGGGAATGGTACCAACTTTAGATAGAGTTTGGAAAGAGACCTGGGTGTACATCCTGACTTCAGGTTCCTCATCTGTAAAACGGTAACCACCTCAGAGTTGTTGTGAGAAATAAACGAAGTGGTGTGAGAGAAGCCCAGTGCCTGGAACATAGTGCACAGCCCATAGTGGTGGCTATTGTCATTTCCTAACTTTTCAGATGAGCAGGGGATGCTGCCAGATGATCTCTTTAGAGTTTGTTTTAGTGTGACCGTTCTGTAAACCTATGAAAATCTTTCTTCCACTGCCCACACCTCTCATAGTTGGAGAGATGCTTCTTCACTGGGGATGAGATGGTGGAAAGCTCTCACACATCATGGCCCTTACCATGTAGCTCACTGAGTACCTTTGCGTTCATGCTCTCATTTGCTCCTTAGAACAGCCCGTGATGAAACAAAGCAGGAGTCATAATTCCCATTTTATAGATGAGGAAGCTCATCTATGACTCAAGGACCTCGTAGTGGGAGAGCTGTAGGGCAAGTCCTACTGTCAGGAATCTTCTCAGATATCCTATGTCCATTGTAGCTTTCTTCTACTCCAGTGTGGATTTGCCTTTCTGATATAATTCATTGAATTTGTTAGAGATCCAGCATGGTTTTAGATGGATTTGACTGGAGAGCCATACTGTACAGCTTATCAAAATAAGAACCCTTGAATTTATCTAGTGAAAAATAAAATTGTCCTTTTACATCTGTCTTTGTTCACTGGCTTAATTCATCAGGATTGTACTGCAAGCCTCTCTTGCCATTAAAGCAAATTAGCTCAATTTGTGTTGTTACGAAATAACATAAGTCAAGTTTATAACATTTCAGAGTTACAGTCAGTAGCTTCCCAATTAGAACCGGAAAAGCTTGCCTTGCTGAGGTCCAAGTCATTTATCTTGGTTAAGGTAGAGATTTCTCAAGGAGGTTGGACTCCTGGGAAAGAGTTAAATGCTAAATTCTTAATCTGTTAACACCTAGCTCATTTCTTCCTAACCACACCCATCAAAGCATTGTGCACTAGCCTATCTGCAGTACTGGATAGTAATTACGATGGCATTATTTGAGAAAAATTGAGGGTGCCTGGCAGCCAATAGACTATTGTTAGAATATTATTAATATTATCATATACACATCTTCCTCGACTTAATGATGGGGTTACGTTCTGATGAAGCCATCCATTGTAAGTTGAAAATACCGTAAGTCGAAAATGCATTAAACACACTCAACCTGCCAAACATCATAGCTTAGCCTTGCCTACCTTACACATGCTCAGAACACTTAGATTAGCAAAACCATCTGCCACAAAGCCTGTTTTATAATAAAGTGTTGAATAGATCATGGAATTTATTGCATACTGTACTGAAAGGGAAAAACAGAATGTCTATCTGGGTACACATGGTTGTATGTGTATTGGCTGTTAACCTCCTGATCGCGTGGCTGACTGGGAGCTGTGCTTGCTGCCCTGTCCCACGTCAGGAGAGGGTATCTCTCTAGTCTGGGAAAAGATCAAAATCCAAAATTCGAAGTATGGTTTCTACTGAAGGCCTCTCGCTTTCGCACCATTGTAAAGTTGAACCATCGTAACTCGGGGAGGTCTGTGTGTCTTTTGGGTTCTCTGTTGGAAGACATTTGAAAATGTAGACCAGATTAATCGAACGCGTCGTGCATGATACGTGGCTGTGTGTTACCCTCTTGTTTATGTGTGAGTGAAATGGTCACAAGAACCAGCAAAAGCAAGATCATCTGGAGCAAGTTTATCTGTTAGGTGCTTTTAGGGTGAGTAACATCTAGTTGACTGAGGGTTAAGGCTGAAGCCAGATTACTGGGCTCGTGATACACTAGGAATGGGCTTTCTGTGAGGACACACAAGGCCTTAACCCAGACTTCTAGTCTAAAGGTATGCAGGGTCTCTGTGAAGACATCTCCTGTAGTGGAATAAACCAAGCACCTGAGACCAGAGCTCAGACGAATAGCAGATGTGTTTGGGGTGCGCCATACATTTGGTGAAGGGCGTGAAGTGCGCAAACATGAATTTTAACGTGTACAGACCCATGTAACCACCATGCAGACCAAGCTATAGAGCATTTCCATCACTCCAAGAGGGTTCCTTTGTGCCCTTGTCTACCTCTACTCCTTCAAACCCCCACCAGGAAATCGCTATTTTGACTTTTACTAGCATCAGTTAAGGTTTGCCTATTCATGAGCTTCATTATAAGTTGAATCATGCAGTAGGTAGTGTTGTATGTTTGGTTTCTTTCACTCAGTATGATGCCAAAAGCACAGGTTTTCTGCAGTCAGGGTTGGCTTGAGAACTCACCTGGAGTAAAAAAAGGATTGGAGAAACCTTGCCTTATACAGGTGGGCAACATACATTCTGAGATAAGAGATGTCCTGGAACCATCATGAAATAAAATAATATAAAGGCCAAGGAAAACAGACATCACCTAAAGGAAAGGACTTCCATGAAATGGGAAGCTTCTGATGGTACACCTTTTCTTTACCTGGTGGTGGGAATTCTACCCTCCCCACCTTGCCTCTGCATCTTCCACGTGGTGGTGGGAATTCTACCCTCCCCACCTTGCCTCTGCATCTTCCACGTAGGCACTGGAGAGTCCTGGCTGCTTGGGTCTGACGTGTATAACATCATGTGATTGATAACATTTGAATGCGTGTGTGATGTGGTCAGGGAATGTGTTAGCTGGTATTCTGTTTCAGCTGTTTCTTCCTGGTCTTGGAATAGTTCCCTCATGTAATGTGAATGGTTGTAAAAGACCTCGTAGAAAGAGACCTTATTTGTTTTTTGTTACTTACATTCCTTAAGAGTCCCTTCTCTTCTCTTGATGTCATTTCCTGTTTTTCTTCCCTTTTTTGGACTCTGAATAAATCCTGAAGAACCTCTATTTTGTCCAACTATAGTCCTTTAAAGTGGAGAAGCTAGAGTTCCAGCTATATTTGTAAGTACTTTTCAATAATGTTAAATATAATATATACAACAACTTTTTCTTTCTTTCCATAGGTCTTAGAACATTCTGGAAATGTTCTCAAATATACACAGCCAGATCAAACTAAACAATATTTATAACTAAAAGGGAAGAATTGAGTTTGAAGTACAGAATATTTGAAGGGAAATCTAGTTTTATTACTTTTAATTTAGTAATTAAAATTTTTTTCTTTTATGGTTAATGTTTTCTAGGTCCTAAGAAAGGTCACAAAGATGCTCTGTTTTCTTATAGAAGCTTTACAGTTTTAGCTTTTACATTCAGGACTTTGGTCCCATTTCAAATTTTTTTTCCTACAGTCTGAGGTAGGGGTCAAGGTTCATCCCCCCACCCCCCCACCCCCCATGGATATCTATGTTCTTTAAACAACATAGGTAGAAAACCTTTCCCATCTCCATTGAATTGCTTTGGTACCTTTGTTGAAAGTCAATGACCCATATAAATTTAGTTCTATTTCTAGATATTTTCTCTTCCATTGATCTGTTTGTTTTTTATGCCATTTGTACACTGTTTGGATTACTGAAGCTTTATTGTTGTAAGTATAAAATCAGATAGTATAAGTTCTCCAATTTTGGTTCTTTTGTTTTTACCCCCAAGAATGTATTGGCTATTCTAGGTCCTTTGCATTTTCATATACATTTTAGAATCAACCCGTCAATTTCTTTTTTTTTGCGGTACACGGGCCTCTCACTGTTGTGGCCTCTCCCGTTGTGGAGCACAGGCTCCGGACGCTCAGGCTCAGCGGCCATGGCTCACAGGCCCAGCCGCTCCGCGGCATGTGGGATCCTTCCGGACCGGGGCACGAACCCGTGTCCCCTGCATCGGCAGGTGGCCTGTCAACCACTGCGCCACCAGGGAAACCCAATCCATCAATTTCTACAAAACAACTTTCTGGGATTTTGATTGAGATGACATTGAATCTATATATCAATTTTGGGAGAAGGACAGCTTAGCAATATTGAGTCTTTCAATCATTGAATACAGTATATCTTTCCATTTATTTAGATCTCCAGTTTCTCTCAGCAATGTTGTTAGTGTAGAGGCCTTACACGTATTTTATTAAATTTATCCCTAATATTTTAGTTTTTGGTGCTATTGTAAATGGAATTTAAAAAAGAATCTTCCAGTTTCCCTCCCTCCCTCCCTTCCTGCCTTCCTATTTTTGGCTGCATTGGGTCTTCATTGCTGCGTGCAGGGTTTCTCTAGTTGTGGTGAGTGGGGGCTACTCTTCGTTGCGGTGTGCAGGCTTCTCATCGCGGTGGCTTCTCCTGTTGTAGAGCATGGGCTCTAGGTGCACAGGCTTCAGTAGTTGTGGCAAGAGGGCTCGGTAGTTGTGGCACACGGGCTTAGTTGCTCCGTGGCATGTGGGATCTTCCCGGACCAGGGCTCGAACCCATGTCTCCTGCATTGGCAGGTGGATTCTTAACCACTACACCACCAGGGAAGCCCTTCCAGTTTCTTTTATTGCTACTATGTGGAACCATGCTTGATTTTTATATATTGGCCTTGTACCTGTCATCTTGTCAAATTTATTTGTCAGTTCCAGTAGTTGTTTTGAAGATTCTTTAGGATTTTTTATGAATGCAATCATTTTGTGAAAAAAGATAGTCTTATTTATTGCTTTCCAATATGTATGAATGTATGTATTTTTCTTGCTTATTGCATTGGCTGGGACTCCAGTACAGTGTTGAAATGGAAGTGGTGAGAATGGACATCCTTGTTTTATTCTTGAACTCAAAGGAAAGGCAGTTAGTCTTTCATTATTGAGTACAATGTTAATTGTACGTTTTGCATAAGTGTCCTTTATTGGTTGAGAAAGTTTCCTTCTGTTTCTAGTTTGCTGAGAGTTTTTGTTGTGAAAGGGTGTTGAATTTTATCAAGTGCTTTTTCTGCGTGTATTGAGGTAATCATAGGCTTTTTCTCCTTTATTCTATTAATGTGGTAAATTCCATTGAAGTTTGAATGTTAAACCAAATGTTATTACCAAGTTAGACCCCACTTGGTCCTGATATATTATCCTTTTTATGTATTGCTGGATTTAGTTTTCTAATATTTTGTTAAGGATTTTTGTGTGTGTGTGTTCTTCAGGGATATTGGGGTCTTAATTTTCTTTCTTTTCTTTTTTTTTTTTTACAATGTCTCTGTCTGGTTTTGGTGTCAGTGTTCTGCTGGCCTCATGAAATGAGGAGTAGTCTGGTACCAGTTGCTCTGCCGTGATTGGCTGCAGAGTTCTAGTTTTCTTACTTTAAAGTGCATAGAGGGGTGGCTGTTGGCTGAAAGAGGTGGAATTGTTTTAATAATCAGCTGAGAATTTCTGCTTTAATAACCTATGAAACATCTGTGGAGTAGTGTATTAGTTGTATATGAAGCAATTTATCATGGATGTTGAAAAATATTTTATCTTAAGTGGGATGAACAATTCGCACCTACCTCCCCTTATGCTAAAATTGCATTTATATTTTAGTAACAAAATGTCTTTTATCACCGAGGGAATGAATTATCTATCTGATTGTCATTCCTTTGTAATTTATGGAATATTCAATTAATAAGGTTTTATTGTATGTTAATATTTGAATCTCATTTTTTTTCTCTCTCTACCCTCTTTTGGTTGTATTTCTCCCAAATAAAAGCTTAAATTCATAAGTCAGCTAGTGTTTTTTCACCTGTTGAGTTATTTCGCATGAAGGTGGTCACATGGCCACAGATAAAATAAAAATATTTTTTCGTTAGTGGCATTGTAGGTTGCCACTGCTGCTGTGGTTTCTGTTTTGGGGAGACTTTCCTTCAGAAAGAAGGATTATAAATTCAGTCTAACTCAGCAGTGGTTCAGTATAGAATGGAGTTGGAAAAAACCACGCCATCAATTTTGGTGAAGTAGAAATCTTGTGTTAAGTAAGCAGTGGGTGAGAGGGAATTGGGAGCAGCCATCCTGGTTCCCATAGTGATAGTGCACATCCAGGAAAAATACAGGGGAAAAGGGAATCATCATGGAAGAGTTTTGGGGGTGTGTTGTGATGCTTCAGGAAGCATGCCAACTTCTACACCTCTGTCTTCAGAATGATGTGTTTAGACACACATCCTACACAGTGTGTTCAGCAGTACTTGCTGTGCTTCTCTTTAGTCCCTCCAATCCTAGAGAATGGTACCTCTGGGGGAGTTGTGGCCCCATTGATTTAGAAGGATCTTCTCCCCTGTTTCTTTTCAAGAATCCTGGGAAGGTCAGTGATTTATGGCACCTATAAACAGGGACCCACAACATGGCTTGGAGCACCTGGTGACTTCTGATTGACAGGTGTTCCCTCCCACTGCTGTCGTCCCCAGTTCCTGGGTGGTGGACTGAGTTACACGATGCTTGTGGGGTGGTGCGCATGTTCTCAGATGCCGCAGGCCTGACCTTGATGCTGCCCCTTGTATCAGTCTCCCTTGCTCCTCTGGGGGATGCATATCAAAAAGTTCTCGGTATTGGGGACCACTTCCATATTTGTATAAAGTGGTCCCCCAGCATGAAACGTCCCTCCTTGCTCTCCGCCCATACATATCCCGTCATTCTTGAAGGCTTACTTCAAGTCCAGCCTCCTTCAGCCTCCCCTAACTACTCAAGCCCCCCACCTTTTCTTCTCTTTAGGGTCTACGTTTTGCATGTTTATTTTTTGGTATAGTCTTAACACATTTTGAACACATTTTGAAGGTTTCTTTCAGAGATATAGTCTAGGTCTGATTTTTTAAAAAAAGTGACACAGAATGGAGGCTTTTTGTTTATTTACTTGACAGGAGTAAAAAATGTTCTTATACTACACAATGGGAAATGAAGCAGAGAATTTAGGCTAAAAGAAACAAAGTTATTCGCGGTCTTGATTTCTCGGCTTGATCCCCTGGATTATTGCCTTATTCCCTGTACTTTTAGACTCCGTGATAAGATTTTTCTTGCAGACGTACTTTCTCGTCATTAATGAATTCTTTCCGCCACACCCACTCTGTTTGGATTTTTGAGTTATTTTTCCCTTTTGGTTTCTGTACTCCAGCTCTCTTTTTATTAAGCTTCTCTGCCAGTTGTTTTTTGGGTATTGGTATCAGAGTCAGACATCCCCAGGACCAGATCCCAGGCTGTGTAATCCTGAGCAAGTCAATCTCCTTTTAAAAAGACCGAGGAAGCTTGCCTTGCAGGATGGTGGCGGTGGGGTGGCAGAGTTTGAGAGAATGCGTGTCAGGGCAGGAGCTCTTTTTTTTTTTTTTTTTTTTTGTGGTAACGCGGGCCTCTCACTGTTGTGGCCTCTCCCGTTGCGGAGCACAGGCTCCGGACGCACGGGCCCAGTGGCCATGGCTCACGGGCCCAGCCACTCCGCGGCATGTGGGATCTTCCCGGACCGGGGCACGAACCCATGTCCCCTGCATCAGCAGGCGGACTCTCAACCACTGTGCCACCAGGGAAGCCCAGGGCAGGAGCTCTTGATGGTAGCTCAGTAGGCTTCTCCTTGCTCTACCCCAGGGGTCCCCTCTGTCCTTGTGTATCAGAGGCGCACAGTAAGTGCTCTCCCAGTGGGTTAGTTACATTATGGGTAGGGTGACCTTGATAGTTGATAGCCAAGGGGAGGTGAGTGTCGTCAGGCTCAGGCCTGCACCCTTGAGCTTGCTGAATTGTTGCAAAGGCATTTTTCATGGTGTTTACCCAGTGGCAGGTGTGACATGTACAAAATATTAGCCCCGTGATAACAAAACCCATTAGTATAACACCTAGGAAGTCATTAAGGTCACAGGAAGTCAGTGGATATCTTACTCTGTGTCCTGCGTGGAGATCTGGGAATAAATAATTAAAGGAGAGAGAGAGAGGGAGACATGGCGTGGATAGTCTTGAGGAGGTGGGACCTTAACCACAGTAACCGCCACTTGTGGAGCAGCTGCTGTGTTCCAAGAACTGTCCCCGATAGTCACAACCACCCCATAGGGCAGAGAAGTAACGTGAGGCTCCAAGAGGCTGTATTGAGGTGGGTGTGCAGAATTCAGAGAGAGGTGTCAAGTGGGCACTTCAGGGCAGGGGAAGAGAACGAAGAGGTGGGTAAGGGTAAGGGATTTCAAGCCCTTCAGGAATACTAAAATTTTAGCACCTCTTGATTTTTAAGATAAACATCATTGGCTAGAGTTTGAGATTAATACGTTGTGGAACTGATTTTTGCATGTGTGTTGGTTTTATGTTTATTGCTTTCGTATTTGTTTTGTGAAAACCCTTTACATTGGTTGGATTTTATACTCTTCGTAGGCGGACTGAGGCAGTTACTTTCATAGCCAGGAGGAGCAGGGAGGAGGTGGGAGTGCTGAGGCAGAGGCAGCCGACTTGGATTCTGGTCACTTTCTTGTTACCCGGCTGCGTGACTCGTGCCCGATGCCGCGTCACATGGTGGAGGGGCTGACCCTTGGCGTCAGGCTTAGGTGCCCAGCCCGAGGTCTTTTCTCTGGGACCGTGGACTGACCTTGTAGGGTTCCGAGCAGGTTTTGTTCTGGTGGCACTGGCTACAACTGTGGGGTCGGTTAGCGAGGGTGGTTGAGATGTCGACTGAGAACCAGGCTGTTTACGAGATCAGACTTCTTTTGATGTCTTAGCCGAGCCCCTTTGGAGCACTCTGTCTGTGAGTTTTTCAAGTATCTGCATTTCCCATCACGTTTTCCTTTTTGTCTTGCCTTCAAAGAAACTCAGAGCTAAATTTATTGCTTGATTGCAGTTGCTGGGT
This sequence comes from Lagenorhynchus albirostris, assembly GCF_949774975.1. NCBI lineage: Eukaryota > Metazoa > Chordata > Mammalia > Artiodactyla > Delphinidae > Lagenorhynchus > Lagenorhynchus albirostris. The sequence continues at coordinate 35,460,253 of NC_083104.1, read as the reverse complement.
TGGCCAAGGTTTTAAATATATATTTTTTTACATGATTTTTTTCATTTTCTTTTGATAATCTTCTTGTTTGTGTCCTTGACTGCATCCACCTTAAATCATTTTGAGACGTAGGTCAGGTATACATTTAAGAATCATTTCTGTGGGAGGTGAGCCATCAGACAAACAGAAACAGATTTGGGTGACTTGGGTTAAAAAAAAAAAGTTTGGGATACATTTTGTATTTAAATTCCTTTTTATGTTATTTGCTTTCAGGTGGTCTGTACGGCTCACTTTACTGTCCTTTTATGTGGGGTAAGCATCAGGGGAAAGTTTTTCTTTATAACAATTATTTTCTTGATTATGAAAGAACTGGTGGGGTAACCCTCAGTTCTGACCTTGTTGGCAGACCTGTGATTCCCTGAGTTTGTGGGGGCCACATACCCTCGCTCTCATGCCTTGTTTGGGGCCTGAGGCAGCTCCCCTGGAACCCCAAGGCTGCTCTGGGGGTGAGGGCACTGAGCATGTGCAGCTGCTGGCTGATCCTTCTTAAATACGGAGAGGGAAGATCTGGGGCCTAGTTGCTGGGTGCCACTGCCCCTTTGTTGCAGCCTGGCTTCTAGAAGTAACTTTTATGCACTCGACAAACAATTGTTTGGTATCAACTATACGCTGGGCACTGAGATAGGTGCTGAATTTTTAAAGCTCTTAATGATGACAGCAGAGTTGTTAATAATTACAGATAGGATAGACTCATCACACCGGCAATAAATTTTGGAGGAATACTATTGATAAGACTCCTAGTGGCAGATGTGGGCAGTTCCGGTAGAGGAACGGAGGTCCTGCAGAAAGGGAGCACACTGGTTACAGTGGGGCAAGGTAGGGGAGCAGAGTTCCATGGCTAGGTTGTGTCTCTTGTGTGTGAGGGCCTATTGGGACACCTCTTCTCAGTCATTCCAGATGTCTGGGCTTATGAAGAAAGTACCTTAGACCCCTAAACCCTTTGGTGTGGCCCCCAAAGAGATGCTGGAGTTACTTCCAGAAGTTCTATGGGTGTGGAGTGTGCGGGCTGGCTGTGCTTCCCCTCCCCTCGCCTCCCCTCTTTGTGGCTATTCCTTTCTGAAATTCATCTGATTGCTTTTCTTTACAAATTGCTGGCCTAAGCTTTATTTTATCTAATTTTGTCTCTTCCAGCCTCGCACATCCAGAGCGTTGCTGGGGCCTGTGCTCATTCTGTCCCTTCCACTTCTCCTGTGGCCCTCCACATCCCGAGGGGGTAGGAATGGGATTTGCATAATCTCTGCTTTTTCTGGCAGCAACAGGGAGGTGGCTGGCCAGGTGCTTTTCAACCTCTGGAACCTCTCCTTTCTGTGTTCCCCTCCTCGTCATCTGTCATTGACCTATTTTGCTTCTTCTAAGACCCGGTCCTGCGTCCTCTCTCCCCGTCTCTCTCTGCCTCCTTGTTTCTTTTGACCCAAATCCTTCCCATCCCCATCCTGCCCTTCTTTGCTTGCTGTCTGGCTTTTCTTACCTTCTGTCACATTTACATGCTCACTATTTCTTTTTACTCCAAGCATCTGTTCATCTAAATCATGAACTGCAGTGGGTATAATTAAATATGTAATATGTTTATTTTAATATCAGTATGTTACTCCGTGCACATATTCGTAAAAGACCTGGCTGTCAGTGCTGGGTCAGATCACTGTTTGCAAATGGACACTCCTGCCAGCTCCCCTGCGATGTTCATCAGGCACCTCATCGGTTCTCTCTGTCTTTATGTCTCTCTGCTCCGTGTGCATTTCTCTCTGTGTGTTGCTGTCTTTCTCTCCAGTGCACATCGCTCCTATAGGCTGGCCCCTCTCCTTCCCCATAAATCCGTCTGTGGATGCTCACCGACCCCTGGGTGAGTGAGGAGGAACAGAAGTGCTCAGGCAAGAGGCCGTTCGCAGGAACCAGTCAAGAACTACAATTTCATGTCCTGCTCTTTATTTTCCTTTTGCTAGCTGCTCTAAAATTGCAGCACATTAGTAGTTGGGAACGTGAGCCTGGGCACCCTCCCCTGAGTGTATCACTGATGCAAAGGCAGGCAGGCGGGAGCAATCCGAGCCCGGCCCGCCCGCCTGTGGTCCCTTGTGATCCCCTTCCCCAAATGGGTGATAGGGAAACCAGCCCATCTGTGAGGCGTATGAGTGGAGTGACAGGGAATAGAGAATCCAGTATTAAGATAGATGATGCGGTGTTTGCTTGTCACTTCTGTTTAAAGGTAAATAAAAATCTATCTCAGGCTTAGAATTCTAGCCGCCTGGCCTGTGGGTGAATATTGACTGGCAAGCATCACCTCCCAAGTAGGAAGGCTTGCGTGCAAGGCTGTAAATTAGAGCTCTGCTTTAGACATATCTTCTTGATGTTTTCTGCTGAGCGGAATTAGAACATGTTGTTTCTTTTGAGGTTGGGAAATGCAAACAAGGATCCCCTTCCACCTAGACGGGTGGAAAGTAAATGAATAACTTGAAATCCCATTTTATCAGCCATAACATTTAGATGAAAGCTGGGGCAGTTAGATTAGAAGATTGTAGTATGTCTTGGACCACAAAGTTTTATTCCTTTTCTGGAAGAGAAGAAGCACATTTTAGATTTAGATAGTTGGGTTATGTTTTGTAGGCTATCAGATACACAGAACGCTGGATTAAGTTTCTAGAGTCTTGAGTTTTAGCATAGTGATGGCAAGTCACTTGACCTCCATGGGCTCTGGTTTCATCGGCTCTGTAAGGGAATACAAATTCCCACCTCGTAAGAGGTAGTGAAGATGAATGGGAAATTTGTGCCAAGCGCAGAGTATGTGTTCAATAAATATTAGTACCTGGTAACCCTTTGATAAGCCTACTGAAGGCCTGGGTGGTTCGTTTTTATTTGTCGGTTTTATTTTGTTAGATAATATATGGCTGGACTTAAAATAACACACGCTGCTTGTGCTTCTGTGGACGTTGGCTCTTTTAGGGACTTAACTATACTGTTGTCACAGAAATTTTGAAAGGACTTAATGGCTCCAAAAAGGGCTGAAAAGTTTTGAATTTCCTTTTTTATTTTTTGCAAAAGAGTTTGAAGCTTAGGTCATGTAATTAATAACAGGGGAGGTTAAGAGTCAAAGATTTTTCTTTTACTCTGGTCATTTTTTAAGCTGAACTTGGCATGGGTTGAAGCAAATCCGTGTCTTCTTGACCATTCACTTTAAAAAAAAAACCTGAGAAGATAGATTCTATCTCTAATGAAATAATTGCAAACAGTCTTGTTAACATATGGTAGTGATTTTTCACAGAAGCATTGTTGAAAGGCATGGGAACTACCAGGTTAAAAGACGTAAAAATAGCCAGTGCTTCATACAGTCCAGATGGTATCTGCAGACTAGAGAGGATCCGAGAGGCACAAGAAGCGTCTAGAGCGTCTAGAGCAGGGGTTGGAAACCACGGCCCTTGGCCAGGCCCAGCCCGCTGCCTGCTTTTTGCGTGGCCTGTGACGGAGGATGGTGTTTTACATTTTTAAATGGTTAAAAAACAAAATCCAAAGAAGAATACTATTTCGTGACATGTAAAAATTATATACAATTTACATTTCGGTGACCATAAGTAAGGTTTTTCTTTGGATCACAGCCACTCCCATTTGTTTATATACTGTCTGTGGCTGCTTTAGTGCTAGAAGGTCAAATCGAATACTTGCCTGAAATATTCACTGGCTGGCATTTTACAGAAAATGATTGCCAATCCCTAATCTAGATGGTGAGGAATTTTAGTTCTAAGATATAGTAGTTGATACATGGCTTCTTTTTGAAGTTCAGCTTTTAAACTTTAAGCCTTTTTGCTTTTGAAAAACTTTTATTAATAAAGTATAAAGAACAACAACCCACATGGCCTATTAATCCCACTACTCAGATCACCCTCTTTCACGTTTTCTGTGATAAAAATAAAAATGCTCCTGGTAGAAAATTTTCAAACAGTGTAAGCAAGGTATAAAATAAAAACCTGTCGCCTACTTTTTCCACTATCCCAATTCTTCTACCCAAAGGTAACACAATAATTTAATATTTAACATGCCAAAACCTTTTTGTGGTTACACCAGAATATATATGGATATCCTTTTTTAAACAGCTTCTCATGGAATGCTTAATTCACTAGTAAAATACCTTAGTTATTTATTTAACCTTTTATTTGAAAAATTTCATATGTGTACAGCCTGTGACAGAAGAGTACAACAAACCTCAGGAACCCCTTATTCAGCTTGGATATTTTTCACCTCATGGCTAAATCCTGTGTTCTCTGTGGAACCCACTTCCCATGTTAATTTTGAAGCAAATTCCAGGTACATCATTTCATCTGTAGATATTTCTGTATGTATCTCTAAAAGATGACTCTTTCAAAAACAGGACCGCAAACTAAAAAACATAAAAAACCCAAATTAATATAAATGTGAACACTGGGTATTATTTAAAGTTGTCTCTTCCCCCCACCCCCAGTTCTCTTTTAAATGTCATAGTTTCTTTTACTCTTTGGTTGAATCAGGATCTGGATAAGGTTCACATGATGTGATTGATTGTCATCCTTTAAGTAAATTTTAATCTGTATGTTCCCTCAACACCTCTTCTTTTTTCCTCCTTACTACTTATTTTTCAAAGAAGCCAGGTTATTTGCTACGTAGATGTGTCACATCCCTGTGGTATTGAATGAATCAGCCATTTCTCCAAGGAGTCAGTCCTGTTTTTTTTTTTTTTTAAAGTGGGAAATAGTATTTCAAGACACAGTCTGGGCTCAGAGGTGCATGTCCATAAACAAACAAACAGCTTTTTATAATAAAAAATACACATATAGATAAAGCATACAGTACAACACTTATGTAACCATCACCTAGGTCAAGAAGAAGAATACGATAGCAGCTCAGAAATACCCTAGTGCGTCCCTTTCTGACCACATCCTCTCCCTTTTCCCCTCAGCATAACTGCTCTCTCGATTTTGATGATAATGACTTCCTCGCTTTTTTTTTATATCACTTATATATCTACATCCGTAAGCAATATAGCTTGGTTTTGTCTGTTTGTGCATTTTATATAAATGGATCAGGTTGCATGAGTTCTTTTATATCTTCTTTCATTCAACGATGTAAGATGCATTTGTTTTCGTTTTCTTTGCAATATGATATTCCATTGAATGAATAGACCGTAATTCATTTATTGAGTCTCCTAGTGATGTACATTTGAGTTGTTTTGAGCTGTTAAAAGATGCTGCTAAGGCTATCCTTGTGCTTGTCTCCTGACGCACATGTACCTATATTTCTGAAGGGTATAAACTTAGAAGTAGAATTGCTGGGTCAAAAGGTATGTGTATTTTTCCAAAGAGTTGTACCATCTGGTACCCTCACCAAGAGTGTGTGGGTGTCCTATTGCTTCACGTCCTTGCCCACGCCTGGAACTGTAAGACTTTTAATTTTCTTTCCAGTTTGTTGATTGGAAGTGGTAACTCTCTGTGACTTTAGTCCAGTGTTTCCCTGATGACCAGTGAGGTCAAACACCTTTTTGTATGTTAAACTGGCTGTTTGGATTTCTTCCTTTTGTGACGTTTCTGTTCAAGTCTTTGGCTCATTTTTCCATTGAACTGTCTTTTTCTTATTTGTAGGCCTTTTTATGTGTATTGGATACAGGTTCTCATTGGTTTTGTGGGTCGTATCTTCTCCCATTCTGTGCCTTTTCATTTTCTTTATGGTGCCTTTTGATTAACAAGTTCTTGTGCTTTTTATATCTTATTTTAGGAAATCTTCCTCAACTCTGAGATAGGTTAGAACATATAATAAAGATATGAAATATTCTTTAGTAAAAGTATATAAATAAGATCTGATCTTTCAAAAGCCTTGCAGCTTTTTCTTTCTGTGTGCATTCTGTTTTAAAAAATCTACACAAGAGGAGTAATACTGTACCTTACTTTTTCACATAAAGTTTTATTTTACAGATCTTTCCACATCATCCATATACTAATCTACCTTTGTTTCCAGTATTATTTCCTATTAAGATGTGGTGCTGCAAAAAAAAAAAACTCTTGTGCATAATCTTGGCATAACTTTGTGAGTATACTGATAAAGCAAATTCTAAACAGTAGAATTTCTGGGTCCAACAATTTGCTTGTGTTAAATATTAATAGATATTAATATTTGCTCTCAGTTAATAAATGTGAAAGAGCCAGCAGTCCAGCTGACCACATCCAGAGAAATTAGCTATATGTGAAGTGTTTTATAGACCTCACCTGCATGGATTGCAATATGACTATTTATTTATTTTTTTAGGTTCTTTCTTTTTTTTTTAAACATCTTTATTGGAGTATAATTGCTTTACAATGTTGTGTTAGTTTCTGCTGTATAACAACGTGCATCAGCTATATGTATACATATATCCCCATATCCCCTCCCTCTTGCGTCTCTTTCCCTCCCTCCCTATCCCACCCCTCTAGGTGGTCACAAAGCACCGAGCTGATCTCCCTGTGCTATGCAGCTGCTTCCCACTACCTGTTTTACATTTGGTAGTGTATATCTGTCAATGCCACTCTCTCACTTCATCCCAGCTTACCCTTCCCCCTCCCCATGTGCTCAAGTCCATTCTCTACGTCTGCATCTTTATTCCTGTCCTGTCCCTAGGTTCTTCAGAACCTTTTTTTTTTTTTTTTTAGATTCTGTATATATGTGTTCGCATATGGTATTTGCGTTTCTCTTTCTGACTTACTTCACTCTGTATGACAGACTCTAGGTCCATCCACTTCACTACAAATAACTCAGTTTCATTTCTTTTTATGGCTGAGTAATATTCCATTGTATATATGTGCCACATCTTCTTTATCCATTCATCTATTGATGGACACTTTGGTTGCTTCCATGTCCTGGATATTGTAAATAGTGCTACAATAAACATTGTGGTACATGTCTCTTTTTGAATTATGGTTTTCTCAGGGTATATGCCCAGTAGTGGGATTGCTGGGTTGTATGGTAGTTCTATCTTTAGTTTTTAAGGAACCTCCATACTGTTCTCCATTGTGGCTGTATCAATTTACATTCCCACCAACAGTGCAAGAGGGTTCCCTTTTCTCCACATCAACTCCAGCATTTATTGTTTGTGGATTTTTTGCTGATGGCCATTCTGACTGGTGTGAGGTGATAGCTCATTGTAGTTTTGATTTGCATTTCTCTAATGATTAGTGATGTTGAGCATCCTTTCATGTGTTTGTTGGCAATCTGTATATCTTATTTGGAGAAATGTCTATTTAGGTCTTCTGCCCATTTTTGGATTGGGTTGTTTGTTTTTTTCATATTGAGCTGCATGAGCTGCTTGTAAATTTTGGAGATTAATCCTTTGTCAGTTGCTTCATCTGCAAATATTTTCTCCCATTCTGAGGGTTGTCTTTTCATCTTGTTTATGGTTTCTTTTGCTGTGCAAAAGCTTTTAAGTTTCATTAAGTCCCATTTGTGTATTTTTGTTTTTATTTCCATTTCTCTAGGAGGTGGGTCAAAAAGGATCTTGCTGTGATTTATGTCATAGAGTGTTCTGTCTGTTTTCCTCTAAGAGTTTGATAGTGTCTGGCCTTACATTTAGGTCTTTAATCCATTTTGAGTTTATTTTTGTGTATGGCATTAGGAAGTGTTCTAATTTCATTCTTTTACATGTAGCTGTCCAGGTTTCCCAGCACCACTTATTGAACACGCTGTCTTTTCTCCATTGTATATCCTTGCCTCCTTTGTCATAGATTAGTTGACCATATGTGCATGGTTTGTCTCTGGGCTTTCTATCCTGTTCCGTTAATCTATATTTCTGTTTTTGTGCCAGTACCATACTGTCTTGATTACTGTAGCTTTGTAGTATAGTCTGAAGTCTGGGAGCCTGATTCCTCCAGCTCCGTTTTTCTTTCTCAAGATTGCTTTGGCTCTACGGGGTCTCTTGTGTTTCCATACAGAGTGTGAATTTTTTTGTTCTAGTTCTGTGAAAAATGCCATTGCTAGTTTGATAGGGATTGCATTAAATCTGTAGATTGCTTTGGGTAGTATAGTCATTTTCACACTGTTGATTCTTCCAATCCAAAAACATGGTATATCTCTCCATCTGTTTGTATCATCTTCAATTTCTTTCATCAGTGTCTTATAGTTTTCTGCATACAGGTCTTTTGTCTCCTTAGGAAGGTTTATTCCTAGGTTTTCTATTCTTTTTGTTGCAGTGGTAAATGGGAGTGTTTCCTTAATTTCTCTTTCAGATTTTTCATCCTTAGTGTATGGGAATGCAGGAGATTTCTGTGCATTAATTTTGTATCCTGCTACATTGCCAAATTCATTGGTTAGCTCTAGTAGTTTTCTGGTAGCATCTTTAGGCAAAGATGTATAGTATCATTTCATCTGCAAACAGTGACAGTTTTACTTCTTTTCCGATTTGGATTCCTTTTATTTCTTTTTCTTCTCTGATTGCTGTGGCTAAAACTTCCAAAACTATGTTGAATAATAGTGGTGAGCGTGGGCAACCTTGTCTTATTCCTGATCTTAGTGGAAATGGTTTCAGTTTTTCCGCATTGAGAACGATGTTTTCTGTGGGTTTGTCGTATATGGCCTTTATTATGTTGAGGTAAGTTCCCTCTATGCCTACTTTCTGGAGGGTTTTTATCATAAATGGGTGTTGCATTTTGTCGAAAGCTTTTTCTGCATCTACTGAGATTATCCTTCAGCTTTTTATCCTTCAGTTTGTTAACGTGGTGTATCACATTGACTGGTTTACGTATGTTGAAGAATCCTTGCATTCCTGGGGTAAACCCTGCTTGATCATGGTGTATGATCCTTTTAATGTGCTGTTGGATTCTGTTTGCTAGTATTTTGTTGAGGATTTTTGCATCTATGTTCATCAGTGATATTGGCCTGTAGTTTTCTTTTTTTGTGACATCTTTGTCTGATTTTGGTCTGGGATTATTTTTGAAAGCTGGACACTTATCATTCTCCATATTTCAAAGGAAGAAATTGCTAATTTAGCCAAATTATAGTTTGGAGCAAATTTCTTGGGAGAGTCTATGCTGTGTGGAGTGTGCATCATGAAGAACAGGGAGGTAAGGAGGTGCTTAACTGTGCTATAAAATCAGCACACAGAAGCCATTCTGAAGGACTGTGATGTTCTTTGTGACAACTCACTTGAGAGTTCTTGGGCTTCTGAGTAATCATCCTCACCAAAGTAGGGACTTTGACCAGCCTTTTGGATCTTAGGTTTTATTCAAATGGAAATACTTTTTCCCCCTCTTGCTTTAGAAATTCTCTGAGTATAGCTGTTTTTCCTCAAACATTTCCTGAGTATCTGTGTTCTAGGGAGTAGTGAATACTCTGGGGAAGGTAGAGGGTCGGTTGTGAGATTTATTGTTTGTCTTCAAGCAGATACCATCACATGGAGGGGTTTAGGTGGTAGTTTATTTGTATCATGGGCTTTTACCATTAATTGGGTATTACTCTCCTCAGGGCATCATTTAAATCAAAGCAGCTGAGCCAGTCACCAAAGATCCCATGTTATATGATTCCATTAACATTAAAGTCCAGAATAGGGAAATGGACGGAGACAGAAAGAGGATGAGTAGTTACCAAGGGCTGGGTGATAGAGGGAGTTGGTTGGGGATAGCGTAAACGATACGGGTTTCTTTTTGAAGTTATGAAAATGTTCTAAACTTGGTGGTGATGGTTGCACGTATCACTGAGTACACTAAAAGCCATTGAATTGTACACTTTAAATGGGTGAATTGTATGGCATGTGAATTATGTCTCAACAAAGCTGTTAAAAAATATTGCAAAAATCAATGCAGCCGTTTTTCCTCTGCTGGCTCAATGAGATTTCCCTGTAAATTCTCTGGTTGCTTAAAAGAATGGATGATACAGCATTCCCAGGTCTGGAGGAAGGGTCCTAAAACAGATGCCAGTTTGATGTAAGTGAAATAGCCAGTTTCTTACCGATAGAGAGGAAACTGATTTCCTCCTTCACTGAATATGAGTCAGTGCTGTTCAGAGGCCCTTTAAAGAGGGGAGCAGCGTTATTCTTTTTGCAGGGCAAAAAGCCAAACCAAAACATTGCCCACAAACCCATTTAACTCAAATTTTTGTAACTTCTCTGAATTTATAATTAATATAGATTTTAAATGGTGTTTTTCCTCACTCCCCTTTTCTGCGTAAACCTTTTCTGATGCCAGGAGGGTGGAGGTGGGGTAAAGAACTTGAGTGTACAGCTGAGTTAGTATTCGTTATTCCCCACAGGTGCAGTGTTCAGAGCCCTCTCTTTAGGTAGGCCTGTGGTCTATACTCAGGAATTGAGGTGTATTTATTGAGGTCTCAGTGCTTGCCTGTCCTTATGTAAAGATGCTCTGGCCTTGCCTAGGAATATAGCACCTGACTGAGATAAATATGTGAATAGTCAATGTTGTCCTATTAATAACACGTATGGATTGTTTATTGTGTGCTTGGCCTGTACATTTTGTAGTTGTTACAAAAGCAGAAAAAAACTCTCTGGGACTTGGAGGTGTCATTTTCTTGTTTAGTGCTTACAACTGAGGTGGTGAAGGCCCTCTTACTATTATGTTACAGGCAAGGAGACGTTCAGAGGAGTCAGGTGTCTTGCCCAGGGTCACATGGCCAGTAATGGGTAGATTCACTCCCAGATCTGTCCAGCACCAGAGTCTGAACTTTTTCTTGTCAGGGGAGAGGGGACATGCAATTGATAACATTTTTATTCTACGATTAATGCAGATTAAAAGGCAAGGGAAAGCACAAAGAAGAAAAATAAAAGCTGCCCATAACTCTGCCCCATGGGCTTGCCCATCTTGAGTGTTTCTGTGTATTTCCTTCCAGTCTGTTTATGTGCCTTCTGATCTATTTTTATGTCCACCCAACCTCTGTCAGCCCATCAGTGAAGGCCGTTGCTAATTCATTAAAGGACCTTGGGACTGAGGACACACAAGTCATAAATCAGGATGTTTCATGGGCTGGGGACTGGGGTGGGGGTGGGGGCAGGACACAGACCTGAAAAGTTCACACCACAGTCCATCTCAGGGAAGGTCGTGCTTGCCCAAAGTGTCCCCTTAATCTTTCTGTACTCCCGCAAGTGTTAGACTGTCCCTCCTGTGCAACATTTAAAGAAAAATCCCTCTACAGGGGCACGTGCTGCAGCCCATACGCTTATGGGGCGTGTATGGTGAATATGGAAGAGTGCAGGGCTAACAATAACAGCTTTGGGGTCTCATAGGTGAGTGAGGTGGGTGGTGGGGATGGAGGCGGCTGGAGGCTTCCGGAGACTGATGGCACTGGGTCTGGCTTGCAGCCAGTTGAAAACCTGCAAATCTGGGAGAGAAAGTTCCAGGTACTATGAAAGGGTCGTGAGAACCTCCAGTGCTGGGAGGACTAGGCGAGGGAAAAAATCAGATGGAACTTTACCCGGTGAGTCATCAGTCATTTGCCTGGTGGGGGTCACCTGCTGTTGTATCTCTTCCCAGTGTCGGGGGTGGGGGTGATGGTGGTGGTTAGAGCTTCCTCTTTGAAGTAATATCAAAAGAAGAGCTATATTTATAAAGGAGGCTGCATCTCACATGTGCATGCGTGTTTAGCTGTAAAGGCCGGGGTAGCTGACACAATGGCTTGGGGGTAGTGATGCCTAATGGTTAGGGCTCAGGTCCTGGTTCTCTACAGTAGTTCCGACCGCGGCAGTGCTGCTTTCTAGCCGTGTGACCTTGCAGATTGTTCAGCCTCTCATTTGCAGAATGCGGGGCCACCCACGACACCTGCATTTAGCACAGTGCCTGGCCCAGAGTGAGTTCTCAATAAAGACGAGCCAATGTTTTATTATTCCAGAGAGGGGGAGAGATGGATGTTTAGGTTGGAAAACTGGATTCTTCTCTTTTTGCTCACAAAGAAAACCATGCGATGAAGCCTACGTAAGTCACTTTAACATGGTTTGGGGCCTCGGTTTCCTCAGCAGTGAGAGGACGTTTCTAAATGATCTCTTAGATTCTACCCATGACTCTAATTCTGTGATTCTGTAGTTTTTCGTTTTGTTTTACACCATATATCGTTACAGGTTTTTTTTTTTTTCTTGGGATAACTTTTAAGGTCTACTCTCTCGGCAACCTTCAAATATGCGATACAGTATTGTTAATTGTAGTCACCATGCTGTACATCACATCCCCAGGACTTAGTGTGTAACTGGAAATTTGTACCTTTTGACCCCCTTCACCCATTTTACCCATTCCCCACCCCACGTACAATTCTGTCCTTTGGAAGACTGTCTCATTGAACACAAGCTACTGGTCAGAAGATTTCCTTGTTTGAGTCTCGCCACGACACTGACGGTCAGTGACCAATCCTGCCACTTTCCCAGATGAGGAAGCAGGCTTGCAGACCTCGGAGTTTGTGAGAAGAGCATATTCTAGAAAATGAAGGCCAGGGTCCGTTTAAAATGAATGTGTGAAATGTGGATGTGCCTCGATTGGGCTTCGGCCCTTGTGGCGAAACTGAGCTGGAAAGGGGTTCTTGGAGGATCTGGGCGAGGATTTCAGGAGACGTGATTCCCAGGAGAGCTTCAGGCTAGGACGGTCATGGTAGAGCAGTAATTTACAGGCTCCTGACAGCTTGAAAAGGTCATGGTGTCCTTTATAAATGAAAACAAAGTAACTTGGGGTTCAGGGGAAAATGGAAGGGCTTGCAAAGACTGACCTCAAAATCCCCATTTGTTATACCATGTCAGAATTTGATTTGTTTGATGCAATTAGCTCAATCTGGACACTTCCTTATTCTAAAAGCAGCTGCGATTCAGGGCACAGGCTAAAGCAGTGTTGGGGCAGGAGGCGGGGAGAAGGCCCTCTGGCAACAGTGGAAAGGCCGGATTGTTTCTATTGTGTGCCCTGATGTAATTCTGTGCCTGCCCTCTGTGGTTCATCACTTTCCGTTTCACGCATCCTTTTTGTAAACCAATTACAGAAGCAGGGACAAATAGGCAGTCGCAGAGTGGATCAGAGCCCTTTAGAATGGGTAACTGATGCAAACTTGGCTTCCGCTTGTTGAGGGTGGGGAGTGTGTAAGGATGGGGCAAGGAGAGATTCTTTCTTGGAGGAATGATGGTCACAGGGTCATGAGTATTGCACGTTGGGCCTCTTCGGCCAGGCCCTCCAGCACCTGAGGTCCTTCGAAGCGGCTTACTGGCTGCACAAGGCCTGTGGCTGTGGTGGAGGCTGCGGTGGCGGAGCTGTAATTTAGATGTTGCCACTGTTCAGCCATGAAAGGGCAGTGTCAGGCTGCTGTGTCGAAGTGCTGGGAGGGAGGCTCGGGCCCTGGGGGGAACCGGTGGCTGCATTTTGAGTCAGCGTGATTCCCGGAACCCCAGGAGCGATGCTTGGACCCTCACCTTAGTGGGCCAGAGTTTGGGTGGGGGTCCCCAGACCAACTGTTTGTGCTTCTAGGGGTAGGCACTGAGTTTGTAGCTGTTCGGTGATCAGGGTTGACATTAATCTGCCCTTGGTTTTGTTATCGTAGAATGGCTTCTGGCTTAGGCTTCTGGTGACCGGCTGCTCACAGCCATAATTCAGTCCTTGAAAGGCCGTGAGAGCCGTGATTTGGCTAGCAGGGATGAGAAGCCATTTCTGAAGAGACCCTGCTTCCTTTATGATCGGGCATCTCTTCTGCATTTGTTTTTGCCCCTTGTCTCCTACACCAAGCCCCCCCCCCCCCAGCCAATGGAAAGTTTTGCATTACAGGGCCCAACTCACCAGCCTGGCCTTGCCAGCACGATTATTACTAAGTCCGTTGTATCGTACAAAGATATTGCAAAGTAAATGGATAGAAAACGGCCCTGTCCCCTGATATTGGGCAAGTGGCTTGACTCTTCTGAGTCTCTGTTTTTTTTTTATTTTTAAAATTTTCATGGTGGGGATAACAGTAGCAATATACACCATGGTTATGAAGAAGAATATATGAAAGTTATTTGAATGATGGAATGCATATAGAATAAGATGGCATTCTTATGTAAAGTGAGACCTTCTGTAGAAAAGTTGTTTGTAGTAAATTGCATCATTACATACTCTACTTATATAGTACTTAATATTTGCCCAAAGAGCTTTTGTTTTGTTATTCCTTTTTGATCCCATCAACAGTTGTGTGCAAGAAAGAGGCAGGAATCGTTACTCTCTGCCACCTTTGACAAAGGAGGGGAACTGAGGCTCCCGGATGTGGTGACTTGTCCAGGGTTATTTACTGAATAAATGCCCACATGAGTAATCTGAGGCCAGCGCTCTTGCCATCACTGTGTGCTGAGTGCAGAGCATTAGGGCTCATTGGTCATGGCCCTGAGGGCTCACCTGCCTGTCTGCCGCCCCTGTTCGTTTGCTTAGCAGCTCTTGACTGAGGGCAGCTGGTGCCCAGGCCTTCTGCTGGGTGTTAGGAATGTTGTTAACAAGGGGGCCCTGGCGCTCGCCCTCTGGGAGCCTACGGTCTGGCCGGGGAGGCGGACTGTAATCATAACAGTGTCAGTCGGTCCTCTTTCTCTTCTGCCTCCTGTGAACGTGCCAGGGGCGGGGGTGGAGAGAGACTTGGCTCCCTGACCTTGGGCTTCGTCTTTCTGTCTCTCTCCTTGTGGGAAGTCCTGAGACAGCTCCTTGAATGGTGCCTGTCAGGGTTCCACCTGCCTCTGCCCGAGGCTGTGCGTGCTCAGCAGTCCGCGACAGTGGAGGATGTGCTAGTGTGGCCTGGAGGGCTGTGAAGACAGAAGAGACGGAGAGCTTTCTCCGAGGAGACACATTTGGAACCGGCTCTTAAAGATGATGACAGTGGTCCCTCGGGGGCATTGCCTCTCCTGCTGGCTCTCATGACCCATGGTGGGATGTTGGCAGCTTTCACTGGGACCTCTCGTCCTATTTGTGAAGTTTTAGTACTGGTTTACTTGCTCTGAGTAGAGCTGGATATGACAAGGCAATAAAGTTCTGCCTTTTTCCCTCTAACATCCTCTCCCTACCAGAGCTTTCCCCTAAGGGGGCAGTAAAACGGGACCACTTTTTGGTGCTGCTGGGCAGCCTTTCCAGTATGAGTGAGAGGGGTTGGTCTGGAAGAGAGGAGCTGAGGAGGATTAGCCTAGATTTCACAGGTGGGTGGGTGGAGGGAGGTCTGGACTCATCATATAAGGAAAGTTTTTTCCCTTGCATCCTGGAATAGAGGTGATGTGCAGACTTCTCTGTGGTTGTTTTTCCTCTTCCTCTCTTGGTCCTTTGATTCATTCTGCATCACGTCGTGTCTTTATTTTTCCCTCTTTGCCCCTTTCTCTCCTGAAAGAGGATTTGGTGGAATGGTTAGAATCATCTTAAATACACTAGCTTCGTGGCTTAGTTGTTTGTGCATAAAGAAACTGAAGAAGAATATGCAACCTTGGCTGTGTTCCTTCACAGATTGTATCCTTCCAGAGAGCCGAATTTTCCAGAGTGCTGAAGCTGAATTTTATTCATTGTAAGCAGCAAAGCTTTTCTTTATTTTTAAAGATCCATATTGGAAGGGAATTCTCTGAAATGTATTACCCATACACATACACTGCCTTTGTAAGCAGACTGTTCGAAACCTAACCTGACGTTTTCTCCATCACACAGGGTCAGTGTTCAGGACATGGAAGGTTATTCTGTGCTGGAGGAATGATGCCTTTGGGTTGTTCGCCCCTATAGTAAAAGGCATCGGAGTCTCATACTTTGCTGATTCTTATATCTGGGCTTTTTTTTTTTTTTCCTTCCACTATGTTGGGTGTTCCTTTTGCTCACAATTTCTCTCCCCTTCTAATCTGTGTGTTTAGGAACAAGAGAGCAATTTATTTAGAAATGTAACAACAACATCTACCATATAGTGGGTTCTTATTGTAGTCACTGCAATAGTGCTTTTCACGAATGTTCCCATTTAATGCCCACACAGCGCCAGGAGATACATAGCGTCATCATCCTTACGTTACAGAAGAGGGAACTGAGCAGCAGAGAAGGCGACCACATATCCTTCTTGCCTGAAGTACAGGAAATTAATTCAACAGGCATTCATTGGGGGCTTGTATTGTACTTGTTAAGCATCATTAATTAAAAATAATTGGTACGGGGTGTTGATCAGTAACAGTGAAAGAGTTTGAATCATAGAATATTCTTAAATAGTCTGGTTATTTACAGGGCTTCATGAGTCTTTGTGCTGTTTTACAACACTTAAAGGGATTTAAGCATGAGAGAAACAGTCTTTGTAAATTGAATTAAAATGCAACGGTAGTCTTCTCACTGCTGCTTGGGGTTCAGCTGTTCAGACTGGAACAAAATTAAGCGCAGTAGTCACCTAAACAAACAGTATAGGTGTAGATACCTATACTGATATCATAATTTGTGTTCATTTATACAGTCTAATTATCCTCATCTTGAAAGGGACTTGATTTTAAAAATAATTTTATGAATTTATTTATTTTTATTTATTTTCGTCTTCATTGGGTCTTCATTACTGCACGTGGGCTTTCTCTAGTTGCGGCGAGCAGGGGCTACTCTCCATGACGGTGCGCAGGCTTCTCATTGCGGTGGCTTCTCTTGTTGCGGAGCACGGGCTCTAGACACGTGGCTTCGGTAGTTGTGGCATGCGGGCTCAGTAGTTGTGGCTTGTGGGCTCTAGAGCGCAGGCTCAGTAGTTGTGGCACACGGGCTTAGTTGCTCCATGGTATGTGGGATCTTCCCGGACCAGGGCTCAAACCTGTGTCCCCTGCATTGGCAGGAGGATTCTTAACCACTGCACCACCAGGGAAGCCCTAGGGGCTTGATTTAAATTCATTTACATTGCTTCTGCCAGATGGAAATGACATGCACCTATGCGTTTGAATTTACCTATGCCTGAGCCTTTGAAACTCTGTAGATAGAGTGAACCCAGCTCTAGATGATTAGACAGTTTACTTAGGCTCCTGGTTACTCTCTACTACCAACTTGTTGGGGGCCCTGAGCAGAAATGTTGACTTTTCTGGGCCTCAAGCTCCTCTACTTTAAAATGAGGCAGGAAGGAAATCTGGTAGAGTTTCTAGTCTGGGACATTCTATGAAGAGTCTGTTGTGTCTCAAATGATTGCAACCAGAGCAGGTCTATAGGTACTTGCTCTGAAGAGGACTAAATAAGCAGTGGTATTTAAATGTAAACCACTGGTTTATAAAATTCTCTGAAAGTTGATTCTTTGAAGGATATTATATAGGCCCTTGGAGTCTTGCTTATTTAAAAAATTTTCTTTTCTTCATTGG